>NC_140775.1:1850694-3050694 GCF_044657685.1 Stegodyphus dumicola | reverse complement strand
GACCTTGTATTCTTTCTTGATCACAACTAAAACTTTTGCTTATCGTAATATCCATTAAGTAATAGTCCGAGCACTGGGAGGCAGCGTAGAGTTTCATTTTAATGCTATTGCTTTTTAAATAAGTCTCAGTGTTTTTCATACAGCAGCAATAATTTATATTGTTATTTTATCTCTTCTATAATTTTTGCCAATATAACAAGAAAGCCATGAGCGATAACAGAAAATTGCTGCGAGAGGAGACAAAATTTATTTAAAAACATTATTATCATTTTTTACTGTATGAGTTAAAAAAATCATTTAAGGATACCAAAGAAAGCCCATCTCGAAAGCGTATTAATTTACTGAAATAAAATTATAAATTGTTGCGTGGCGTATGTATGTATCTCGCATAACTCATAGACGATTATCCGTAGAATTTTGAAATTTTGTACGTGAGTCTGTTATAACATCTATTTGTGCACCTCCCTTTCTTGCTGCAATCGGCCGTATCAAACATATGTATATACATATAATAAGATGACTTGGAGTAAGCAAACTGATGATGGTTCGCTGCGTTAGGGGAGATTTTACTGCGTAGTTAGAAAGATGACACTCGAAGGAAAGATTTGTAAACAGACGTGGCCGACTTGAATATAATTTTTATTGATGGATAAGAAATAATTATCAAAAACATATTTTTCAGCACTCATGATCATGGGCTCAATATGAACCCCACAATTTTATTTAGAGTATCTCATTTTAGATGATGTCATAGTTAGTAGCACGACAAAGCAAACGGAGCGAAGTAGCATATTGTCTGCAGGAGAGCTGAAGCTAAAAGTGTGCAATTATTCAATACTGACTCTCACCAATGGAAGGTTTTTCGTTTAGATTAGAAAGGTTTCAGTTCTCGAAATTTTGAATTCAGATTCTGAGTTAGCTACGCCATCAGCGTTACGCAGGCCATGCAAGATGGACTGATCTAGAAATGACGCAGTCCAGAAAAAATATTATTACGATGTTTAGAATAGAGATGGGGAATTACAGGGTTACCGATAGTTTATAATTTTGATTTACATTCTTTTTATCTTACATTTACGTATATCCACCTTTTTACCCGCTTCGGCGACCTCTGTCTTTTTATTCTTATATGTTGGTAAGTTGTGAATTTTTTGCTTTAAAAGTGATTGAATTATGTTGTTCTTATATTCCGGTTAAGAGTTTTATGCATTTAGCTAATTTGCATGCCATAGTTGTAGAATTATCAACAAATTAAATGTAAAAATGGCTGATAGGCCTAACGTGGCGAATATTTGTTTAAATGTTAAACTTTTAATAGTAGAATGAATTAAGTCATTTGGTACACCACCTTTTGTATCAATTTTATTTGCTGGTAACTTATAAATTAATTTAGAGGTAGTTTCGGGGAAAATAATAATAGGTAAATGGTTGTCTCGCTTAAGGACAACATTGTCCATCACAGTCGTTTCGGCTTCTTATAACTTTATTTTAATAAAGTCTGCTTGTAAATGTTTCACTGACGTAGCTGCTTCATAAATTGCTTTGCTTTTTTCCTTTACAAATATTTTTTCTATTATTACTTCACTTGGATTTTTTTTTAATTTCTTGTTTTTCTGAATTATTATTAACTAGGAAGAGTACCAAAAAAAAAAAACTTTTCACATTAAAAAATTGCCCATTTTTATAGCTGAAAGTTGCGCGGGGAATGAATTCGTGTTTACAGTTGCTTGAATTGTATTTTGCGTTATTCTCTTTATGATGTGATGATATTTTATACGTGGGATATAAACATGATGAGGAAGCTCGTGCATAAACAGAAACAGCATACATAACCGGCTAAATACATCTTCATTCTTGACAAAACGTTCTTAAACATAAGATACACAGAGCAATTTCTTCAATCGGAATATTAGCGCTTTTTCCATCTGTACCGTATATATGAAATAAGAAAGAGAAACGATGGACGTATTATCAAGACAAAGAAACTGGAAAGAATGCGTAAATTGCAGTATTAATGCTAATGAAATTATAATCTACTAACTTCTGTTGGTTAATTAAGTTTTTGGTTTGAAAAATGTAACATTATTATTATTGGCTAAAATGCGTTTTGCGTTAAATAAGTGCATGCGTCTTGAGCATCTCCTGGCTGGTGATATGAGTGCCTTGAGTGTTATATAAAAATTATATAACATGGATTTATTTCGAAGTGGCCCAGTTTAGAGAGATTTATTATAAGCATGCTAGTGTTTTTAATATAGAAAAGGGAAGTAACCAAATTAAAATCTCTAATCTCTTCGCATCCTTTATGCAAAAACAATAAAGGGGAAAACGATTGTCTATTACCAAAAGGTTTTAATCAAAGCAAAATTTTAAATCTGCTTTAAGAAAGAGAGTTCAATAATAGAGATTTTAAAAACGTGCTTATAGTTATTAAAAAGCTTTAAATGAAATTTAATTAATGAAATACATAATTAAAACTCTTAAATACCGAATATGTAATTTTGTTATGTAATTTTAAGAAAAATATTTGAATAGCAGATAAATGTTTTTTACATTTTCACAGAATATATGAAAGCAAGGCAAATATAGAATAAGGTATCTATCTGAAGATTTAACTTTGGTGCATACTAAACAAAGAAACATTCAACTCTCTACAGAAATTTAAAAGCATGTCAGACTTTTCTTCGATACAATCAATCTCGCCGAAGGTTTGATTTAAAATGCTGAACGGTTTTGTTTAGATTAGGCAAATTTAGAGGGCGGCATATTATTAAAAATTTAATTGATAAAGAATAAAAATGGAAACGCTAACTTCTTTTCAGAAATTAAGAGTATTACTCTCATTGTCTTTGTGAGATGATATTGAGATCATGGCTGACTGAAATTGCAACAGTCGTAACTTTTGTAACCATTGCTTCTATTGGACATAATTAAATACTGATCTTCCAAAATTTGAATTATAAGTTTAACTGGTTTTTTAAGAACTAAATGCTGAAAAATGTACGAAAATTTATCGAATGTTGAATCATTTTCAAGATTTTGGGTATTCTAGGATTCGTCTACCGCTATTCGTTCCTAGTTACATGGAAAGGAAACCTGTCGGAAGGAAATCTATGATTTCAAAGATAATTTGAAGTCTCACAACTCGCATCAGAAGCAAAGAACCAATGGGATGTTGAATCATTTCACGGGAACAACAAAGGCACATTTATCGAGTCAACATAATGGAATTAACTCGCTTCTCCAAATTCTTGATCTCTTCGTGCGAATTCCACCGGCAAGGCTTTGACGTGGAAGGTAGTTAAGTAGAAAGCCAAGGGCAAATTCTTCTCACCTCCTCCATGCACCAGAGCGCATCTGACTCGTACCTTTGTGGCTGCGAGTGCTTCACGGATTGGAAAGGAGCGGAACAATTTGCAGATGCAATTTGGACCCGCTGTAACTCTTTTAATGCAGTTACCGCCAGGCAAGGCGTCCAAGTGGCGTCGCCGGTATTAATAAATACGATAAAGCCCTGCAAATGAGTGGCGGTATCATTTAGATTGAGGGAAAATGCGAAGTGAGCAAGACCAATGGCAAATGAGTTTTGGAAATTTGCATTCATTTCGTTTAATGTGCGCGAGAGGCCCCAGGACAAGGAGTTCGTTCGATTCGCACCTTCCATCACTCCTTCGCACTTTGTCTTATCGGTCAGGGATCGACCACAAACTGAGATGATGAATTTAAGATAAAAGTCACTTTCACAAATCATGACTGGCGACTGAACTAATTCTCTCAGCAACTAATAAAGCTAAAAGGAGAATCAAAACACAAATGTACGTCTGAATGGAAAAGTGTTCTTTTTAAAAATGTTTCTTTATGATCGTTATATTCTAAGAAATACATTTTTAGGAAATCCCTCATGGAAACCTGTTTCTTGTTTGTCTTTAATTTAACAAACAAAACCTTTCATGGAGGAATATTTTTCTGGAGTGATAACAACCCACTTCGGTGATAAATATAGTGACATTGCAGATTCTCACTGGTTCTGGTAAAATATGCTATGTCAGGAATCTATATAGATCAAACTACTCATCGCTGTATCTACAGACATAAGCAAACAGAAACGTAAGATTCTTTTATTAAGACATCAAAAGTAGTTGAACAGAATGCACTGCCGGTGCTTACAAACCAGCCAGCATTTATGGCGTGAACTCAAATGCAAGTTGGCTCTAACCTATACCGGCGTGACAGAACAATCCGGAAGAGTAAATCAACGTCGTAGACAAGTTGTTTGCTAACATTGTAGAAAAAGGAATAAAAAAGAGGAAATCTATGACTTTAGAAAATGCAGAGTATACAATCAAAGTTTATGATCGCAGAGAGCCATAACACAGCATAATGGTTGCACAGCACTGTCTTTAGTTATTGGCTTAACGCACTTGAAGCCAGTGCGTTAAGCCAATGACTAAAGTCGTTGGTATTGGGACTCTATCAGAGCTGCCAAGCAGGATCTCAAGCAAACTTGAAAGGAACCGGTATATTTCAGCAGTCTTGGCTAAAATGACTTAGAAACCGTCCATACTTCACAGAACGGAGGACACAGAAGCGCCATAGACTCATCAGGAAAGTTCTGTAATCGACATCAAACACAGTAACGTCGAAAAAGACAATCCCCAAGTAGGCAGCACGGCTATTCCCGCTTGAGTAATTAGATCTTTGTGACGTCATTTTTAAGCTAGCAGAGGAACGGATAATGATGTGTTATTTATATTTTAAAAGAAAACCTTGCTTTAAATATCCAGCAAGTGAAACTGATTGGTGTACACACCCGAGTAACATTCACATATACTCACGAGTAAAATTCCCACAAAGCCAACATGTTTTGTCGAGAAATGTAAAATCTAGACTGTTCTTGTAGTGTTCTACAATTTAATTGCTCTCCAGAAGTGTGTTTATGAACCAGCCAAGAAAACTGAACTGAAAAAATCATCATTATCGTCAAAAAATTGATTGATCTGAATTGTATAAGGCTTTTTTGTTGTTTTCATGTAATTTACGTCGCTCGTTCTCTGACCCAATACAAGTATAACATTTGTGAAGTTCCGTTTTCGCTGGTAGCATAGATGCGAACTCGAAGACCTAAAGTTACTTATCACTGTGTCTTTGAAAATTACGACAGAAGGGTGAAAAAGGTCCTTTTAATTTGTTTCAAATAAAAGTTTAACAGAGGGCATTGGTCGTCCTTACAGAACAGTCAGCATTCATGGCTTAAATAAAAAGAAAAAAATTTCAATTAACTTAAGCTAGCCCAAAGACTACACAGATACAAGACGCTCAAGTTGTCTCTGACCTAAAGTGGAAGTGACAAGACTAAATGGCGAGAATAACGCAACGCCGCAGAATACTGCTAGCAAGGGAATCAGTTAGCAAACGTTGCCTTCAGCAAGCGAAACACGCTGTGCTTCTACCCTCTAAAACCTTCCTTTAAATACTTTCTACCTCATTTGAATACACGCGAACTAGAGATTTTTAATTTTTTTCAGGAAAATGGAAAGCGAGGAAGACGGCAAAACAAATGAACATAAAACGGCTGGTTAGTAAAACTTAACGAATCCTTATACATTTCTCTATGAATGATTTTTAAGTTCAAAGGCAGTATCGTAAATACGTTAAAATTCAAAGCCATATAAAAATTATCCTTTCTCCTGCACGATCATTAAAATTTGTTTCAAATTAAATGTTGCAGATGCAAGCTTCCTAAAAACCTTAAGCTTTAAGAAGAAATGGATGTAAAGTGATTACAGAACTTATTTAAAGCTAACCCCGAGATTCCAAATAACTACTATATGGGAGAGTTTACCTAAGTTGACAGAGTTTGAAGACCATTGGTTTGAAGGTTTTTCAATTAAGATTTATTTCGAAGATGCAAAGTATGCCAGTAAATCTAATAAAATAGAACATAATGCAATTTTAAGGAAACTTTTAATCAAAGTACAATCTGGACAGAAACGTACTTCTCTCTAGATCAAAGAATGAATATAAGAATTGAGCCTTTTAAAAAAGTGACAAAATTAAAAAGCAATTATATCACAATATTAGGTTTGAGTCTTCGCGTTGAGAAGTGAAGTCTCACGACATATATTTGGACGATGCATATGCTTAAATACATTGTAATGCGATTCATTCGGCAGCTGAGATCCATTCAACGAAACAAACTGTGCACTAAATTTCAGATTCGCCATTTTTGTGACTGTAAAGTTGTTTTCTCTCACTTTTTCAGATGACATTAAAATGCTGAAATATTTATTATGATTAAAAATTGAAATGAAACGTATGTTTTATAAACTACCAGAAATCGAATATGCTTAAATTAAGAGTTCTTTATCATCTAGGATCAGATAATCCATTATGCAGATTCGAGTGAAATTAGACATAAATTACAAGAAAATACAGTTTTACGAAAGGAGAAAGCCCAAAACACAAATATCAGCAAACCAGCTATAAATCATACTTACCTTCTAATTTAAGTCTCCCAAACTGCAATCAAAATTTGAAAACACAGTGTTAAGATCTAGTGGAGAAGCTAGGTATTAGGATGGAGTCTGGAAAAACCACTAGTGTGGTAAAATCAGTGAAAAATAAATATCGAATTGGCGACATATAATCGGCGAAAGGAAGGAGCGCAAGCTCAGATACCTGCATACAAATATGCATACATGCGAGGTCTTCCATTAAGACTGTATAAACTCTGTAGGATGAGGTTCCTTGTGATGAGTACATGAAATATGAGAATTCTATGATCCATAGTTTTCTCAGAAAAATGTGAAAGAAAGCGTGCAACGTTAAATCAAGTGTATGGAAAATAAAACTTTATTGACAATATAAATTGTACAACTTAAATAAATAAAATGAAAATTTGCAACATAAGCGATTGACGAAAGCTACATATTTATTGCGTAAATGAAGAGCTGTCATTTCGTTTATATAAAGAACCGTTTCTCTTATAGTTAAAACAGGAACATTCTTCGTATGGTGATAACGTATTATGTTCATTGAGTAATGTAACAAGTTCTTTATCTTTGGGTAAAGAAATAGCACTGTTTTCAGGACTGTGATGGCGTTCGCTCATCCTTGCTCATTTATCGTTATCCCGATGCCAGTTTCATCCGCAGGCTGAATGACAGATTGAGAAATACTGAAAATATTCGCTCCACAGGAAATCTAAAAGACATTGGGGCAGATCTAGCAGCAGTCTTACGTTGTCACAAGAATTTGTGATGCTGAGATGAACTCAAGCAGATTCCATATTGAGTACACGTTCACTGAGCAAGCGATTTGTCTGGAAGGCAGTTTAATACTAGAAGTTCTGCACATAGGATATAATGGGCAACGAAGCTGTATTAATTTCTCCATAGAACTATGAAATTTTACATCTAAATATCAACGTCTATGAATGGCTGGTGCAGGAACATAAATGTCGACAACACTTTCATTATTACACATGTTTTATAGATGGATGCAGTATGTGTCACACGACGGGATCTTCAACCATCACAATATCCACCTGCGATCTTAGTCTAATTTTACCGCAAGCATATCATGTCGATGTAGTCGGAAAATGTGTCATCTTCCTAATGATCGTCCGCTCGTTTGGCAAGCACTGGCCACGAATGGCCGAAACCATCTTTCATCTAGCCGTCTTATCATCGAGAAAATTACTTAAATAGTACCACAAGGGCTAGACTGGTATTACAGCCGTGAAAAAGGGGAATAAACAACGACGAATATTCATGTCTTCCCCGAGATTCAAATTCAGTCACAGGGATCCGGCCCCCTTTAATTATCGCATCGAATAGGATGGCACTATGAAAATGTGGCCTGGAATCAATCGCTGAGTAATCACATTAATGACTACATTTTCTGTTTCAAGGGCTCACCGAACATTTATACTCAGTATTTCTCTTGTTATAAAGCAAGGTTTATTCTGTCACTCAGTTTCCAAGCAGCATAACTTGGGAAAATACGTGTATATATTTTAGGGAAAATTAACGCATTGCACTTTCCAATAAATATACATATATTTTCGAAGTCATGCTGCCCGGGTTAGTCGTAAAAGAAAACTGGTTACTTTCTAGCATTTTTCATTATTTTGCTGCTTTTTTCCCGGCTTGACTCTGCTTATTTCAAAAATACGTAAGTGAATTCATTATCACAGTCTAAAGAAGAGAGAGAAGGTACGAGTGATTTGATGAACTATTCGGCATTAGAACCGGAACTGCCTTTCCTTCTAATTTTCAAGTCGCTAATGTAGTAGCAGATTAGACAACCCCACGCGGCGCTTGAGGTATGACGTCGGATGTAGTGTATAATGCATTGCCTATGCTGCACGACATACTGCGAATTCCACCCCAGCTAGAGGGGCCCACAATTTTCTTCGGCATGGCCGGGCTCTTTTTGAGACTTAACAGGAAAATGGATACATTTTTTCATAATGATGCACTTCCAGTTATATTCAGCATTTGATTTTGGCGTGTTTTACAATCATGTTACTTTGACAGTCTACTACACTGTTACTACTTACAATCATGCTTCTACATGTTTACACCTACATGCTACATTTTCGGACTTTGTGTGAACTGGAACCGATTCTGTTTTCTGTGTTTACGTCTGGGAAAGATATCAGAACAGAAGGTCGAAATATGCAGATTTTATAATGGAATATGTGTGCGGAAATAACGCATTTAGATGGTAAAAGGCCCAGTTCAGTGGTAGATCAAAGTTTTCTGATGGCGTAAATTAACATTCACTGCGCAGATTTCGAGTTGTATGCATCGATACATAAATTCGAAGTTTACCGGAATGCATTTTATTTGTATATCATCGCTATTACTCTTTGAGTCATGAATTTTCTTCTGCTCACACTGTTACTAGCAGGATCGTCAATTTATGTAGTTTGTCAAATGCTACAAAGGGATGCCCAGAAATTCGGTCATAGAGTGTAGCCACTAAACAGAATAAACTTGCATACTCCGCCTGTTTATTTTAAATTGATTCTTCAGTTTTCACCTCTTGATCTTAGCATTTCTAATGAGTAATTTTGTTTACATAGAATTTAACAAGTAAATTAATACAGAAACACGCTCAGAGTCAGTTCCAGGCAAATTGCTAGAAATTTCATTAAGCCAAAAGACGAAATTTCTTGCAAACAACTAAGTTTTCCCTTGCCACCGTAGGATATGCAAATTCTTTAGTTTGGAAGAGATTCAAACAAAGACTAACAGGTTTTTGGGGCAAGAAAAGTAAAAAATTGATAGTGGTCCAGCCAGATTCGAAGCACAGACCTTCCGCTTGCTAACTAGGCTTAACCACTTTAGCCAGGAAGACAGAGGGGAAAGCGAATCTTATATTTTTCCTCACATAAAAATAACTGAGCTATTGCACAGAGGTATGTATTCCAGTGTACCAGATGCAGGTAATAATGAGTTATCGCTTGTCACATTTCACATAGAACAACACTTTACAGTTTTCTTCGGAAAAAATCCCAGAAAATTAGTTCTGCCGTCGCTAGGATTCAAAGCATAGATCTTCTACAGGATAGTTGGACATTCTTATCAATTAAGACATGACAGCGCCCTTGAGGAAAGGAGACAATCCCTTAAAATCTAATCATTGTTTGAAAGCACATTGAAGCCAGTGTTATTGTTTGTAGGTGTACCTAGTTTAGACATCATTGTTCGCAGATATGTCCATTTCTGAAGTCTGAATTATTGAATGTATTGACAGCACAGCATCATTGTTTGCAGGATACTTAACACTGATATCATCACTTGCGGTTATTTAGAAAAATCACCTGGATTATTTATAAATTTTATCACCATTGCCTGGGAAGGATAGTTATTCCTGGCGTTATTTTCTGTAGGCGTACTAACCTAGCAGTTGTCGTGTAGTTAAGACCCCTGAATACTGGAAGTTGTTCGACCTGTGTTCGAATCCAGGCAACAGGCCGGATGTATGAGTGTTTTTTTGTACTTTTCCTCATGTGCATTCTAAATATGAGCCAGATTCTCTTAGAAGAGCTTTTCAGAAGACATCCATTCCTTTACGCAGAGAGCTGTAATGTTTTTTGTCTCGTCCACATAGCTTATCTTAACCTAAAGGTGTATTCATCGTTAACATCACTGTTTGAAAGTATGTCAAAGTCTGAAATTTTTACTGTCCGAGCGATGAAATCTGACAACGCTGCATCATTGTTTGCAGGTTATTTAGAGGAAGTGTCGCCTCATCACCAGTCGCCGCTTAAAAACGGGGTATATAAGGTACCTTCTCCCTCTTTTCTTCTCGTCTTCGTGGTTAACTGGAAGCCCACACGACGCGTATTCGGAAGGTCCCGAGTAGCGAGGGCATTGCACATTTTCTACGTCTTCAGAGAACCTAATGACCCTACACAGTTGAATAAAAAGTAAAGCCCATGAAATCAGTCGATAACGAAAATCCGTTGCATCTGACGTGTAAGATTAAATTTTAATTACACTTATTTCAAATACTGCGTAAATCTCTTTATACGGTCAGACAAATTCGCACCTCCTTTCAAGTTAGAATCCGTACCAAAACTGATGACAATTTTATTGTAACAATGGCTAAAACATCTGTTTGTACCTCGGCTTGAACAGAAAAAACGATTAACAGAATTTAGCATCCGATTCTTAGACCATGAAAATGTAGTAGTGTTTCAATTGTTCAGTTTACAAAACAAATATAAAACGAGAGATTAAAAACATGGCTCCTATTTTATCTGATTTTCAAACATAATTACGTTCAAGGTCAAAATAAAAAACTGTCATTGTAGAAACAGAATTAGGGATTCACAGCGCCCTTGGTTGAAGCTGCTGACATTCTATCATAAAATTTAGATTCTCGCTTGATATTGAAATTCCCTTAATTGGCAATTCTGGTGATGTCGACGGAGAGTAGAAAAGCAGGAAAGAATTAATATAAGAAAATAACGTGTTAATTAAAATAAACTTCACATTCGCATTAAATTTCTTCCAAGGATTTGTCCATTTTGAGCCAATTTTGACTAGAAAAGATAAATTCTATTTCGTTTTCGGCTTAACGTCTATCTCATGTCCATGAGAGAGACCATGTTCTCTGTGCACTCGTTGCGCTCCAACATGTCCATGTTCTCTGTGCCCTCGTTTTGTGATTGGGCAAGATGCAGAATATATTTTGTGACACTTCCCTCTGTTGGAGACAATAACGAGGCCGAACGAACGTAATAATAATGACGATGATGCTGATGATGATTATAATAATAATAATGCCGCCGTTCTTCTCTGGCAGTGACACTGGAATTCTGCCTGGATATCAGCGCTCTCTCGCATTCCTAATTCAATTTCGCGCCGCCGATATTTCGCGCATTCCCGTGGCGCGATTTCCGAGAGGGGGCTGGGAGCGACGGGGCCCCCAAATTGATACTAAATTGAAATCATAATTCGTCTTTAAACATCCGGCAACCGATACTTGCCGATGGAGAGAGAATAGTCTCTCTCTCTCATTAGCATATGCAAATGCAGGATGAAATGGAAATTTAATCAATGCCGTTTTATAAAGAAGCTAATTGGATGATTCGAATTCTTTCAAAGGGGACCGCGAGGGGAAAAAATCTCATTTAATTGGCCAAGTAAGGATAAATTAAAAGGCAGATCGAATGTGGTATCTCTTTCAGGTAAATATTTTTGTCATCCCTGTTATTGCTCGCTAGAAGCAATATAAAAAATAAATGGATGTAATGAAAAATAAAACGGCAGATTTTCAGATGCAGGTAAGAAACTGCTAAAATCAGTGAAAAGGAAGTTGTAATTCCGTATAAGGTTTACTATTAGGTTTTGTAAACTTAGAAATGTTCGTTAGAAGCATTGTGAAAACAGAATGGATATAACTGAAACGAAACTTCATATTTTCAGGTAAAGATGCGTGGAATCTGGCGTAAAATCTCTATCAAAAGATTTGTAACAAGTTTCCGAAGCCAAAAAAGTACATATTTCATATTAAGTTCATTACAAAATGTTTTGCAAATTTTTAGAACTATTTCGGGGGTCTTAAATTAATGCTTAAAATGTAATGAGTAGTTTTTTAAATGTTCGATTTTATAGCTTTTTTTCTGAACTACAAATCTATATCACGATTTGAACGATAGAAGAATGTTTTAAAAAAATTCCAATTATATTGCTGACTTCGCTTCCTCTTTCAGTCCACTTTTCAGAGTCCATCAATGGAAGTGTGCATTCGCTTAGAAAAATCTCTTTTTAAAAGAACAAAGGCACAATAGCTCACAGGTGAAATACCAGGGGACTTTGTATGAATACGTTAAAAGATATGTATGCAATATCTGTATCAGTCTTTAATTTTTCAAGCAATGCAGTAATATTTTTCGAAGTATGAGTTATTGCTTTGTCTTGAAAAAGTTTGACTTCCTGAAAGTCGTTGCGATAAAGAAATGGAATTGTTTCTATGAATATCGGAGGTAAAAAATCTCTTGATAGTATGTTTAATTGATTTTAATATTTTTTAATTTCCCATCTTAAGAGAATTCTGAAACAATCTTAAGCCCCTCACTGAAGTTTTCTTTGTATTGCCGGGACCAGGTTTGTACATTTGTACATTTTCCCTCTTTGCTTTTGATAATAAACAGACATTTTCTTGTTTCAGCCATTTAGGTAAACCCATGCATCATCAAGGGTCACAATGGCTTTTCCTTTATCTCTTTATAAATAGTTTTCATACAGAGTTTTGTAAATTGTTTTGCCACATGCCTCAGCAAAAGCTAGTGAACATTACGTTTTCTAGCTTTTTTAAGTTGTAAACCTTGGTTAATTATTTTACTTATCGTCGCTATAGATTAACCACTATAGATGCATTTAAAGATTTTGAAACTTATTTCTGGGTCGACGGATTTTCTTTTGTTACCAACGATCTAAATGTAGAAACATTATATAATTTATTCGGCTTTTCGTTTGGAATCTTCTTTCAATGTAGAAGTAATATTTGATAAATTTTCCCTTTCCTAATAACACTACTGCTTATTTCGCACTTAGAAATTTTAATGCCATGCATTTCGCAACGTTTTCGAATTATGTAATAGAAAAATTTCTCTTCGGAAAGGGCAAAAACATATCCTTCAATGCACAGCTTGTTTACATGCAAAAGTTTAAAAGAAGAATAAATTTAAGATGATGTTTCTTATTTTAAATAATGAGATGTTGACATAAATTATTATTATTATTATTATTTATTCTTTATCGAAATCGTTCTAAATATGTATAAGCATTCTCTCTATTAAGTTTTTCAAACTTATTATATTAAATTAGAATTATTATTTGATTTGACGGGCTCAGATTAGTTTGTTTATTGCTGTAGAAAGCCTTATAACTTTTAAAATTTGAATAAGAATGTAGCAAATTCTTGTAAGATCTGAATTCTGTACAGTCTCAGTATCCGTTTTTGCCCGAGCTTTTATTTACTACATCCTGGCTTCCGTTAAGTTGGCTTTGTGGCGTTAATAGTTTGAATGGAGGGAAACGGGTTTTACAGTTAAGATCTCGCACGAGATCTTGCCATTTGGTCGAACTATCCTATAAGTTTAATTGAGAACATCGTTTGCTCCTTTGATTTTGGTAGATAAGAGTCTAAAGCTCAAAGATGCAAAAATATCTAAATTATAGAAATAGTATCAAAAATATAAATCTAAATTTTCTGTTGTACATCCAGCAATGAAATTAAATACGTAAAGTTTGATCATACCTTCATAACATTGTAGTAATTTTCAATGAGTAAAAAACAGTGACTGTAAATATCACTGAAAATGTTTAAATGCAAATCGGATACTTAATTTCTTAAACTGGAATTATTCAACATGCTCATATGTCTTCGAGTCCGGAAATTAATTTAGTTAACGAGCTAAAATTTTCTTTGTTGCAGCATGGAATTATTACATTTCTCCGCTCGATGATTTTATAAACTCTTGAGGAAACGGTTAACATGTATAGCTAGCAAAGTGGAAGGTCTGTAGTTCGAACTGCGTTGAGAGCGCAACTGAGTTATGTTGATTCCCGCTCCAAAAATCCTAATTGTGTCTAGAGATGTGTTCGAACTAAAATGTGGTTGGAACTTACTTATCACTGACTGGATTTGGTCGGCAGTCTCTTGCTTTTTACCAGTTTTCTCTAGAAGGGATGTATAGAATTATAGCATTCTGCAGTGCCTGCTGTGCTGAAATAAGTGGTTGGAAATGCAGGATCCATGGTTCTAATCCAGGCAAGAACAAATTTGGATTTTTCTTGTTTCATTCTCATCAGGTTTCTTAAGCCCATTAGATATGTTGTCTGTAGTGTCTTATGGCGGTTAAAATCTCTGATATGCATGTATTTAACACGTTATTAAAGTTTGAGAAGTGAATCGGTTATTAAAGTGCTCAAAATCAGAAAGGAACACCAGAAGTTGTGAAAACGAGAACTCTTTGTTTAACAAAGAGGGAAAAAACTCGTTTAAGCATGAAAAACAAAGTCATTCACTTCGAAAACTGTGAAGTAAATCATTAAGGTAACCGACAGTTTCCGACAGACGACAAACCGGAAGTTAAGGCCTTCCATACCGGAAGTCAAAGTTTAAACGGAAAATTAAAGATAACATTTGCACCTTTTTTTTTTTTTTTCATTATTTTTAGTTAAATAATTTTAAGCATTTCAATATGTCTGGAGAATCTGACTAAATGCTCTTATTACATATTTTCTGATTTTCGTTTGCCTACGTGAATAATTGTGTATATATGTCATGTGATGTTAATCTGAAAACGTTATTTGCGATTTTTAATTAATGTTTGTATAATTTATGTTCACAGCAACCATGATAACTCCAAAAGTTTCCTATAGAATCATTTGAAATTTTGCATACAAAGTTTGTACTACATTATTATGCATGATCTAGCGTAAAAGTTAAAAATTCGTCTCATAGAATTTAAATTATATCATTTTTTTATTTAAGTTATAGCATTACCATTTATAATCCATTACATTATTTTACTAAAATCATCAGAAATAATTTTAGTAAAATAATACTTAAATTATATCTCTTACATAATGTAGCTGGAAGAGCCTCAGGATGCGAAGCATCGCCGGAAAAATAAGGAAATTCCATATAACATTGAGGTGAATAGGTGTCTCGCCTGGCGAGATAGCGCAGAGCTGACGGTGGTTTTGGCAAGTAATTTGTCACCAAATTTAAAGAGAAATCATGGTATTTTAGTCTGATCCCCATGTAACTGTAACGGTATCGCCGTATGTAACTGTAACTGCATTCGACCATGTGTAACTGTAACTTGACTGAAGACGCTTCTGCAATTTCTCGAAATCAAAGATGCTGGAAATTTCTTGGTAGACGGGGGAAGAAAATCAGAGAGAGCATCAGTTTCCAGTTTAAATCAGAGTTGAGTTCAAAGTTTAAACACGTAGAGTATTGAGAGTATTAGGAGACCACTATGCAACTGACGCATTTGAGGTCTTTTGTATTGCCTCGTTCAGCGTTTTCGTAGTTTGAAGTGGTAACTACTGATTATGCTATGTCACCCTCAGAAGAGCTGTACAATTACTCTTGCTTGAAAAGTTCTAAAACTGTAAAGTGTTTTCGGAAAAATGAATTTCATGAAGCTATCACCGGTTCTGTGTCCATTAAGAATCAGTACGCAGATATTAAATTTCATCGTTTACTATCTTGAATCACAGCATCAACTTGGAATAGAGGATCTGGGGAAAATGTATCAAGTTTCATCGTTGACACCAGAAGGTTATTTTTAATTAGAAGACCAGCTAGCTCAAAATGTAGAACATGGGAAATGGAATGAATTTAACCTTTCATACCAAATGGTGCTGTGGATTAGGTCATCGGCTTGGATTAAGAATCTGGTAAAAGTATGAAGTTTCAGAGTCACACTACCAGGTCTTCTATTAGAATAAGGCTTGGAAACTAGAACGTGGGAAGTGTATTAGTTTTCACCATTCAGACTAAAAGATGCTAAAAATTAAGGCAATATTTTGAAAGTTACAGAATCCTGGGGCAATAAATAATTCAGTTCACTCAGAAAATATCTTAAAGCAGGAGCTTGGGTACTTTAAAAGTTGGGAGTTGTGTGTTAACTAGTGTTATCCTCTACTCCAAAAGGCACTTGATACTTGATCAAAAGATACTTTTTTCAAAACAGGTGCGATAATTAGTGGACCTGTTTGGAAAAGAGAGATTCTAACACACGTATTAAATAGTTTAGTTTAAATCGAAAATGTCCTGAATTAGTGCACCAACTTAGGAAAAAAACATTTAGAACTTATTAATGAATTCCTCCTTTACCATTTATCTTAGAGTCACAATTTAGGAGGCGGAAGGATTTGAGAATTCCCGCCTAAAACAGGCATCAAATTCCGGGAAATAATTCAATATTCAATAAATCAATAGTTATCATTTCACTTGAAGAAGAAGTTCAAAAACTGAAATGGGTAAATATACCAAACATTCAACTACCAAAAGATGCGACAAATCCACGGAGGGTAATATATCTCTTCTTAATATGAAACTACCAGCTTCAACAAATACAAATATGAGAATGCTTAACAATGATATTTATTATATTCGTTTGAAAAAAAATCTACACCATGTAACAGAAAATTAAATGTACAATATTCTGTTTGGATTTTGAAATATCTTTCCTATTGAATACACCCCGAAATAAAGTAAAATAAAATATTTCGCATCGCAGAAGCTCTGATGCATTGAACAATTTATCCTTCTAAAAAGATGCTTTCTGGAAACGACAGATTTTGGCAGCTCCAGCGCATGATATCAAATAAAATTCGACGCTCATAACACTCCCATGAAGTTCTAATCCAAACGGTGCATTGAATAATGCCGTTTGTAGTTCGAAACTAAATATTAAAAACGCCCAGGGAATAGTATAAGGAATGACCATATAAAAAAGAATCCCAAGAAAACAGCGTAACGTCGTTTGGTCGTAACTTTATTACGTAGAATATAAATTCGAGAGAACGGCGCTGCGTTTCGACTTGATTGAATTTCGGAAACTGAAATATTGAAAAGCGTCGTGGGCCCAGAACAATGGCGACGCACAAAGGAGCACTTCTCGTTGCCAGATCCCCCGCTCCTATTGATCGTTTGATTTCATTTTAGTTTTTGCCTTAACTTCCATGCTTTCTTCATTTGATTTTTTTAAACTTTTTTGTTGTAACAATAATGACTTTTTTCGGAATGTAGGATTGAAGATGACAAAATCCCTCTGATTTGCTTACATCGTTTGTTTCTCTCCAATTGGATAAACGCGGACGCGTTATGAAAGTTCGAATAGAAGAAAGCGAAAACGTTCTTCCTCCTACATTCTTAAATTGCTCTTGGAAACAATTTAAGGTTTTTGCAGTTTTTGAAGGGAAGGGAATGAAACTTTATTTTAACCTGAAACAAATAACACTTCGTTTAAAAGAAGAAAACACTTTTATTTCATTTCAAGAGATACAATACAAACAGAAATCGGAGAAACGAAAGCAGACTTTTGAATGATTTACGGCGGCTGCTTTCTGTTTCAAATGAACTTACACGTGCTTAATTCCTTTGTTTTTGCAAGAAAGTAATTTAGTAATATCCCAAAGCTTTCTCTGATAGGCATGTGAAAGAGGTCTATTTTTTCGCAGATAATAATTTCACTAAAACCGGATCCATATATAAACCACTCTACTGTAAATATCTGTCCTCAGTATCATATTTATCACAAACTTCAGCACTACCTAATTACCCATTCCTTCGTGGATAATCTTGTAAAGAACTGTCGCATTTTTCTCTGCGTGCTATCGTGGTGTAAGTGGTTATCAAAACCAGCCAGCAGCTGTAAGATCTGGGCTCGATTTTTTTTTGTGAGGGCAAAGTTGCAATTTTACGTTTCCCGATCTGACAGTCGAACTAAAAATGTGGTAGAAAATAATTTATTTTCACCCGACTGGACCTCGTACTTCTCTCCTAAATCGCCCTTTAAAAGTGGAAGAATGTAAGATATAACTGCGTTTCTGGGAGATGCGTGTTTTGAATAATAGCAAGGACGCCCTTGAGAGTTTTCCGTTTTTTTCTTAGGAGCAAAACTTCAGAAACTTCAGGGGCAAAGTGTTTTTTGTTTCTAAAGAAAAGAAATCTATTCTTGATCCCCATCGAAATCGCTAGAGTTTTGTACATCTATATATACTAGATTACCTCTATATTTTTTAAAACCTTTTGGACTATGTAGTACTTCTTATTTGTGTTTAAAGCAAGGGAGGTCCTGCTATGAAGGACACTGCACGTCCATTATCAAAGTTCTTCAACTCAAAGCTCCCATTCAACTGAGCCTTAACGTTTCCGGAAAAAGTGAAATATTATATATACGACATAATAAAGAGCTGGAAAGACACTTAGCAGAAATCAAATTTTGTTCCAAATCTATAATAAGTATTTATAAATAAATGACTTATTATAGCTATATTTTGGACTTGTATAATTTTGATTACACCAAAACATGCATCACATCAAACATGCTGCCATAATTGTCAGCTATTATCTCAAACCTCAAGATGGCATGTTTTTCAGTTGAGTGAAGTTTGTGCTTGGACATGTTATCTATGTGTCACGAAATGTTATCTTTAAGACTTAACAACGTGCTGTGGTTTGGACGATTGAGCAGGTTTTTCCAATCCTATTCCAAAGCCAAAATTCTCATGAATTCAGGTCTGGGACCAAAATGGTCAGACATGAAGAAAGTATCCGTTTGATGACCCGTTGTTTTGCAAAATATATATTTGAGAGTATCTGTAGTGCACCATAAATGTGCGGAGGAACTTCGCGTTACATAAAGATTGTCCATGCGAGGTATTGACTTGCTTAAGGAACCGTAACAATTTTGTTTTTACTAGCTCAGCTTATCACTGTTCGGTGATAGAGCATGTCACTGGACCTGCCGGATTTAACGTTTCGAAGAAGTATGTTCCTAGAATAAATAATGCAGTAAATCTGGGCATTATCTTGGCATCGAAACATCTAGAAACGAGCGCAGACTTTGAGTCCTAAATTCGGTAGCTAGGAATATTCACTGAAGCCTAAATACAGAGCTCTTCATCTGACCAGAGAGTGTTCCAAGGCCCTTCTGAATGGATCTCGCAGTGAGCAAAAGACTGTAGAAACTGAAGTCATGCTTCAAAATCATGTGGATGCAGCTGGTATAGGAATGAAAATTTGTCCGGGTAATATTGAAGAATATTCCGTAGGATCTGGACAGTTAAACGTGCCCAGTTCAAATCGTGTACTGCACGAAGAATATTAATAATGGGTTTAAAGTTTCAAACCGTTGTCCTCCGCTTGAATAGCAACCGCCTCTATTCCTCCTCTCCCAGTGGAACGGGTTCTTGCAAGACGAACTGCCAAGAATCTCCATTTCTTTATTTCACGAGTTTTTTCGGAATCCTTTATTAGTGACAAGTACTTCGAACTACTTGAAAGCTTCTTTGAAGTCCAAAATGTCCGTAAAGCGGCTAGTGCAGAGTGGGAGTTTTGGCAAAAGAACTGAACTTATAAAACCCGATATTGTAAATTCAAGGTCATTGTGAGTGGCAAACATGTTGAAAGCAAGCTTTAGGTTTTTGATAAGTGCTTTTTCCGTTCTTTTATTACTTTCTACACAATATTTCACAGTTTGTGATGGCTGCTGTAGACAGCTCTGAAAAGAACTTTATTTAGGTTTACCCCGTACTTGAAGCAATTCACTTGAGGAACTGAGTCTGTTCAAAGGTATCGGAAGATTAGGATGTAAATGCTTGATTGTCATTGACCTAGTAATTATCGATCATTCTTTCCGAAAATCCATCCGATCCATGCATTGCTGCCATCGAAGTTAATCAAACTTTTCTTTTTAGATGAGTTTAAAAAGAAAGAAGTGTACAGATGATTACAGTGAAGAAGAAAGATGTGTCGCGTGCAATAAAATACACAGTAGATCTTTTTGTAACCTTAAAGAAAATAGGAAGTCTACCTCTTTTATTGTCAAGGCCAACCCGTAAGTTTCTACCGGAATTGCTCGATTTATCGAAACCGAAAGAAATCCAATTCGTACCCGGAAACCAAAGTAAAACTTCCAGTCTTCTCTAAAGAACACTTCCCATCATTTCAAGATCAACAAACTGACAAAAAAACAGCCAATAAGTTTGATTATTGGCTGTATCATCCTGTGTTGTGAGAAACTGAAGAAAAACTTTACAACCGAGCTAGCTGAAGTAACAAATTGGATAAATGATTCCAGCGTCAAAATGTTCATTCAAAGAAACATTAAAAGTCACGAAACACCTAAGAAAAGTCAAGACAATTTAAAGGAAATTAGCATCTAGACAACTAGCAACTGAAATACTTATCCGTTTTGCGGAAGCAGAAAAACAGATTCACTTTCCCAGAACAGAAACTGTATTGCTGAGGTTAACCGCAGAGTTGTCTGGACGAGTGAGATAACGTGTTCAGCCTGCTTTTTCCCTGTCTAATTTTCTGCTCTGGAAATTATTTTTTTCGTGTAAGCGACGCGATGGGAATGCAACCACACTTTATCCATTACCGAGATTGGCTCTAGGGCTCATTTTCATTTACTGGCCAAAACTTGTATGCCACTCGCAAGAAAAAGGCTCCTAGTTCCATTTAATTGAAAGAGTGACAAATATATTGTAGAGTCACTAGGATATTTTGAAGAAGGAGATATGAAAAATATGAAATGCCCTTGCCGGGACTCGAACCTGGACCTCACGAATACGCGCTGAGTGTGTAACCGTTACACCAAAAAGGCATGTTGGAAGGACGAAGAAATTACCTTATAATATTTTACTGTATACTTTGACGAAGGAAGCCAGTTTCCCTTAGAAAGTCCTCCACGAAGTCATCCCTTTTTTTAGGCACCTAAGAAAGCCCTAGAAGCCCTAGAAGATTTCCCGTAATCAAATAAGCCAAACCAAACCTGACTGCTTACCTTCGTGGCATACGCGTGTCTGGCAATCGTAAGATCTAAAGTTCAAATTTAATTCACAAAGCAGCTAACTTTTCGTGTTACCTGCATCCAAAGGTTTAATGCTATATAAGAAAACCTAAGTTATTACTGCGAATTATTTTTTTCAATTCGGAATGCTCAGAGATCCCCAGATCTGTGAAAAGGATAAAAGCAGTTACCAAACCTGTGACATCATCTGCTACTACTGCTGTTATTCTATTAATTTTTTTTTTTTTTTTTTTTCATTTTCGTTTTTTCCAAAAACAGATTTTTCAGTGATAACAGTCAGTTTTTCCCGTCATTCTGCAATAAAGAAGATCATATTTTTTAGAATTTAAAAATTCGGTTAATTTCGAACTCGGTCAATCTGTTCCTGAAAAATAGAAGTTGACTGTATAACCTGAATATTTTGTCAGGGTATTTACTGGGGATCTCTGAAAATTCCGAATTAAAAAAAATAGTTCGCAGTAATAACATAGCTTTTCTTGTATATCATTAAACCTTTGGATGCAGGTAACACGAAAAATTAGCTACTCTGTGAATTAGATTTGAACTTTAGATCTTACGATTGCCAGACACGCGTATGCCACGAAGGTAAGCAGCCAGGTTTGGTTTGGCTTATTTGATTACGGCAAATCTTCTAGCGCTATGTGTCTAAAAAAAAGGATGACTTCGTGGAGGACTTTCTAAGGGAAACTGGCTCGTAAACACGTTACGCATGGGAAAACCTCGAAAACGCTCATGCAGCCAGCCCGTTCGCGGGATTGGAACCTCGGACAGAGGTATCAGTGTTCAGCGATAAGCAGTGAGATAGGTGAAAATGTCTTATATTAGAAAGCTTATTTTGTTTCAATTAAGTGAACTTTGATAATAAGACTTTTAAAATTACAGACCTCCTAGAAACTTATTAGGTTTCTTTCGGAGCAAGGAACATAAAAATGTCAGATGTGTCCTCTACAAGATTCGAACCGCAGATCTTCCAGTCTGCTGGCTAGACGGGTTAATCACTTACCCCACCACAGCACATACGAGAATATATGAAATATATGAATGTAGAGTTATTTTATCAGGATAAAACGTTATTTTGCACTAAACGTGCAAAAGCATTTTCTGGTGCTAATAATAAAAGGCATAAAACAGAATTTTTACACGATATGATAAGAATATTTTTCTCTTATGCATAGAATAATTGCAGGTAGGCAGCATTTGCAATTATGTTAAGCACAGACCGCAGTAAATAAGTGACTTTAGAATTCAGACACATTGAACATAACATCATTCCTTATATTTAAGTACGATAGCTTAACTAAATGCACATAAACAGTGTCCATCACTCCCTATGTTTAGAATGAAACCTGGTGTCTAAGAGAGACTGTGTTGTGCAGATGCCGTACGGTCTGGGAAGTGGTTGTTAGAGCACGTAATTACCCGGATGTTCAGGAAATCTGCCTCCAGGATTTAATGGTGCTGCCAGGGAATATGACTTCAGAATCTAGGGAATAATTCCCTCGGCTGGTTCGCGTCTCTAGGGGAAAGGGAATGTGCTCTTGCACACTTTGGAATGCAGTCAGGTCTCTAGTCCAGTGCAGCACTAGACATACTGTCTTATAATATCTCACTCCTATAAGCAAAAGCCTTAAAGTATATATCAGTTCCAGTTTATTAATATCATAACCGTAAAAGAAAAATGCATTTTCAAAAATATTTTGTTAAGAGAAGAGCATTCTTTAATTTCGTATCCGGTAAAGCAAAATTAGGAATTCAGGATTCCATTTCGTGTTTTACTAAAAGGCTATTTCGGTCTTACTCATATCAGCAGAAATCTTAAAATATCGAAATATACCACTACCCTTCCCCAAGCTTGTAGGGTTCTGTTGTAACTGGTGCTTGTAATAAAGTTTTGTAGACTGTAAACCTTTCTATTTAAATTGAATAGAACAGACCCAGTTTACACCACAAAACTTTCGTGACTTGTGGGTATTTAAATTAACAAAACAAAAGTTAAATTCAAAAAGAGTTTATGACTGCACATAAATTAGATTACTTAAAAATATAAGGTATTTCTCCCACTTCCCTAGCGTGCCTTCGTGGTGTAACGGTAGCACGCTGGGCCGGTAATGCAAAGGTCCGTGGTTCGATTCCCGGCGAAGGCGGTTGCTAAATTTTCATCTTTCCTGCTTTCAAAAATCCTAATGTCTCTACAAGTGGCGCCCGAACTAAAAAGGGTTGTGGATGATGATTCTCCGCACCCAGGATTTGGCAACTAGGTTCCCTAAAATCCTAGTCACCCTTTAAAAAGGGGAGTATATAAGGTATTTCTCTCACTTCCCTAGCGTGCCTTCGTAGTGTAACGGTAGCACGCTGGGCCGGTATTCCAAAGGTCCGTGGTTCGATTCCCGGCGAAGGCGGTTGCTAATTTTTCACCTTGCCTGCTTTCAAAAATCCTAATGTCTCTACAAAAAGAATCAGATAATTAACGGTGCGTACTTTAAAGCATCGGCTACCAAGACGCTAAAACCGGAATATAAATTTAAGCAGAGCTGGCGAGAGTGAATAACAGGCTGAAAAAGCTATAAAATCATTCAGAAACCACAGGCTTAAATACACACAAACCTAATTTATGTTCTGTGGAGGAACAAAGAAAAAGTTATATTAAACGCGTAAATCATAATAACCGATTAACATAAAATAGCTTAACAGGTTTTGAAAATTAAAAAAAAAAAAAAAAAAAAAAAAATATTCGCATAATATTCCCCTTCTTCAATGCTTTCAGAGAACTAGCTCTCCTAAATTTAAAATAAATTTGTCCATGTAGTGATCATTTTCGTTTTACAAACAAGGACAAATCATCACAAGCTACCTGCGAAGTTCATGCCGAACTTTTCCCTTCTATCTGTTGAGCTTTGTGCCAGCCCAATACAAGAACCGACCCATCCTTGCGAAGCCAGCACGAACCGACATAATATTTTTATGCATTCTTATTAGAATGTAGGTTTCATTTACAGAAATAACATCGCGATAGTTACCTATAGTTATCCCCGACAACTTTTCATTTTTTGTGTTCTTACCGTAAAGGCTTCCTTCGGAAATTAACTTCCTCGCAAACTTTTTCTTTTCGATCTTCGGACAATAAAATCAGAAAAAAGTGGGAAAAGGAATACGCTAGGAAATACGGTATAAATAAAAGGATAATACGGCATATACCGAAGGGAGGAGGGTACACGTGAGTAAATACAGTAGAGTTAGTATTAACATTATAAAAGTAAAAGAAATATGAGGTTTCAAAAATATTTCGTTAAGAGAAACGTATTTTTGAATTTCGTGAGGGAATTGGGAAACCAAGATAAGATTTCCAGGTTTGTCAGGTTTTTATTCTCATTCTGCCCATCTAAGCAGATGCCTTCAGATATGCATGAGTTTCAGTTTATTAGCAATGCAAGAGTCCAAGAAAATAAGTTTTAAAAAATCTGATGTGTTCACCACATGACTTCCTTGTACGGAATATTAAATTATACGCATTTTTCTTGCATTTCATTTAACTTATTAGATTGAATTAAACCTACTTCGCCGACAGCGCATAAACCACAATAGAATAAATGCGTTCTTTAAAATTCACTTTGTTTACCATAGCGACACTCTGGCGCTAGGTTTACTTAACAGTATTATATTTCGTTTATAACTCAGAATGAACAAAATTTATATCATTTAAAGAATTATCTAATCGTTGCCACATGTTCTATTCAAATACTATAACAAAGCTAGAACGATGTATAAAAGAAATTAAGCAAACAAAGCGAAAAAGAAACAGTTTTTCACAGACGATTGAGTAATTCTCATTCAATTAATTCAGTTTTCACTTCGCGACAAAGCAAAAATACATAAAAACTCAAAATATCTGTATTAAAAATTACGAAGTAAATCTTAAATACTTATTTCCTCGAAAAAATTCCAGAAAGGATTAAGCATGATTTAATTCGCAATAATAAATGAAGGCGTTATTTTTGTGTTGCGAAGCTTAGTCTCTCTAGATTGGCAACAAATCTACAATTCTGCTGTTTCAAATGTAAACAAATATGTCCGCCATGTTATTTAAAACTTAAACGCACTTAAACAGCTTTTAAATTGTTGATAATTGTACAATATTGCTTCCATAATTATGAAAGGCATGAAAACTTTAACCGGAAGATAAAAACAACATAATTCAATCATTTTTAAAGCAAAAAATGTACAATTTACAAACATATAAGAGTAAAGAAACTGAGATCACTGAGCCGGGTAACAGAGTGGATATATTTATAAATATATTTATATACGTTTGGCGCGGCCGATTGAAACCAAAATACGAGGTGCACACCTACATGTTATAGTAGTCTTATATACAAAATTTCAACGTTCTGAGGCTACTCGTTTTTGAGTTATGCGAGATACGTACGTACGCACGCACGCACGTACATACGTTCGTACATACGCCACGAAAAATTCTCTTCAGAATTCCTTTTAAAGCAGTTTTTTAGTTTTTTTGGAGGAAAAGATTCTTTTATTCTGTCCTTACGTATAGATATCACGCAAAAACATCGTTAAATTGCATTCGAAAGCGGTCAAAGTGGATATTTTCGTTGAAATATGCTGCCTGAAGCTTTTCGCGATTACAATACTTCCTTTTTACTTCGTACAAGGAAGTAAAAATAGTTTTGTAATACTTTCACTGTGTAAATCTCAGTTACTGTAGAAAGTGACGAATTCTAAGACCTAGATAGCGAATAATCGCTTAAGTTTGTGTGACAAGAAACAACAATATAGAAGGGTAACTAACCTTTTATTATTCCAATAAGATTTCACAAGACTCCGCCTTGAAGTGTACAATAAAAGTCGACACTTGGGCTTGAACTTAAGAGACTAAGAATTAAACTAAAACTAAGATTAACTAAAGAAATATAGCCGAAGTATCAAGTTTCTAATGCAGTTGGCCTCTTGAACACCAGATGACTGCGAAGCTATCAAGGGCCTGAGTACGGTCGAGCGTAATAACAGCTTTGAGAGGGAGAGTGGCCAAAAGGTAGATGCGCGTAAATGAGAAACTCTGATTCTCTCTCAATACGACCAAAGAACTTCGCGGTTAAATACCGCTCTTCCTCATTATGTATTCAGATGTGATTCTAAAACTACGTTCTGGCCGGAAGTAGTAAGTTGAAGTTAAGAATTTGACAGGAAAGGAATTTTAACTTAAAATTTAACTGTTAATAAAATTAACATAATCCTTACAGTTTATTAAAGTAAGTATATTTTAATAATTTCTTGTCTTGTAATGCAAAAAATAAGGAAATGAAGGCAGACTACTTTTTATATAAAGGCGTTCACTTATTTACTCTTGTTCATTTATTTACTATAAAAAGTAGCCTATTCTACCGAAAACTTGTAAATTTTACATATTTAATTCTTACTTCCAGATGCGAAATTAAGAAAGTATTGTAATCATGAAACATTTCGGTCAACAGATTTCAACCGAAATATCCATTTTGACCCTTCCCGTATAGTCCGGAAGATTTTTTTTTTCGTGACTTCAGTGAATATTGTGTAGGTATTGTGTATGTGAATTATTAGGCCGCACAAGGAAGGCATGTGGTGTGCATATCAGATATATATATATATATATATTTTAAATAGCAAACGTGAAAACGGACTTCCCGGGATTCAACCCATGTATCTTCCACTTCAGCTAGGTATACTAGCTACATAAAATACGAGAGCTACAAGGAATCGATATTAACTTCCTGAGAGATTTGGTTTTATACATGTATCGCATCCAGAGGAGAATACAGAAGTCCAGAGCATCCAGTCCGTTGGGCCTTCTTGAACTGAATCGGGGACAAATTACCAATGTTATACGGATTTACCAAATTAGCCATAGATGAACTGTTAACAAAATGTTAGGGTATGAGATTTTGTTGAATGTCATTTTTCATATTTTACAATTCATTTATGAGAAAGATACAAATTCTGTGAAATTAATTTATAAGAATTATGGGAAAGAATTATTAGCTAGATTTTATTCAAAGTCACATGCTTGCCAAACATTTAAAATACTTAAAAAGAGTGGCTCTGCCGATTTTTGTCTTTTTCATAGTGTCAACTACACATAAAAAACTAAAGCAATAAATAATTTGAATGAAATTTTTGCGATTATATAAAGTATCCACTGAAATATTTTCGCACGATCGGAATATTTCGCTAAAAATTTTCAATAACTTTTATTACTAAACCTCAAATTAACGAATACGTACGATTTAACGAAATATTCTAATATATCTAAACGGTGGCAAAAAGCGTTATAACTGAGAAAAAATGTACCACTCATGGGTATTCATTTTTTTTTTCGTACAGTGTCGCCATTGCTTGCTTTGAAATCGTTGAGTTTATTAATGAAAAATTCATTAAAGTGTTTCAAAATATGAAATCGATAATAAAACAAACTTCAAGTTCCAAATTCGGGCTTTTAGTTGCCCATATTTAGTGGAAGATTACGGTATTTAAAATTCGATGCCTCTAGGTACCGTTGTTTTATCACAATACGAGAAACATACATACATTTGTGCAGATTCTTCATTGTTTACTTTCTTTAACTGTAACAAAGGGCTCTAATATTTGGTGGCAATAATTTGAAAAGTCAGCTGACATTTGTAGTGAACCAACGCAAAATGCCAAAGCGAAATCAAGAGCCCTTTGTGCTTAAAAAAAAAAAAAAAAAACTGCTGAATGAAAAGAACATGAATTATTTGGAATCGAAGTTTGGATTGGCAATATTTTAACTCAGTGTTTGGATGCAACGAATTTTGCCCGAAATTTACGAAATAAAGTAAGTGCCTTTTAAAACCACGAGAAAAAGGACTTTAAAGATGGTTTGATTTTCGTACTCCAGAGACCTTATGTCCAAGAATAGGAGAAGATGTTATAGACCTATCTTTTCAAATGCTTGTCTTTAAGTTTGGCGCTAAGATTTTGCATAGAACGTTATAAAGTTATCTCGTTTTTCATCATTCTTGCAGGCTGGAGAGAAACAGTGGCAGTGAAGGGAATTCTAGAAAATTCAATATTAGAAATAAATAATTACATTTAGAATTCAATTATTTTAACGAATGTTTTTGAATCCTTCTCAATAAACATTTTTAAACTTAACTATATACAGCAATATTTGTTTATTTATTTTGGAAAGCTTTATGATACTAATTCCAGTTTGTTTACTTTAGATCTACGTCTTTTTCTTTTAGAATTTAATAGAACAGGACCTCAAAATATGCATACCGTCATAGAATTTATCAAAATTACAAGTGCTAGATTCTATAAAAATGTCAAAGAGCATGAAAACACACTTTATAGAAAGACACAATTCATTTCCTTTGAAAAATATCTACAATTCGAGAGCATTTTTATTATTCTAAAAACATGCAATTATTATCCCTCAAACTTCCATTTAAGACCTAGGAAACTGTATTTTTAATCTTAAATTACAAATTTTCACCAACAAATACGATATTCCAAGGTTTCCTGTTTCCATTCGCTCCCACATACACCCTCATAGCCGTAACAAAAGTTAAATACATTGCTACATTGCATGAAGCAAAACAGAGAATTTAAACTCTCTGGTTATCTCCTTTCCAATCAAAAAAGAAATGTATATGATCTGAGGGAATTTGATTTGACATTTCTAATACTTCTCAGTACTCTGTGGGTAAAGATGTCTTCTCGGGTGATTTGGAATTTAACTGAACGAACTTAAAGCCAATGTCTGGGGGAATCAATATTTGCCAAAAGATGGCGATACTGCGGCGCAGTGGAATTCTTTTGAAAAGTGTTCGATGCATGAAATGATTAAAAATAAATTTAATTAAAAGAAAAGTCCAGTTTTGTTTCGCTTGGTGGAATTTTTTTCCAAAATTTATTTGATTTTTAAACAGTCTTTTGAATCTGATTAATGATTGGTAAAAATTTTTAATTTTGAAACATAGTTTATTATGCACGAATACTGCTGAAGGTTGGAAGTACAGTAGAATCTATACAGTGTGACTCATTGTTATAATTATTGCGACAACTGTACCATGGCTTGAATTTGCGCTATTATTTTAGCAAATTTCAAGTAATTTTCTGAAATTTTGAGAATATCAAATATATCCGCAAAATTTTTCTAAATTTTTAAAAAATTCTAGTGTAATTGGTAGCACAGATAATTTTGACATCTGTCTAACATTTTGCTATTTTTCATTAGAATTTTAGCAAATTACTCTGGAAAGTAATCTTGTTCCAAAAGCTAAACAAGGACGTTGAATTACTCTAAGGTTTTGTTGGATGCAATTTCTATGCCGTAGACCCCTTTTTTACTTGCTGTTTAATGAAGAAAATTTGTGTGTTTATAATATAATGCGTATGAAAATACCATTCTATTAAATAATAATTTTAATTTAAACCATCAATGCTGAATACGTTTCGAGAATTTCATTGTTTTATAAATTTAAATTTCAATTCAAAATATATAATGCAATGTTTACCTAGTTACGAATAATATTCCCCCCCACCCCCAAACGGGGCGTAGTTATTATATGCACCGCACGATTACCCGGCAATTTTACCTTTTTTCCCCTCCGATGAAATTGCTGTCTATATTACTAAAGTTATGGTAACGATAAATGAAAATACAAAATATTTTTGCCTGCCCATTTTATGCTAAAAATGATGATGTTTTGAACTTATTTTTAGATGCCGCTAAATAAAACTTTTTAATAGTAATAACAATAATTAATTATACACTTACAGTCTTTGTCGGAAAAAATACTTATTAAAATCATTGCAACTAGGAAGTCAATAATTATGGCAATAATAATAAAAAATTCCATTTTTATCAAATAAATATAGTTTTTTTTTTCTTTATACTCATATGAATAAACTCCGAGTATAGGCTAATTAAGTTTTTTTATTTTACAGTTTTTATTTTTTTCAGCTAATGATATAATGGATATAATGTCACATCATCATTGTTTTACAGCAAAGATATAAACACGCTGTCTTCCTACTTTTAATTGCATCTGAATCGTTTGCCTTAAATAAATTTTGTCCCGTAGCGTTCGAGCACAAATGAATACAAAGCAGGCACGTTTTCAAAATTTCAAGGTCAAATGTTTTAGAATAAAGTTTATCTAATCCTATTCGAAACTAATTCTGATCCTAACTTCCGTTTCGTAGTATACTGCATTTAATATTTCTTTGTTATTTTTAACTTAAATTTTGAACTCAATCTGAATATGATACATTATATCATAAACTCGAATTAAATACGAGTGTGGATCGCTGTTTCATTTTCAAAGAGTAAATTTAGTAAATAAGGAGGAGGGGAACTATTGTACAAGATTTTCTCCCTCATTGAAACCTAAGAATAATGTTCGCATTCAGAGTAGTTCAGGGATACTAAGCTCTAATACAGACCAAATCACCGAGCAGAGATTAAGAGAAAGAAAGAAAAGGGGGGGGGAATCCCAGTTGTCGCAGATTTCAGCTTAACTGCAAAATCTGAACCACAGCAATCGAATCTTAACATCTTAATATTTATAAAATACATATAAAACTTTTTTCCAGGTTTGAGGGTTTGCATAGAAGGCCACAAGGAAAAACGAATAAAAATAAATAAATAAATAACAAAATAGTTAATAACTGAAATAGTTAAAGAACTAAAATTAAATAAAATGTGAAGAGATAAATAAAAAAATATAATGTAATTTATGTTAAATTAATGATAAATAATTAAACAATAACATGATATAGTAGACCTTATCTTATTTGTGGCTCCAACTGGAAATACAGTTGCACTCAAAAACTAAGAAATAGCAGAGTCGACTTCCATCTGAATTTGAATTAAAAATCAAAATATATAGTAATGTTCTCTTTCAAGGTATGGTAGGAATAAAGACCGTTCTCTTTACAGACTTCAGTGGAAAAAGATAAAGCGGTTAAATTGTCGCTAACGGGAATACAGAAAATCTTAGAAACAGTAATTGAGTATGGAAGATCTTTAAAGGAGGCTATAAAACAGAAAGAAAGAGAGGAATCCAATGATTTCTGACCTCAATATATAATACATAATTCTAGCTGTCAAACAGAATATAACAGAGGGAAAAAAACTGTCTTTCGAGTACGAGAATCGAAATGTGTTGAAATGGTTTGTAAGCAGAGAATGAAAACGTAAGATTCTGTACATGTGGCCATTTTCATTTCACATATTTGCTTACATAATTCCGAAAAAATCTGCAAGTGCTGTTTCTCATGGGAAGTTGCTAGTGTTGAAGTGTTTGAGTGAACGTGATATTTAATAAATAAAGGGGTAACACACAAAATGTTTAAAAAAAAAAAAAAACGCCCCTTTGGATGGAATTTAAAATCTGAAACCTATCAGATTTTATTATTATTATTATTACCATTATCATTATTAAAAGAGCGTGACTAATTCAGTCTGCAAAATGTTCCAGACACTGTTCTGGACTTATCTTTTAAATAATTCTGTGCATTTAACACTGATAATCAATTTGTTAGTTAATCTGTTTAATACGCAATCTAATCTAAACGCAAACCAGTCAGCTGCCAGTCGCTACAGTAGAGTCTCCCCACTAGAGCACCAACGCTCCAATCAACGTCTTTACAATCTTAACATGGAAAAAATTTTCGGAGTTTAAAACCCAAACCAGAATTTACTGAGAACAATAAAATGAGGAAAATAATTGTTGTGCAAAGTGTTAATTACTTCTGCAGATTATTAATGCAGTCATATAACTTCATAATATCGGAAGAATTTTTTGACTTCAAATAGCAGTTGGTTCTTATTCTGGATTCTGAACTGTTAAAGAATAAATTCGAAATGATTAATCATTCGAAACATTATTATTATAATATTACATTGTTTCGCCGAGATCTAAAAGTAAAATAAAGAAATCCATTTACAGGCTGATATAACTAGTATGTGATCTGAATTAAGTTATAAAACAAATAGATGGTCGGTGATGTATGGGTGGTAAATGAAAATTAATGTTGCCAATATTTTTTTTCAAACTTTGACGGTCTAACAAAATTGATATTAATGTTCGCAAAGAATTCAGACGTAATTAGAGAAATGACGAAAATAATTTGTAGTCTAACAAATTAAATCACGTAATTAAGAAACATGAACATTGGAAAACAACTTTACAGAAAAAAACTAAAGAAAAAGAAGCCATTTTTAAAATCATTCTTTGCCGCAAACAATAGCTGAAATGAAATTAACACATTACAGTTTTCCATTTCAATCATGCAAAACAACAAAAAAAAAAAAAAAAAAAATTTCATTCGTTTACAGCCATTACAGTTGCAGTTAATTTTTCAATGTCCAAAATTAAAGATAAATGAGCGTTACTGCAACGCGGCGAATGTCAACTAGACTTGATGATATTTTTTCGCTAATAACTTTACTAAACATTAATCATTCTTTAAAACACGATTTCAGTGCGCCCCAAATGGAACGACTTTTTTATTGTTATTATTCATTCTTTTAGCTAAACAACGCAATTAGAAACCGTCGCGGTCGGAGCTAACTTCATGAAGATCGACGGCGGAAAAATTTATCCGCATTTTAGTGGACAGAGGTAATCAACAAAATGCCGTTTTCCAAATCGCCGTTTTCTAATTGGAGGAACTGTTTCTTCTTTAATACTTTTTTTTTCAGCTTAAAATGCCTCTCAACTCGGCTCGTTTATCTCCTGCAATCTGGGCTGCTAACGACTGCATTTAGAACGTTGTTAAACGCATTCTGTGGCGAACGCCCCGCCTAGGTGAGTTACAGCCAATAGCAAACAAGATATTTTATGACGTCGAATAAATGCCCCGCCTCTATGGAAGTTGGCGGCGGGGTCATACGGCTGACAGACTCCAGTACATTCCCGATAGCAGTGGGTAAGAATCTTAACGCAGTTCATCTTCAAGAAAGCTGTATGAACCGCTTTTGATTGAACCGAGAACTTTTATCATTCGGAAAATCCGGATAACGAGGTATTGCTTTTCAATTAAACATTTTAATTGTTCAATTATTGCTATTGGTATTATTTGATCTTTTCCATTTGCAACAATAAATTTCAAATGAATGGAATAAAAATTTAGCCAAACTTTTAAAACTCTTTTTAAAGTTTGAAATCTGTCGTTTAACGCACATGTCCTTAAACACACTACTTTAAACAGAACTTTATATAGAAATATTTTTTTCTAAATTCAATGTTGAACGTAATTAAAAAAATTAATAACTGAAAGTGATTCTATATTGATTTTAAAGTTTATGCAATAATCTCATATTTATGTCTATCCAGGATTTTTAGACAATTCACGTTTAAAAATAATGTTTATTTTTCTGAAATATAGATAATTAACGACAAAACAAATATGATATAAACAAGAAGAGAAAAGTGTTTTTACGATTCATACTTTCGCAAAGATATTTCAAGAATATAACTTTTGTTTGAGAGTGTTTTTATGAAATTACTATTTAATTGAATAAATCAGTTAAAAATAATAAACAAAAAATAAATATTTACATATTTTTAAAAATAGATGACAGAGTGTATTTGTATATAAATTTTGTTCTTATAGCTTAAATACATACTAAATGTTTTCTAAATTTTATTCTTATAATGTAAATATACCATAAATTTTTCCTAATTATTATTTTTTTTTATTTCATTCTTTCCTATTTCTAACAAAGATTTCCTATTTCTTTTTCTTCTGGTAGAATAAATACAATAAAAAACTCAATAAAGTCAAATTTAGTTATGCAAGTTTTCTCAAATCAAATTAACTTTGAAAGACTATAATAAATAATACTAGCAATCTAGACAGACTAAATTATGATACAATTAGTAAGTTTTATATACATCTAAATTTAGATTAAACTTTAAAATAAATCAATGACTGTACTTTTTTTTTGGGGGGGGGAGGTTAATATTCGTAAGCGACAAATTGACTCCATGTTCGTATTATTTTATTTTTTAAAACTTTAAGTTGCATTGGTATGATTCAACTGCTTTCTTAAAGAAGATTTTGGTATATTTACGTGTTATTTAATGACGAATTGGACTTCTCCCGATTAAATTGCTTAAAACATATTTATTTAAACTTATATGTACTTAATTTTATAACAATTATTAATTTATCATTAAAATTTACTTTGTTGCAAAGTTAACAGTACTACAATTTATTATAATCACAAATTTTTTAGAAATAGGAGATATTAGATTATGTAAGCTGTATTTTATGAAATAATAGAAATTTTCTCGGATTTGCACTAATTTAATAGTATTTTGTGACTAAATTTGTGATAATAACTGTATTTTCAAATTATTTACATAACTTTTCTATACTTATTAAAAGGTAAATTTTTTTTAGAAAAGATTATGTTACATCTGCACACGTTAATTTTTGCAGAAATTTTATTTAAAAACTGTAATTATAAGTTTATTTATTTAATTTCTATTATTCGGAAATAAATCTTAAGAATATGTATGACAACAACAATGGAAACAAGATCTTGGAAGGAGTTTCCTCTTACTAAGTGTACCAAGTTATCAAAGCCGAAAATAAATTTTTAGAAGAGTTATTTATTTTTAAAAAAATTTTATGTCTATGTTAATTTATGTTTTTTTAAAAATTAAATATTTCACAGTTTTGCACAATGTATGCAATGTAACATGCTTACTGTAGCAAAATTTATTAAATCTTTTTCCTAAAATTTATTGTTTTTAAATACTATAGAAACGTTATATGTACTCTCTTAATTATAATATTTAAAATTCATCTAAAGTTCAGTTCTTTTTAAATAAATTATCATAAAATTAAAGAACACGAATAAAAAATAATTGAATACATGAAAAAATTAATATTTGGCTATGTACTTGAAATAAAAAAATTAAAAAAAAAAAAAAAAAAATTTAAAAATGGATAGAAGAATATTTATTGAAACTTATAAATGAGTTACTAGACAATTACACAACTTTGTTTTCGAAATGGAAAATAAACTTCTTTTGATTTACAGAAAAGACGTGATAATATATCGAATATGTTTTTCCATGTAATATATATTTTAAAAGTTAATGATAACTAATATCTATTAGTCTTAATAATTATGAAATAATATTCAGGTAATTATTAGCACTTTAGTGTATTGTAACCTTTTAACTAAGCTTAATAATTCACAGATAATCTATGTAGACAATTAGCTATTTTTTTTTGCAGTTGCAGGTTATGTATAAATTTAATGTACTGTAGGCGCCGCTTAATGCTATCACGTTCGTCCACGGCTATTTTTATAACATTAAATGATGAGAAAAGATTTCTTCAAAAACAGCAATTAACTAGGAAAAATGTCATTAATAGTGGATTATCTGCAAGCCTTATGCGGTTATAAACTGTGTCTAATGTTTCTAGAAATCATTTAAACCTATGTTTTACACCTAATCTTAATATTCGGAGGATGTAACTTATATCAGCTTTACAGGAAATTCACCAATTTTATCTTTACATTTTTTAGAAAATTTATTACGCCATGTGCTTGGATTTGTATGAGAAAAAAAAAATGGTAGATACCTTCTGTTATCTTCTTCGGTTTGAAGAAGGGAGACCTGTGTCTGATCGTTCCCGAAATCAACAGAGTTGTTAAATGTCTGTGATAAAATAAGCAAAAGGTTGACTTTTTACTTAATTTCAGATGGTTGACTGAGATGAAAATTTATCCCTTACTTGACGACATTTATAATTCATTTGGCAGCTTTTAAAATTTATTTAGATCGTATATTTGGAGAGTTTATTTCGGCTTGAAAACTCATTTTGATCATATTAACCGAATTATTAATTCCAATAAGAGATGCATTTTCCATTTTTTTGCATATGCAGGTCTTGCGCATTCCATTAACAATATCCGAACGGTAACATTAACCGCGATCACACAAGATGGCGTCTACTGTAAGATGACACTGAAAGCAATCAGTAACATTTTCAACAGCAAAAATGGGTTTTAGATCTTATTTATGTATAAATGCGTTTCTCGTGTACGGAATTTTAACAAAAGGAAATGTCTTAGAATAGCCAACGTCTTCTATTAAATGGAGAGAAAAATTAAAATGGTGTCATATTATTTTAAGGACTGCACGGAGAAAAAAAATCGTAAGTAGTCTTTTAATAAATTAAATAGCTCACTGATAATCAGCATTATTTCAATATTACATCGAACGGCATTAATTTATAACAGCTGCGATTATATGATTATGTATGATTAATTTCTTACGCGGAGAAGCACGCTATGGCCAATATTCTGAAACAGATACTTTCATAATGGTTATATTTGCTTCAAAATGGTTCATTCGTGAATAAATTTGTGATAGTAACTGAATATACAATGTGTATTTCAGTGGCTTCAAACTGGTGGCCCGACGGCTACATGCGACCCCCGAGAAAATTTTGTGTGGCTCGAGAATATGTTTCCCGTAAATAATTTAGCATTGTTATGACATTATTTATTATCGCCAAAACTTGAAGAAAATTTAGAGATTGTTTTGATCGTGGTTTAGCGTTATTTTTGTTACCATTAAAAATGAGCATGAGTGATGCCCAAGGACATCTGAAAATGGACGTAATTAATTTACACTGTGATCTGAATCTTATTCTGATATGTGAAGATACAAATTTAATTAAACCTTTTTTTTTTCATATTTGTCAAAAGATAAATAAATTTCCTCAGTTATGAATTTTTGTAATTAGAATAATCTTAACTAAATGAATAAATAACTAAAACAAATCAGGCTGACTTTTAAGCATCTATAATTCTTGACAATTTTTTATTAATTTTCTCGAAATTTACAAACTTTATCGAAATCGAAACGCTGTCAGGGTTTATAGCGGATAGATGTAGAAAGAAATAAAGATTGCTATAACTATTTACATAAAAATATATGCATTTTCTCTGTATGCGTCACAAATGTTTATGAAGAAAAGGAAGATAATAACGTCTCGTTATTTGTTCTCGAGTTTTGTCTCGCTTGGAAAGTTTTTGTAATTTGTTTATTTTTAGTTTAAGTAAGTAGTTTATTCAACAGATTCAAAATATTTGAAATGAATGTCAGTCTGAAAATTTAATCTTTAACTATCAGAATCACAAAATGGAAACTTCAAACATTTCTTGCCTTTAGGTTTCAGACAGAAAATAAATATAAATCAGACTTTTTTTCCTTTGTTTCATTATTATCTTCATTTGTTTCGATAAAAATTTATTAAATGAAATTTAAAATTTAGTTCATTTTTTTAGCTCAAAGAGACGGTAGTCCAAAAGGGATAAACTCAGAACGGCATTTTGTGGCGTTTCACTGTAAATGGCGGATCATTTTTTTTTTTTTTTAAATTTTGCCACCAAATATTACCATCCAGTGTTATATTTAAAGAAATTAAATAATGAACAATCTGCATGAATGTATGTGAAAAAACGACGGTAGAGTCATCGAATTTTGAGTAACGTAATCCTTCATCCGAACATGGGCACCTGGAAGCTCGAATTTTGTTTTTCGAATTTGTTTTATTATCTATTCCATATTTTGTAAAACTTTAATGAATTTTTGATTAACAAACTCAACCGTTTCAAAGCGAGCAATGGTAACACTGTACGGGAAAAAAAGTTATCTCGAGCGCGCGAAACTATCTATCAGAAATTCTAAAGACATGTTGTTTTCAAATATTTTGTGATATTCTTGAACTGAATTTTATGTAGTTTAAATGAGTACACGAAACGTTAAGAAGTCCCTTTGGGCGTAATATAAAATCTGAAAACTTTCGGATATTTTTATTTATTTATTTATTTTAAATACCTTTTGGTTAAAAAAAATTCCACCCGTCATTTGTTCTCAGATCGTGTATTCGGCCCCCATGCAATTTGAGTTTGAGGCCCTCAACTATGGAATGGACGCGTAATCAAATCTTTGAATGATCATAATTCAATTAACTTTGATGGTTACAATAAATAGTACTAGTTAGTTATACACGATCATAATTACCGATATACATGTTGATAATTAGTTATTGCTATATGTATACAATAAATTTACCATTAAACTTAAAATGAAGTAAATGATTATATTCAGTGTACGGGATATTCTTTTCTTCATTTTTGTTATGATGATGTTTATCTTTAAAATTCTGTAATTAATTAAATTTCGCTTTTACTAGTAGATATCCGAGATTTTTTTAGTGTGTTTTTTCTCCAAAATTGAGCAAATTGTTTCACTGCCTCCAAGTCTGTAATATCTGAAAATTTTCTTACAACTGCCATGCGGGACATGCAAGTATTTAGAAACAAGATGAAAGCATGGAATTAATGTAGGGCTTTGATGTATGATTGTGCGTCTTTTGTGCTTTGTTAATGAGATTTTTAAGTAGGCTTCGAATTCAGCTAAATTCATTTTAACTATAATTCAAATTGAAAATACGCTTGATTAAAAATTACCGTATTCACGTGTTTTTAAAAGATCTTGTAAATTTATGCGAAAGATTCAGTTCTACATAGTTAAAGAAGCGAAGGATTAATTGACCTAATTCGGAGCAAAATTATATTATTGCAGTCAATGCATTTGGATGTAATAAAAATTATAAAAATTTTGAATTTTTCTATATTAATTCAAGAAAAATTCGCCAGTTCTGTAGTCGAAGTATACTTTTCTGCACTTAAGAGTTGATCCAGTCATAGATTTATAATTTTAACCCAATTCTCTAACATTACGAAATCCTTGATTTAAGTGAAATTTCAAATCAGCGTGTGTTGATTGACGGAGAAAAGTGATGAACGTATCACTTTCAAATGAATTCATTCTAATTACGAGTTAAGAATTTATATTCGCACCTGGAAATAGCTCAGGGAAAAATTCCAAGTACAGTCTTTATCTGACAATCTCATATTAAAAACGATATCTGTTTTCAAAATGATTCCTGGAAGGCTTAATTTTGAACATATTTTCTGTACGAATCTACATGAACAAAATACAGCTTTACTTTCTACTGTTATGAGTATATACAGTACTTCAAAAAAAGGCATCCCCTTGAAAGGAAAGCATTGAACTGTAAAACCTACTAATATATACAGGCATCCTTCTTATAACACTGTCATTTATCGATCGTACACGATAAATTGTGAAAATCCTCGTATAGCGGGGCGACACGGTTTCATTTTAGCACGTTGATTAAGATGCCTAAACTCTCTTATAACACATTATCACTGTACCATTTCTATAATATGATTTTTATTCTAAGCGTTTATGAAACTAAATTACACACTATGCCGTCGTGTGCAGCACATATTTTTTTTTTTAATTAAGAAAACAGTACAAAAGTCTTCGTGTTCCCCGAAGTATTTTATGAGACTTACAGATTTAAGTAAATAACTCATAATACAAGGAAAAACAAGTCAACAATAAAAACTTAATATCTACGTTTGGAGAGAGCAAATAAAAAATATAAATTTCAAATAAGGTATTTCTCCCGCCTTCTTAGCATGCTTTCGTGGGGTAATGGCCAGCACACTCGGCGCGTAATCGAGAGGTCCGAGGTTCGGGTCCCAGTGAGGGCATTACTCATTTTTCATAACTCCAGCATCAAAATAGCCTAATGTCTCTACATATTATTCTGATAAAAATACTAAAATGTACCATGAATAATTAACTTACATTAATACTCATGTAAAAGAAAATAAACTTAATAATAATAATAAAAATGAAGTAATCCTTAAAAATAATACTGATATAAAGGAAAAATGATGCATCAACAATACAATACATAACGTAATCATACATCGAAAATACGCAAAATAATACAATGACACATAGAAGATTAAAATCCAATCATATAAAATAATAATACTAAAAGCTCAATTGAGCTTCTAACAAGATCATAGAAAACAAGAGGCCAGCAAAGAGAGATGCCCTAAACTTCACGTTAAATGTACTTCTGGCACTCGCATGCAACCTGCAATATAAATAAAATATTGGCAGTACATAATAACAACCTGTTTATTTACACAGAGAAGAAATAATTTCAGGGAATACTCCGTCACACTGAAATTCTTTTGAAATCCAGTCGTACCTGTCTCTGTAAATATGTAACTGGAATTGTTCTTCACGCCCGCAATGCACCCTTCTTCCATCATGCACTATCGTCTTCGTCCAGCATTTGTTTGCACTGCCCCCAGCAGTCGTCTTGAGCACAATATGTATTTATAAGTGTGTCTTTTGTTCAAGTTATTTCCGTCAGCGGGGCTACCTGGCCGATATGCTAACTACCCAGTGGACCGGCTGCCTCGCTGTCGGTGGAAAGAAAGAAAGTCGTACCTGTCATTTATACAGCATGTATCTTGCGGTCTAGGTGTTCACTTGGTAGACTGCATAAATTACGTAACTCTGACTTTAGAATAAGCTTTCAAAAAAATTTTTGGGTATGCGTTATATTTCAGTCCCTATTATATCTGAAAATAAGAAAATAACTTTTAGAAGAAAATTTATTACTTTGGAGATGAAAATATACATTTTCAATTGCTTGTTAAAAGGCATCTGACGCTGCAAAAAGTCTAAATTTATATGTAAAAGAAAATCATTAAAAAATATTTTATTTTAAAAAGTTTTCAGCTCGCGTTGCTCTATCTTGTATTGGTTGTTATTCTTGCATAACAAGGGAGAACGGGCTGACCTCATGTGCATTTTCGTGGTTTTTCCCATGTGTATACGACTCAGTTTCCATCAGAAAGTCCTCCCCGAAGGCATATCTCTCCTTAGGTAGATAGCCCGCGTATGCTTTGCCATAATAAAATAAACGAAACCAAAACTCATATAACACAGTTTCATCCAACGCGGTATTTTCTAGGAAACTATTTGCCGTGTTTTACTAACTTTACTGGATCTGGACAGTGGAATTGTTACTTAATATCAGCACCACCATCATCACAGTCACTGACAGTGCCGAATTTTGCGTTTGGGAATTGACAGGGTAGCAATGGTGTATGAAGGAATTTTCCATGAAACTCACAACTTGGAAACATCTCTTATTCTAATACTTTTTGTGAATATGAAAATTTAAAGTTATTTCAAGTTTTTAAATTAAAAACTGGGGAAATACCATATTTCCTTGAGTATTACGCCCCTTTTTCTTATTAATTTTATCGACTATGTGTGTGTGTTTGTGATTATGACAAAGCCTCGAGCTCTATATGCCTAAGGGGAGGGATGCCTTCGTGGAGGTCTTTCTAAGTTAAACTGGCTCGTATACACGTTACACATGGGGAAAACCACGTAAACACCCATGCTGCCAGCCCGTTCGCGGGATTCGAACCTCGGACCGAACTATCAGTATTCAGCGACTTTACTACTCGGCCGCTGGTGGCCCAATTTTATCGATTAAAAATTGAGAAAAGAAAATAACTTTATTTCCGAAGGAGACAGGTAAAGTAATATCATAACAAATGAAGAATAGTTCTAGATACTATAGGTGACTATTACAAAACTATTCCTTTAAAAGAAACCTACGTTCCAAGAAGAATGCATAGTCATAATAATTTTTTAAAAGTTATGAAATCGAATTTCTTATACATTCCGCCGGTCCCTAAACTTTTAGAAAATTAGGAACTACTTAGAAAATTTTTAGAAAGTTAAAATTAGTTTTAATTTTTGAAGTTTTTTAGGAAATTATTTTCCGAAAATTTGGTTACCAAATTCCGAACTGTAATTCATTTCATTTTTGCTAGGTTAATTACTCATAAATAAAAATAAAAGATATTTTAAACTCTATTGATTTGCAGAGTGTTCAGAAAATATAAAAAAAATCTCTTTAAATGAAAGATAAACGCAAAAAATTTGCGTATTTTAGAATCATGTGTTATGAATAATGAGTAATATCGTATTTATATGTTACTTTGAAAGAGCTGCTTTAAACAAACTCAGAATTGTCATTTTAATCAAAAAAGCTTGGAAATGAAATTTGTTTTATGAGAGACTCCATTTGACGGTCTTCCGACTTGCTAGTTCTATTACATAAACTGACGCTGATGTCAGCAGGTTGACTTTTTTTGGTAAAAGCTGTTAATCAGTTTTCTCTTCATTTAAAACGGCTACCTCAGTAAAATGTCATTTTAATTAATGACATGCTGTTATCATTAATTATCTCAAAAAACATAACTTTTTAAAGTGTTGTTCTGCTTTCTTTTAAATTAATATCCAAATCATATTTAATTAAATATAAATTCTATGTAATACTTGATACGTGTAGTGACTCTTGGAGATAGTACTTAACTATTTTAGTTATGTACGCTTATGAGTACTTTTTTTAATTGAGGATATCAAAAATAAGTCAGAGAATGATATATGTAATTAATAAACTGTTGTGTTCGACCCCAAAGCCTTTCCCATTTTATTACAAAGAACAGTTGTGATAAAATTTGTATCGGCGTTAGAAAATAAAATGTGAAGCTTTGATCTGAATATTAGCTAAATTCTAAACCTAACTAATATTTAAAGCTAAAATATTAGCTTAGCTAAAGAATTAAAAAATTCTAAATTGACTGATATTGCAAGACACGTACAGTTATACCATTTTTGGAAGCATATACCGTATTTGACGTCATATAAGACGCATCTTTTTTCCTAAATTTGGTCTCAAAAAAGTTACCTGCGTCTTATACGTGAAGGTAATTGCATTCAATAATTGTTTATTTGGCTTTTACGAAACGTGAGAACTAAAAGATACCACGCTATTGAAACTTTTTTTTTGTGTGTATGTGGCCGTCTAATTAAGGGTGCGTCTTATATGCCTGTGCATCTTATATGCCATCAAATACGGTAACAAATATTTTTTAGGTTTAATTAAATTGAACCTAATTTCTGAATAGCTAAAACAATCTTTAATATCCTGTTTTAATTAATTTTTCCTAGTGATCAATGAAAAAAAATCTGTTGTGTGCACCACATGATTTCCTTGTACGTAATATCAAATTATACGCTTTTATTCCTGCATTTCATTTAAACTTATTCCCTCAAATTTCATTAGAGATATATTACTCATTCAATTAGTTCAGTCTTAACTTCGCGACAAGGCAAAAATACATAAAATCTCAAAATATTTTTATTTAAATTGAAAAATATAGAAAAATATAAAACATAAATTCAGTTAAAACAATTTAAAGAATAACTTTTACAATTGAAATTAGAGTTTCTACGCAAAAACAAGCAATTCGATCAACGGGCAGTTGATTGAATACCCAGAAACCGGAGTTCAAACTACGCTCGACTTTTGAACTCATATACTAACAAAGGCCAGAAAATTCACCGAAATCGGCGCGGCTAACCAAGTGGGTGATTTTGTTTTGCGAAACTCTTTCCTTAGCTTATATCTTAACTCGCTGTTTAAAGTCCACCTAATATACATTTCTGGTGGATTTGACGGGAGTAACAGAAGTACAGGAAATATTTAACGTAAAAATAATGTATTAAATAAATAATCCTTAGAGAATGATAAATTCAAAACGATCCAGACCATTTAGCATATTTTGATTAACGTTATAGCGCTGAAGGACAAAATTGAAAAATTTAACAGTTATGTAGAACCGTAATGCAGAACGTTATGTTAGCCGTTATGTCAACTGTTATGTAGAACTCAAGACATATTGAGGTTGTTTATATAAATAAGAGTGGCCTGAATCATCATTATTCTTGCAAGGATTATCTCTGCATCATTTTCAACAGGTATTTTCGAACAAGTGCTTCAAAAAGATAAAAGGTTTTGCATTTTTTGGAAAGAACTTTGGATTTTTAATGCCGCGAGAACAGCTGCTAAGCTTCCGAATGAAGTTAAAAGTTTACTATTAATTCAAAGTTGCATAAAATTGAATTCAGATATGAAAAATTTCCGTCGATAAATATACGGCTGGATTAGGCTTATTAATTTTTGTGTTTGATGTTTGAGACATTTAACCTTTAAGATAAGAAAACATAGAAGTCGGGAGGGAGAACGACAACTACGATAAACGTTACAAGGATCAAGATACCCCAAGAGAATATTCAAATACCCCAAGATAAGTATTTGAAGAATATTTCAAAATCGATTTCTGATATTTAAAAAAAGAAACATTCTGCCGATGAATCTATAACAGCAACAGCCCTGCCGGGAATTATATTTCATGTTCAAATAACTGAAAAATTAAATTAAGAAAACATGGAAATATGGGTAGAGAAATAAAAGAATAATAAAAATTATAGACTTTCATTAAAAAAAAAAAAAAAAAAAAAAAAAAAAAAAAAAAGCCAATAGAATAGCACTAAAAGAGAAGTGACGGTGAAACATAACGTATAAATAAACCGTTTAGTTGTATGAAGAGTAAGCTAAGTTCAAATTTTCTTAATATTGTCTGGAAAAATAACACTATGTTTTTCAGGAACAAGGAATAAGTAAACATGAAAATTTAGAAATTTATTTAAGAAATATTACTTTTCAGGAAAATCTGTGCATTAATCCCAGTTTCGTATTCTTTTGTTATTCGTATGTCCTTGTATATTAATTTGGGCCGGTAACAGTGTTTTGGATATGCCTAAGAAATAATATTCTTACTATGAGAAAGGTATTTCTAAATAAATTGCGTTTTGAAAAGTGTTGAATGAAAAAACAAAAAAAGCCCACTACTTATTATTTCACGGGAATTTCTTTAACATTCATCTCAGTTTCTGCAAAAAAGATAAGAAATGAATGCAGAAATTACCTTAGAATATAAACAAGTCAAATAGTAAATTAAATACTTAGTAACAAAAAATAGTATTCGTATTCATAGTATACTAATTATTAGCTATTAGGTATTTAATTAAATTTACTATACTTTTACTATATTTAGTAAGTATAATATTTTTAGAAAAAGTTCTCCCTGTCAGAGACCAAGCAACTAAAACCTCAGAACCCGATTCGGTTTTGAACACTATAATTGAGCAAAATGACTACATGGAATATTTATGATTTTCAAATCTAAATATGAAATGATTTAGCTCACAGACTTCTCCATTAACTAATGCCTTTTCCTTGACAAATCGCTTGGACAGTACTACAGCAACAATACATCGAAATTCATAAAAATAATCATTTACAATTAATGAATGGGACCTACGTGGTTTTGCAACGTAAATATGAAACCATTTTGTGAAGAAAACCTTCAACAAATGAATATATTTCTCTAGAATTGGAGAATTCTATGAGCGACAAAATACTGAAAATTTTGAGAATGCTCATTTCCAATTAATTCAAGTTTCCGATAATCTAACGCAGTGCAAGAACCAAGAATTACAATTCGTATCAGACTTTATAAGGTATTTCTCCCGCCTTCTTGGCGTGCTTTTCTGGTGTGGTGGTCTGCATGCCGCGAGCGTATTCCAGAGGTCCGTGGTTCGATTCATTTTTCACTTCTACTGCTTAAAAAAATGTCTCTACAACTTGTGTTTAGTATTTGGGAAATTGCTGTATTCTGACTCCTCCATACGCTTCTTAAATTCGTCTGTCATTTTTATACTCAGTCTGATGAATAACACATAATGTTTATGTGAAAAAATTAATGTGGTTTCAGCGATTATGTTAAAATATTGTGAAAGTATGTTAAATATGCAAAGTAGCTGAAGATAAATCAAACCCAAAGCAAGTGAAGAACAAGTAAACTTTAAGGCGATACGACATAAAGTGGTCCAAGATAAATCGAACCCAAAGCAAGTGAAGAATGAGTGAACTGTAAGGCAATATCATGTAAGGTGGCCCAAGATAAATCATACTCAAAGCAAGTGAAGAACAAGTGAAATGTAAGGCGTTAGCATATCAGGTGGTCTAAGGTAATTCATACCCAAAGTAAGGGAAGAACAATTGAACTGCAAGACTATATAAGGTGGCCTAAAATAAACAAACAACAAAGCAAGTGATATTATTTAAGGTGTTCCAAGGTAAAATAAACTCCAAGCAATCACATATTGACCAAAGAAAGTGAAAAACAAATGAACTATAAAGCGATATAAGGTTGCCCAAGGTAAATTGTATTCAAAGCAAGTGAAGAACAAGTGAACTTGCAAGGCAATATTATATAAGTTGGCCCAAGATAAAGCGACTCGGACACTTGCTTCTTCTTCACTTGCTTTGAGACTTCACTTGCTTTGGTTTATATTGGGCCACTCTATATTTTTCCTTCACCTTTAGTAATAAATTGGCTATGCGAACATTACTTTGTGAACTACTCGGTAGCCAATTTATGTGAATTATTCCACAATGGTAAGTAATTTTTGAAAGCATAGTGGAAATTTACTTTTCTGATGTAGAGAAAAAAATATACTGCAATTATCCATTTCTATCTGTTTTTTTCACGATCACAAGCAGAGAGAAAATTTGAATCACGAAATGATGCTTACAGAACGCAATTAACTCTTAGTCTATTAGAAAGAAAACCAATTTTTGTCTAAAAATTTTCAGAGTTCCCGGAAAATGTCATTCAGTTAATATTCGTCTTTCATATTGCTTTATTATAGCCGTACCGAAGGAAAAGGTTGGGAGGGCGGATTTCCACGGACTTCTGACAGGAAAGGCATCTGAAAAATTTTAAACATTTAAATTTATTCACCTATATATTGGAATACCCAAACGGACGAAACTAAGGGTAAGGTGTATTGAAACTGTTAAAGTTTATTGAGGAAATGGACTTCCAAGAATCAGCCCCAAGCCTGTATTTGGCACATTATATTGTTTTGACAGCACGTCTTTCAGTTGATTCTTGCTAGAGAAGCTTTTCAAAGTTTAGCTTGATTAAAAGCTATCTTCAATCAACAAACGGACAAAGTAAGACTTGACTCTTTGGCAATTCTTGCCATTGAAAATGCAAGGGAGAAAGACATTAATTTTGATAAAGCTTGAGAATATTTTCAAAAGCGAAAACTCGCAAAAAATAGTTTTCGTATTTTTTTATTGACAGAAAAGTTAAGAAAATTTTTTAAATCATAAAACTTTTCAGATTAATTAGCTTTTTTAACAATACGTTTGTCTGCTAGATGTAAGCTATTTTCCTTTATTCTTAAGATTTCTTATTTTCGTATCATTTTAACTATTTAATTTTAACTAAATAAATGGTAATTGTATATTTGGGAACTGACATTTTGTATCGTAATCATACCAGTAGGGAAAGAGGTAGAGAGATTTCTACTCTGGCCTCTATAGCTCTAATTCTCTGGCCACTATACTTTATATCTTATTATAAAGTCATAGCCTGGCATTTAATTATAATTAATGGCTTCGAATGATTTTTTATGCTCTGTCTTAGGCAGTTCTGACGCTTTTATTTACATGAAAGAAAATAGAACGGCAGAAAAGTGCTTTATTGGTATTTGTCCAGTTTTAGTTTCTATGTTTACTAAAGACTTTATAAGGTATTTCTCTCGCCTTCCTAGCGTGCTTCCGTGGTGTGGTTCTGCACGCTGGGCGGGTGTTCCAGAGGTCCCGTGGTTCGATTCTCGGCGAAGGCGATTGCTCATTTTCCATCTCTCCGACTCGAAAAAAAGAATCCTAATGTCTCTACAGTAGTGCCCGAACTAAAACAATGTGTTGGGTGATTCTCCTCACCCAGAATTTGGCGATTGGGTCCCCTAAAAACCCCAGCCGCCCTTTAAAAGGGGGGTATACAAAGTATTTTTCCCGCCTTCCTAGCGTGCCTTTGTGGTGTGGTGGTTTCTCACGCTGGGACGGTATTCCAGAGGTCCGTGGTTCGATTACCGGCGAAGGCGATTGTTCATTTTTCACCTTGCTTCTTCCCCCACCCCCCAAAAAAGAAAAAAAACCTAATGTCTCTACAACTTAATTAATAATGGATATGGATGTTTTTCATAAGTTTGTTATTTTTAAAGTTTTCTTTCGTGTCTTTTTTTTTTTCCTTTTTTTAACTGAGGGAAACGAGAGAAGGGATTTCATTAACTATTTTGTATCTAATTGAAAGAAAAACATGCTAATGCAAAACGCAAAATTTCGCTAGAAAACCAACTTAAAGTGATTTAGATTTTAAATACAACTCTATAGGTTTTCGACGGCTGTCTGTCATAGATCTCTCTTTTCCATAAATGAAAAAGGTTTCGATCCTATAAAAAGAGGAATAGACACATACTGTCTTCAGAAAAAAAAAAAAAAAAAAAAAAAAAAGAACCACTTTCTTCAAATAGTATTCGAAATGTTTAGAGGTTTGCTTAAAATTTACATCACTCTCTTTCTTTTCTTCCCCCATCTTTTGCTTAAATTATTAATCATCGAAAGCCTGTAAATTTAAAACAGTAAAAGGGTCCTTAATCATGGAAATGTTGAAAAATACCATTCCAGTAGCACGAGAACTGGGTTTTAATAAATTAAGAAAACTTAATTACCAAATTTCTGTTATTTTTGAAAAACAAAACTGTTTCACATAATTTTTATAATTTTTTCCGTTTTCTGAATTAATTTTAAGAAAGACGTAAACCACGCAACTTTTCAATTAGGTGAAAATATCTCGTTTACAATATGACGTAGCTTAACAGTGGAGATTCTAAGACTGAAAATGATATTATACACAGGGATAATTTCTAGACGTGTGATGATAATTACGTGTATCCTGACAATTTTCTGTTGCAAATTCTGTTTAAATTATTAAAAATTTTATTATCATGGATTCATAACTATTATAACTTTATTATTATATAAATTAATTATAATTAACTCATAAAAATAAATTTCATATCATGAACATGTAGAGTCATTTGGTTGTCTGGAAGTAGAAGACGTGAAAAATACGTAATGCCCTCGCCGGAACTCGGACCTGGACCTCACGAATACGCGCAGAGTGTGCAACCGTCACACCACAAAGGTATGTCGGAAGGAGGGAGAAAATAACTTGCAACCATACAAATATTTTGACTCCATAAGTTGCTCTCATGAATGATTTTATTTGAAGCAAATTTCTTAGCCTTTTAAAGCTAAATTAGTATACAATGAAACATTATTTTATGCTTAAAAATTATACAAACATGGGCCTAATTTGGCAAAGAAAGCTGGGGTGAAGTGAGATAACTTAGGAGATTTAACAATTTTCTGACAAATATGTTAAGAATAGTTACAGCATAGCAGAGGGCCCTATAATAAGGACTGTTTATATGTAAAAATTGAAGAAAGTATGAAGGAAAATGTCGAATGAATTGAATTTGCTTCAGTATAATTACTTAACCTCTATTTTTTAAATTAAAATGAATGCTAAACATACCATCTTTCCTACGCAATTTCCAAAGCATCCGAATTCAACCAACGTTTTGTAACAATCTCGTTCTGTACCGTTTTCCAAATAATTTCATTCAGTATTTACTCAGTTTTCCAAGTAACTTTCCCTATGCTGTTTACCAAACAACTGAGTTCTTCGAAAAAATTTCAAACCAACTCAGCCATTTTTCAGTGATAAGTTTCTTGAAGGAGAATGATCAGATGCTTATCATAACCCTGAATATTAAATACAACCATGATATAGCAGATATCAACTCCATTCGTAATTTAGAGAAAATTCTGTGTAGGGAAGTCGAAGACGGAGTAAAGAAAAACGATGAATGCATAGTATATACGTTATTTAGATTATATATCGGGAAGTATGAAATAAAATTTTAAAAAACTTTGTACGGTAATTCTTGTTTTTCATATGTCATTTCAAAACACCCAGTAATTTCTAGTGCTGTTCTTTTTTAAAAGCCTTTTCTAGCATAATTCCTTAATGGAGTGTAAATTACCTATCCATTTGTGCCTTTGTTTTTGGTTGCATGTCTTCTTTCATTTGGCACGATATGACTACTTTTTGTCGTAAAGGTATGTTTTTCATTCCTGATATTTTTAAGGTCCGTCATTAGTTATTTTAATATAACTCACTGCATAGTTAATATATTTGATATATAGCTATTACATGTTATTATTGTTATTATTATTTGTTAAAGTTAAAATTTTATTTTTATTCTCAATATTTTATTTTTTCGAAGGAATCTTGAAAGGTCTTTGCAATGATGAATTTCAAATTAATGATCACAATTAGGTACATAAATTGTTTTCCCTTATTCACATAATCGCATCGAATTTACTATGGTAGTTACAAATTTATTCAGAAATTTAAGTGAATCTATTTCTTCCCTAACATTCAGAAAGCTATTTTGAGAAAACCACATTACTGCAGATTAAATAATCTGCAGATTACCGATATAATCTTCAAATTACCTGTTAGCACTCGCAGTTATTGTGTAAATCACTCGCAGTTAACTCTTACTTTTAGTTAGTTAGTAGTTTTATATTTTTTAAATTCAGACCACAAGTGGTTGGTCTCTGTATCCCGAAGTGCGGGAGCACCTGTAACGTTGTGGACAATAAAGGGTAAAGTTAACCCTTCCTGCTTGTGTCGTCCATTCCTCTCATATTTGAACATAGCTTGAGTAAGCTCCCTGTTCCTATTCAGTACACGCAATATTCCCGAAACAAATCAAAAGACATACAAGTCCTGACAACTTTGTGTAATCTTTGGAAGATAAACGAACCTAATGAAATAACAGTTCGAAGACAGAAATTTGGGAACATAGGTTCGGCAGCAGAAATTACATCTCCATTCATTCGATCCATCTTGTTTGTTGATAATATCCCTGTTGTATGGAACAATATTATTGCAGAATAAAAATAATTCAATCTTAAAGGTAATAAATAAATGAATGTGCAGAGACCTCTCGAATACGCGCCGAGTATGCGTATTCGAGATTATTATTATTCTTACACCACAAAGGCATGCTAGAAGACGGAAGAAATGCCTTATAAATGAATGAATGAATAAGTAAATAAATGAAGAGAAAATTTGAAGTGCACTCAGTTACTTCAGTCGGCAGATACCTGAAAAAATGATTACGAATTTCATCGACAGAGTGCGGTGCCGTCAGAGCAAATCGTGGAAGGCATATGCCAGACATTCATTTTCTTTCCTTTCTCAGATCGGAAGATTTACATGTTGTAAATAAGGAAAAATGTTTTCCATTTTCTAACCCTTTGCACTGGAAATGTTCCTCACAGGCACTGTCAAAGTTTGGCGCTGTAACTCGAAACGAGCCTCTCAGGCATACCAACAATATACTGAACTGAAGATCACGAGATTGTAATTTACAGCTAAATTTTAGTTGCATGAGATTTAATGTTTCATTGATTTCAGTATTTAGTCACTTGATTGGCCGATTAAAAAAAGATTCACCATGGTGAAAAATATTGTTTCAGGATAGCAGTGATGATGAATTAGCGCGGATGAATATGAAAGTGATTCTAATGACAGCGACATTATTCCACCAGTGAATAAAAAATGAAAAGTACAGTAAGACCCCGCTTAACGCGAGGAATACGTTCCATCAAAGTAGAGCGTAATGCGAAACAGCGCTAAACGAGGCTATCTTTACATGTAAATATTGGGGTTAGGGGAAGATGGCTGGGAAATTGGTTAGGTATTAAATTTAAAAAGTATGTTTTTTTAATAAAAATAAAACCAAACATTTATTTCTTAAAGCCCAAATTAACACCACATTATTATTTCTTGCAAAAATAAAAACAAAATATAAATAACAAAACGAATATTCTTAAAAAAAAAAAAAAAAAAAAATTCTAAGTCAGTCATATTTAGTTAGCCTTCCGCGTTTTCAGTGTTCTGCCTTTTTGTGACAAAAGCATCTAATGTTGTTTGCCTTTTTCTTTTGCGTTGTTCTCTTAAAAGTTCTTCATAAACGGATAGAGCATTTCTAACACCACGCCTTACTTTTGAGCTCCTGTCAAAATTCGGATCATTTTCAATGAATTGATCCATTATTTCAGTTATGGTAGACAAACTCCTTTTTACAAACGCCATCGAAAGTTCTTTTTGCTCTTCTTCTGAATCACTGCTGTCAACATTTTTGTTTTCTTCTTGTTCAGTTAATTCCTTGAGCTCATCATTAGAAAGACTAGCTGCTGCTTCTTGAATTATTTCTTCGACATCTTCCACATTTACCCCTTCAAAATATGTCTGTACAATACCGCACCAAACAAGAAATACAAGTACACTCTTTCGGATATGTATTTGAAACCTATCACTGCATAATATTCCGGGGAATCCCCGTATGCTGCGAGCGATTTCGTGGAATCCCCGGGTTGAAATAAAAGAGCGCTAAACCGAAACAGCGCTAAACGAAACAGCGTTAAGCGGGGTCTTACTGTATTGCAATAATACTGATTCTAGTGAAAGTGATGAAAACGTGTTAGAAAATCGAGATAGTGTTAGTGAAAGTAGAGAGTGTGAGCGAAATATAAGTGTTAGCGAAAATTGATTTGTCTGTTCAATCTTAAAGGCTAGAAGACAAGCCATTTATTTTTGTGAAATTTGCGACCGTCATCTAGGTCTACACCCTGTTGATTGCTTTGTACGGTATCAAGCACCCGAAAATTACAAATAATTTATTATTAACATTTTCATTTAAAAACTGTTTGTATTAGGATAATAATAAAATAACTTTAAAAAAACTTTCTTAACTTGAAATTTTATATGCAAATTTTGCCTTCAAGTAAATAACATATTGTATAGACAGGTACAGCAAAAAAAGTCAGAGCTGCTGAAAGCTTTAAGCGAGAAAAAGCTTGGGTGCGAAGGGTTAAGTATTTTTATAAGACAGTTTCTCTCCTAACGATAAGAATATTTCGGAAACTCTCATATAACATGGCAACACACTATTCTGGCACGCTGTTGAATTTTCGTAAACCCCTTATAACACTTTATGAATATACTTGTTCCGATAACACGAATTTTGTTGTAAATAAACGAAGTTACGTTCTGTGCCATCATGCGTAGTACATAATAACAACGTATTAATTTACACAGCCGGTAGAATGCCTAAATAATTGCGATTTTGAGAGAAACGTTTTGAAAAGCATGTGCTATTAATTAGCTTTGTCGTTTTCTAAAAGTAATTACAGGGAAAGTATATTTCAAGACAAACCTATGTCTAAAAGTAGAAAGTAACTTTTGGAATAAAATGTATTTCTGTGGAAATGAAAATATAAATTTTGAGTCGTTCGTTAGAAGGAGAAAATGCATCTGACGTTGCAAAAGTCTAAATTTAAATGGTGTAACAGTGAGAACGATTAAAAGAATATTTTGAAAGTTCTCGGAACGCATCCCTCTGTTTTGTATTGTTTTTTTAGTCTCTTAGAACACCATTTCACATCACACGATATAATCTGAGAACCTAATTTATCGTGTTATAGGAGACCTGCCTATATATTTTAGTGAGCATATTAAATTTGGCAGTTTTGTTTAAACATTCTATACATATAAAAAGTATTAAGGATATCAGAGTAATAAATAAGGAAAAATCTTCAACAAAAATTATAAGTAATAATAGTACAACAATAACAATAATTTTATTAAATTATTCTGTAAATTCGACATTCTTGAAAAGCACTTTGATTGCCATCTTTTTTTAAACTGTTTAAATAAATATATCTCACACTAGAACCTTCAGTAACAATAAATATTACTTTTAGTTTTGAATTCGATTTGATCTTCCACGGGCATTTTAAATGAGGTTGCAGACACTTTTTTCTTTCAGCCTTTTGGTGTTAATTACATGTTAGTGTTAATTAAATTAACAACGTTGCTCTTAAATTAAAGAGAGCGAAATTTTGATTGGAAGGGCAATTAAAGGATTAGGAAATAATCCTGCATTCATTTAAAACACAGCCATCACTAATAGCCGAATTGATGTTCGGTGTAGTGCTTCCAGAAAACGCTTCCATAATTCCAACAAATGTTGACGCAGTTTGTTAATCTGCTAGCCATAATGTTTCTTGTAATCATTTTAAAAATTGATCTTAATTAAATTTCTCCGTTTATGGGAGGGGGAAAGAGCTTTTTAGTTTCCTGTACAAAGTAATTTAGCATTTTGATAAAAGAGTTAAGTTTCCTGCTTGTGTTTATCTATGTTTTGGTGGCTGTTAAGAGTTCCATGATATTTAAAATATTTTACGCTGATTTTTTGTATCCCGTAAGTTACGAATCAAAATGAGATACTCGCTTGTGAAATAAGAGCGTTGATTTTAATTATAAAGGCTCTAGCAGTATTTTAAGAGAATGATAAAGAACCGGATGTACGTGCCAAAGTAGGGAATTTTCGGAGGAAAAATTTTAAAAAAATTGAAAAACATTGCAATTTGATAACCTCAAATGATATTATAGCATAATATAATTATATTATATAGTAAAAATTAAACTTTACAGACAGAAAAAAAAAAAAAAAAAAAAAAAAAAAAAGAAAGAGAAAAGAAAAATGACGAAAGCCTTAGGAAAAAGATATTGCAAATTTTATCTTGGTACAATAAACACACGAAACAATTTTAAGATAAGAAACTATGATATGCTTTATGGAAATTATGGTATTTAGTTTATTTAAAAATGCCTACCTCAGAAACTGAAGGTATAGGACATAATCACAAATTTATATCGGGAAATGTTCTCGAAGAAAATGGGAAGTATACTATCACAATTTAGAGAATACATAGAACAGATATACACGCATTTTATATTTAGTCACACCCAACATTTAGAGCATCCGCGTATAACATAGTAAAGAATATCTATTGTGCAATTACTTTAAATCCTAATTAGTCACATCTAGCACTTAGAACATTTTTATGCAACGTAAGTGAAGAGTGGCTGTTGTACAATTACTTTAATTCGTAGTTAGTCACATCCAACAGTTAGAACAGCCTTATGCAACGTAAGTAAAAAGTAACTGTTGTACAGTTACTTGAACTCGTCATTAGTTGTTGCACAGTTTATCTATTATGTCAAATATTAGTTTAACAGGAAAATATGCTATTTTCGAGACTGCCAACTAGTACAACTTGAAGAAGAAATTTTTGAGAACAAAATAATGAGTACATTTAAGAACACGAAATTGATTAGAATAATTGTGTATAATTGTGTTCAATGCCCATGCGAAGCCAAAGGGGTTTGAAAGGAAAGTTGGTTTATAACTTGCGTAAAACAGAGAAAGTTTTCGTTATTTCGAATCTTAAAAGTTTTTTTTAACAGAAAACGATATTTTTATTGAAAAACAATTATGAGATGGGATATGCATTTTAAAACTCTGAGGCCATAATTTTAAATTTATAGGCAAGTGGTAAAGATAAAGAATTTTTTAGTGCTCGTGATCTTTTGCTGTGCGATTTTGAAAATAACAAACTTTTATTGAATGAACGAGAACAGCTAACCAAGCTCAATGAAATTTCAAGCGAAAGGTTAATTTCTAGACTTCATTACTACTTAAAACGGAATATAGTGAAATTTAAAATGATTCTTTAGATGCTATCAATCAGTTTGCTTCTATGCATGTGAGAAAGGATTTTAATTACTAACTCAAATAAAAACAAGGATTCGCTAGACAAATAGACAAAATGGCGCTGCGTGTCTCTGAAGTTCTGCAATAATTTTATTTAAGATAGCAGTATCTCAAATTCCACAAGTAGCGGTTCAAGGATAGTTCTATGTATATTCGAAATACTCAGTGTAGTTTAAAAAAATTAAATGACTATCACAAATTCTATAATCTGATCTAATATCTCATCTGCAGCATTCAAACTGTATAAAAAAAATCGAAAATCAAGTTCTCAAGTTCAAATTGTTGCCATTCAGAAGCAAAGAAAAGTTTCTATTCAAACCGGAACACAAGGTATCGAAATCGATTTGATGAATGTGGTGATCTCAGACTCAAGTTGATTGCATACATCCAAACATAGACTGGAGGAAAGTCGACAGGATCATCCATTTCATGAATTGCGAGTACCAACATTTATTTAATTTTTTGTTAAGATAAAGATTTTCCAAATCCTAAGAGCCTTGAATTATTAAAACCGATCATAAATTTGTGTTAAATTTATTATTGAAAAGCAGTATAAAATTAAATGGATTTGAATTATTAATTCTGTTTCAAAAATATGTGTTACTGATAGTAATATGTGCTAACACATGCTTTCGAAGGGAATAAGAATAAGAACTTCTAATTTATAAAAACGGTTCTCACTAAAAACGTTCTGTGGTGCGTTTGCCAGAATTCCAAAATTCATTAAATGACGTTTCGGATAAGAAATCATAATTGCTCTGTTAATCTGGGCGACCTATGATACTACAATTTCGATATGCTTTATACATTGAAATAACTTTCAACAACATTGAAAAGGTAGATAATAATTTAAGAATTAAAACATAGTATAATGAAAGAAAGATTAAAAATTCTAAGCAATTTTTCAGGAATATTCTTGGCAACAGAAAAATTTGTTATTCAAATTGACTTAAGCAACAGGAGAGCAGGATTTGTAGTATCAGCGGAAGCGGAATTTGTAATCCATCTTTTTATTTATTATTGTTTTTTAATGAAGAAAAATCATTCCCCGCTTATTGTGACTTTTCAGCAGATTAAATTATACGTACTGTAAATTACCGCGTTGTTACATAAATTTCTCATTTTATGATTTAATTACATTCCAAAATGAGTAATGAATGCTTGAAATTAAGAAGTGGGTAAATAAGTTTTTTATGGACATATCAATATGCAATCCGCCTACAATTAAGTTGGCATTGTAGCGGGAAATGTCAACGGATTATTGCCATTCGAGAAAACGATTAAGATAATTTAGATTTTTTCCTCCTGATAATTGTGAAAATCGTATTAGTATGCATTATGCGATGGGTTCGAAAAAATTACTAGAAAGGTTTATGTATATAAAATACTTTTACTTTCGGCAGCTTGAATCAATTATACTATAATTATAATTTTGGCTATTGTCAAACCATTACAAAGTAAAACTTAATTTAATTTTACTATTACTTTTCTACTAAGGAGAATAGATGATACAAAGGAAAACGAGAAGGAAGATGTTATTTTTTGAATGCCAAATTCCCTTCTATAAAACTATCAGTTCTTTAGATGGTCCATTTTTTTTTCTTTTTTCTTTGGGAGGGGGGGAGGGAGGTTCTCTAAGCTCCACTCGACCCTGACTGAGATTCACTTTTTGTTCGTTTTCTTCTAAAAATATTTTTTTTTTCCATAACAATTTTTTGCTGGTACTTCGGAAATTGTTGTAACTATTTCTTGTTCAGCTCATTTTTATAATCCTCTAACTTCTTCGTTTCTTCATTATTAAAATTCTAAGCTATGGTTTTGCCTTGAAGGAAAATATCGTAGGTAACAAAAAGCCAGTGTGAAAATGTTCCAATATCCGAGTGCAATGCAATCTAGTCATAATTCCCTCTAGGCAGAATTTATGGTCTTTTAAGTCAGTTGCTTGGCTTTGTTAATGAGTATGAAGCAATGGAAAATATTAAAATGAGTTTTACAAAAGGCTCTGAGTAAATTATGTGCCATAGGTTACCTTAAAATGCATTTAAAAAATCATAGGTTGTCGATTTGAGTGTTCGTAATTCGAGACATCTTTCGTCATCCGAAACATGTTTTGTTCAGATAATGTGTTGGTGAACCGAATTTTTCGTGAAGTGAGGCCTTCGTAACTCCGATTTTCACCGCATTTAGTTCACTCAGGGTGTTTGTTGTTATGATCGGAATTTTGTCATTGATTTTTAACCTACTTCCTAATAAGCTATCGACTTCAAATTTATTACGCACATTGTTTGTGAATAGAAATGCAAAGTGAATTTTTTTAAAGTTCATTTAAACTTCTTAAAATATAGCATTCAATCGATTTTCGCATATACCTCAATTTAATAAACATACTAAAACCTAAAAAAATTACTGTTTTTACAATCAGAAAGTAAAAAAAAAATTAAATAGAATTTGTATAAAATATTTTAACGTTATTTCTAATTTTTAGGTGAATTTTGAAAACCGCTGCTTATTTTTCGATTATAGGTCGTTTAGAATTTTAAAATTTGAGATCAAAAAAAGTATCGGTTACAAAACTTATTAGATTAGAAAACAAACTTTTCGTCCTCTTTTAAAACAAAAATGATAAAAAATATTAATTAGCCGACTTTTCAGAATTTTTTCAAAACTAGCAGCGCTTTTAAAAAGCTATTATTAAACTCATTCAGGACTTTTGTCTCTATACTCAGAACATTACCTTTCGTTTTTAAGCCAATCCATGAAAAACTATAGAGTTCACATTTTGCATACAGAATCATTAGGGGTGGCAACTGAAAGTGGCGAAAAGATTATTTTTAAATCTGATTTAGATTTTTTGAAATTTAATTTTGAAACGACATTTCATATTTATCTTCATTTAAAGAAAAAACTAAAATTCTCAAAATTCTACTGTTTGTACCATAGTATATATATACCAGGAAAAAGCTTTTAAATGATGTTTATCAGAGATGTTTAACGTAATTTCTAGTTTTTTTTTGTCCAGGAGATTTTCGACAGTTTGATGCAACAAAATTGTTGCGAATAAAAGAATTAGTATTCTTTGTTAAAAAAAAGGAATTTTAAACAATATTTAGTTTAAGGTGAAAAATCTTCCGATTACGAAATCGCCGCTATGGGCTTGGGGAAAAAAAAATAATCGTTTATCATAGTTCAAAGACATTTTCGTTCGACATTTGGTAAAGAACCACAGCATCGTCACAGCATCGAATGGTGGATTAAGCAATTTCAGGACACAGGCTGCCTGTGTAAGAAAACCAGCCTAGGACGAACAGCAGCAGAAGTCGAAGTGATTGAAAAAAATTCTTGAAACGTTTTTACGAAGTCCCACTATATCAAATGTTAAAACTTGTGACAAATGTTAAAGCGTTTTGACCTGCGTCAAGTTTTCTGTGAGAATATGAAAGATAAGCTGAAGGTAGATGGTTTCGCGAACAGACTTACGTTTACAGACGAAGTCTCTTTTCACGTTTCTGGCAAAGTTATTCGCCATAATATACAATTTTAGGACTCGGAAAATCCACATTATGTAACAGAACACGAGCACGATTCTTCAAAGGTGAACGTTTCCAGTGCCATTTCCAGCAGTTGTATATTTATGTCCTTTTTTCTTCCTAGAAAAATAAATTAATGGGTGCATTTACCTATGTATGCTATCACACTGGTTGTTCCTACAGAAGGAGGAAGTGTTCCGGCTTTATTTTGCAGTAGGACGGTGTTCTACCACGCTGGTCCACCATAAAAATGTACGCCAGTATCTGAACGATAGTCTACCCCATCGGCGGACTGGCCGTGCTGTCTCAAACGATATGCCATTGCTTTGTTGGCTAGTCAAGGGTTCGCTATGATGGGTCGCACCTGGATCTCCAGACCTGGCCTTGTATTTTTTTCGTATGGGGTTATCTTAAACACAAAGTGTTCGTGCCTCCATTTCTCCAGGTCTTACAGCAACTTGAAGAGGCGGATAACTGAAGTGTACGAATCATTAACAAAGGATATTCTATCACGAATGTGACAGGAACAGTAATACCTCATAGATATTTTCCATGTCACTAGAGGGGTACACATACAGCATCTATAGAAGATTGGATAACTATAGTTTCACTTTAAATTTGATTTATCAAAATAAAGTAATTACAGAGTGTTCACAGATAAGCTTTCTTTTTGTTCCACTCAATATGAAATACTCTGTGTTTTCCTTTCTATTTCTTGTTTCTTGAAACTTGCCACTTGTTATTATGATCTGCTGCTACTCTCTGGACCTCAAATCTTTTAATGTAACTGGAGCTGCTGTTTGTGTTGTGGGCTAGCTGGAAAGTCACTGCTATCGTCAACTTATCTTCGTCTTTGTCATCACTCAGTCTATCTTCTCGAGTCCATTGATCTTCAGAACCATCCTGAGTATTAGATACCCCCGTTTTCTTGAAGAAATACTCTATTACTGCTTCATCAGTCAGAGGCCATGAACATAAAGAGTATATCAATTAGGAAAACGAAAATTATCGCTATGTCGAGGAATACATTTCAAAATTCAGGAAATATAGCATTTTGAACGCTTTGAGGAAAAGAAAAATTACGTGAATGCTTAAAATGTATTCAGAACGGGGTGCTAAAAAGCTAAGTGGAAAATAACTGATATATTTCCCTTAGCAGTTTATAGCAATTATTTTATTAACTAAGAGCAGTAGAACAGTTGTTTCTAACCATAATTCCAAGCCGGCCGCATGCACGATCTGAAAACAGCTGAAGGTGCATAATTTTTTGTCCTTTTCTCGTTTTTTCTTTTCTTTCTTCCTTTTACTTGAGTTTTGTGTAAAATAAAAAAAATATCAACAAGATAAAAAAAATGAATTTTAAATTTCGTTCACTAAACATAGATTAAAACATAACATTATCAATTTCATTAAGGGATAAAAACTCAGTTTTATATTTATTTTCCATTTTAAGTTTGGTACTTGCAAAATATTTTTGTTGGTTACACTTTCTAATTCAAGTCTACTGACAGCTAAATATTAAACTGTTAGACTGAAATTTCTTTCAAATAATTCTAAGATTCTAAGATTAAGCATTAAAATTTACTTTAATTTAAACTAGAGCAAATTATAAAAACTCTCTAAGCTTCCAGTGAAACTTTTCCAAGTAGAAGAAAATTTGAAAATAAATAATGTTCATTTTATTATTTTTTAAACTTTTCTTCGACACATAGATAAAAGTACGCGTGTAAATAATTACAAACTTCTTTATTTCTTGATTTGGCACTTCGATTCTGATAAAGTTTATATCCTTAAAAAGAAATATCTTCAGTACGGATTGTAGATGCTTATTGATTTTTAGCTACGAAAAAAACCTTCTAATATATAAATATATTCCCCCCTAAAAGAAAGTGATTATACTTAGTAAAAATTCGTAACCGAGCTTATAAATGTTTCGACAAGTTCGAATAAATGTTAATCAAATCTGTACCTTCACATTTCTGAATAAGATTTATATCACAATGTAAATATCTCCATTTATAGATTTTCTGGTGCTTTGTTTATGATCGTTTTTAACGGGAAAGAAAATAATATAAACTTGAAACTCAAATAACTAAAAATATTTAAATCCTTGTAACACTGTCTTCGCGAGCCGCATAACACTGGTTCGGGGACCACACATGGCCTGAGGACTACCACTTTGAAACCAATATAGTAGAAATTGTAAAACCAACAAAGAAAAACACTGAATTTAACTGCAAAAGTCTACTCGAGTTTTCATGACTAGATAAAAGTAAAGAAATCTGAAAGAAATACCTTTGCTTTTTATTAGACGTTTAAGAGCTCCAACAAACTCGATAACAAATTTTATCACATCAAATTTTACTTTAAGATATAAATAGTCTCTTGCTTATTTTTAGATTCGCAGATATGAATATTCCCGGTACTAATAATCTTTTTATATTTAAGCTAAATAAGGCTAAAGTTTTACATTGTAATGTTAAATTAGAACCTACTGTGCACTTATTTCTTAATGGCTTATTGTCCTCTAGTCATCATCACCTCCCTATATTTCCTACAACTTTTTCACGACCAGATATGTCTCAGTTGAGAAACAATACGTCGAAATAGCAGTAAATAAATTTGAAAACTAAAAGTGTTTGAAAATACTTTGTATATGTGTTTTACATATTTAAATCATATATGTCGATGTTTCATTTCCAGTGTTCATTGTGCAATTTATTATCTCTCTTTGTCTTCCTCGAATTGTGAAAAACTAATGCATAAAAAATTTCACTTTTAATTTTAATTGTTATATACGCATGGGCGACAGTAGTGTTCGATGTAAGCATAAGTTATTATGTCGAAGAAAATAAGGCTATCAGATAGCGTTTTTCGGGTTTACTGGAATTGTTTAAATAACTAGTCCTGAAATTGTGTATAAATGCAATATCTGTGTTTGATCAGCAATAATTACGAAGCTTTAAAATATTTCTTAAAAATTATTAGTTTTAATTTTGTTCTTTCTGCAGATTTTCCACAGCCTACGTTTAAAAACTGAACTCGGAATAATTGTCACAAACGAGATATTATTCATTTTTAGCTGGTTACTTAAAATATCTTTTCGATACTACGCCTAAACAACGAATTTGAAACTCTGCTACAGAGGCCGTTCAGCGTTTTTTAGACGATTTTCATTATGTTTACACAAATATTTTGACTAAAATGTTTGTGTTTCAAATGTTCTGTTTGATAACCCTTATTCTTCACTATCTTTATGCACTTTAATTTTCAAGAAAATTCTGCATTTGGATGAAATCAATTGATTTCTATAAAATAATGCCGTGTTTATCTTGATAATTAAAATAAGGGGTGTTCCAACAAAAGCGCCAGATTCAATGTGTCCAGTAAAATATTTAAGAAGATGGGAAATATTTTATCATGCTTACGACAGATAAATTTTCCGATTTAAGTATGAAGAATAATGCATTACATACGTTTTCCATGACATCCAGCATCGCACTCTCTGGCATTCACAATCACTCTCTGAAATTCACAATCACTTTTTAGCTATCTGCCTATCCAAGTGGCCAATGAAAATCTTTAAGATGTTTCATGTTGCTCTTTCAAATCAGATTTTTCCGGACTTGAAATATACTGTCATGCAAAACGGCTGTGTCTTCAATAGACCGTCTAGGCCTATCGATCTCTGAGCATTAAAAGCCGCTGAACTCTGGTCGTTTGGTCTGCGGTTCGAGTCCCAGTAAATAGGCTGGCTGAAGAGGCGTTTTCGTTGTTTTTCCCATGTATAATGTGAATACTAGCTTTGTTTCCTTGAAAAGTCTTCCACGGGACATTCCTCTCTTTCCGTGTGGTGCCAAATGGCGGAGTACTTAATAAATAAAAAAAATTGTTTTGATAAAATCGAGAACGGAATGACTTAATGTTTGCTCTCCTGTGTCCTCAGATTTATTAACCAATCTGCGAATTCGCTGATGTTTTTGCTTTGCGCTCAATGCACTGAAAGCGATGAAATGCAGTATTGCCAGGTCAAATTAAACAACCCATTTTTCAATAGGAATATTTACCTACAGTAAGTATGAAAAAATGACTTGCATTTTCTAAAAATAAGGTATCCTATCAAGCATATTAAATCAGCCTTCTCGTTTGGACACTCTATATATATTGTTGGTAGTACCCTTAAACAGCGAGTTTGCAAAACTGCTCTTTTGAAATTAACGGTTTTAAAATGTTATCATTTCTAGAAAATAAAAATTTCATACCCATATCAGAAAACATCGTTTTAACATAGCAAGGCGCATCGAAAACTAATGTTCAAAATACACGCACGGGCATACAGCAAGAAATGCAGATCCGCGCCTCTCGCTGTGGTGACGATAAATTTTTCTTCGCTTCGTATATTAACGCTTCTAGATAATGTCTTGTAGACCCTGAAGTTTACTATTTAAAGCTATGGAAAAATTACACATTTTTATTTTGGGCTCTTGTTGCTGTATAATGTCCTCGAGTATAAACCCGGTTAAAATTTTTGTAAGTCAATTTCCTTATTTTGCTCATGTAAATGCTGATTAAGTACTTCTTCTGAGGCTTTATATCTACATGTCATTTTAGGGTTGTCGGAAGTCGATAAATATGCATTCTTTTCCATTAAGAATCAATTTAAAGTTCCACCCGACAATTCCGTTGGAACAAGCTGGTGAAAGTACCGGCTCGAATAATTGGCTTTTCATCACTGAGAACCCCTCTTATAAGTACCCGGATGCCCGATTAGTATTCGCAGTGTTGACGTGTGAATTAATTGAAGAGCTATAATTGCTACGCTAAAAAAAAAGGGGGGGGGTGTCTTTTTAGCCTTAAAGAGGAAGCAGTAAATCTGGATTGCTCGGTGCATAACAGCTTTTAACTCTTAGTCAAAGACATTTTCTCTCCTTAATGGAAGAATCCGCAGATGGATCGAAAGCTGCAGAAAGGAACCAAATTATTCTGAGACTTCAATGTTAAAGTTATCAAATAATTTTATGAATACAGATTATGTTAAGAAATTCAAAGTGATACGAACAATTCTCAGATGTCATTTCTCCATAAAATCCCAATTCTGAAATTAAGCGCATGAAAAATGTACAAAACACGTCTCCACAAAATTTTAGACTAAATTGTTTTAACAAATTCCAGCTCACCTGCCAAACAATTATTTACAGCACTTATTCGTGATGTCCCATTTCGGGCTTTCCCAGATTCAGACGTTTTGGAAGTGGCAACAAAAAAATCTGCTATTTAGACTTTTCCCATATTTTTTTTTGGATGAGAAAATCAAAAATCGTACCATTTCAGCATTTCTGTTTTCATCTTTTCATTCCAGTTGGTGAGAAGGTATTGGAAGAGAAGCACACTGTAAAGTAAATATTTTTTAGAAGTTACTCTGGAATAAATTGGCAATGAAACAAGGAAAACGGAAAAAGAAGCCTTATTAAATATTATTCACGCTTCTTTGGAGCACTGTATTTTTAATATTAGTTAAATCTTGAAAACGTTTTAATTTTTTGCTTTCAGTATTTCAGTATTCAAGATATAGAATCTTGAAAATACTTTAGCTGCAACTTTTCTTTAGAAATCTAACATGATGCTATTTCAAATTAATACTGATATTGAATTTTAATCAAATTTTCAAAATATATTTTTTACGTATTAGATGTAATCACTAGTATATTTAATGGCTAATCTAAGCGGGGCCTAAACTAAGTTTAATGACTGACGAGTCATTGTGATATCACTTTAGATATATTTCAGAGTCACGTGACCTTTTATAACCTTTCAGATTTTACTTTGAACAAAAAGGCTGACATAAGAATCGTTTTTATTTATACGAGTACTATCCAGAGAGGCTGAAATGGCACGATTTTTAAAAAGCATCGACTGGGAAATCCTGAAGTGAGACATAATCGCATTTATTACTATGGTTAGTCAACTTGCTTTTCTTAAAATATAGCATGTTTATTTTTAGAAATTTCTGTGCAGTTTATCATTTGTTTTGATAAAATGAATATCTTACGATCCTCAGGAGATAGACGGTGAATATGATGTGCAAGAAAGAAATAATGGACAGGCTTCCAAAGAGAATTTAGTGCGTTGAGCGTGACAGATTCCACCGTATAACTAATTTCTGCTGTCCTACAATGATACGTCATACAATCATTGTAGGAATCATAATTCTTATCATGACATTATAAGGTATTTCTTCCACCTTCTTAGCGAGCCTTCGTGGTGTAGTGGTTTGCATGTTCAGCGCGTAAATTGAGAGGTCCGCGATTCGGTTCCCGGCGAAGGCCGTCGCATATTTTTCATCATGCCTGCTTCCAAAAAGTACCTAATGTCTCTACAACATAACGGTCACATAATTATTTCTGATCAGGTAGTTTCTAGCTATGAGAGGTTCATAATTCTCAATGCCTTTAATCCCCAATTTTTGCATCTGAAGACTACTTCCTCCTATTTAACGTGAAATTTCTTTTAAAGATCTTTGTTTTAATAGCGCTTATTCAATATATTGTAACAAGAGAATGAGTTATAGCATTGCATAGATTTAATAACGATTGTATTATGAGGTGTTTTATGTTAATTAACCCGTCATTATGATTTAAGTCTTGACTATAACTTCTGCTTTATGTGTTCCTCAACAGAATGCAAATTAATTTTGTGTGTGTTTAAGCTCTGGGTTCTTATATCAGAGTTTCTGGTAACCGTGCCTTACTGTTAACATTCTCGCCAGTTCAGCTTAAAAGTTATATTGTTATATTTAGTCTTTAGTATCTTGCTAGCCTATTTTTTAAAGTACGCGTCCGTAAAATTCTGAACAAACTGGATTAGTTTGTGCTATGCGTAGTCTCCGAATACGTTGCCTACATTTGAATTTTGCTTCCTTTATCTTATTTTATCTAATTAAAAAATATAATTTTTTTCTAGTCTAATTAAATAAAAAAAGTCTAATTAAATGAAAAACTACTCTTTCTTTTATCTAATTTTATCTAAATAAAAAGGGATATTTTGAACTTTTTATTTGAACTAATAAAAAAGGATATTGTCAATATTTTGTGAGTTGCTTAAGATGTAGCGATATCTTGCCATTAATCCACTACGATCTGCAGAACTTTAGCTTCCAGTTATAACAAAAACCCTAGAGTATATTGAAGGCTAGAAGTAAATATAGGTTTTCCTACAACTTTCAGTTTTGTATGAATCCAGCCCTAAAAGTTTGTACGTTAGGTTTCATTAGAATTAAAAGACTCACCTAACTGTCCTTCCCTTATGCAGACAATCATCGAGAGCTTGGCGGTAACCTAGGTAATACTAATCGTTTTTTAATCGAAGTTTTGACAAAAATGGAAGAGAAACAACGTAATATTTAAAACTAAGCCAAAACCGTAAGCTCATGTTAATGTAAATTTTGAAATAAGCTGGGAATTGATAGAAACTCTATGCTAGTCCGAGGTTAGTTTTCCTTTAAATAAATTTAAACTTCATGTTGTATTTTACATTAAGCGGGTTAGAATACGCAAAAATGATTTGATTCATATTTTATGGAGCTGAAAATATGCAAAACAGTTTGAAATAACAACAGTGTGTTATGTTTTTCGTTTAAAAATGTCCGATTGAATGGGCTCGGTTCGATTTTCTCTCGCAGTGCTCCAAAACGTTCGGTCAGGGGTGGGGTATATTGAGAGGATTCGTGCTATAATCCCATCATGAGTGCGGAAACGGTGTTTCATGGACATCCGTCAGAGCCCCTAGTGTCGCGGTGATTCACCGCGGAAGTAACGACAAATGTCTCTCAAACACGGTCGCAGTTAACTCCCGATGCAAAGACATGGCCCCCCGGGACAAAAAGAAATAATCCGTAGCCTTGCAGCTCCTTTTTTACATCCAAGAATGCATGACGCTTGTACATAATTATTTCCCAAAATCGTGACTTGAGATCAAAAGTCTCTATCTATCTTTCGGGGACAAGCAAACTCTCTCATTTTGATTTTTAGTAGACAGTGATTATTTTAGGTAATTTTAATTAATTAATCTCTCCCTTATTGTAAAATATTATGCCATAATAAATATTTAAGTTTAGATTGGAGTAGATTTTAAATAAAATCGCATCGCAGAACTTACATGAACGCAAAATTCTTTTGCTTTTGAAAAAGAGGGATATGTGATAGTTCACTCTCAAATTTGATACTTATTTGCTTAAAAGCTATACTAGATTAGATTAGGATGTTTTTGATGAATTTTACATTTTTTTCTTGCAAAGCCTTTCGATAGTGCACATGGACACACGCTGAAATATAGAAAGGAAGTTTTTTCTATCTTTGTGAGAAGGAATTGCTGTTATCGTATTTTCACATGTGTGATGTCGGGATGCAAATGGTAGAACTTCCAGTTTAACAATTGGAAGCAAGAACCATGATTCGAGTTCCGGCGAGAGCATATATAATGTTTCATTTTTCTTGTTCCGAGCAAACTAGTCTCTACTTTAAAGACTAGTCTCTATTCTCAAATTAATCTCTAAATTTCTATTTTAACTCAACGATTCCATGCTTGCTAAATAAATTGCGAAATGATTAGAATTATTCAAAATAAAAGTATTACACTTTGATATAAAGATATTTTATAAGGAATTAGAAACAGAAATATTCATGAAAAGAGCACGGTACAGCTAATTTCTTGGTTAACTGTATTTATTATAGTTTAGAGTGGATTACATTGACGATTCATTACTCAGGAATACGTCCTAAAGCACAACAACCAGAGATTCACAGTATTGCCTAAGCAAACGAGGTAAAAAGGTTGCCAGAATAATGTTAGGCAAGTGAGAGAATTGAAGAATTCAAGATTTAATTTAAAAAAAAATCTGAAAGGTTTTAGATTTGAAATTACGTTCAAAAGGAAGCTTTTTTAACATTTTGTGTGTTACCTTTATTTATTAAATATCATGTTTTTCGCACTTAAACCATAAAATTCAATTCAAGAGCTATATCGCAAAATAATTTTAAATTGGGCATATCTTTAGAATTTCCGATACACAGTCTCACGCGTTGTTTTTCCTGCATAACGTTGCCATTGCTCGCTTTCAAATCCTTAAGTTTGTTAATCAAAAATTCGTAATTAATACAAAAATTCGTAAATAATACAAAATCTGAAGTCGAAATACAAAGTATGAAATTACAAATTTCAAATTTGGACTTCCAGATGCCCATATTTGCAGTAGGATTACGTCATTCAAAATTGGATGTCTCTAGGTACTGTTGTTTTATCACAATGTGAGAAACATGCATGCATTTATGCAGATTCTTCATTATTTAATTTTTCAAATATAATATAAGGCTATAATATTTGGTGACAACAGTTTCAAAAGTGAAACGTACATTCAGAGTGATTCGATGCAAAATCGCTAAACGAAAACAATAGTCCCTTAGGGACAAACCCCCTTTGGACTAAAAAACAATAAACTCTTAATTATTCAAGCAAAGATTATAGAATTTAAAAAGGAATTTTGTTGTGCTTTTCAAGTCTATATCAGCGAGCAGTCGCAAAAGCATTCAAAAATCTAAAAGCCTTTTTTACTCCTATTAGGATGAATTTTTATTTATTAAGTTTTGAAATAAAAATTAAGGTAAAACAACAAAAATTATGTGATTAAAATACAAAACAGGAACCATTGTAAATGCCTTTTGATTAATCTCCAATATAACCACTCCAATATAAAATGCAAAACTAAGCCCCCCCCCCATAAAAAAACAAACAAACTTAGAATGGCATATATTTTAAATGATACTCTGCCCACCTTGAGGGCAAACTGATCAAATTTTCAGACATAAAACAACTGCATACACAACTGGGTAGGAAATATTATGGGAATCAAAAGTACAAAAATCTGATGTAGCCAGTATATAACCTCCTGCCAGTTCCAAGTTAAAATAAGAAATTGGAGGAATAGCAACGAGCTGTAAGTAAACTAGCACTTCCGGTTGATCCATTGCAAATAAAATGTAATATGTTTATAAAATATATGGCTCAATGTTGATTATAAACACTATTAATTTTTTATTGTTTTATTCTCCCATACAATGGACGGTGACAACTACATGTGATTTATGTACAAATCCGCTCTCATACTTTGATTTGGAAAACATCCCATCTATCATAGTATATCCTCCGGTCATAGAGTATATCGGATTCACATATGAGTAACGTAACTTTTAAAAGCATATCTTTACAATAGTAAATTAAGTGCCTATTGATCCTAAAATTATTTTTGCATCTTTATTAAATAGTTTATAAAAACTTTAACAGGATTTGGATGATGATGAATGTAATGGAAATTACCAAAATAAAAGGCAATTTAAATAAATATTCACCACATACAAAATAAATATGATCAAAATTAACATCAGTCGTGAAATTCGTCTATATCCTTCGTATTTATGTATGGAACACGAAAGCAATATGATGGAAATGATAAATTTTCGTCCGTGGCTTTAGTATTTATGTATGTAATACGAGAGAAGTATCTTAGAATTGATATGATAAAAATTCGTCGATATCCTAAGTATTTATATATCAAATACGAGAGAGATGTCATGAATGTAATAAAATTTCGTCTATGACCTTAGTAAATGATGCATAAAATAAGACAAAAATGTCATGAAATTAATAAAAATTGTGTATAGTCTTAATGCGTATGCATCATTTACGAGCTGAATGCCATGGAATTGATAAAATTTCGTCTATATCATTAGTATTTATGTACCAAATTACGACAGGAATTCGTTCATACGCTTAGTATTTAAGTATCAAATAGGAGTAGAATGTCATGGAAAGGATAGAAATTCCTCTAATTCCTCTATAACCTATTTTATGTTAAAGCAATGACATTCGGTAATAAATTTACATTTGCTGATGCCTAATTTCTAAATATTATGCATTATTACATTTCTGGATATCCATTCATAGCAACTGCATGATGCTGTACAATTTTGTAATTCACCAGTTTCGTTTATCTCCCTTTATCGCAGAATTTGGTCTTTACAATACATTAATTTTTCTTTAGGGAACACTATAATTGCTTTTAAAGGATAGGATATGTCTAATTTACTACACATAGACACAACTCGCACATTGTGTAATTGTTCAGGTCCCCTCCGAAAAAACATGAGGTTGCGAATAAGCTATACTTTGAATCTTCGCAATTCAAAAGGAACATGCAAAATAAATTATTACGATGTTTTCCGAAAGGTATATGCAAAGAAAGGTAACATTATGCGAATTTTGTAATGATTTGCATTGTATAAAGTATAATTTTTATGAATGGGAGAAACAGTTGTTTCGTTTTTATAAACAGAGGTACCAGATCCGTGCCTGAAGATTTTAGCACCCTACTAAATATTTTTTATACTTTATGCATTAATATTTATTTTATTTTAACTTACAACTTTTAACTTTTTATTTGAGATCTCTTCTTTACTCAACCACCGAAACATCATTGACAGAAAATTTGTTTAACCATTTTTTAAGTAAAATATGACCGAGAAAGTGTAATAAGCAAGGTAAAAAAAGCATCGAAAAATTAGTTTTCTCTTTCGAAAAACTTATTTTTTTTAAATATGTGATCAATTATTTTCCTCTTTGATTTAATTTTTTAAAATTAATTTGCTTAGACAATGAAATTCCAATTTCCTTAGAGATTTTATGAGGGTGAGAAAGGCCATTTTCACGTGCTAGGTTACACTGATATTCATTATTATTATTGTTATTATTTATAGAAAAATACACTATCTATCTCAATTTCGTTTGGTTTATTTGATTATGCAAAGCACATGAGGGCTATCTGCTTTAAAGGAGAGTTGCCTTCGTTGAGGACTTTTTAGTAATAACATTTGTGTACGTACTCCGACTTAATCGTTACTACAAGATCTAAACCTTCTGAAAGATGCCTTTATTAGCCATTTTGAAAATGCTTTCCCCTTAGCCCGAAAGGCAGTAATCATGTCCTTTTGCACGTCAGATAAATCGCTCCGATTCTGCATTACATCAAAGATTACAAAGTTTTCTGATACTTTGATACGAACGTGATTATGCCGGGTTCCTACTGCGGCAGCAGTGCTTCCCTTCAACTTGAGATGTTTCCACACGATGGGCATGGTGATGAGGATTACATGAGTAGATCCCAAGATGAGATATCAGGATTCGAAAGAAAGAAAATGGCCCAAAACATGGCTTGGGGAAGTGAAGAATCTGCTGGAGATCTTGGAGGGAATTTCAGAGTTACATATTAGTGGCTAGGATGAATATAGCTGAGTTCTAATAGGCGGTGCCATAGATGAAAAAGAGTGAAAAGACTTTTGATACTTTGATACGAACGTGATTATGCAGGGTTTCTGCTGCGGCAGCACTACTTCTCTGCAACCTGATATGTTTTCACGATGGGCATGGAGATGAAGTTTACATGAGTAGATCCCAAGATGCGATATCAGCATTCGAAAGAAAGGAAATGGCCCAAAAACATGGCTTGGGGAAGTGAAGAATCTGCATATCTTAGATGAAATTTCAGAGTTAACATATTAGTGGCTAAGATAAATATAACTAAGGTCTAATAGGCGGTGCCATAGATGAGAGAGGGATGCTGAGTGGTCTACTTAAAATTTAATAACAATATTTCAAGAGCGGGGAAAATGCAGATTTTTCAAAACGTCGTAATAATGTAGTTAAGTTCGAGAAAACGGTAGAAGTTGAAAAGACCAGTACTTCCAAAAGTCGTTACTCACTTAATATCGGACTGACGATCTGCGGATCTGCAGGTCTATGTTCTATCCGTTCGGTACTCTGTTGATGCTCTATGCTTGTGAAAATATGAAGTGACTAAGAAGCAGATCAGGAACTTGTGTGGAGAAAGCGTCCAAAGTCCGACCTGGGAGGAGAGAGTTTTAGCTGTTTTGACTTAACATATTAAAAAGATGAGCTGTGAAGGGCCGAGCAAAGTAGTCATCATCGATTATTACATAGTTTAGCACGTCAGAAAAATCAGAAAAGTGATTATGGAGGGCTTTTTGTTTTCTGATCCTCTCGGACGCCCTTTATATACGCTTCACTGCATTTGCTGCCACCTGCCTTCTGTGATTGGTTATTTCACGTTGAGGTCGAAAGTAGGTGATGGTGACATTAATGTGACTAGACTGTGTATATTAGGGGTATATGAGTTAGCATACTTATTTCCAAGGGCTTACATGAAGCATTAAAGACTGAGAATGACTACTTTACGTAATATTTATTAGCTAAATTTGCGCTTGCGTTTTTCTTTTCTTTTCTTTTTTTTTTTAAGATAAGAATACTCAGTTTAAAAAGAATAATGATGGTTTTATATTAATAATGATTATTAGTAGCCTTAAAACTATTTTGTTCTTCTGAGTCCTTTAATTAGTTAAATAAAATGGTCCTTTATTTATGATTTTTTAGATTATGGCAAAGCTTTCGAGGGCTATCTGCTTGTAGGAAGAATGCCTTCGTTGAGGAATTTTTTAAGGAAATTTGCTCGTATTCACGTTACACAGGTGAAAAAGCTATGAACACTCTCATGTAAGCTGTGTGCCCACCACTTGCTGAATAGAGAAACCACTGAACACTGGTTAATCGAATTGCGTTCAAATTCGGGGAGCTGATTGACTGCCTAGAAAGTTCTGTAATGTTCTCGGTGATTAACAAGATGCAAGCCAGTTTTCTGAAAATATCATGCACGAACTCATCATTTCCCTTAGGCAGATATATAAGCCTCAAGTGCTTTGCCTTAACCCAAGAATCCAATACATTCCACATCAGCCAACTTGTTTGAACCTGTATCGAATTATCAGAGTTCATCTGTTCTAACGCTCTGCCGCTGATTGCCAAAATGCTTCTTGAAAGTCGGAAGAAAAAAAAACAATACATTGTAGGATTTTCTGTTAATTAACCAGTTATTTGAACTTTTATTTTAGCTTCTTCTTTTCGTAATCCTCACCAGAATGCTGATTAGTTGGTTATTTAAGCCGAGGGTTTGAATGTTTAGAATTAGAACTTTTGGCAACCTTGTCTTGCTGTTAATGATCTGATCTGACAAATTTATTCCGGCTTTAACATATACCTAACCAACATTTAAATTCTTCGCCGTTAATCATCTTGAGCCAGCTTAAATAGTCTGCTGTGTGTGCAATTTAAGAATGCATCACCTACATTCAAATTTGTCTTTATCTTACATTAATTTATAAGCTTGCAAGTAGAAGATGATCATCTGTCTCAGAAGGAGCCTCTTCTGTTCCTTTTAAGAGTTACATAAAAAGGTAAATTTAACCTTAAGACGTCATTGCTGCCGACTAAAGCGATAACTCGATTCTCGTATAGTAGGGTCTACAGCACTTTCACACAAGCTTAGAGACACGGAAGAACGTTGAAAATACAATGAAATTCAATCCCACAATTGCAAATGCTGTTTCTCTTAAAATAATTGACGCTGAGGGTATACTAAATTTAATGCTATTTTTGTGTTTACCAGGCTTTATCAAGAATCAATCGTGCATAGGTTCTGGACAGCATATCTATCAGTTTCATTCCCCGCGCAGAGCGACGACATTTCCTTTTTTACCATCCGACTGTTCAAATATATCGTATGCAACATTTCCCCTCATGTGATACACTAATCCTCAGAAATCCCTATCGCTCCCTTTCCGTATTCACTTAGCGCCTGAAACCGGCTTTGCTTGAACAGTTCTGTGGAGCATGAATTCAAATAGAGAGAGGAGAAAAAAATGGTGATGGGTTAGCAAAGCAGTGCAATCCAACACCTCTCGACAAGCGGGAGTGACGGTGTCGGGGCAGTATTTTGTACAGCGAACTAATGACCCCATAATCCTCAATGTCAATCCCCCTCTGTGGTGGAAGATCGAGCACCCACTTCTGGCAACACGTAGGGTTGCTGGAATGATTTGTCAACCTGCCATTATTCTGTGGATTGCAGTTTGCTTTATACGGATGAGTGAAATCTAATGTACACGATGAAAAAGGGCTGTTTACTTTGAAACCATCTGAAGACGCTTGCAGGTGAGCGACTCTCCGGGAAACCCTTGTTGAAAATTATAAATATACTTGTTGTGATAAAAACAAAGAAACAAAATTAAAACTCAGTCTTATAGAAAAATAAGTTTGTAACAAATTCAGTTTATAGTATTAGGAATAAATTTAATCCATTGGCGTCGATTGGGTCCAGTACAAATTCCTTGGAGATGAGGAATTTGTATCGGACCCAATAGATCATCCTCTCACAGCGCAAAATAATTTCTGCGCTGAGAAGGGCTATATGAAGTATAAATTTGTCATAGACTTCTGCAAAAAATATACACTAATTTAAGGTTATTTTTTCTGCGAAATGTTTTTAATTTTACATTGATGTGTATCTCTTTCATCCATTTAATTGAAACTCTACCTATCTAAGAAAGCAGTATTTATTTTTCTTTCATTTCTGTCGCAAATAGTGTGGTATTACCTTATATTATTCCCAATATTCAAAACTAAAATGAATGCACTTAAATAATGGAAGAATAAACTAAGCGGCATTATCAGTACAAAGGGGCGTTATCTTAGAAGGGTTATTGGTCTCGAAACGGTACTTTGTATTAAATCAAGAAATTAAATCATTCTCGAAACGGAATTTTGCATCAAAAGCCTTGCATAAACTACTGTCACCAAATATTATCACATTGTATTATTTTTAAAAGAAATTAAATAATGAAGTGTGCTTCTATGTATGTATATTCCTCTCATAGGGAAAAAACGACAATACCTAGGACCATCTAATTTTAACGAATAACGTACTCCTCCATGTTGAAATGATGGGTAGCAGGTTGAAGTCTGCCGCTAGCACCCTCCACGGGCTCCGACATGCATTTTCACAGGAATGGATACTACTGCCACAACAAGTGATCAACGACACTTGCCAGCTTGCCTTGCCGCTGTCAAGCGAAATCAGTTTCGGAAGGTCACGTGATCGAAATAGTTGATCTCTTTCTCTTCATTATGATCCCGGAGTTTAATTTGCCGAAAATGATAGTTTGTCTTAAATATAAATAAAATTAATAAACGGGAGTAGGTCGCTTGATTTACATTAAATTTTCCATAGTGCAATATTTTTACAGTCGGTAAAAATGTATATCCTCAATAATTTTTAAAACAATTTGTACTTTGTTTATGTAACTAAAACTATCATTGAGAATCACCCACATGCCAATTTTATTTATGTAAGTTTATTAAGAATGAAATCCATTTATGTAATTTGAATCAAATTTATTCCCAAAAGAATATAAAATCCACATAAGGGAGGAATTCAATAGATTTATGGATGTAAATTTTAGATTTTCATACTAGTAAAATAAATATTAAGGGCAAAATTATTTTGTAAAACTCCATGTTGCTATCATCGCATCAGCTATATAAATTTTTAGAAGGCAAATATGCATAGTCATCATCCATCTCTTCACTCCATTCACTAATAAAATCTGACTATCTCAATTTTGTGAAAACAGGGAAATGAATTAAAATTCCTTAAATACTAGAAAATTTGAATATAAAGATGAACTTATATGTATGTTATACTATAAATAAATCTTTCAAGATTATTTCAAAGAACAAAATATTAATTACATTCATAAAAAGGACAGCCATCTATTTGTACCAGTTCCAATTTTAAGTTGAATCACTTTTTCCAAACTATCCAAGAGGTAAGTGATTAAGCTTGGTTTTTTTTTTTAAGTGATTTTCTCAAATTATAGTTCTCCTAGTCCACTACTCAAAATATATTCATAGAACTCGGAGCTGTACCATACATACATGTTACATACTATACATAATCTATGCAGAAACAAAGCATAAATAAAAATAAACAATTGGGACTTACTAACTGAAATTAATAAAATTTTTTAACTTTTGTATATGAACATTTTATATACATTTTGTCATTTTTATATTTTGTATAATTATTTAACATTATTTTGCAAGTTATCAAACAAATTTTCTAGCCGAGTTTGTAAAGTCATTCCACAAGTGCAAGAATCTGTTAAATTAAAGTTAATTCGACCTAACTGCATCCTAGATAACTTATATAAATTATCCATTTGCTTTCCTGGCATAAGAAATGTATCTTCCATGTTTTTAAGAATTTCACCAAATAAGAAATATACAATTGAAGATTTTAATAAAGTAACTTCAGATGGAAAATTTTTAATTTCGTTCCCTATCTAAGTCTTTAAGAAAATCAAAAATATCATCTGCTGTATCTACTGAATGAATACTTTGCAACTAGTCCTGAAAAATATTGCATTTTATCACCCTTAAATGTTTCATGGAATCATAACCTGAAACATAAACTAGCACTGCTAAAATATCAGAAGAAACATTTTCTATGAAAAAATCCTTAATTAGTAAATTTGAATAATCAATAATATTCGCAAAAGTGAAGATAGAATCCTTATCATAATCTGGTAAAAGGGACGTTAAAAGAGACATTCATATCTGATGATGAAAATATAATATTGCTTTTAAAAAGAAGCTGCTTCTCACTTTCTAATAATTGTAGGTCATTTATTTAATAATTTAAACCTGACATTTGCCGATACATTCCAAAACATGATTCAGGAGCATCAGTTTGAAATTTTTCTAACAATATGTATTCAGCTTCATACTTTTGAAACAAACATGAAATCAATTGAATGAATGCATCTGAATCATTAATGCCTGAAATGTTTGTGCTGATAAAGTTTCTTTTATTGGGAAAGACCATATTTACCAAATTATAAATATGCTATTAGAAAGAAACAATCGAAATAAAGAATTCCTAATGTACTATACCAAACAAATATTCATAGCAACACTATGCAAAATGTTCAAACTAGAGTAAATGTATTTGATGTTATGTTAAAACGAAATATTTGAACAGGACTAAGAACAGCTACAAATTTTCCCAAATAAATCTAAAAATTAAAAAAGTATAAAACGAAATATAGATAAAAATATTACTTACCTTAGCGTAAGTGATTTTAAATCACTTAGAATTGCAAAATATACATCCAAAAAATCCACGACCACGGGTTCACAACCACACACTACCACAGAAACACATCGACCATCTGGATCACGTGACTTTTTCGCTTCAAGGCCGTTATAGAGTTGGCTGTGATTTTGACTAGAGGGTATCATATTCATTATCAGCGCGATGTGCACATTGCACATTCTTCCAAACCATTTGGTCTTTCGAGATATGATGGTCGTAATACATGTGTTTTTGTATGTCTTTGGTTTTGCTTGCCATATTGTATAGTAATGCCACATAAACTATTTGGATAAATTTCACGCATATCCATTACACAGTTTTTATTTAATTTTGTGTTTTGACTCTGTTGTTTATTTTTTGATCAGGGGTGTAGATTAGCCTATAACCACATGCAGACATAATAACATAAAAGTATATATATATAACAGTTAAATTAATCTCATTTTCATAAAATACTTTTAAATCTTGATCTATTTCAGTAAATATTTCTCTTGATCTACTTGATCTATTTCAGTAAATATTTCTTTTTGCCATTTCATCGGGAAGGTAAGATTGTATATTTGCGCTTCATGAAGCAATCAATAAATGGCAATAAAGCACTTTATTTTACTTCAATTTTCGTTCCAAAATTTATTTATTTATAATAAAAGAAAGTTGAAAGCATGTTTTGTGACAGGGTTTCAAAGGACCCCTGCGGATTGATGAAATTTTAAACGGGGTAATTGATGATTAAGGTGGTCGACTGAGTGTCGATACGCACCATAATCAAGCCGCACAGTTAAGATCTGTTAATTTAAAACTTTTTTATAACTAAAATTGATAATTAATTGTCTATTGATATAAAACCGCATCATATAGTAAGGAATAAACTATAAAATGTCATAAGGGAAAGATACTAAAACATTATTTAATATATTTAAAAAATTAACAATATATTTGTTTAAATAGATAAATTTTTATGCAATGAGTGTAATATAAGAAAGCAATTTTTTTAAATAAAGTTACTTAAAAATTAAACTCAGCTAAACTTAAATATTAAAAATATTGCATGCAAACATCGAGCGCAGCCGTCTCATTGATTAAAATTGACTTTTAGTGCAATTAAAATCTGCAATTTTGTTTCTGAACATTTGTTTATATTTGAAAAGTCTTTGAACAAAAATTAAACATAAATTTAATAAAGCCTTTTATCAAAGCATTTGTTTATATTTTGAATCTAATTGTTATCTTTAAGTTATTTACGCGCAATTATTTGTGCTGTGATTATGTTACATACAGTATATTATAGAGGTAAATGTAAGGGGGCGATGAAGAATACCATTTCTTTAAAAAAAGAAGGTAGGGAGTCTCTGATCTATCGGATGCTCGCAGCTTTAAACCTTTGCATTAGTGTCATGTTTCCTCATAAATTAAATTATTACATTTTTAACAGTGTAGGATTAAGCTAGTGTTGGCTAAAATGTGTGGTTAAAAAGACTATTATATAGGCCTTAATATGGAAAAAGAAGGAAATGTGAAGTGATTTTGAAGATAAGAAGGAAACTTTCTTACGTATGAGTTGCGTACTTCTGACTTATTGATTTTATAATGAATTGGAAATATTGAAAAATTCAAATCTTCGAAAAATTTAATAAAACTTTGAAAACTTAAATTAAAAAAATTCGAGAAACTGCTTATTTTCCCTCGGATGCCAATGATCGCAGTTTACTGATAGTTCACAAGAAAACAACGGTGAAATTATAAATCCAATTTGATTTCTCCGAGCAAAAATTTTTCACCCGCTTCGAATTTAACTCTTTTGCTTAAAGTACAATATAAAGATAATTCGATCACTGGAATGCTCTTTGAAAGACGCCATGTATCCTTGTAGAGTGTTCCTCTATTCTTCTGTTCGTTCGCAACAACATTGAGACACGTGCCGCTAATACCGAAAATAATCCCCTCTGCACAGTGGTTGATTTCTGTCACCCTCCCTATGCTTTTGCCTACATCCCGACTATTGGAGACCAGGGTGGGGAACTCATGAAACGAGAGGCCTACAGGCAACGGAAAGAAGAGGAGATTTGCTGGATTTTAGATTTCAATAGACTTATTTTTATACAAGTTTTACTAGCCTAGATATTGAAAGCCGAGGAAAGGAAGACAGGTAACCTGATGATCACAGGAATATGCAGTATTTCCTCGCCTATTTTCCCCTTTCGTTTTTACTAATTTTATCGTTCGAAAACGGAGAGGTAAAAATTATGCGAATAATTTGATTTCTGAGCGACAAAGTTAACATTAACAGCATAACAAATGAAAAATATTCATGGATAAACTGCCTGTAGCTATCACGATATTATTTCTTTAAATGAAATTTATATTCCCATCATACATGGTAACAATGACATTATAATATCTAATAAGATATCGGCATTTCTACTCCCCTGTGACTTGAATCTACACGTTCTTATTATTGTCTCTGTTACTCCTTGGGCCTCAAAGTATCCATAAAAAACGTTCTTATTATTGTCTCTGTTACGCCTTAGGCTTCAAAGTATCCATAAATAGCGTTCTTATTATTGTGTCTGTTACTCCTTGGGCCTCAAAGTATCTATAAATAATTAAAGAAAGTGAATGTGAGCCGACTGGGCGAAATCGTTGACTAAATGCCTGTTCGAGTTTGATACCCTGTGATGAGTCGATTCTTGATTAAGCTGGTAGGAACTTCAACATTTAGAAAGGAAAAGCTCAAAGTGGCCCTCGTATGGTAGTTTCCAATGATTTGTCTTTGTTAGCAAGGCTAAAACGATTAACCACGTGGACGAATTTATTTCGTAATTTAGGGAGGCTCGTTCTCTGAATACGCCTAGGAAGGAGAAAAGTACGTGAATATTTTTAAAATTTTCAGAACCTGACCCTGAAAATGTAGGGAGATAAAATAGGCAAGGAAATACGGTATTTGGTAGGGAGATAAAATAGGCAAAGAAATACGGTATTTGGTAGGGAGATAAAATACGCAAGGAAATACGGTATTTGGTAGGGAGATAAAATACGCAAGGAAATACGGTATTTGGTAGGGAGATAAAATACGCAAGGAAATACGGTATTTGGTAGGGAGATAAAATACGCAAGGAAATACGGTATTTTGGTTGTTTAAAGTTACATTTTCAGTCGAAACACGTTTGGGACTTTTATTATGATTAATTAAAACAGAAGCGGCCAATTGGTGACCTTAAATCTTTTTTCTTTCTGGCAAACGTAATGAAATTTGCCGTACTTATTATTAGTCCAAAGGCGCAATGTTGTAAAAGACAGAGATTTTTCATTTATTAGTGAGATAAATCGTTCTGTTAAAATAAACATTGTACTACTATTCTAACAAATAAAAATACGAATATTAAATTTTTGTGTACTTGGGTGGCACATGTTTTCCAGCGTGAATTTTTGAACGGGTTAGATATACAGGGCCATCGTTAGACAGCTTGCTGCAATGCCCGTGGCTTGTAAGTTATGCCCCAATGCCTATTTAACGAATAACGAATTAACGATGCAGCCGCACGACTAGTGCCGTCCCTGTGTATATATCCCACAAGCAAGTACTTTTGAACAAGCAAGGGAAAATTGACCTGAATGCTGTTTTTAAAAAGAAATGACATATATTATGAACTTAAAAATCTTTGTTATCGGATGACATGAAAGAGTTCGTCCTATTCAGTTCCATTACTCCTTCAGGCACATCATCGGACTCGTTTCATCTCAATCATCTCCGTTACTCTGATCCATAAATAAATAATCAACTATTTCATCTAGATAATTAGATACTCATTTTTTAAAATGACTTTTGAATTATGTCGGACTCAGTTTCATTCCGTGATTTTATTAACCAGTCATACACTATTTCTAGACTAGCATGACACATATGGCCTCTTTTTGTAAATATTTTTCCACTTTCTAAAATCTGCGTATTCCACTGTGCTTTTAAATTTCCTTTGGTTTATGAATACACACATCCAAAGGCTGAACTCACAGTGCTAATCCTCCTGTAACAGCTACCATGTGCCTGTGATATACTCTTTTATCAATGGTTTTGTATTATGCGTTAGATGGAATCTTACATGTCACAAACTAAAATATTTTCTGGTATCTTTAAAGCAACAGGACGCCTTTGCTTAACATTTCATATACCATTTCATATCGTTTTTTCCCATTAATTCTGCTTTGTGAACATGAATGATGATAACATTTGGGAAATTACATTTCAGAATTGTCTTTCTTTTAAAAATAACCGTGGGTTTTAGTATTGTTATCTTCCGCTAAGCAGAAAAGCGCAACTGTGTGGTAAGATTTTTTCGGGTCCTGTTTTTCTATGAGCATTGCTTTGTTCATTTCACGTAAGTTATTTTATCTCCTATTCTATCAAACATTACTGGAGTTTCATCCGTATTTCCAGAATATGACAGTAAATGATTATTATTTTCTTCATAGGTCCATAACATACTTCTGGAAACTTATCAATTTGTTGTCCAAATCTTTTGAAAGATTTTGTGAAACTTTTGTTTTTTCTAGAACTAAACTATTTCTTGCCATAAATCCAATACTCCTACTCAAAGTTGCTTTAAAGTTTCTACTTTCATTTGAATCCTTTTTTTGCGCGTTTAAAGGCAAACAAACATGAAAAACATACAATGCTCTTTCTTGTTAGAATTAATCCATTCTTGCGATTTTCCAGGAACGTTTTTTAAATGCTTTTTTATAGGATGGGCCGTTTTGTTACTCTTTTATGCAAAGCACATTTCTTCTTTGGCATGTTAATTACTGTGATTTCATTTTTCTTCCACTCACGTATGGAGCTTTCATCAACAGCAAACATCCTTGTTGCAACACGTTTTGCATATTCTTTCGCAAACTGAATGATTTTGCCTTTGAGACCAGCGCCGTGTTTATTTCGTTTGATAAGAGTCATATTTACCACTAAAAGAAACACTAGCTCAACTGTATTTATACTAAAGCAAATGTGATTTACTAAAGCCTTCGACGTTCGCTTTAAAATCACCGCTTCAAATGACTAGAAAGAGAAAACATCTGACTCCTAATTTCGCGAATTCATTCAAATCGGAAGTGCGTTCTGACCTCAAACTGTGTCCTCCATTTTTCGAAAATCTAAAATAATATTCTTGTGCATACTCTACATTGAATACAACCAAACTCTTTGCTCACTGACATTGTTATTTAATCCCTGAAGCATTCCCCCCCTACACATATATTGTTCCTCTTATCGTCTGTCAATTCAGTATAGAATTGTTCGAAAGCCTGGAATGAATCTTCTAATGAATGACCTCAAAAGATGCTAGCATCGCACATGTATCTTCCAAGTTTTTTAGTAAAGAAAAGGTTGTGACTTATACGGAGAATATACCAAAAAATTAAAAATGTAGTTTGAAATTGTATGTAAGCGTTACACGCTGAAATATACGGTACTTTTACACGAGCAAGAGAAAACTGACTAAGACTCGTAAAGAAATCTTTAGCTGCCAAAGTGAACAAAGCAGAAACGTTTGAGGATGAATCAGTTGATTCGAACGTTTTGGTAGCTGAATTCGAAAGAGCGTAGTATTAATTAGTAATTATTATTACTAATTAATTATTAAGCGATTAGTAATAATAATTCTCTAACATTAAATTAATAATCACTTTTCATCTAACATTCTCTAATTATCTAACGGCGGGAAGCATCTTTAGGTCATCAAACTTTAATAGCTGAATTACAGCCTCAGCGTGATTTGTTCAAGAAGCTACCAAAATTTCGAGAGAAATGCCCATTGTACAATATTTTGAAAATTAAACAACGTCTAAGAACTGTCTCTGCAAAATTCATTTATTATATGGCATCTAACACATTTTCCATTGAGTTCTTAATAACGTCTGTCTGCGCTCATCTTCTGGAGTTCTTTCAATGGAAGCGACAGGCACGAAACGACTATCCACTTTCAGACAGATCCAAATACGTGTTTTGCTCAATTATTTACTCGAAAGCGCTATTACCGCTCGAAATGAAAGAGAGCGTGCCAGAAATTTCCGGAGTTTTTCCTCTCTCCGCGATGGAGAGGCTGGAATTGAATTAACGGAGAGATGTATCTCCACGGATTGAATAATTCGATTTGGCCTCTGTTCATTTGCAATCAACAAAATAAAGAACTTTATCTGTCTCTTAATCGAATTGGAGAAAGAAACATACGTTGTTCGTTCTAAGTACCCTTGTTTTATGCGGAGATGCCTTCTGCAGTTGTGTTGGGAAAAGGTGAGGTAGAAGCAGAGGGAATTATGCGATGACGTGAGAGGAGATGACTGCCTTCGTGCAAGGGAGATGATGTCAAGTTGCGCTTTCGCAATGTTGAATCTCGGAATAGCTTAGTTAGAATGGGCTGAAAACAGCCAGCGTCCTTCTAAATCTGGTTCATTTCAAAGTAACGGAGCTAATTAAATGAAAAGAGGTCTTTGAAATGGAAAATTTATACTTCCTGGCTTGAAAAATATACTCGTGATTGGCGGCGTTCGTGACTCTGTTTGTGGTGTACTTATTAACGGATCGTCAAAGTTTTCAGATTATAATGCTTATTTTTTGCTTCAGTACATTCTGTACGGTATTTCTACATAGATACATTGTTGCGATATTATTAATTTTTAGATGTAACTAATATTCGGGAGTGTACATTTCATACTTCTAATTTTTAACCTCTTGATTTATTTACATGATGGCTTGGAATTTCTAAAATAAAACGTTTCCTCAGTGGGTTCAATTGACGTACCAACTGCTGTAGATCATTGTTTAGAAATCAGTCCACTATTTCCAGGAAATTGCTATCCAAAATTTGCTTAATATTCATTGCAGATAGCTCTTTAAAAATCTGTCTTTTAAAAATCTGATCATAAAAATTTCTCTTTAAAAATCTGCTCAATATTTACTGCAGCTTTCTGCTAAAAAAACAGCGAATCATTTACTACATAGATTGCTACTCAAAAATTTATAAATTTTGGGCAACAGTTTCCCCTCATATTATAGATAACATAACAAGGAAGAAAGAGAAAGATTACCTTCTCAGCACAGCAAGAAGAAGTAGGCAGGATGTAAGAATTCTATTATACGTTATTGTTCTTGTTTACCGGACAAAGACTAGAAGAAATTACGATCGGATTGTATCGAGATTTTGAGCACTTTGACACTCAAATATTTTTTTGTCATCGATGATACTGTGTCTATAGGTAAAACTATTGGCTAGAAAGTTAGCAATAAAGATTCCGAAAATTTACTAGACAAACATAAAATTGATCTCAGCGAGAAAAAAACTACAATTTCAGAAGCAGCAAGAAACAGCTATTGTGAAAGAAACGTCTAAGAAGAAGTGGAGGATAGAAAAATGACGCTGATCTGGAAGCAGCCTTTTTCAAAATGGGATGCAAAATTTTCATATAATGATATCACTCCGATAAAGTAATAGCAAACTAAATGTCATATTCACTTTAGGAATACTTTAAAACATGGGCAGCAGCAAATCCCATTGGATGAATTTTGAGCGGAACGAAGACACAGTGAGTCTCACGCAAGGTCGGCTACTGCTAACACACAAAGAAAAGATAAAAGTTTTGGTTTATTTAATTATGGCAAAGCACTCGAGGGCTAACTACCTAAGGTGAGAGATGCCTTACTGGAGGACTGAGGGAAACTGAACCCCATGTATATTCGTTACACATGGGGGGAAAACAAGAAAACTACGCAGCAGGCCTGTTTGCAGGAATTCAAACAGCGTACTGAATTGCCATTGTCCACAGACTTTACCAATCGGCCGAAAAGAAGATGAATACTAAAGACAGTTACATAATATTTTTGTGAAAGAAAATTTCGTACCCAAACATGTTCCTTATAAATTTCCACTTATGCCGCCTCCTATGTACAAGTACAATATAATTGAATAAGGTTTTCGTATATTTTATCTTTTTGTCTTTTTTGTTTGCTCGTAGGAAGTAATAGGAGCACTGCAATGGAGGGAATTTTCGGGTATCATATTTCAACGAAAATATCCGTTTTGAAATTCAACGATGTTTTTGCGTGACATTTGTATGTAAGGACAGAATAAAGGACTCTTTTTCCCAAAATGGGTTGCAAAAAGCATTTAAAATGGATTCAGAAGATATTTATTTTCCCGTGATGGCTGTACATACGTACGCATGTATGTAGTTTGTATCTCGCATAACTCAAAAGCGTCACATTTTTGTTGCAGTTGGCTGTCCACCAAAGGTATATATATATATAATTTAAAGTTAACTAGTAAGAACAAACAAAAAAAGACCTATGTGGTCGAAATTTCCCTTGACGAGTCATGTGGTCAAATGGTCAAATTTCCCTTGACGAGACAAAAAGAACTTCGAATTGGGCTAATTAACCATTTACCGCTTCTTAATTTTTAATTTAACCACGATCAATTGATTAGTATTTTACTGTGTTTTTGATCTACTTAATTCGTTTAGCATATAGCTTACTATTTTTATTTTTACCACGATCAATTTATTAGCTTTTTACTGTGTTTTTAATCTACTTAATTTGTTTACCATATAGCTTTCTACTTTTATTAATTTTACTTGTAAATATTCATATGTTGTATATTTCTCCTTTTCACACATTTTATAGCAACTAAATATGCTTATGTTGGAGTTTTCACGGAGCCACAGCTTTTGGTAACTTTTTAGCGTGCGTACTAAAATTTATCTTCTCTCTCTCTCTCAGAGAGTCAGTCTGTTATTCGGTTGAGTTCAGTTGTTTTTATTCTTATATGTTGAAAAATTGTGCGTTTTTTGCTTACAAAATGATTGAATTATGTTGTTCTTATCTTCCGGTTAATGTTTTATGCCTTAAGTTAATCTGCATGCAATAGGTGTTGAATTATCAACAATTTAAATGTTGTTTAAGTGCGGCGAAGCCTAATTTTTTGTTACTATAGCTGCCATGTTTGTTAACATTTGAAACTTAGTAGAATAGTGTATCAGTTTCTGTACATTCAGTGTCTTTCTGCCGAATGGGACTAAAGTAAACTTTCAGTTTTGCGCACCAAAAATTCTGCCTTCTTGCTCCCTGGCCGAATTGCTTTCTTTTGCGTAGATGCTCTAATTTTAATTGCAAAACTTGTTTTTCTAATTGTTTTTATTGTACTTGGTGCTTATAATTTTCTATATTTTTCAATTTTTAATAAAGATATTTTGAGATTTCATGTATTTTTGACTTGCCATTATGTGAGAACTGAGTTCATTGAATGAGAAATATATCTCTGACGAAATTCGAGGAAATAAGTTAAATGAAGCGCAGCAAAATATGCGTTTAATTTAATATTCCGTACAAGGAAGTCAGATGGTGTACAGGTCAGATTTTATATTTTAAATATTTAATGATTATTGTTTTATATTTAATGATTTCCATCTGCTTTTAGTTATGAACTCGTGCTCAAAAGTAGTTCCTATGACAAATATTGTTTCGGATGACGAACTGGCTTCGGGAATGAATTAAGTTCTCGTATGAAGATTTTATTGCATATTAGAAGTCCAGTGTACCAGTACCTAGCGGCTCGATGCGTACAAAAAGATGAAATATGAAATGTTTTTGGTTCAAGTAACATTAAATGAAAATTATTGAATTGTGAATTTTATTTCATGAAACATATTAACATGATTTGCATCAGCTATATTTGTTTGATTGAAAAAAATTTGAGTAAGTAGTATCCTAAGAGATTTTGTTCCAAAGCTCCAGCTTTGGTATAATAATTTGGTAATTTGGCTTCAGCTTGTAAATAGGTCTGTGGTACTGTCATTTTAAAGTTTAAAAGAATGTTATTTGACCTTTTTTCAGTATAAAACATTAAAATCGTTTCTTTTCAACCTTTTGAAACTGGGCTCATCCTATATCTGAATAAGAAATTAAATTACAATATCGCTACTTAACCTCTTAGTCCACTTTCTCATCTTTCTTAAATTCTTACTTCCTCGGTGCTTGCATTAATACAGAAAATATTAAGATTTAATTACAATTTCCTAGTTGTATTCTGAGTATATTTTTTAAAGATTTAACTGTGAAAAGTTTCATATATTTGTTGAATATACATCATATTTCTGCTATCTCGTTGCTACTCTTCAACATGAGGCTAACTAATAATTTTATGATACACTGTCAGTGAAAAAAGTGGATCTGATTTAAAAAAGTTGCACTAGAAAATCATTTTAGGTAACTTTACATTTTATACTGGAAAGTAAACATGGAAGTTCGAAGTGAAAAATTTCGTTTATCAGATTTCAAAGGAAATACCTATTTTGACCCTTCCAGGATCCACTTTGACTACTATTTTGCGTGACATTTGTACGTATGGACAGAATAAGGGTTGTAAAAGAGATTCAGTGTGGATTTTTCGTCACGTGTATATACCAGCAAAAGTGTCCATATATGTATCTATAAATTGCCAACCTCCTTTACCCGCTTAAACATGCCAACCGCCCTTACCCGGCTTAAAGGTTCTTACCTGGCCTTTATTTTCGCTATCGTTGCCTGTACTCATATACTTCCAATTACAGTTTGGTTTATTGGATTTCAGCAAATCACTCGAGTGCTACCTGCCTAAGGGAAGGGATGTTTTCGTGGAGGAATTTCGAAGCGAAACAGGCTCGTATACACGTTACACATGAGGAAAACCACGAAAACGCCCATGCAGTCAGCCCGTTTGAGGGATGCGAAGCTCGGACCGAACTACCAGTGTTCAGCGAATTTACCGCTCGGCCGTTGGCGTGCCTTTTCAACTACAAAATTGTTTTGAATGACGAAAATATTCATATTTTAATAATGTCAAATTGAAACAAAATTATTTTTGACCCTCCCCCCCCGAAAAAAAACAACTCTTGGAATTACGGAATTTTTAAAGAAGTTTCTCGGCTCCTATACTTATATTCGGGAATATTTTGTACTCATTATGAAAAAATAAAATTATAAGAAGTTTGAGTCCGGTGCGACAGAAATTGACAGGGGGTATTTAATTTCAAAATTTGCAGTTGATATCATTTTAAATTTGCCTCGAAGGCTCGCTTAATTAATAATAATTCGAGGTAATCAGTTTAAACGAAGTGCATATGTACAATTTGTTAGGCTGCGCAAGGAAGTCATGTGGTGTCTGTATCAGATGTTTTTATTACATACGTCGTTAAATTTCAATGTGTTTTCTGTTGGTATGTCTGGAGATATCTCTCTTTCTATTCATATCCGCTGAATAGTGTGATTATTGCAGCAAATGATATAATTTTCAGTAGGTGGCTGTGTTCTATAAATTAGCCAAACATTACTTTGAACAGTTATGAAAGATATAAATACTCGTACTGCGCGACATGCAACGCGCCTTCCGTTACATACCTGCCATCTTCATGCCGATTGGCTAGTTAAGGGTAGCTTCATTGCTATTGAGCAAAGCTTCTGCGCATCTTAAGGTAATCTCGTTCAATCTTACAGTCAAAACGTGAACACTTTCAAATTATTTTGGGGTAGAAATTATGAAGGTTGATTGAAGGCAAAGCATAATATAGTGAATTTAAAGTATAGAGATCCTTCAGGAAGATAGTATTCATTTTTGGCATGGTGTTTCTACATTAGTTAGCATAATTTATGCTCTTTGAGCAATAGAAAAATTTTCTCGTGCTGTAATTTTTTAAGCTGCATGCGAATTTTTTTTACTCATTTCTTCAAATTGCGAAGATAATGAAATCTTCATTAAAGCGAATTTAATTCAACTGCATTCTCTGATGGTTTTCAGATCACTTTGAGAATACGAGACAATAGTAAATTCTTCTTTTTTGAAACGCAAAATTTTATTTTGTGCTTCTTCCTTTCCTTTTCATAAAATAAGCATAAAGTTGGAATTAAATTTTGATATTAAAGTTGGAGTTAAATATTGGTTAATAGCCCCTGCAAGTGAGCTATACATGCTTTACATGTAGTTTAAACATGAAATCATTCTATTAATATAGAAAATACTGATTATGCAATTATATCCACAACCGTAACCGGGTAAGTTTACGGACAGGTACGATATTTTTTATCTTTATTTATACGGTACGTGGCCTATCCATTGTGGCATTAACCCATCGGCCAAGGATTTTAATCATAGGTACTTATCCTAGTATGTTTTATTCTCTGTTGCGAGTATCAAATCTGAATGGGCCCCGTCTAAGTTAAATATATTATGATAAGCCTGTAGAATCTCAGGTTTTCTGAAGGAGGAGACATCAAAAATGTGCAATGCCTTCGTCCGGACTCGAACTTGGACCTCTCGAATACACGAAGTGTGCTAACCCTTACACCACGAAGACATCCTGGAAATAGGAAGAAAAGTTATTTCACTTCTCGCGTGGGCTTTTTAACTCTTCTGGAATGAATCCTCTACGTCGTTCCAAGTACCACCCGATCAGTCGGAAGTTGACTGTGTGGTGTAACTGAGTATTAAATGGCAGCCTTTTTCAATATTTAATAGAATTTCATCGAAAGAGAAAAAAAAAAAAACTTCCCAGTTATCATTTTATTTCATTCCATACCACATACATATTTTGACAGAGCAAATGTTGAGAATTTTTCTCTTCTTGTGACTCGCGATCTGGCTACCTTAAAGTTATTTGTTATCCACGCGTTTGCTTTACGGTAATTGGTTTGCGCAGGGAAAGATTTTGTGCTCACTTTTAATAAGTGTATTCTTCTCTCCTTGTTATACCATCCGTACGTGATCTCCGTAAATGAATAGGAGACGAGAAATCCACGATTCTAGGATCCTATTGGCTGAATTTTCCTGAATGCATTCATTCCTGGTACGGTACACTCAAAATTCCAGCATCTCGTCTTTAGAGAATCCAGACCTCCCTCTCTCTTTTCCTAATAGCTCTTTCGTCAGACGATCTTGTGACCGGGGGCGAGGCGACGAGTCGCAATTTGCGAAAAGTCGTCTGTCAGCCCGCGGGCACCGGTTCGCTAACAAGTAGCAGAAGCGCTCGGCTACCGGCAGGTGGCGCTGGCGAGTCAACGTCGTTAGCTGCTGCCGCCATTTCTTTCCTTTTGGGCAGATTAATGAGGGAGCTAAACGCATTACGAGAAGCGAGTGAGTGAGACAGAGAGAGAGAGAAAGAGGAACTTTTAACTGCGGACTAATTAACCCGCCCTTCATTAACACTTGATTAAATTCCAGGCTGACAGTTCTCAGATTGGCCCCGATAAAATTTCTCCCGTATTAGGAGAAAAACACCCCTTCCCTCCCACTCCGAGATACTTCTTCAACAAGTTATAATGAGGCAGACAGGGAAAGTTATGGTTTCCCCAGCTTATGAGTTTTCCCATTCAGTTTTATTAAAAAGTCTGGTGTTGTAAAATAAGGTATCGGCTCAATAAATGGTCATTTATTAAAACCATTTTTACCCTTCTGCAACTTTTTATGGTTGCCAATAATAATCAAGCCGCGTATCGTGCTTTGTCTTAAATTTCGTTAATGAAAAATAGCACAATCCCATAGTGGCTCGCATTTGTTGTGTTTGACTTGCAAATATCATTTGCCAAATGTTTGCAGAATGAATTTATTGCTACCGATGATCTGTTTTGATACATACGTGTTTCGAAAAAAAAAAAAAAAAAAAAAAAAAAAAAAAAAAAAAAAAAAAAAACCTGTTTGAAACGTTAAAGTAAAGAGTTCATATTTAAATATGAAAATAACAGGATATTCAATATTTTGTTGTATGTTATTTAGTTAATAATAAATAACACTTTTCATGTGTTGTGGCATAGATTCAACTAACGATTTCATGAAAAAATTTTCTATTTTGTTCCATGTCTCCGTAAGTATCGCCTTAAAAAGAGCTTTCGAAGAAATATTATGTTTTCGTTTTTCCAGATCACTCCTATATGTTCGATAGGATTTAGTCGAGTCTGGGATATGGAGGAGTTTTGACGATTTCAAGATAGCTATATAATCACTAAAAGCAAACATTGAGGGCTGTATGTTTAGGATATTTATCATTACAGAATTTGAATGTATTTTGCATTCCAGTTTTTATTATAATTTCTTTCAGGTTTTCATTATTAATTCATTAAAACATTTGTGTATTCATCTATGTATATATATAACAGGCATAACTAAAAAATGGTCAGCCGCATAACATTAAAATTTTGTGTATGGGACTGCTATAACATCTAGTTGTCCCCCCCCCCAACCTTTTTCATTGCAATCGGCAGTGCATAACAATGTATGTGTGTATATACGCATATACATATATGTATATGTGTGTGTACGTTTAATTGGGTGAGGGATAGCTCCTTATTCGGCTTAAAAATTATTACCTGGCCTTTAGTTTTGAAATCATTTGTCGTAGTCATATACTTCCCACTAAAAAGTGTTTCAAATGACGAAAATATTCATATTTTGGCAATGCATAAGCTCATAAGTGAGAATTAAAAAATAACTTTGGACAAATAAATAAATATAACTTTAAGTGCGGTCTTCCGGTTTTTATTTGCGAAAGTTTTAATACTCGTTATGAAAAACAAAAATACTTCCCACGGCATCCAAAGTTTAACCCTCGCCGACACAAGATGACAGGGCTACTTAATTTCAAAATTTGCGCTTTCTGGTGCTTTGAGGAATCGGTTAATTAAGTTAGAATCATTCGAGGAAGGAAGTATAAATGAAACGCAGCAAAATATGTGTATAACTTAATAGGCCGTACAAGAAAGTCATTTGGTAGCCCCATCAGACTTTTAATTAAACTGTAATTTTCATCCCACAGGTGGTGAAATTACCCCAAATAATTGCACCTGCTTTTAACAATGGGCAACAGACTTTCCGATTAAGTTCCTAATACGGCTTTCGCACGCGCCAGTTCGTCAACCCGGCTCAAATATATAAAACTTTTCCAACTGTGACAGAAGTTATAATAACGGAAAAAATCGTTTTAAGTTGTAATAATTTCACGAACATTATTCTTTCAAACTGAAGTTGAACAGGAATATTTGATGAATCGTTTTTGAGAAAGAATTTGTGCAATCGTTCATTAACTCTTAAAAGACCAGATTCTCTTCGGGAAAATTAACGACAAATCCTTAATTTTTCACTAGAAAATTTACTTGAAATAATAGTTGCTTTCTTCTGAAAGCTGATAATAATCAGGATTTTAATTTTATTGATCAATTTTACCGTTATAATTAATTTTATAATAATTTAACCGTTCTTTTAATTTTATAATATCGCTAGTTTAAACATGATATGATCAAAAGTAATAGCTTCTATTTTAATAATTACTTATTTGAAACAAGTTCGTGTGCAGAGATATATAAGATCTGATTTTCGTTATATGTTTGTTGTTGTTACATACTGAATGCTTTAAGATATGATTAAAAAGTATGATTTGTATAGTGCGCACACAAGGATTTCGTATTAGTGTTGTTCAGATACGAAAGTTAAGGAAAGCAAAGTTTTTAATTTTTAGCCTTCAGTATAAAACCTTTCAATTCTATAGCGTTCTTGGCAACTTCTTACAATTGCTTAATTTTGTCATGGAACTCATTTTTTGGGAAGACTGTTTGTAAAGGCCTTATTTTAGCCTAACGAATTATTTTTAGTTTTATAAACTTTACTTTCCCTTCTAATTTCAATTTCCTGCCAGAAATGAAAAATTTTAATGACTTGTATGCAAATCTAAGTGAGATCGGAATCAGTATTTAAACAGCGGTTTTAAAAGTTTGTAGTAGGAGAATTAGTTCCGAGTTTGCGCCACGTGTTTGAAGTAGTTCTGTACGTGAATAGTTGGTGCTTAGTCGCTCTCTTTAGAACATATTGATATTCTAGGCTCGGCTTTGCTGTGTGCAGCCGATTTAGCGGTTTAGATAAAGAAGGAGCCAGTCGTGTAGCTAATCCATACTTTTATTGTGATTGTGTATTTTATTAAATTCCTACTATTAGCTCACATTCTTCCTACGTCTTGTTCATATTTTCAATCTTTAATAAAACACATTTTATTTATCCGCTCAAGTTTAACTACATTTTAAAAAAATGTTTAAAAAAACAGGTTTAAAAAACCTGTAGTGGATGACACTTCATGTTAACATAGGTTTTTCAAATATAAATCTTTAAAAATTTTTAATAATTAAAATTTTCTTTTGTATTTAAAAAACATTCTTTTTTTTTGTATTTAAAAATTTTTTCTTTGTTGACCTTGTAGAGTTCCTCACTTTGTAAATGCTAAGTTATTTTGTGGACCGTGAAGGATCTTAAGACCAGTTAAGCGAATAATCGCTTGAGTTCGTGCGACAAGAAACAACAAGATGAAAGGGTAAATAACCCTTTATTATTCAAACAAGATTGAACAGAACTCCGTCTTGGAGTATAGAAAGACGACACTTGAGCTTGAACTTAAGAGGCTGAGAAGTCAACTAAAACTATTTTAAACTAAACAGATATAGCCGAAGCTATCAAAGTTTTAATGCAGTTGGCCCCTTTAACACGAGATGACTGCGAAGCTATCAAGGGCCCGAGAACGGCCGGACATAATAACAGCTTTGAGAGAGAGTAGCCAAAAGGCAGACTCGCGCAAATCAGAAACTCTGATTCTCTCTAACTCAGCAAGTAGAACTTCACGGTTAAATATCGCTCTTCCTCATTATGTATTCAGAGTGATTCTAAAACTACGTTCTGGCCGTAAGTAGTAAGTTGAAATTAAGAATTTGACAGGAAAGGAACTTTAACTTGAAATTTAACTGTTAATAAAATGAACATAATCCTTACAACCTAAGTAAGGAATTGACTTCAAAAATTTTTTTTATATTGCTTGTTTTGCTGTTCAAGTTACTTGACCACACGTGGTAGTCAATTTTGAGCACCGAGTGAGTGCATTTCTGTTAAGTTTAGTTCAAATAAAAAAAGTTATTTAAACCTTCTTTTTCAGTCATCTGTTCTTCCAAGACCTAGCGAGAACTCGCTACTTAGTCTTTTCAGTCAGTGTACAATCTATGATTCCAAAACGGACTAAAAAGAATCTACATGTTTAAATCTCTGGTCATGGTTTTCTGAATCTCTTCGCTATTATTAAAATTAGAATCATTTAGATGAGGTTCACGTTAAACAAAAAATACAAAATAAAGGAGTCTGTATGGACCAAATTTATCAAATAAGTGTGTTGAGAATTAAAAGAATTTTTTAACGAAGGAAATTACTTGACGAGAAGGATGTCGCACTGCCGTACATCAGAAACCAGTTATTAGACTAAACTTTTCAAGACCTGATGCTTTGGATTCCCTTCAGAAGTCTGTCCATTACATCGTTAAGAATGTGAAATTCACCGTCTGTCTCCCAGAAAAATATTATTTGCGAAGTATAAATTTCCAGTAAAAAGGGCACCAAAATGATCTTTATTCGAGATTTCTGAAACCGAATTTTCTGTGGCGTCTGTAAACCTTTCCCAGTTCAAGTAAATGACTGCATGTTTTCTCAGGATAATAAGAAAATCAGCGATTTTTATACATAGCAGTTGTCTGAAAGACAGGCATAATTTCTGTCATCCAGATCAAATTATGGCGAGCAGAAATTGGATCTTCCTTCCAGTCTAAACTCAATAAATAAGCGTAAAAGAAAAAAAAAGTTTCGTTTTTTCAGGGTCGTCCAGGACAATTTTCTCATCAGTTTCTTCACTGATACGAAGCTCATTAGCTACAGTAGGTTCCACTTAATGTGATCGCGGTTAGCGTTATTATTTGGATATTTATATGGAACTGCTGTAGCCCTAGCCATTTGCATACGTAAACAAAGAAAATACATCGCTCTTTGGGATTAACAATATGTCGGTTAATGTTATTAAAATAATATGCGATGAAGTTTTTTTCCTTATGTAAATGAACTTTAATAAATGAACTTTTGCGTAAACAGTCAACTATTTATGACACTTTTACTAATTAACATTCTGTGAAAGTAAGTATTAATATGATTCCAGCTATGCTTATATTAAATTAGTTAAATTTTATTAATATTGTGAAAAGTATTTTTCTCATCTCGCTTAATGTATCGCCCACTGTATCGCTTGAAAATACAAGTAAAGTTCTTTTATCAAGAATTATCGAACTTTTCTAAAGTCTTTATTCGTTCGAGAATGGACAGCGACCGCTACTGAGTTCATCATTAGCATCTTCCCATCCAACACGAAACCATCCGTACCAACGAAAATATTGAATCATGTTAACCCTTGGTTTCCATTTGTTTTGTACAATATTTTAGCACGGCTGTGAAGTCGGTAGGGAAAATGACCGACTCCGACTCTGACTCTGACTCTTGGAATTTTAATGGCTCCGACTTCGACTCCGACTCCTTCATATATATGTAAACATATAAACATGGGTACAGCTTATTTTTTTAATATAAAAGAAGTAGTAGATGCTACAGATAAAAATTGATACATAGGAAGAAATATTTTATATTAATTAGCATTTATTATGAAATGGAAAAACTGTCATTAGTAATGCCTAAGAAACAATAAAACTTCGGCAAGATCTTCTTTGTTAGACTTGAGTAAGAAGAAGAGCTGTTACTGTTACGGCTACTTCCTTTAACTTTTCAGGATAGATTTTTTAAGTTCTAAAAGAGGTGTCTTGCAAGAGCAATCATATTTATCTATTTCTTCAAAGGACGTGTATAAATCTTGTTTGTATTTTTTCATTTTTATATCTATAGGCTCTTGGTTCTTTATTTTCATTCGCTTTGCCTTAGCTTTTCAATATTATCCAAATATTTGTCAAACTTTAATTCATCAGTGGAAGAAGATGATAGAGACTCAGTTGCAATATCTGCAGTTTGACTGTCCTGATTCGAATACTCCAGTTGTTCTGAGAATAATTTCATTCTTAATGAAAGTTCACAGATGGCTTTCTTTGCTTTTTTGATTTGTTTGTCATCCAACAAAACTCGGCGTTTTGGATCGCCATATATTGAACCCAGCAAGATTTTATTGTCTAGCAAACTAGTTTCTCTTTTCTTCATTGAAGAAATGATTCCTTCTGCAATAAACCCTCTATTTCAGGAACAACAAACATCGCATTCGTCCAGTCTCGCCTCCTGTCAATTCTTCAGATTGTAGCTTTTGTGTGGCTATATGTGGTGTTGAAAGAAGGATTTCCAGTTCTGCAAGATCATTCCATAGTCTTTCTGTTAGTGAAATATTAGGGTTATTTATATCTTCTGAAAACGTTCGTAATTCTAACAACCACTTTAACATCAAATATGTACTTCTCCATTGCGTTGCTCTTTCTCCTACTGGCTTTCTAAGAACATCAATTTTGGGAGTTCTTGCTGCTTACCTAAATTTACCAGTGAGATTTGTAACTAAATCAGTTTAATCACTAATGGCAAACATCACATCCATCCTTCTCCCTTATATTTATTTATTAATACGTCAATAAAATAGAAAATAACTATTTATTAATGTATATAGTTCATAAATAAAATATTAACTCAGTTTGACATTAATTTTTTCAATTTACTTTAATTTCATTTCAAATTCAAGCTGTACAACAAAAACTGGAGTCGGAGTCGAGGTGTTTTTTAGAAACTCCGACTCCTTTTACCCAAAAATCTACCCGACGCCGATTCTGACTTCATGACTCCGACTCCACAGCCCTGTATTTTAGAAGTACCTGTTGCTGTTTCTCCGCTTTACAACAAAGCTTTATAGCTGTTCTTTGCTCAGGGTTGGAATCTATGACAACAGTTGACGGTAATTACATCGAGGTAAAGGTTTGACTGCTTGGAAATTTTCGCCCGTAAGCAGACAATATTTTAAGATGAGATATCGTGAACTAAATGATGTAAAATGCTATTTTAAATTTTATTTGATTAATTTTATAACTTAAGACATACTATATGTGAGATGTAAAGCTAATGTATTTTTTTAGTCCGGAAACATTGACACGTCAGAAGGTGTTAATAGTTTAAGGTATTTTTATCTGTGATTTTATTATTTTGTGTTTGTAATATTCGATCTCTATGCAAAATAACAAGTTTGAGAATTACTAAATAATGGCCATTCTTATTTTCTCGCAGATGTTTTGTTACCATTGTCCACTCAGTGTGCCCCCATCATCAGTGGCGCCAAGGCCTCCGCCTCTTCCATTCTCAGTGTATTCAGCTGTCTCCCCTTGTGAGTATAACACTTCGTCCTAATATTTTGCTTTAATTTCAGCATGTTTCAGCATTTATGGGTAATCATTGTTATATGCCTTTTAATTATTAATCTCTAACTCGTAGGTTAAAGATTGAATGTGATCTGTTTGCAACTGGTATGGCCGAATCCTGCGAGTTCATGAATAGAGCTGTATATTTTGAACGTTTTGATAAAAACGCTTCAAATGTGCAATAAGTTGCTCCTGATTTATTTTGTAGGGACTGTGCCTGCAACTAGGTGTAACTTGTTGCAGATCCTTAAACACACGTGTAAGCAACATATCGCTGTGTCCAAGACGAAACAGAACTTAAAAAGGATGTAAAAGACGCTTTTATTCGGAACTCAAAATAATTCAACAGAAGGCATCTCCTGTGCTTACAAACCAGTCAGCATTTATTCCGTAACTCAAAATGATAGAACTGTTGGCGAGAATAACGCAACGTCGAAGTCAGACTGCTATTTCAGAATTTCAACTAGCAGCGTCGCCTTCAGAAGGCGGAACACGCTCTGACTAAAAAATCTAAACCTTCCTCTAAATACTATCTTTTTCTACCTCGTTTGAATACGCGCGAACCAAAAATAAGCATTCTGGTAGGAAAACGAAAAGGAAGAATGAAAGTAAAGATATTTAACATAAAATAACTGATTAAATAAAAATAAATATATACTTACCATTTCAAGAAAATTACGGTTTTTATTTTCACTAAAAATGAGCGAGGTATTAATTATTGATCTATAATTGTTCTGAAAAAACTTTTGTGTGTATTAATGTGGCAAGCTTCTACTAGCTCATGAATATAATTGTGCAAAATTCTTTCTCGGGAAGTCAATATTTTAAAATCGATCGTTATTCACAAAGAATGTTTTCAGCCGGTTCTTAAGAAAGATTTTTAAAAATATGCTGTTGATTTCATGAAAGACGTTCGTATATCAGACGTGACTAGTATAACAATATTATCACTATCCCATTTCCTAATACAACTGCTCGCATTCGATATAAGTTCAACTTTCAAGGTAATATTGTCAGTAAAATTATCAGTAAAGTTTGGCAGTAATATTGTCAGTAAAGTTTGCCTGTCGGTAAATTTCATTAAGCTGTTCTTAAAAGATAGCATATTTATCATGCGAAGAAATATAGTATTACGAGTTTTTGCCCTAGATTTTAATTTTGGGGGAATTTGTAGCATAACTTACCTAGTTTGACATATTTTGGGCAAATTAAAACGTGATTAAAATTTTGCACGATAAAGGAACATCAAAAGGATGAAAAGGAACGCGATTTCTATGTTTATAAAGCGGAGATAAATAAATCTTTAGCTACTTCTGTTTTCAAATAATGTGAGGTAAATTGGCTGTTATTAACTCTTAGAAAAGGGTGCTTTTTTACTTCAGTCGTGAAAAATTTCGGGTATAACTCTTCAACGAAAATAACCATTTCGACCGCTCTCGAAACCTTTGCACGATGTTTTAGCCTGACATCTGTACGTACGGACAGAATAAAGGACTGTTTTTGACAAAAAAGTTTGTAAAATGGATTTAAAATAGATTCAGAAGAGATTTTTTTCTTGACGTCTCTACGTATGTATGTATCTCGTATAACTCAAAAACGAGCAGCCGTAGAACGTTGAAATTTTGTGTATGGGACTGCTATAACATGCAGTTTTGCACATCCCTTTTTCCTTGAAATGGCTGCACCAGTTGTATACATTTATATTGTTACGTTTTTTTTTTCTTCTGACATAAGTTGTTACGTTATTTTCTTCCTTCACGTTTGTACGGGGTTTGTAGATTTGGAGTGAATAACGACGACACTTGATGAAGTATCAAAACACACTTTATTTGGCAGTATTGTCAGAACAGCTCCAAAACACGTTTTACAGTCGTCGATGAAATACTATAAACAAGCTGACATGATCAGCGGCACAGCCTTCAGGTTATCAGGCTATCACGGTGGAGACAGCTTCCTGCAAAGCACCCGACTATGCTTTTCGGAGTACAGCTCCCGACTCTGCTTGGTCGTTCTCGGAACTCCACGTACTCTCGAGACTCTCCACGCTACAACTCGCGATCCACTCGACGACACACGAGAACAGCTCCCGACTCTTCGGTTCAGTCATTCCCGGAGCTAAACACGCTCTCTCGACGATGCACTAACTCGCGATGCACTAAAAGACTCTCTCGATGCACTCGACGACCCGAGTGAACTTTCAGTTACATGCACCGAAAATTATGCCTTGAACGCTGGCCGATTTGTTTGTTTTTGGTAAAAATTCTAATTTTAAATGAAAATGTGTTGTTGACTGTTTTAACTGTATTGGTGTTTTATGTTTTTGTGTATTTTACAATTTTTAATATATTTTACAATATTTTGAGTTTTTATGTATTTTAGCTTTGCCGCAAAGTGAGAGCTAAATTAATTGAATAAGATATACATCTCTGAAATAAGTGTAGATGAAATGCAACAAAAAATGTGCATAATTTAATAGGCCATCAGATTATTTACTGCCTTGCGCGTCGATTTACTTGCCCTGTAGAAGGGGTTTCTTCGTACGCGCAAGCATGTTGCAAAGAAACACACATTACAAGGTCGATACAAATGCGATGAGCAAGAAATTTCTCTTTTTTTTTTTCAACCTGCAGAAATAAGCAGTTATAATTATTTAATATTATAAGGTCACAAAATTAGAAAGAATTAATTAAAATAATTTTGAAAATTTAATTTGCTTCCATGATATGAAATTAAAAGCAATCTGCCAATTATTTTCAATAAGGAATTGTTTATCTTCGGGTATTAATTTTTTCCCCCAAAAAGTATTTTATGCATAATTTAACATTTCTTCTTCACGCTTTAGAACTATAATTATGATTAAGCAGTGGTTCAATGAAATTGATATGCAGTGGAGAAAAAACAAGATATGAAAGAGAAAACTTCAACTGGCGTGTCAAAGAAATAATTGTATAAGATTTTATTCTGAGTCGAAAACTGAAAATGAATAAGCGTTCTAAAAATTTAGAAATGGTCTAGAATAGTTAGAATTCAGTAACAAAATATTAATTCAATATCTGGCTATTTAATAAACGGAGTTTGAAATTGAACTGTAAGTTGTGTCAAAGTTTTGAGAATAATTCATTATTCTTAAAATGATGAAAGGAATTTTAAGATTCAATTATGTTAAGAAAAACATATACATCGGCGAAGAATTTTAATACTTTTACCATTATGACTTTTGAGAACAGTTTGATTTCTTGCTTCTGAAGTTCACAATTCTTTTAAAATCTTAATATGTGCCTACTTCAGTATATAAAAACATACTAGATGATATGTAAAAAATAGTTTTAATATTATTTATGCTATTATGAAAGTCTTGGTTTAAGAATGACTAAGTAATGCATGGAGGTCAGAGTATAAATAAATTATAAGAAAATACGGTTTAATTTGAGGCCAAAACCAGACTACAATACTTACATAAAAGCATAACTTGAAATTCTATAATAATTACAATTTGTTCATATGAAAAATTGATAGTTGTTTTGAAAACTATTAATAATTTATTTTTGTTAACATGTTTATGTAAATTATTCGATGGATATATGCACTGGATTTTGTTAACGTAGTTTTAAGTTCAATTTCATCCATCATATCGGGAAATGGGAAGTGACAGGGCTAAAAAACAGATAGCGATTCGTAACTGAATCTGAGATTTCTATAAAATAACAGAACAAAAGAGAGAAAGATTTTAGAAATAGCAATATCAGAAGAGACTATAAGCAGTTACTAGATTTTAGATCATAACAAGTCACTTAACTGACAAATAATTAAGATTTAGGAAATTGCTTTTTTCTTCAAAAATAAACATCTAACATTATAACTATTATAAAACTCATGCTTTTTCTTTTTAATTCCGATTTTAAAAACTCAGAAGTAGAAGGATATAGTGTCTCGATCAAAAACCATCAATGTCAAAAGGTAGCTGCAATTCACTCATCCGAAGTGTGCAAGTTCAAACCTGAGTGTGTGAACTGTGCCAGACCGCTAGTTCCGAACGGTATGCCGAAAGGATTGAAATAGAAAATAGGATGTGTTGCAAATATCTGCAGTCTGTACTCACTACAAACTTCAGACGATGTTCAAAATTCTTCTTTGTTACTCAACAAAAGGCTTAGCAAAATCTAACCTTAGAAATAAATTAAAAAACTGCGAAATCACCTTTGTCTGTAAAGATGATTCGGATGCTATAATTCCCCCTAGAATCCAGAGCAGGCTGTGTTCCCTCGTGATTCAAAATAATCCTCCCAAAATTACGTATGGATGCGCTTATATTATGTTAATGATATAAGTTATGTTTCTGAGATTTTCAAGGCAATCGAGGAGGAAATTAGTGGCATTTTTAAAGTTTTAGGGTTCTGTGATTTTTGCTAACAGTTATTTTAATTTGTTAGACATTACGCCCCTCACGTTTCCTCGTCAGTATGTTGATCAGTTAGGGTGAACGAGAATCAAGTGTTGATCAGTTAGGGTGTATTTAAGCTGAGGTAGCGAAAAGCTTAGTCCGAGCGTGGTTTCTCTATTATGAGCGCACGTTGTTAATTCTACCAGCTTTTTAACTTTGAATTTTGGCTTTGCGTTTCCGCCGCCGAAATTATTACCCTGTCGGTTTCTGAGTCAACCTATTATTTTTAATCGAATTGTGTAATCTTGCACCACTCTTTAACTTTGAATTTAGTTGTTACTTTACCTCTTTCCATACCCCATGCCCCAAGTAGTTGGTGGGTGTATAAGCACGGAAGTCCGTGCCGTCTGTAAACTATTGTTCAATAAAAGTGTATTTTACACCCCTTCTCTGTTGTATTCATCTTCGAGTTTGGGCGAAAAGTCGAAAGATAGACATTGAAGTAGATCTAGTTACGCTGCAGGTAGAAAAGAAGGCATGCTAAGAAGGCGGGAGAAATACCTTATAACTTGATCTGTAAATTTTCCAGTCTTTTCATGATTTTTGATGATATCTTATAAGGTATTTTTTCGCTCCTTCTAGCATGTTTTTGTGGTGTAATGGTAGCACACTCGACGAGAATTCGAGAGGTCCAGGTTCGACGTTTGGTGAGGGCATTGCTCATTTTTAACGTCTCCCGCATAATATAAAACCTAATGACTGTACAGTCTTTAGATATAACAATAATTAATCTTTTTTATGTAAATTCGTAATGCTCATTATCATAAATAATTTGCCTTTTTATTAATAGATCTCATAAATTATTTTATCTTCTAGCTTACTACATTGCGTTTTTATGTTAACTATCCCCTTCATGATGTGATAATTACAAGCGCTGGCAGCAGCTTGGTTTGAACTTTCTTGCTGTATTTTGTTTTTTCTCAGTTTGCCTCTCTGCGTTCACAAAACGTCTCAAGGACTTTAATAATAACAGTTAGAACAGCATATAAGTGTTTCTGAAAAATGTTTGCGATTACTTATGAACTATATGTCTTCTTGTAGTTTAAATGCCTGTACGGATTACTACTATAACGTTTTTCACAAATTAGAATTTTCGTTGGGATTAGTGCGTTATGCACGAGTACCCTGGTGCTACATCATTTTACTGAAACTCTGAAAGATCATAAATGGAGACGTCATTCTTACTGCTTTCAGCACAAACTTTGTGTAATAAAGTTTAATCGCAGACCTAAATACCTGTTAAGAAAATCAACGTAATATAGTAGTAAGTAAATCTTATCATGTAAAACATTATATATTTTTGCAATGTTTCCAACGGTGAAAAAGATCCTATATACTATTATTCGTAGCTTAATATCTGCTGGAATTTTGGTCAAGCAAACCAACTGAAATATAGAGTGAAAATCACTAGGCTGAATATTATTCCGAGACCAAAACATGTTTGATTTCTTTAGACACACCGTCAAAAACAGCTAATGTAAGTAACTAGTTAAGGTGGGTATGTTGCCTAAGTTACTATCTGTTTAAAAGGAGCTGCTGTACACTAAATCCTTAAAAAATGATTTTGATCACTGAGGCATATTAGCTAAGTTTTTCTGCTTGTTGGCCGATGTTTTGGCGCATAACCTGAAAAACATATGATTACATTTACTCGTCTAAAATTAAAATCCTTGAAATATCATAAAATTCTGATCAAAACCATAAATTTATTCACATTTATTAAAGACAATTACTATAAACAGCTCGAAAACACCGTAAGTATTTAAAAACTAATAAAATATTCTAAATTCGGAGACAAAATTTATCTCCTTTTAAAATCTTAAAAGTGTCCCATATGTAGATTCTTTCTTTCTGAAACATTTACGCAGGCGTAAAAGCACTTTAATAGCAAATATGGCAAGTTATTAAAAGCATGGTAATTAATTTAAAGATTAAAAAAAGACGATTGAATATTACAATTAAAGGATTTGCTGCAAGAGGGAGGTAGCTGCAATTTTTCAGGTTTTCAGGAAACCGTAAAAGACGTTTTTTACGTTTAAATTTCTAAGTAGTGGGAAAATATTCTTTTTTAATGGATTTTCTTATTTGTTTTTACACATTTTAGCACAGCGTTTTCACTCAAAACTATGCCTTCCAGACGATGTGGCGTTTGTATGATGGCTGGAGATACCTCTTTTTCCCCAAAAATGGATGTTCTATCTACGTCTAGAAAATTTTCACCCATACACAGAAATGAAAATCACCTTTTAGGATTCTACTGTATTTAGTATCTTGTGTCAACATCTTTCATATCCTACTAGGCTGATAGCGAGTTATTTTGTAGGGTCATTAGGTTAAGGGGGGAGTATATAAGGTATTTTCTTCCTCATTCACTGCATGCTTTCGTGATGTAACGATAGCACACTTGGCGCGTATTCGAGAGGTCCAGGTTCGAGTCCCGGCGAGGGTACTACTCCTTTGCCATGTATCAAGCATAAAAAACCTAATGTCTCTATAATACCTTAGTCTGAAACAAATCACAAAGTTTTGAGAATGTTAAAATATTTAAAATTCTTCAATGAACAGAAAGACACCACTTGTTCGACAGACGAACATTCTCTACTTGAGGATACTTAAATGAAGATAACAGAAAATTATCTTTCACTCTATATTACGGAGTTTGAGGCTACATATGAAGTAGATCATGCTAAAGTATTTAGTGGCGAGTATTTCAAAACGTCGGCTAGACAAAGCTGAATACACTTAGACAAAGCTTGCAATGATAGGTAACAGCAAAACGCGGCTGTCAGAAGTTCTAAGTTCAGATTAAATACACAAAACCACTGATTTGCGTTCTCGTGAGGACTGCGGAAAAAGAGAAGTTACAGTAAACGTTCAAATGACAATAATTGGTTAATTAGCATAAAATATCTTACAAGCTATCATATTTCATTTAAAGAATACACAATTACATTTTTCAATCGCCACATTCTCGCATCATCTTCTCTCTTGTCTGGCGAAATCGATTGATATTAAGAGGCTTTCGAAACAGACATTTTGCACTAGATTTCCACTAAGTTTATCCAAAGAAGCCAGAGCCCATCCTTTTTCCTGATCCTGCCAGCTTGCAGAAACTTACATTACACAGACATGAAATTACGATACTTGGACATGTGGTGCGTACCCATACAATCCCTGGTAGTAAGTACCAGCGTTACTTTTACGTAAAATCATGGCCAGAAACACGGCGTAATTTATTTCTTCCATTTACAGTTTTTTTTAAACTTTTTGCTTCCAATTGCTTTTATTCGAAACTTTTCGCCTTTTAATAACCTGAAAGGCCACTGTTGTTTGCATCATCTTCTCTGGAAGCAATTTCCTCTCTTTCAGCAGGCTCGAATAAGTCACTAAATCCAGAGCTAAATAGCATATATAGGGAGCTAAATATAGTTATAAGAAAATACCTTGTAAACATAATATATTAGATTTATAGGGTATTTTCGCTTCCTTTCCGCGTGCCTTCGTAGTGTAATTGGATAACACGTCCGGCTAGCAAAAGGTCACATGTTCGAATTTCGGTGAGGGCATTGCCCATTTTCACTTCTTGTATAGTCATCGATAAACCTGATGACTCTACAAGCGACACCCGAACTAAAAATGTGATGGATGATAGTTCGTCACTATGAGAATTTGGGGACTGTCTCCCCAGTGTCCCTATCAAAGATAAAACATAAAAGGCACTAATTAGATAATACGTCCTGCTAGCAAATCGGGAGAGTCGGTGTTTGATTGCCAGCGAGGACATTGCACATATGTCACGTCGCCTGCATCGATAAACCTAATGATTCTACATGTGTTTTAGAATTAAAAACACTCTACTGTTGACAGGTGTTGTTTACCTTCCTGTAAATACTCCTGCGATTGGTTTCAGGGAAAGGAGTTATCTCTGTCTTGCAACAAACTAACGAAACAAGCAGCTATATATGTTAAAAAATACATGAACACGAGAACTAACCATTAGATCCACACGTTTTTGGTACCAAATGAAAGAGTTTTGTTTTTGTTACAAGACAGTGCATGTAATTCCAAATTTTCACAGGATGGAGGTACCCGCGTTTGGCAGCAAACTCTTCATGCTGATCTCTCTTCATTATGCAAATAATAAAAGACAAGTAACTTTGTAAGGTTTATTCTATTTAACATGATATTTTTGTATTTTAAATATTTTCGCATTTCTATTTTTCTGACAGTTCCACCAGAAATGCTAAGTAAACAATTTAAAACAACGAGTTCAAAAGTTAACAGAATAGCGGCAACGCAGCCCTGATCCCTTGTATTTCTTAGTCTAGCGACCACTGTAATGTGATGATTGTTGATGACTGGAACTTTTACTTGCTGTTATACTACGACCGCGTAAGCACAAAAACAGTTACATAAAAACTTTTTAAACCGATTTAGTTGTTTGAGTGCTACAAAATCAGTGCTACAAAAATAGGCACATTTTTGTAGCACTGATTTTGCAACAATGGAAGATGAGAAGAGAATTAATTTTTTTATTGTGAAAAGAGGGTGTGAAAACTTCAGAAATTATTTGCTTCTGGGAGGAGTATTCTGTTCCCATGGTTGAAAACACTTTTACGGTGTATTTGATTTGAGAGTTTACTCGGATAAAAATGTTTAAGAGACAACGAGAATGTTTTTTTTTTTTGGAGAAGTTTTCTTTTTTGTTGGGGTGAGTGTATCGAATTAAATAGGAATTATGTTGAAAGCCTCTTCGTAAAATTGATGAAAATAAATTGCACTTGAATTCCTAAAACTTTAGAAACATGCCTAGTATTATTATTAGGCCGCAGGAAGCTGATGTTAAGCTTCCTTTAGACGTCTTAATTTTTTGTAAGTTCAAGCGTACAAGTGAATGTTCTAGTTAATTTTACTTTTTGTGGAAATCACTTTGTGTTTCTGCATTCTAAATTAAAGACTATAGTTTGTCTTTCAGTTCATAGTGTTTTATGTTAATTAACTAGTTGTCTTGTTACTTTTGTGCACTTTCATTTCTATTTTTGTCAGCTCGCACCAGAATGCAGACTAGCTAATGTATGCAAGCACAAGAATTCTTGATTTTGAGAAAGAGCTTTTGGCAGCCACATCTGACAGGGTTCTCTGTTATTGCTTTCTGCGACTGAATTATTCAATCGGCTTTAGCTTCGTTAACCGTCATTGCTTCGTGAAAGATTGACGCCTGAGCCAAAGATTGAATGGGCTTTTTAGTTAGTACTTCAATTTAATTGAAACATTTGTTCAAAATTATCCCGCTAGCAGTAGCTTTTGCTTTTATGTCACTGGATAGCTTGTGTAACCGTCAAAATGACGGACACAGAAAAAATGTATTTTAAATTTGCACCTGACTTTTACTTCCTGTACTTCATAACTGTACAGGGTGATTCATATTAAGACAAAGTAAAGTCGTCTGTCAGTGTGTGTAGTTTCAGGAGTGTACTCTCAGATCCTAAGAAATCAAGGCTATTCGTGACTGGTGTCGCTCTCAGACTTTTATCAATTGGAAGGCTTTCTCGATATCTACACTTATTACAGAAGAATTGCTGAGGGTTTTCTAAATTTGCAAGGCTTCTGCATTGCTTAACGGAAGCAAAATGAAGATTTGTTTTGACTGGAGGAGTAGGAAAATGCATTTAAAATTCTGAAGGACGTCTTAACTTCTATATTACTGTATCCTCAATCTGACTATAACATAAGTCTTAATACAGAGTTGAAGAAATTAGAGCTGTTGTTTTCGCGAGAAATTGATGGCCAAGATCATGGTATTCCCTATTTTAGTAAAAGCCTCTCAAACCCAGGAAGAAATCACAGTGCCACCAGGGAAAAAACCTACTGTCCATCATAAAGACAGTAGAACACTTCCATCATTTTCACGGCCACTAAGTCCCGCTGCGCACCGAGCGGGGCACATTAAGTTATGCACTTTATTTCAAAATCCTCAGATCCAAGTAGCTAAATGGAAGTGGCTAGATGGATACTACAGAAATACGACACAATAAATAAATTTACGGGAATGCTGATCTTCTACCAAAAGGATTGTGCAAAGAAATGTAAACATTGTTCCAAAACCTAGGAAATATGTGGCTTGAATGTCCCAGTAAATTAATTCGGTTATAGTAACATTTCAGATAGCATGGAACCGTATAAATTTATGAGGTTTACCCAGTGTTTAAGTTCATTGTAAACAGTATATAATTTTATAATCTGTTTCTAAACGAATGAGAACATTTTTCTAGTCATTTCTAGATGAAAGTTTCATACTTTTTGACTTGTGATTGATTTTCACTTGGTAACGAAGAGAAGGTACCTTTTAATGACACATGTTTTTAAATTTGCAATTAATGTTTTCGTTGGTGTTCCAATGAAGTAGATATAGAGGAAACAGCGATTTCCTTTTCCTGTTACGTCAAAACTTTCAAGCAGTAGTTGCATTTTCCTGCAGGAACTCTCGTGGTCAAGTGGTTAGAGTTTCCAGCAGACAATTAGAAGATTAGTCGTTCGAATCTCGGCTAATGCACGGCTGATTTTTGTTCTTCCAAACATTTAATAGTTTGTACAGTGTCACCTTAATTAAAAGGCGATGAATGATAAACCATTAATACTTGGATCTGGTTGATTGACTGGGTGTCGTGCTTATACTTAGTCGCTCTTTAAGAGGGGAAAAAAGTAATGAATTTTTTTAAAATTCTTCCATTCATGATGTACGTCCAGCTAGCAGGTGGAGGATCTGTGGTTGGAATACCAACGATTACACAATTGATTACTTACGTTTCCCTTTCCGAAAATCCTCATAAAAGCAGTAACGGAACCCCTAAACTGTACTCGGGAGCCCTTAAAATTTTGCAGAGTCCCAGGTTAAAAGCCGAAATTTAAAGCACAGAAGGATGCTTGTAACAACTTTTCGCGTAATGAAAAATTCAGATTTTTCATGCATTTATTTACAATCACCACTGAAAGAAGTTTCTTGTTTATTTCCCCCGTACATTGAATCCTTAACATTTGCCAAATGAATGAATATTGTTACGTTGAACTCGCCCCAGAATACTAAGAAGCTCATGGAAAGACTGCAATCCTCACGAATTCCTTTCATAGGCTAGTGAATATCTTCGTCTTCACTTTCCCGTACGTGACTGAAGACGACAGCTCTTCGCACTCCTTTATTGACTTAAGAAAAATATGTCCATCGAATTACCTATTTTCCTTTTTCGAGACGCTTTATTCTCTCCAATAAATTGCATTATTTCCGAGATCGTATTCGATGATACCTAGAGGTACATTTTCCTTTGCAGCGCACTATGTTTAAAGGCCGAATATGCTCTTTTATTTCTGCTTCCTCCCTTCATGTGCTGCGTAAACGGATTAAGTTTAATGTTGTATATGTCAGTTATATAAATCAATCAGACATGGCTTGGAAAATCCTTGAACAAAATAAACAACAAATAGAACGTTTCTTCATTACTTTTGCAAAACGTATTTGTGCTGTCTTTTATATTTAATGAAAAGTCTAATCCATTGTTTCTCAACACAGCTTTCGGAGGCGTCTTAAAATTCCGTGGAAGGTCTCCACGAGTTCGTATATTAGAAAGCAAATAATTCTACCGATCCCACATTGGAATATCTTCTCCTGTTTCGCTCACGCTAGTTCACAAATGCGCATTACATTTATTTTATACGTTTTCAAAATTTGTGTCGAACAAGCAAAGAGAGATAAAAGAAGATTTCTAGGGAAATGACATAAAGATTATTAAATTTTTACCTCCTAGTAAATTTAACTCAATATTCATTTTTAGATTCTGAATGGAAAAGAAGAAAGTCTTATGCCGTGAGACTGCAACTTCATAAAAGGGATTCTCAACCCTTTTTTTTTTTTTTCGCCAACCTCCATTAAAAGACGGGTTTTCTTCATCGAGCCCTCTTACATTTTTCTCTGCAATATACAGTATATACCATAATCATAACACAAATAATGGCAAGTAAATAACTTAAAGATAGCAATTAAGATTAAGAATAGGAGCCACAGTTTTGGAAAAATGGTTTATTAAATTTATGGTTAATTTTTGCAAATATAAACAAGTTTTCAGAAATAAAATCACAGATTATAATAACACAAAACTTCGATTATAATTAATGTGATTTTAACGCCTGCTCATTTAATTTTAGAATCACCTCGATAAAATTATTTAACTTGTTTCTTGTTTTCCATTCCAGTTTTCCGTTCTTCGCAATTTTATTATATTTTCTCGCGATTTAGCGTTTTACTTTTTTACATTGCTTTTATTGCATAAAATTTGACATATTTATAAAATATTATTGGTTTTTAAGTACATTAAATGATTTTAGTGTGTTTTGCCCTTATATTTAGTTTATATGATTTCTTCCTTATTACACGATATCAATAAACAATGAATTTAAAATTATCAAAGCAATGACCTTATGTTTGGCGTAGATTTAGTTAAGATCTCAATCAGGTTTGAGGGCAAACAGGTGCAGGTCTCTCTTCATCAGGGGCAAAGATATCTGCAAGACTGGAAAGTAACGGGCGCAACGGTCGTAACGGGGCTTCCCACTCTGGCCCCGACCAGCTGCTTTCAAGTCTTGTAGATTTCTTTGCTCATGGTGAAGAGGGTTCTGTACCTATTTGCCCTCGAAATTGATTGAGATCTTAACAAAATCTATGCCTCTCTTGCGAAACAATTAATTATCAATTTTATTAAAAATGTTTTTGTAATCAATGGGATATTAATGTTTCTGGTGCATATTCGACTACGGATCCCTTCATCATCAATGCCCCATCTCCGTTTAAAATTTCACCGAACACCAAGGGGTTAACAGCGACCCCATGGCGAATCCTTGCTATATAAGTTTGCTATTTGAATAAGCTACTTTTAAACTAGGCTTACCTAACGGTCTTTTACTTAGAGGTACTTAATCTTTGTTGGTGAGGTTTCGCCTTGACGGCACTTAACAGTGAACCTATTTAAAATTCGATGAAACTGTATTTCTTCACCTCTAGTTAGTTACACCTGGAACGAGAACGCACACATGAAAATGTTGATTGCCTCTCTAAAATAATGTTAACACTAAAGCGACCTGCATTGGAATAGCGCAGGTATTAAAATCTTGTGTTTCCTCTCAGTTAATCATTAAAAATACTTACTAATCTCCAGGCGTAAAATGGAGTAAACTCTTTTTTGCATGCTCTTAGTTTGAAGATCCTTCTGATCGGAGTAAATACTATATGTGATATAAGAGAAGAGGAAGATACGAAAATGTTTAAAGTAAACTCAGTTGTCAGTAAAATTTAATTTCGCAGATTCTAGCACATGAAGTGTCCCAGTTTTTCCTTTAACGCTCTGCAGTATTGCAGTTATTTGGTGATTTACTGATTGTTGTTAGTTGGTTATTTATTGATTATTATTAGTTGGTGATTTATGTATTGCTGTTAGCTGGTTGTAGAGACATTAGGTATATTTTTTGGAAGCTGGCAAGATGAAAAATTAGCAACGCCTTCGCTGAGAGTCTAACCACGGACCTCTGGAATACCGGCCTAGCGTGCAGAAACACTACACCACGAAGACAGGATAGGAAGGCGGGAGAAATACCTTATATGGTGATTTATTGATTGCTATTAGTTGGTGATTTATTGTTTGATGATTTATTGATTGTTATTAGTTGGTAATTTATTGATTGTTGTTATTTGGTGTTTTATTGGTTGTTATTAGCTGATGATTTATTGATTGTTATTAGTTAGTAATTTATTGGTTGTTATTAGTTGGTGATTTATTGTTTGCTATTAGTTGATCATTTATTGATTGTTATTAGTTGATGATGCATTCATTGTTATTGGTTGATGATTAAAGTTAGAGAAACATATAACTTAGCGTTAGAAACATATAACAGACTTCCTTTTGTGTCAGCATGATAAAAATCATGGCAAATATTACAGCCATAGATTATGAAAACCTGTGCCGAGTAAAATATACAGTAAAATTTAAACGTTATTCACACAACAAGATGCATTCTAAGATAAAATGCATCAAATATACAAGTAACATAAATAAATGAATCTCAGTGATATATAGCAGCAAAGGTTTCAAGAAGACAATGCAGCCCGAAACCGTTCCCACGTACAGGAACCAGCAAAACCGATTACTTAAAATTATACAGTATGACCAAACGAGACAAGAATCTAGGATGAGAGACAAGAACATTGAGGCAAAAACCAACCGAAAGTTAATCAGTAATGAATCGATGAATCGACACTGGGGTCAAAGTAATATTTTTATAATTCTGACTAGTATAAAAGCAATAGTTAAAGTCTAAAGCTACCTCACAATTCGGAATAGTAAATGTAACTGGTGTACTTGTTTACAGTTTTCTTTCTTAAATTTAGTAGCATTTTGGTGCTAATAATTAAGCTGTTTCAATGTATGGACTGTTAATACGCTCAGGGTAACCTTAAGATTTCTGCATTTCGTTAAATGTGAGTAATTCGAGAAATGTTAAGAACGTATCACTTTCAGATAAAAATTTAACATTAACTTTTTCCACTTTAACAGCAAGTAATTAAAGAGCTGTTAAAGAGCATTTCATATTCAACAAAGAATCAGTTCAGGATAATTCAAAGATTTATCCAATTTGGTAACTACAAGTAATTCGAGAACTGCTAAGAATATTACACTTTCAGAAAAGAATCAAATGTTTAGTCTAATATTAAAGTTTGTCCACTTCCTTAACTGTGACTTATTCAATAATTGTTGAGAGCTTACTACTTTCAGTGAAGAATCAAATTTCCAATTTTCAAATTAACTTTACGCTTTGTTTACTTCATTAACTGGGAGTAATTCAAGAATTGTTAAGGGTATATCGCTTTCAACGAAAAATGAAATTTTAATTTTGGTCATTAGAAATTTTTTCGTTTAGAGGTTCGGATGCTTTTTGGATGTCCTTTAGCTTTTCGAATCACTTTATATGGCAACCGTTACTATTATGATTGAAGGACTGTTAATTGTTTTATGCCGGACGTTTTATTTAATAAACTGTAGAGGCATTAGGTATTTTTTGGAGGCAGGCAAGATGGAAAATTAGCAAACACCTTCGCCAGGAATCGAACCACGGATCTCTGGAATACCGACCCAGTGTGCAGAACCACTACACCACGAAGGCACGCTAAGAAGGTTGGAGAAATACCTTATAAACCCATTAGCCTTGCGTCACTAGAAAGGCCGGAAGCGGTGGTCATTTCATTGCACCTAATTGATGACCACCGTTGCCTGTTATGATGAGACGGACAGTTACAACCGTGGCTCCTCTGGGATGGATTTGAACCGGGTCCATCGCTACAGGAGTCAGGGTTACTAGCCACTATACCGGCTGGGCGGCACGAAGGATTATTATTAGTTTGGAAATGTCCCAAAAATTTTTAAAAAAATAAAAAATATTTTTCATGTCCAATATTAACTCGAAAACGTCACATAAACTAATTATCTGTATATTTTCAGAAAGCAAACATTTAAAGATACGTGAATTGATGAATTTGTAAAGTTTGCTTTATGTCAAATCCTTTTTTGAATGTTTGACACCAAATTAAACAATGTTTTTCAAAAACTCAATATTGAGTTTTCTGGTATGCAAATTTACTGAAAACATTCGTAGCTTCAGTATCCTTTTGCCTAACATAAAATTATAAAGCTACCTATTTTTACTTTTGGCGATAATATAAGGAAGCACCGCATTTATACTTAATATAATCAAAGGGGACTCCTCCTGGAATGCTAATTACTTCTTTAATTTAGCATCCGTTAATACAACGAGCGTAAAAGTAACTCTATAATTCATTCATACTTCGAGCAAGAAGTTACAAGAATTAAACTGATTAAAAGAAAAACTTAACTTCTTACGGTGTGATCATGCAACATTAGTTCAATTATTTACAAGGAAAATATTGAAGACTAAACACCCAGCTTTAATACTAATGACCCTTCTAATATAGTTGCAAATGAAAGCTGAATTCACCAACAACTAGCACAGCAGATCTAGTGCAGCAGTGCTTTTTCTCTTAACATAGATTCTCGCTCACTATTTAAACTATCTTCATGCATTTCTGGGTCAGTTGATGGAAAGCAGATGTGCAAAAATTTAACATAAAAAACAATGTGTTTAGTAATATATTAATAATCTATGCCTTAGGCATTATTAGCAACATTAGTTTCCTAATGTCACCCGAAATTTGCTCGAACCACTCAAGGGATGGATGCCTTGAGAGTTTGTAATTAAAATATCTAAACAAAGCCGATGCGTGCAGGCTTTTGAAATGGAATTTAAAAGCAAAATGTTCAGATGGTAAGTATAAAAGAAAAAAGTATATTATAAATTTTATTTTACACCAAATATCTGTACAAAGTGAGATCGACATTTAATAATCAGCAGCAGCAGCTATAATCTAGCGAGAAGTTTATTTTTAGGAGCTAGCTTGATTGAGTTGGATTTAGTGTTTGTTGTTGGCAGCACCGGAGAGCATTTAAGGATGGCCGCTTTTATTAAATATCGAAAAGAAAACGCAAATTCAATTGTACGATGGCACAGTTTGCCGAGAAATTCGCCGATGGTAACAAAATCTATTTGCTCGACGGCGAAGTTGGAACTTGCAGTTTTGTGTTTGCGGTGCGGAAATTTGAGACAAAAGATAATACCGAAAATGATAGAAATAAAAATAAGTCTAAAACGGCGAGAAGGCTCGTGGGAGGAAGAGGGGTGGTGAAAAATTGTAAACGACGAATTCAAATTGTTGCGAGAAAACCTCGAACATACACAACTATTCGAAATCATGGATGCCCTGCGGGCCTCTCTAGCATTCATTTCTACATTCGAGGCAAACATTTTGACGATGTTTTGCTAAGAATGTTTGGGCTTTAAAACATGACCCTGGGGGCTCGATATTCGGGAGATAAATGCGAAGCACCTTTTTAAAAACACCTCGTTGCATTACTTACCCGATTAGAGGCGTCCAGGTTTCGCCTAAGTGTCTGCACGGTTCAAATTCCTGACGTCATTATCCTCGCCTGTGTGGCCGCCGCAATCCGCTTTTGTGATGCTAACGAGTTTACTTTTGTTGAGGAATTTCTCGCGGTTTATCCGCCTTCGGTTTCTCTCTATCTATCTCATCCGCAAACACAAATTTCGAATTTACATTCCGCCTCGGCATCAGAGTCAATATTTAGCAACAAAAGCCGTGGATGTTATTACGACATCAAAGATTTCGCATCGCCGCGGAGGTTGTATCATTTTTTTACTTCCTCCTCCTCCTTCTTCTTCCCCACCCGACGTCTTTCCTCCACACACCCCGTGTGGCATGTGTGTGTAACTGCTGGCGTCGCCTCGTTGGTTGGATGGTAATAACTTTTGTGTCGATCGTGCTTATTCAATTGGGTATTCTTCACGTGCTTCCTTTCTCTTTCACTCGGGCTTGTGCAAATAGATGGCGAATTACAGGGCGGCCGACAAACACCGAAATTCTTTTCAAATCAGCATCGGCGCGCGCTGAAAAGCGAATTTCGAGGCCCGCGGGCTCCGCAATTTGGATCGCAACAAAAGCGCGCCCTACCTCCTCCCCCACCTCTAGCTATGGGCGCCCGCCAGTGCCTTCGGGCTGTTTGCCCGGGCCTGATGAACCGCTCTCCTATTTGCATTATCCAAACGCGAGAAATTTTCCGACATCACCCAGGCCTGGATGCGCCTTCCACTTCTTTTCACCGCGATCGCGACCGCGTTACGTTAGTCAACACCTACTTCTCATCGCCTTTTTATTGGAGAAGAAACAGAGCAGCCCCAGGGCGCGGCGTTTGAAGGGCGTAATGAATTTATAACGCCTCTCAATTGGCGATATTTTATTCGATTTTGGACAAGCAATTACTTCTGCAAATTTTGACCTCTCTCAAGTGTTTTCGTTAGGAAAAAATGTTTCTCGTCGGTCAGTGAGGGATGTAGACTGTAAGGCATTTCTTCTTCAGTAAGGAACTGTGAGACTGTCTTCAAGACACTGGGGAGTGAAAACTGTAGCGAACTTACTCTTCTCTCGAACAATACGAACATACGTCTGCTTAAGTTTTGATCATCGATGAACTAACAAACTTGATGAAATATTAGAACATGTGTCTGTTGACTTTATATATGAATCATTCACTGTTAGATCACGAAATATTGATAGTATGCGGAATATATTATTACCGTATGCGATTATGGACCATGCGCGAACTTTATAAGAACTACAGACTGCTATAAACAACTCACAGTATAATATCTATTGAATGCGTACCGTTTAAAATTCTTCAGATGACTACTCCGAATTCTACAAATGAGTGATTAACAATGAACGGGGCACTGACTTTGATTAGTTGTTCTCTGTGCTAAATACCACGTTGCAGTTTATTACATTCTTACATACCTGTGTATATTCCTAAGCAAAACTCACAGTATAATATCTATTGAATGCGTACCGTTTAAAATTCTTCAGATGACTACTCCGAATTCTACAAATGAGTGATTAACAATGAACGGGGCACTGACTTTGATTAGTTGTTCTCTGTGCTAAATACCACGTTGCAGTTTATTACATTCTTACATACCTGTGTATATTCCTAAGCAAAACTCACAGTATAATATCTATTGAATGCGTACCGTTTAAAATTCTTCAGATGACTACTCCGAATTCTACAAATGAGTGATTAACAATGAACGGGGCACTGACTTTGATTAGTTGTTCTCTGTGCTAAATACCACGTTGCAGTTTATTACATTCTTACATACCTGTGTATATTCCTAAGCAAAACTCACAGTATAATATCTATTGAATGCGTACCGTTTAAAATTCTTCAGATGACTACTCCGAATTCTACAAATGAGTGATTAACAATGAACGGGGCACTGACTTTGATTAGTTGTTCTCTGTGCTAAATACCACGTTGCAGTTTATTACATTCTTACATACCTGTGTATATTCCTAAGCAAAACTGTGACTGCAAAATTATTAAAAATTTGAATTTGTAAAAGAATGTCAATATTCAACAAATGCTCGTCTAGCCTGCCATCGCCGGCCCGCAGAATGGCAACCTTTGGTTGAAAGTAAAAACAGGTCTGATGATGATGATGTGGAGTTAAAGCATATATAGTATCCTATAAAAGGTTTCACTCATTTTTTAAGCTACGGGAATCTTTTCTTCCAAAATCAGTGTGGCTTTCGTTGTCAGTTTTAAGGAATGTCCTTACGTTCGCATGAGAAGTTTAGTACAGACTACATATCTTTTTATGAAAATAAAAGTTGCGAAATCTTTGAATAAACATGACTCGATGCGCAGGATATCTGCAGATATTTCAGTTAACATCCGTCCTCCTGGGACGGTTTATGGGAATTTGTCGAGAATTAGGATGTAAGGTTAAAAATCGAACTTAAACTAAACATTTGTTTGAATGTTCCACTCAACTAGATGACTTGTGGTCCCCCTTGCAGGTCAAAGCAGTAACAAATCCATACTGAGTAAAATCTAAAGTCACATTTATTGATTACGAACTCATAGCTACTGCTGAAAATTTAGAAACTCAGTCAGTTACAAACAGTTAAAATATGCGTATCACAAGTGACAAATTAACTATCGACCCTGCGTGAAAGCGACCTCTAAGCTTAAATAAGTACTAGTACCTGATTTGTACGAGACCTTATCCCTCTTCTCTGTTTTCTTCGCTACATTTTCATTCGCCATGCTGTCGGTGGACAGCAAGCTAATGTATACAACTGCTTTTAAGTCGCTAGAAAAATCAACCAGTTCAGAATTGTGCGATTATTATGAGAACTCACTAAGTTATTACTGATTTAGAGTCTATTTTGTGATTGGAGATATGCGGTATTCATTGCTTATTAATGAGAATTCAATATCAAATTCAATATCAAATCTGAACAAAATAAATTTGAATTCAATTCGCATATCCAAATAATTTAATATGTGGTATTAGACAGCTGATAAAAGTAAAAAAAAAAAAAAAAAAGAAAGAAAAAGATCTGAAATGTTTTTAGATTTTAACTATGGCCCAAAAGGATTTGTTAACGTTTTTTAAGCTCTCGCTAAACTGGCAGTCCATGCGCAGTTCTCTGTTGCAGTCACTCCTGCTAACACATTTACTTTAAGCTTTATTATTAAGCATCATTTTCTTCGCGCTTACGCCATATAAGCGACCTAACAGCATATGTTTAAACTAAAGATGTACCATTAAGTGTCAGCATACAGTTTTTTATTTTTGTTTCAGTCTTTTCTCAGTTCAGTATAGCAAAGTTCAGTTTTCTTAGCAAGATAGCTTAGTATGTTTTTTGTGTGTTCTTATTATAAAAGTTTTGTCTGTTAACTTTATTTATTAAACTACAATTCTTCCTACTTACGTCACACAAAATTAGACTCAATGGCAAAATCACAGAATATTTAAAAACAGCATATTTTTGGAATTTCCCGTACACAGTCTCGTGTACTGAATACAAAGCTATTTTATTCCGTACAGTGTTGTTAGTTTTCAGGTCATTGAGTTTGTTAAGTAAAACGTTTTTCAAGTTTCACAGAATATGAAACATGAAATTCGAAATTTAAATTTCGCGCTTCCAGGTTCACATGTTCGGTTGGAGGATTAAGTTATTCAAAATTTGATGGCTCTAGATACTGTCGTTTTTTCACAATCCAAAGAACATACATATGTACATGTAGCTTCTTAAATTTTTTAATTTCTTTAAAAATAACACAGGCCGATAATATTTGGTGGCAACAATTTGGAAAGTGATTCGTCGTTTATAGTGGAGGACGTAAAATCCCATTTCGAGACTAAACTACTTAGGTTGCCTTATTTTAAAGTATTGTTATTATAATTAAGACACAATAACACGCCGAACAAACACTAATTCAGAAGTCAAACAACAAAAATCAGCGTTATATTTTCAAGTTTTCACAGGATTAGTTTCGATGGTTTTACCGAACCACCCTCCTCAGCTGCAAAAGCGCAAAATGAAGATAATTCAGTATAAGTCAAACAACAAATATCAGCGTTATATTTTCAAGTTTTCACAGGACTGGTTTCAATGGGACAGGATTAGTTTCGATTTCTGAATTAGTATTGTTATTATCTTTAATACTATGAAAAACTTTTACAGGATATCTTTTACTATTTCATTTAATGGCTTACTAATCTAACAACCAAATCCTAAGTTATCCTGCATTTAGTATAATTGGTAGAATTCATTAAATAAAGCTGCGTTTCTTACTTGTGTTTAAAATTCTCCCGGTAATAATTAACCGAAAATAAAATGTTAAATAAGTGCAGGGGCACCAATTGTTTACCCTAAGCAAGTAGGTATTAGCCCCTTACGCCACTTATTAGTGTTCTATGTATTGCTTCGTGTTGCTAGCGGTGCTTGTTGCTTTACTGTGAAATTGCACTTGCATTTCGTAGCATGTTTCGTAGTTGCTGAAACACGTTTTTAGAGACTACTTCGCGCATTCATAGCTCTTGACTTCTGACAGCCAAGAAGTCAATAACATTCGCAATTTTATTCTTGAAGCACTTATTTTTGATTACATTTCTTTGAAATGGGAAAAAATTCCCTTTCGAGTTTAGCTTCTTTAGATGCAGTGACTCTTAATTGACCGCTAGTTTGTGAATCAAATTTAGGTTTGGGAAGATGGGAAACTTATAAGGTATTTTCTCCCTCCTTTCTGCATGCCTTCGTGGTGTAACCGAAGCACACTCGGCGCGTATTCGAGAGGTCCAGGTTCGAGTCCCGTCGAGGTTACTGCTCGTTTTTTACATCTTTTGCTTCAAAATTGTCTAATGACACTAGAATGGCACCCGAACTAAAAGGTGGTGTAGGATAATATACTTCACCACCAAGATTTGGCGACTGGGTACAGTAATCCCCAGTCGCCCTTTGAAAGGGAACGGATATGGCTTCTTACTTGGGTCTTGGTTCTTGTAGAGGTATGTTTGTCCTACTAAGAACTCTCAGCAATTATTACAGTATTCCTATGTCCATCTTTGTTAAATTTAGACATGCAAAAAAGCACTATACATTGTTATTTACATCGTATGAAAACCATTTTTTCTTTTTCTGATGCTCTGCACAGTCACGGCGAGCAGTCTGTTCCTCGGTAATCCTCTCTCTCCCCACCAGTCCTCCCGACCGGTTTCTCGAGGTATTTTCGTCAATTTTCCCCAAACATCCGTAAGAAAAAAATTTATGAAAATTGTCCTCAGAAAGAGAACTTTGCCAGGGAGTATATAAAATATTTTCTCTCTCCTTCCTGCACTCCTTCGTGGTGTAACGGTAGCAAATTCAGTGTCTATTCGAGAGTCCAAGTTCAATTCCGTCAAGGTATTGCACATTTTTCACAATTCCTTCCTTAAAACCTTATGTCTCTACAAACTAATGAAAAAAATCTAGATCAATGGTTTTAAGCTAGCGATGAACCAGTGAGTCTTGCACTCACTCCTGCTAACACATTTTTTTGTCTCTTTATTATTAAACATTATTTTCTTGGCCCTTACGCATATACAGTTAAACAGCGAAATTACAAAAACTTTAAAACCGCCATTTAGAATTGCCGATGCAATATTAAGGGTTGGTATATATTTAGTCCAAAGGGATTTGAATCCCGAAGGACTATTAGTTTCGTTTTGGCATTTTGCGTCGGACGGATAAATGTCGGTTCACTTTTCAAACTATTGCCATAAAATGTTAGAGTCCTGCATTATATTTGAAGAAATTAAATAATGAAAATCTGCGTAAATGTATGTATATTTCTCACATTGTCATAAAATAACGGTACATAGAGTCATCGAATTTTGAATAACGTAATCCTCCAACGAATATGAGCATGTGGAAGACCAAATTTGAAATTTGTTTTATGATCGATTTCCTATTTTTTAAAACTTTGACGAATTTTTGATTAACAAACTCAAGGATTTCAAAGCGAGCAATGGCAACGTTGTGCAGAAAAAACATTTTTATCTCCAGCACGTGAGTCTCTGTATCGGAAATTCTAAAGATATGCTCGTTTTAAAACTATTTTGCGATATTGCTGTTGCACTGGATCTTATGGTTTAAGTGCGAGGAACATGATATTTAATAAAGAAAGGTAACACACAAAATGTTAAAAAACGCCCCTTTGGACGTAATTTAAAATCTGAAACATTTCAGATTTTTTTTTCTTTTTTTTCTGTTTTGTTTTTTCATTCTTTTCTCAATTTTATCATAACAACGCTCAGTTTTCTTAGTAAGATGACTTACAGAATTTTTTTGTTCTGCTCATTACACGCTCTGTGTAATGACTTTATTTATTAAATATCATGTTCTTCGCATAAAATTCGACTCAAAAGTAAAATCACGAAATATTTAAAAACAGCATATCATTGGAACTTCCGATAGACAGTCTCACTCGCTGGAGATGAAAAAATGTTTTAATCTGTGAAGTGCTGCCGGTGCTCGCTTATAGATCCTTGAGTTTGTTAATCAAACATTCATTAAAGATTTAGAAAATGTAGAATAAATAAGGAAAAATATATAACGCCATTCCATGAAAAGACCGTATATTTTTAATCAGAGAGATCATTAATTAATGCATTTTTATTGTTTTAATCAATACGGTTTAAAAGTAAGAAACGAATATTTTTCAGAAATGCATCAGTTTGCTTTCAGATAGCTGAGTTCGTTAACCCACAACAGACAGATTCAATCTGAAAGATAACTAACTACCTTAGATTTTGTCGAATAGCAACAGACTCGAACGAAAAGTGAAACAACGAATTTACAATGATGCGAGCTAGAATCCCATTTCGAGGCTAATGACCCGTTTGGGTCAGATAAAAATTCTACAGATGAAGCTTATTAATTTACACTGTAATGTAAATTTTATGGAAAGATTTGATAATATAGATTTGGTTAACATTTTTTCCGACTTACCAAAAGATACTCAGTTGTGTACTCTATTTCATTATGCACTTTGAATTATTTGACGCTTAAACTCCTGATATTTAAATTTAAAAAAAAGTTAATCACTTTTTAAATCTTCATTTAAAGAGCAAAGAATCTGCTGCATAGAAACTACACTGAAAGGTCATTTTTCGGAAAACACTAAATATTTTCGAAACGTTTTGGCATATCAATTGTAAAAACAGCCTGACCGCGAGCACAGAAAAGTTACTACAATCAAATCCCGGGCAGGGCCCAGATTTTCAATGTTTAACAATTCTCAGCTTTATTCCGCGAAGAAAAAACGTCGTTTAAATTAATATCACCAAAATCATTTATTTCCTTCGTATTAAGACAGGGAAGAAACGTCTTTATGCACATGGAAATTTTAGTTAACATTCTGAAAATCAGGCTAATCTGCAGTACCCTGTACCAAAGAAATACATAAATTCAATTATGTTGCAGCTAATTTTCAGCCTAAGCTCCGAATAATCCTTTTGGAAGAATTTAAATATGAAAACAGATTAGCTCTTTGAATGAAAGAAAAATGGGTATTATAAAATGTAATTTATATTGCGTTTACATTTACATAACATAGAAAGGTTGATCTAATTTGATTTCTGATTATCAAATAACTCTGATACTAAATCTTTTTTCATATGTTAATTTAAATGTTTATTAAATTCTGAATGCATTATTTTTGAATTTAGTAGACTGTAGTTAAGTTCTTTTCGTAAAGTAACTGCTATTATTATTGTGCGAAAACCGTCATTTTAATTTCCATTTTTTAATCCTGTATTCGAAGGGAAAGAAGTCTGTTTAAATCAGCATTATTTTTCTTGGAGTTTGTAAAAAGAAATGCTTGAATCTGTATTTTCCTAGTAAGGAAAAATAATTTTTTTTATAAAAATTAGTTTAATTTTTCCTACGGCTGCTAATCATGTTTTGGTCTCCATAGCTTATATTTACTCTATTTTAGTTTTCATTTTTAAATACAGCAAAGATGAAATCGGTTATCAGAAAACTGGAAATTAATCGTATCATTTAGGTTATAATAATCGTATCGATCACATTTTTACATAGCAATTGTAAAAATGGCACACTCGATAACCTGAGGTAAAACTTTACATGAGATAAGACGTTTGTATACACTATAAATAGAACTATTGTTTTCGTTTTGCGATTTTGCGTTGAATCACTATAAATGCAAGTTTCACTTTTCAAACTGTTGCCTTCAAATGTTAGAGTCCTGCATTATATTTGAAGAAATTAAATAATGAGAAATATGCGTAAATGTAGGTATATTTCTCGCATTGTGATAAAACAACGGTACACAGAGCATAGAATTTTGAATGACGTAATCCTCCTACCGAATATGGGCATGTGGAAGATCATATTTGAAATTTGGAATTATTTGTTTTATTATCACTTTCATATTTTGTAAAACTTTAACGAATTTTTGAGTAACAAACTCAACGATTTAAAAGCGAGCAATCAATGGCAGCACTCTACTGGGGAAAAAACTTTTTGTCTCCAGCGCGCGGAACTGTGTATCGAAATTCTAAAGATATGCTCATTTTAAAATTATTTTGCGACATTGCTATTGAACTGAATTTTATGGTTTAAGTGCAAAGAACTTGATATTTAATAAATAAAGGTAACAGACAAATTTTCAAATAAACACCCTTTTGGACGTAATATAAAATCTGAAACCTTTCAGATTTAAAAAATTTTTTTACCGTTTGAGAAGTAAACAGCCTAGAGAAAATTGCGCTAAAATGCACTACTTCACAAAGTAAATGTTCTGTAAATTGGTCTAGAATGATAAGAACAGCAAATTTTCACTGATTTCCTTTGGTCGTCATAATGAATATTCAGTCTTGAAAGGTTTCGTTTAATTAGGTCTCGCAGGTATCGAAAATTTTAGGGGGGAAGAATCAGAGCGTGCTCTACCTCCTGAAGGCCACGTTGCTAATTTCGATTTCTCCTGAGAGTTGTATTCTGCTGCGTCGCGTTATTCTCGCCTTTAGGTCAGAGCCAGTTTACGCGTTACTTTCAACCGTATAGCCGTTATATTGTGTAGCCAACTTGCGCGTTGCTTTCAATTGTGTAGACCAACTTACTTTACTTAGGTAAGTCAGTTTCAATACCTTTGATGTAAGCCGTAACTGCTGGCTGTGTTTTGTAAGCACGAGTGGTGCCTTCCATTAACTTTTATTTGAATCAAATAATAGGGCCCCTTACATCCGTTTTCCTTTCTCTGCGGTACTTACATAGTGTTAATTCACTTTTAGACTTCAAACGTTTCGTACATTTTATTTTCCCAAAGAAAACGAAACGTTATAATCTTAAATACATTTAACACCACATTCTGTCGTTAAGCAAGACAATGGGCTTTAGTGAAAATGTCGTTAGTTATAACTCGCGTGCCAATTACAGAAGAATGAATGAAAGAAAGAAACACTCGACGCACATAAAATGAAGTAAGCTCTAAAATGCTGACGTTGATTTGATTTTAAATAACTATACAGTTCCAGTGGTCGGATTTGAAAAGTGATTAGGAAGCAATAAATTCATTGTTTTGTATGAGAAAACAGTTGTCCTGGCTTGGCGTTTATTCAGTTATTGGCTGGAGGATAGGTTTCTGGAGAACATACGGTAATATGAATTTCTCCATTTCCTCCTTACTGTGACTTATAAGAGAGTTATAAGTTCTAGTTATAAGTTCACGCTACAAGAAATCAAAGTCCACGGTTTCATGTTCAATAATACATTTCGGGACTATGTTGCTCTTAGACTTCGTTGGTCAATTCGAAAGGGATATCTTCTAATTTTAACTATGTGTGTATCCTTTTTACTTCTTTGTACGAAGTAAAGGAAGTACTGTAATCACGAAAAATTTCGAGTATCATATTTCAACAAAAATGTCCATTTTGGCAGTTCTCGAATCAATTTGTATGATGTTTTTGCATGACCTCTGCACGTAAGGATAGAATAAAGAACTGTTTTTACCAAAAAGGTTTGTAAAATGGATTTAAAACGGATTCAGAAGAGATTTTCTTTTTTCGTGACGTCAAGACGTACGTACGTATGTATATATCTCGCATAATCAAAAACGAGCATCCTCAGAACATTGAAATTTTGTATACGGACCGCTATAACGTGTAGTTGTTCCTCTTCCTTTTTAGTTGCAATCGGCTGCACCAAATATACATACATATATGTATATACTTATTCTATTACCCTGCTTGGGGAATTAAGATTTTATTTTTCTGTGTTGGTAAGCGGTGCATTTTTTGCTTTAAACGTCATTGAGTTATGCTGTTCTTATGATCCAGTTACGGTTTCTGTGCTTTTAGTTAATTTGCATGCAATAGTTATAGAATTATCAACCATTTAGAAATGGTGCTAACCCTAACGAGGCCGCCATTCGTTTACATTTTTAAACTGTTAATCGAGTAATGAATTAAGTCAGTTGTGCACTAACTTCAGTTACCTTTTTCAGAGTTGGGACCAAAAGTAAACCTTCAGTTTTGTGTACCAAAAAATCTTCCTTCCTGCCCGATGGATGAATTCCTTCGTTTTGCGTACGAACTTTAATTTTAATTGTAAAATGTTTTTAATGTTTTTTTAACTGTATTTGATGTTTTATGTTTTCACATCGTGCAATTTTTAATGAAGATGCTTTGAGTTTTCAAGAACTTTTGCCTTGTCTCGAAGTGAGAGTTGAATTAATGAATGAGACATAGATCTCTAATGCAATTCGAGGAAATAAGTTTAAGTGAAATGAAGCAAAAATGTGTATAATTTAATAGGCCGTACAAGGAAGTAATAAGCTGTCCACATAATTTTAATTTTATTTAAAAGTGCGATTTGGCAATCTAGGAAGAGAAGGTAAGGCAACGGGCTTCAGCACATCATCAGTATACCGACATGTCGACAATGTATCCGTATTGCATATATTAATTTAGGGCAGAATCGCGAAGCATATAGAACATCTTGCAAGATATTGATTACTCGAATTAGCTCCTACGATGCAGAAGCCCTTGCAGCATTTAGAATAAAGTTTCAGACTTTGGAAATAATCTTTGCAAAAGACGGTTCGATACCCGTTCTTCTCAGCCAAACGATAAAATTCTAGTATTTGACCTGAAATTAGGGCATCCGAATTTATTTATATGTTCCACAGACTGACAGCAATTTAAGGATTACTAGACCATTGCTAAATAAAGTTCAATATGTCAGTGTCGTGCACTGGAGCGATCTTGGTGTTTCTGTCGTATTCGAATTTTCTGTTTTTAATTGTTGTTTCATATTCGATCCACGGCTGTCGCATCACATTGCATTCCTAAATTAGAAAGAACAGTGGATTGTGCATAGATTTAAGATTAATGACAAATCATAGATGGGAACATTTTGCATACACGAATCATTTAAATATACATGAAAATTCCCGTATGCTTCGGCAAACTTTGGAATTTTTTTCGTAAGGTAGTCTATTTTTAGGTATCATCAAGAAGTAACTCTGTAAAGCTATCTTTCCTGCTGAATTATATAGTATGCAGTAAAAACATGTGAACGTATCAAATGCACTTAAAAGTTGTGTTTAAAACATCATATAAACCTTTGATTACAGAATGAAATTGTCACTCTTATATGACAATTACATCTTATCTACAATACGAAAACATATATGGGCCACTTTAATTTTTGTTTGGTGCAGAAGTCCACTACTGTGGCTGATAGCAGGTTAAAAAAAAAACGATATTATTCCAGTTTAGCAAGGATATTCTCCAACACAATTTGATCGAACTTAATGCCAATCATATTGTCATAACTGCTACAGACAACCGATGACGGACGCAGTCCTCTCTGACGTAAGACTATTTATAAAGGCTATCTAAATGAACTTGGGTTAATTAGGTAGACGGAGAAGAAATTACATACGAAATTTAAAGCATTTATATTGTAGAGTCATTAGGATATTTTGAAGAAGGAGACGTGAAAAATGAGCTATGCCATCGCAGTGACTCGAACCCGGACCTCTCGAATACGCGTTGTGTGTGCTACCGTAACACCACGAAGGCATGCAGAAAAAGAGGGCGAAAATACCTTATATACTCCCGCTTTTAAAAGGAAATTGGAGATTAGGTGACCCAATCGCCAGATCCTGGTGGTGAAGAATCGTTATCCATCACCTTTTAGTTAGGGCGCCACTTTAGAGAAATTTCGTTTTTTGAAGCAGGAAGAGGTGAAAAATGAGCAGTAGCCACGCCGGGAGTCGAACCTGGACCTCTCGAATACGCGCCGTGTGTGCTACCGTAACACCACGAAGGCATGCAGAAAAGAGGGAAAAAATACCTTATAATACTAAGCAATGATGCTTTAATGGAACCAAAGCGTGTGTATTATAATTTCTAATTTTGATAAAATTCCAACATTATTTTCTGATTTAAAATATTGACTCGTAGACGAAAAATACCTTATTTTATCAAAAATCTTAAAAGCTAGAAAGTTGCGTGGTAGTGTAATATATTTTTCAGTTATGTATTATTTTTATTGAAATGATAAAAAAGTAGTTTTGAGTTTTCCGTGTTCACATTTCTACCGCAAATTGTGCTTCAGATAGTAACAATTATCAGACTTCTAGAGCCACTACGAATCGCTGAAAATCAAATAAATTGATAAATTATTTCTTGTTATCTGTGGTTAATATTATACGTCATTTTCTTTCAAAATTTTCGTAAATTTGAAAAATAACATTGCATGAAATAGGTTAGAAACGCAAAAGTTATAGAATAACGGATAATGTTAAGACAAACAAATTACTCTATTCATTGTGTTTAAATTTTAGACTGGGTAAGCAGTTTCATTTATGCTCAACTAAAGAGTCTGAAAACGGATTTTCATTTAGAAAGTACAAAATTAAAATTGAAAAAATTCTAACGTGAAAATATTAAGGCAAAGTAAATATCCAGTTAATTAAATACGATGAGAAACGAAAAATCAATTATAACCTAGGTAAATATTTTTCGATAAAAACAAAGGATGAGGTCCTCCAAAAATTTTAAAGAATTTAACTGTATTACTTTAACATCGCAGAGCATATTTTGTGTACTTTCGCTTTCTTTGCAACAAAACCAATTTAAAAATGTTAATAATCCTCTAATTTGCATATACGAAGAATGAAATAACTTCAGCATACTCGACTCTGTCCACATTGTAAAATACAGAGCCCGAGTTTAAATTTGTTTTCGATGCATAATGTATAACTCGTTTTTCATCATGTCTTCCTCCTTCAACGATTAGCATAGAAATAGTAAAACAAAAATTTTGAACATCACAAACTCCTTTTGTATTTATGTTGGCTTTTATCTGAAATAATGAAATAAAAAATTTAACGTAAGAGCAATTTATAAAAATTAGTCGATGTATTATCATGCTAAATGACTTCATTAATAAATTAATTGCCTCACGCAGCGTCTCATCTTATAAGGGCTTCACAAATTAATTTTTCACGAGCTTATTTTGTAGGACAATCATAATCAAAGAATGTTTGAACTTCCTAAATTTGCAGCGTTTCATAAAAGAGAAATTGAGATAACGTTCTATTATTGAAAGCAATCGGCAGATTTCCTTTGAAATAAAGTATCCTTTGTTAACAAAATATCTCCTAATGAAGTATATTGTTTGGCGAGACTAAATGTTTGCTGTTATGCATAATTTAATGTAAGGTACGTAAATCTAGTGCATTCTTTCATTCACTGATGGAAAAAGTTTTGATTCGGGAATAATAATTGCATTTGGAAATCTGGAAAACTAATTATTTTTAAATGCAAAAGGCTTCAAGGCTCGAAATTTTATTAATTCGTGTTTTCATGCAGTTTTAAATTAAGACACATGGAAGTTTTGTTAAAGTTACGTAAAGAATTACCGCGTATCCTCGTGTGCGTTCTTCTGGTGTAAATGGTTAGTACGTCCAGCTAGCAAGTGAACGATTCTAGGCTCATTGTTCTCTGTAGCAGTAATTATTTATTTTTATAATTGTGTTGTAACTGTCTTTTTACAAGTCTGTATAGTTAAAGGTGCTTCAGAAACAGCAGTTCCTTTTCCAGAGAGTCGAAACTCTGAAACCTTTATAAACTTCACTCACAGAGAGGAAAAAGAACATTTTATTTATTCACTCTTGTGAGTTTCAAGTTTTTTCAAACTTTACTTCAAGCAAAAATGTGCAGCACAAAACTACTCGAAAAACTACCCGACATCCTTTGACAAGAATGAGTCCATTTGCCTCTCTAAAATTATAACTTTGGTAGAAACCATATTTCTCCTCGAATCTTTACCCCCTAACATTTCAGCTCCAGATTCTGCAAATTTAAAAAGTACTCGCATAAATTTAGCCTTCCACATTTCATTTATAAAACAAGTCCTCTTTCTAACATTTCGTTTAGAAATGTTTTCGTTTCTAACATTTCGTTTAGAAAACAACTCCTCTAAATTTTAAAAAATAGATTCAATCAAGTCGTGATTGTTTTTGTCTTACTAACAAAGGCAAACCCTACTATACATGCGAAGGCCATTCCATACCTTTTCCGTCTGACTATTGAACTTTATGGTAGCATAGTACAAGAACCGAATTATCACAGGAAAGCAAACACGAACTGACATTCAATCTCGACGATTTCTCCGAATTTGCTGCGCATTCACCTCGTCTATTAATTTATGAACGATTTAATAGAAGCCTAATGAGTAGCAGAGACAATAACAACAACAGGCGAGACTCAAATTACAGAGATGTACAAATTCAGATTTCCTATTAAGATTCTACAATGTTAACATTGATATGCATTCTCATCGGAAATGCAGATTTCTTTTAAAGACATAATATTGGAATAATTACCTATATTTTATTCAAGACTATTTATCATTTGTTATGGTTTTACTCTAAACCGCTTTCTTCGAAAATTAAATTATTCGCATAATTTTCCTCTCTCGGTTTTCGAACGATCATATTAGCAAGAAAAAGGGTAAAATTCCGCAAGGACATAGGATAATACAAGTATGATAATAAATTACTAAAATTACATTAATGGATAATAATTCAATAAATCTAGAAATGTTTCCCAGCGAACAGTCACGCAAACAGACAACTCATTTGCTTTATGAAAATTCTGCGTAGATCGTCAGACATTTGAGAGGGTAGGCTTTTTCTTATTTATTCTCATTTTTATTTCTAATCACTAGTGGATCTTAAATAATCTAAACAATGATTCCTGAAATTTAAAGGAATCAAAACATGAAAAACTTCACCAAACGTGGTTTTATGATGTATGTGGCTAAAATGTTCGGCAAGCAACTTAAAAATCCGTTCTTCGAATCCCTACGAAGGTATATTTAATTTTTCCTATTTGTTGACTTCTAAAAATACAAAAAGGTATCTAGAAGCTGTTAGAATCATTCCAGAACACAGTCGGTTGAAAACATTACAATGTTACGATACAAACATTATAGTGTTAAGAATTTTGAATATGTGTAAATAATTTTAGCGAAATTATATATAAATTGCAATATCTCTCGTACAATGTAACATGAAAGTCCTCCGGATGCGAATGATTGCCGAAAAAATTAGGTTACAATGGCGAGTGCATTTAGCATTGAGCTAAATGGCTCGCGCCAAGCCGGCAATGGATTTGCCGACTGATTTTTCCTTCAAAATTTCGTGAAAATCGCCAAAGATCGCCAAACTCAGCGATAATTTAACTGCATTTTGGCCCGATTCTTGTATAACGGTAACTGGTCCGATTTCTCTGTACTTTCCGATAACTGTAACCGCAGCCAGTCCGATGTAACTGTAATTGTATATGCCTTCCAGCAGTTCTGAGAAATAGATGGTGCTGGAAATTTCTCGGTGGACAAGAAAAAATTATGTACACTGAAAGATGGAAGCGGGCTAACAGAAGGTAAAAGGTTTGGTTTATTTGATTACGACAAAGCAGACTGTTGTTACCTGCCTAAGGGGAGGAATGCCTTGGTAGAAGATTTTTTAAGAACAAATGACTCGTATACGTGTTACTCAGGGTGAAATCCGTAAAAAGGCCCATGCCCTTTGGCCTGGAATCGAACCCAGGTAGAAACTACCAGTGTTTAATGACTTAACCGTTTGACTGCTGGTGAGTGAAAAGATGGAAGAGGCCGTCAAATCAGTTTAAGAGGAGATGAAAGAGGACCAAGGAAAGATGGAGAAGGGGAAAGAAAAGGCAGAATTGACCGTCAAGTTGTAGAGATATTAGGTATTTTGGAAGCAGGAGATGTGAAAAATGAGCAACTCCTTCGCCGGGAATCAAACCATGGACCTCTGGAATACGCACCCAGCGTGCTGACCACTCCACTAAGAAGGCGGGAGAAAAAAATCTTTTATAGTCAGTTCAAGAACTGACTGAAACAGGTCAAGAGGAAATGAAAAGAGAAATTAGTGCAATAATAGAGAACAAATTCGAAGCTATGGAAGGGATTGGCGTGCAAAAGTGGTACCAATCGTGTGATGCCTGTGCGAGTCGGAAAGAACTGAAGAAGCTCATCCGAAGAAAACTGCGACTTTACAATATAGGCGTGACTTTTGAACTCATTGCTCTTGACCTGCTGGGGACTCTACCATTAACTGGTTTTCATCTGCCACAGCAGAGAAAACCAGGGCATACATAATTTAAATAGTACATGAAGACCATGTTTCCATGCGTAAATAAATTTTTTAGTTCATGCATTGATTTAATCAAAGTGCAGCGCCAAGCTGTCGATGGTTTTGACGACGAATTTTTGGTCTTCAAATTTGTCGAGAATGGGCCACAAGTCGCGAAACTGACGACCACTTACCGACACATCCGATATCTACGCAATGGTGTTGCGTGCATAAGGATTCGTAATAGGTTGAATGAACACAGCTCCGATGATAGGTTAATAAGATTTATTTTATCAGATGAAAAATTTCAGAGATCTGGGATTTTCCACAAAGATAGTCTTACAATTCTTCACAGTATAATTTAATTCTCAATAATTTTAAATATTGAGTACAATCAGTAATTACATTTAAAACTACTATGAACGTTAAACACAGCGCAATGTAAAGCGCAGGTAAAGAAAAAGCTACCCGGAGCTATCTCAGTACTCCCTACTCACGCCGAGCTGACAGCAACAACTGAGACCAGATGCTCTCTCCGGCCTTATATAGTTTTCACCCAGTCGCCGACATATTTTTAGTACTTTCTACTTCTCGAAATTAACGGAAGGCTATATGAGGGTCGAATTACGGTTACACCTAATACAGTGACCAAATACATTTATGCAATTACAATACCTGTTATGGTGATACAGGGAACCGAACCAAGATGTCGCTAACTTTGCAACTTTTGGCGACTTATCGCTGAATTAGGCGACAAAAATTAGTCGCCAAAACCTTTGCCAGCCTGGCGATATCTTGCAAGTTACCGAGATAACCAGTTACTCAATACTAAACGGACTTGTCCCTGTACTCTTACGTTTCCGGCATAGCTTAAGATTTTCATATATATTACGCACACACACACACACAAAAAAAAGTAACAATTTCACAAATAACTGCGCTCAAATCCTATCGAAGTGCAAAATTCGTAACGATTGTAACAGATGCGTAATCTATATAACTGCAACTCTATCAGGCTTCTGTAATTGTAACTGTATATACCTTCCAGCAAATTCAAGAAACGAAAGACAGTGGAAATTTCTTGATGGACGGAGGAAAATTATATCAGACCGAAGAAAGCATCATTTCTTTCTTTGCTGAGTTCAAAGTTCATCTCAGACGTATTAAGAGGTATCTGTGCGAATTTCCGCATTTGAGGCTTTTTTATATTGTCTGTTTTTAATGTTCTTACCAGTTTGAAGTGGTAACTACTGATTGTGCTCTGTCATACCGAGAAGAGCTGTACGTGTACTTTTGTGAAAAGTTCCCGAAGTGCAAAATGCTTCTTTCGGAAAAATAAATTTTATCAAGTTATTATCGGTTTTGTGAGCATCCTGTCCCTTACGAATCGGCACGCACGTAACGATAGTTTAATTGAATTCGTGCTGGTGTTGAAAGTCTATTTTTGTATTTGTTAAGAGCATTTCAAAAGCCCTTACACGGTTCAGAAAAGCTCAAAAATTTAAAACGTAACGATAAACATTATCAGAAAAGTAGGCCTTTAAAATAATTAAAGAAATTTTACTTAACATGAGTGTACTTGCTTCAGCTTAATCAAATATGCTCATAACGAATAACTTATGGGTACTCAGAACCATGTAATTAGAGACTTCGGGCCTGGGGACAATTGATAATAGGATTTTACCAGACTTTTCGCGCGAGTACTTTACTTTCTGGTAACTCCTCGTTTCGCCCAGAGGCCTTTAATCTAAACCGTCCTGTATAGGGATACCATCGGATAGCAGAGTTAATATAATCTGATTAGTCATCGAAGCATTCTCATGTATCACTTTCTATTTAATTAGGAATAAACTTCATTTCTGATTAGATGAATAACTTCTTGGCTTGAAAGCTGAAAATATAAATATAGTTTCGAAATTTGATTTTTCAATATTGTAAATTAAATTTTCACTTTGAAAAAAATCGATATCCTATTTTTGCTCATTTGAAACCTCGGGTACTGCTACAGTTGCCGCATTGGTATTTACGGTCTTGTACGTAAGCGTTAATATTATTTTCAAGGTGCTTGTAGCACTGCAATTACATGTCTCATGAGAAGCAATTGAGCTTCGTGCTTTAGAAGGTATTTCTTCCCCCTATCTGCATGCTTTCGTAGTGTAACTGTAGCGCATTCCGCGCGTATTCGAGAGGTCCAGGTTCGAATCCCGGAGAGGGCATTGAACATTGTTCATGCCTCCTTCTTTAAAAAAAGAAAAGAAAAGAAGGAAAAAAAGAAACCTAGTGACTCTACAGCCTTTATTATTAAACCTATCCTTAAAGAAATCCACTGAGTTTATCGCGTCTCGCTGACTGGAATGTTAAATACAATTCAAATTCCTTCAGTAAGCACTTGAGAAAAAGCATTTAAAAATCACGTTTGTTTGCGTGCTTTAAATAATACTACTCTTTGGCTCCTTTAAGTGTCGGTTTAATTTGGGATATCAAATGCAGGCCTATTTTTGATAAGGACTGGGATTTGATTATGACTGAAATATACTTAATCGAGTTTTACAATGAGGAGACTGAGGCATCCTTCCCACTGCGATGGATTGTATACACCTTTTCGCAAAATTGTTGAGCTTTATATATGTCACTGTTTCTCATAAATAATTACAGGAAATTTCAAAATTGTTGAAGTGTATTTAAAAGTTTTTTTAAGGTTTAAAGCAGTTCCATATGCTTACCTTACACAAGAGGCCACTAGAAATGGTTTTGTGAAAAAAATAGCAAAGAACGGGCGAGTGTGTTTTCTTCTCAAAGACTTTCTTTGGATTAAAATCTATAAAGTTACGAAACTTTTGATTTCCAAAATTGTATCACTTGATACCGACGGTGTAATTGCAGTCCTTCGTTATTCCGCAAATGAGTATAGTAGAGAGTGAACTTTCAAATACTTATAGACAATTTAGCGAAAAATAAGTGAGGAAAGATTATTGGTGGCTTTAACATTAGCTCTGAAACATTTCATAAGCAATTCCTAGTCTTCTAAAATATTAGGTTCCTTCCCTTTTAGCTCTCGTATTTACGGAACAACATAAAAGTGAATAAGTAAATAGTATGCTAAATTCATTTTTAAGTTTCAGTCTCTCAAATAACAACTCCCACAAAATTTTAGTTCATCTATAAATATAACCATCTCTTAAACTTAGACTTAGGAAAGTTTATCTTTTGAGTTCTGCTTAGCTATTTATCTTTGCTTTGACTATTTGTTTTCCCTTTTCCTCTTTAATTTGCTGTGAAATATCGAATTTCATTTGGTTATTATGTATTACATTCACTGAACATGTTGCTTAAACCAGTTTGCTGAGAAATTTTATGCTTTTATCAGTTTATTATTAAAAGCAAATTTAGAGTTTTTGAGTTCTATTTTATGTAGCAACGACCCTGGGGATCGTTGAAATTTTAAACTGAATCAATAATAATCAGGGTGTAGATAGCCGATTATACACCTACAAAACTGATCAACATTATGAAGGTCTCATCGATGGCAAAATAAATTATTAATAAATTTGATGATTAACTGTTTATCGATATGAAGAAGTATCGTATAGTAAAGGAGAAATCGTAGGAAATAAATATGAGGTGCAAATGCACTAAAATTATTTAATACATCTTAAAAGTCAAGAATATTTTTTTTCTGTGAAATACATATATTTTGTATGCAATAAATGCAATATTAAAAAGTAAAACGAAGAAATACAACCAAAAATTACTAAGAATAGAAAAATAAAGTGGAAAACGAGAAACAAGTTGAATATTTTTGAATGAGATGTTTTAAAAATTAAATTGAGCAGTTTTATACCAAATATTAAAAAAAAACGTGCTTCAGTACATCCAGCGAAGCCATCGCATTAAACTCATCAAATCGAACTTTTGTGCAGTTAGGAACTGGATTTTATTTCTGGAAGCTTGTTTATATTTGTAAAATTAAAAGAATAATAACAATACAAAAATAATTAAAATCTAATAAACCATTTTTCACACCTTTATTTCATATTATTAATCTAATTGTTACCCCTAAGTTATTTACGTGCAGTTATTCGTATTATGATCATATTGCATGCTGCTTATTATAGAAAACATGTAAGGGCGTCGATGAAGAAAATCATTCCTTGAAAAAGGATCGACGCAAGCAAAAGACTGGGAACCCCTGGTGTCCCCAATGTACAGAATACCTAAAATTTCCTCGCAAAATATGAAATATCCGAATTATTTTGTATATAATATCCGGCATTACCTAGAATGAAAAATGCTATTTAGGCAAAGTATTACAAGAGCTATGAAAGGGCTTTTATTGAAAACACATGATGTATAACTAAATAGCACTATCATATTCTTTATTGGGATAAATCAATTTACATTGATATTTAACTAACATCATATCTAAGGGATTCAACCGCCAATAACCCAGTGGTTCCTTTTTGGTAGCCATCTTGGTCTTTTACTCAAGGGCTTTGCCAAGTAGCTTTGGTTGGGAAAACACTAGTTTTGTTTTACTTTAGACACTTTATATTCCCGACAAAGACTTCCCGACAAAGATACCTCCCGAAAAAGACTGAAATGCAAATGGCAAATCGTCTGTTTGAAGCAAGCGTCGAAAATCATGAGCCTTGCCATGTAAAATTAGAACACAACATTTTAGCATGAGTATTTCATACTTGGCCGGTTTGTTCGTTTAACATTGCACAGAGTGCTTTGGTGTGAGAAATATTGCCAGTTTCGTTATTTTGCTGTACAATTTTTGGCATTCTGTCTATTGCCTAGACATTCTGTAAAAAGCCTTCTTCCGTTACGTTGCCGGTAACATGTATGCATTTGAAATTTTTGAAATTGATTTGCATACATCTTCTACTAAATATTGAAACACAGACTTCATATGTGTTCTTAACATATTACGTTTTCTGTATTTTAAGGCTTGTTTGTTGAAAAATAAATATATTCAAAATATTACGTATAATAAAATAATTTATTCAAAAAGTGTTAATCAGTAACTCACGTAATAATTCGGATATTCGAAAGTTTTGCTGAAGTTGCTGGAAGGCGATGTTTCGTGTTAAAAGTTTCTGATTTAAATGAAAATACTCATCACAAGAATTATCACCTGCATTTGGAAATGCTTACTCGTTTAGCAAAATATATTATCAGTTTCACATCTGAAGTGAACACGGCAAGATGCTATAAATTAACGACTACGTCTGTTAAAAATTTAATAATTTATCTTTCTAAAGGTGGTAAAGTGTATTCTAAGTGTCAGGAAAATTCTTGATGTAAAGCGCTTAACTATCTCCGATATCATGAAACGATGGAAATTGTGTGGAACTGTTTGAAAATGAACTGAAGTCTGGACCACGCTCCAAGTTAACACCAAGGAAACTCAAATTTACTCTACGAAGAAGCAAACAACACCCAAACATTATTACTTCAAAATGTTGGGTAGGCTGGAAGAACAGCTTTCAAGAAAAGTGTACCCTGGAGCTATTAAAAGAATTATTTATAACACATGTACACTACGGGCGATCAGCAAGATGGAAATACTTGGTCGACAAGAAAATAAGGAAAATACAGATGGTCTTCGAAGAATCCTTATCACATTGAAGCAATATTATGTTTCCAGAAAAGTCAAAATTTAATATATTTGGGTCAGTCAGACGAACTAATGTGTGGCAAAATACGAATGAAGAATATAATTCGAAAAACCTGTTGCCTAATATTATGCACGGCGGTAGAGGTACAAAGATTTGGGATGTTCCGCTACCTTTCGAATAAGAAATGTATAGGTTATTGAAAATAATAGGGATTAGTATATATATGTAAATATTTCTAATGAAAGCCTTAAACTATTTGCAAGAAAACTTAGAATGGCTTAAGATAACAATCTTAAACATTTAGTCCTAAATATTCACTTGTGATTATTGCCCAACTGTTCTGAAATCACCGAAATTTCTGAGTATTCTACGGACATGGTAAAAGTTTACAATCGGTTCCCATCTTCTTGATCCTGGTACTTGCTACACCACAAAAACTTAGCAAAGGAGGACTCAAATGGTATTAGTATGGTTAGTATGTTAGTATGGTGTACGGAGCTATTTTAAATGTCAGAGAATGATTCACTGATAAGTGCCCAAAACTTCGATTACCAAAGCAATGTGCACTTTGAAACATTTGGAGATAATTGTTTTTCCAGACAAGATTTTCCGAAATGTATCTCCAACAATATTTCTTTCGTGCGATCCTGGACAATGAAGAAACCACAGTATTTTTATTACCAGATTTAATTCTTTGTAGAAATAATGGCACAGTGATAACCAGCCAGCTAACGGAAACCGATGGCCAATCAACCACAGTTAAAATTCCAATTGTTAAAATATGGTCAAAATTCAAAACATCACATACTACATATAACGTAGACCTCCATGACTAAAGTAAACAAATACAGTCAGATTAAACTTAAGAAATACACCTCTGCATGTAACAAAAAAGAAAAAAAAAAAAAAAATGCTTGCCATAACATTAGGGAAACAAAGTGGATTCTGGGTTACCAGAAAACCGGTACCAATGCCGATATTTGGCGTCATTCAAAGTGATGGAGTATGTAGAACTAAGAAACATGGACGCAACTTCGAAAGATCCACTTAAAAGCAATAATTACGTACGAACTGAACAAATGAAACTTTAAGCGAAACATTAGTTGAATCCATGCCAGAACACTTAAAACGTGTAGTTGTAACTAAAGGATATAAAACTAAGCATTGAAAGCCGTGTTATTTTTATATATTTATTAAATATAAACTATTTATTCAAAGTGTCCGAACTGAAGTTCGTTTTCTGAACTTTTTGAATAAATTTGTTTTGCCAAAAATGTTTTAAATAACCTTTCTAAAAGCAAGCAGGTTTTAAAATAGGTGATCAACAGTCTATATGAAAGAAATACATATTCGTTTTGCTAATATTTAGTAACTGATTCTTGCAAAGAAAACTGAAAAACGTAATGTGTCCGAAAACAAATGTAACTTTTGTGTGTTGTCCAAAAATGGAAGATTTGGGTGGAGAAAAATAGTGACTATAGAAGTTCTGAATTTATCACTGGTTCAAATGTATACTAAATAAAACAGATGCATGTACAAGCACGAAGGATACCATCCCCATACCGTTGTTCTTCAGGTCTTCATATACGGTCTTCACATGCTACCTATCTAGAGGTTTCGTGCTTCAAGCTTCGAGAAGAGTTTATGATTTTGATATTTTTATATTCAATTATTTTGTAGGGGAATAATGGACTGAGACACTTGTTTTCTATCTTTGCTTATAATGTAGATTTTAGAATTTGTATACCGCTTCGCAGATGCTTCTTTTTTTGCAGATGCTTAATTTTCCTCATAACGTTTGTTATTTTTGTCCTAAGGAGGAAAATTCTTATAAGTGCAAAAAACAACTTTTATTTGATGTAGATGATTTCAAGGAAAGCATTCTGCAGACTTATTTGCTCCTGAAGAAGAGGAACCTGAGTCTGAATCATCCCTCAAAATCTGTACTGTTGATCATTGTGAGCAATGTATTTTCCAAGTTTTTGTATATTCGATAAAATACCCGGATTTCGATAAAAAATACCCGGATAGTAACATTATTTACGATTACATTAAGCGACGACTACTGTAGCTGTCATTTAAATTTAAAATGTGTGGCTATTAAAGTAATGAAGTCCCAAAAATTTACTTGAGTCTAGCTCCAAGTTAAAATGGGAATCACTGAGATCCTATTCACTCGACACGTAAGAATAAGAGATGATAGAAGACGAAGAAATATTACATACATTTTGTTCTTGCTCAACTGTTTCGGAGCAAACAAGATGTCTATAAGATTAATTATTTAACTGATAAGTTGTTAAACCAAATAAGGTTTTTAGAAAAGCGTGATTGGAATATTTAATATTTTCACCAAAATATCAGCTATTGGTTAGCAATAATGTTTCTCTTTCAGATCTCCATGGAGTAACATGACAGTTGCGAATTGCTTTTCATCCCACTGAAAAACGTACTCCTTATGGAGTCCAATCTTTATTTGCCGCATTGATTTATATATATATTCTAACATATTTACCGCAATCAGGCGGCTCATTTCCCTCGCTTTACTTTATAAGGCGTAAGTGATCACCGAGGTACAAATGAATTATCCATTTATACTAGTTCAGGAAACAAACCCTACGCTTAAATTATCAGATTGAAATTAAACTCGAGGAAATATTTCCCATTGCATATATTGACTGTACACAAACATAACTTCACCATCAGCTAGGCGCACGCGTCAGCCCTCCAAGTAGGAATCATGGCAGGCAGTGGGATGTGAGAATATTAGAGCGAACTTCTGGTAATTAAACTGATATATAACTGCTGACTCTACGAACTCTTAAGTTCACGCACCCTTCGGACAAAATTATCTCCGAGGATTTTGTACTGCATATTACAAATGTCAAACGTAATTGCATGCAAAACGGCAAAAGATTTCTTTAAATAATTGTTGGCAAGTGAATTATACAAAGTTATCACAACTGGAGAAAGAAGATATTTAGCGTCGCTGATTGCTGTCAAAGAGAAGGCATGGATGTTTTTAAATGTATAGTATCGGTGTGGAACCGACGGAATATGGCGGAACTCTAAATATGCGCCGAACCGAAAGTCCTCTCGTGTGGTTTGGTGGAAGGGGAGAGGGGTAGGAGACCCTCGGACCCATCTTCGGGGTGTTCTCCATCAAAATTGGGGGCAGAACTGAGCAAACTCGCACTGTCACCTGAATGGTGCTCAAGGCTGTTGCAAACCGCAGGCGTATTCTAGCGCTCCTTGCCACGAGGACTTCCGTGGGCTTGCACTGACTACGTTAGACAAGTCAGCATAAGCAACAACAACAGAAAGAGCTTTAAAAAAAGGCTAAGTCGAGCGACCACCCCTGGTGCCAAAAGAACGGATGTTTCTCGACGTATATTTAAAAAATTTTGGTTTTCAGGGGAGGGGGTCAACTAATTTTCTTCTAGAGAACCAAATACATTAAGGCCGGTCCTGAGGTAATATATTTCGTACCAGAGTATATTTCGGAGCTTGAAACTATACTTTTTTGGGAAGGGATCCTAATAAGTAAAACCGACATTATCGTGCCGAAAACAAAATAGCGGAAAAATTTATTAACATTCAACAAGAAAGCGGTTTGTAATGATAATAGGAGACGAAACATCTAATGTTATTTATAGGTGGAAAACTGAAAATGAATGTCAGTCGAAGGAGAAGATATGGTTAAAACGTTTGAAGAATAATCTGCTATTATTTGCTTATATTGCCTAATTTTTATTGCTGATTCCGTCTTTTTCCGATTTATTTTGACGTACGTTCTCAAAATATCTACTGCCATGTTTCCTTCACAAAAGGAAATACAATGAAATAATTTCGATAATCCGTAGACATATATTCTATGGAGTGCTGTGTGACGAGATTAAACATCTGTTACTTGAAAAAAATTACGTCTCTGGTATTATATTTGAAAGAGTATCATTATGGTTCAATGCTATGAAGGAAACTCTGTTAAAGAAAGCAAAGTTGGTGATGGTCGTATGATTAACGCTTTTAAACTGTCTGAAAGCGAAATGGGCTGAATCGATTGTGAAAGCAAAATATCTGATGCTGTACCTTATTTAGAATCGTTTCCTCGAATTTCATTAGAGATATATTTCTGATTCAATCAGATTCGCGGCAAGGTAAAAGTACATAAAAACTCAAAGCATCTTCAATAGAAATTATAAAATACAGAAAAATATAAAACGCCAGATACAGGTAAAAACATTTTAGAAATAATAATAGAGTTTCTACGCTAAAACAAGCAATTCGGTCTGCGAGTAGGAAAACAAAATTTTCGGTGTACAAAGTTGAAAGTTTACTTTTGGTACCACTCTGCAAAAAGACATATAAGGTGCAGAAATAGACTAAATTCACTATTATACTAAGTTTTAAATGTAAACAAATAGCAGTTCTTTAAACTTAACTCGCCGCTTAAAGTTTTAAATTTAAAGTTTAAAAATTTTAAATTAACTGCCACGGTTTTAAATTAACGCTATTTGAAGTTTTAAATTATTGATAACTCTACAACAGCTGCATGCAGATTAACTAAAGGCATAAGAACCTTAACCGGAACATAAAAACTACACAATTCAACCACTTTTAAAGCAAAAAATGCGCAATTTACCAACATATAAGAATAAAATACTGATCAAACTGAGCCGCAACAAAGTGTGTGTATATATATGCTTTCGGTGCAGCCGATTGCAACCAAAAAGAGAGGTGTGCAACTACATGTTATAGTAGTCCTATGTACAAAATTTCAACTTTCTACTGCTCCTTGTTCTTGAGTTATGCGAGATATATACAAAAAAGAGTCCTTTATTCTATCCGTAAATACAGATATCAAGTAAAGAAATCTTTTAAATGGAATCGAGAGCCGTGAAAATGGATATTTTCGTTGAAACATTATACCCAAAATGTTTCGCGATTATAACACTTCGTCTGCTTCGTAAAAGGAAGTAAAAACAGTCTAATGGTGGAAAAATCCCATTGAAATCAAAAGAAAAACAGATTGACGATTAAAAATATTATTACTTGCTCTAAGGCTGACGAAACATTGAGTGCGTAATGTGGAACGTATAGAGCCTGATCATAACAACGCAGTGTTAAAACAATGAATCTTTCATAGTTTCTCAACGAATTTGTGACAAGAAGGTGGATATTTATGTTTTGGAAAGTCTTCTTCTGACAACAGCACTGTAAAGTCCAAAACTTAAATTGATGGTGAATAATAAATTTTGTACATCGGTAATTTTTCTCATAGTATGCTGTCAGTCATTAAATGTATTTGTATACTTTTCATTTAGGAATTTGTATTCTTACAATAAGATCAATTATGTTCACAAAATTCTTTTTATTACATTATATTGAGTCCGAAATACGACACATTTCGTAATTCGGCATTATCAAAGACTTCACTTTACCGAATTATGGCATCTTTACGAATTATCGAATGCGTGCTATTAATTCCTAATATTTCAGGGCTTAAATTATTGGACTATGAGAGAGCACACGACGGCTATCTGTCTAAGGGGAGGGATGCCCTTTTTGGAAGACTTTCTAAAGTAATTACGAAATATTTCATAATAATTTTAGAATCGGTTACTTTAGAACATCTTACACCATGACAACTAACCGTAACTGCCGAGCAACAAAGCAACATTTCCCTAATATTTGGAGACTGTGTTACTTTTGTAAATTTTTTCGTTTGCTGGTGACATCATTTTCTCGCATCTGTTTCCGTGTCTGCATAATTTTGTGAACCGGATGTTTTTCCCAGGGAGAAAACTGGCCTACAAAGTAAAGAAAACACCACTTTATTCAAAACCATAAAAATAATAAACCGAATTCACCCGAGAGCTCTTTCTGTTGCCTTGTCTGTTTGTCTATTCTGCCCACGTTCCCTAAACTTATGTTCTCCTTCCCTGATCTCGTTTCAGACAGCGGTTACGGGTACCAGTCGGACCTACACGACGACAATTTCGTGAGAAGAAAACAGAGAAGGAACAGAACCACATTCACCGTTCAACAGGTAAGGAGTGAACATTCTATTTCCTTCCCCGTAAGAAAAGAAAAATACCAGAATTTACGCTTTTTTCTCAGTCATTGTCTCGACCTGCACCTGAGCTGAATTTGACTTTCGTACGTGATCGAGAATCTTCAGAAATTGTGTTTTTTCTATTCCAAATGCCGCTAGGTTGGTGTTCCCATCAAATAAGTTAAATGCGCATTTGCCACGAAGGAGAAAGGCTTACCCCACAGACAACGTAGGCAGGTAAGGATGTAGATGAAGTTGGAGGCCTTTCGTTAGTCTGAGTTGTAGAGAAGTGATATTTGGTGTACCTTTGTGAAAAATACCTGAGCGACTAAGAAAAGAGCAAAAGGTGAAAATGAATGGAATTTATGCCTTGCAAAGTTTACAGGACAGAGCTTTGTAATAAATTTCAAGAGTTTCATGTTTTTTTTTCATTTCATCCGAAATATTCTGTTGAAGCATTCTGAGAAAAATTTTATTCTTTATACATTTATTTTTAAAGTACACAGCGGTCTCTTTTACATTAACGCATATGTCTTTATTCAGGCTATTTTCTCCAAATATTCACTCTTTTGAAAAACAAAATTCCTAAAACTCCTTATCACAGATCATTACTGTTAAGATAAGATAAAATGTAACATATATTTTATAGGAATGTGTGAAACGATTGCCTAATTTAGCTAATGCATAACTCAAAGTATAATTTCACTTAATATGGAACTTTATCATTAAATTCGTCACTCAGCTATGCCCAAATTAGGCGAATTATTGTCCTAAAATAATCACCAATTGCTCACGCAGACAGATTAAAATTAAATCACAACACTTTATTTAGCCATTCTTGTGGGTTACCGATAAAGTTAAAAAATCGTACATTACAAAACATGGTCGATAACCTGTAGACGACACGATAACGAAATTAAGGCTACCCATGCTTTTGTTTTTACTTCTTACTTTCCCTTTTTTTCTTTTTTAGGATTACAATTTTAGAAGTATTAACTTTACTTAAACAATACATCTTATTGCTTCCTACTAGCTAGACATTTTTCATGTCGCACAAACAGGAAATCGTATTATCTTTGATCAATAAAAGCGACCATAATTTTCCCTGAGATAGCAAATGACCATTAACGATGATAATTATGAGTTGCAGTTAACTTAGCTCAATATTAAACTCACATGTTTTCAATTTGCATAACGTTATGGTTTGAGCGAATATGCGTGACGAATACATGGCATCCCAAAGCGTAGCTATTAGATACCCATATCGTGTGGATGTTATCTTATGTGAAATGATAAGTGATAATGAAAAAATTTGACAAAGATACAAATCATATGTACTTGTTCTTATTTATTATTCTGAGTCACTTTTCTCCGCCGCTTAAATAAATTCTCTGCCATATATTCTAAGACCATAATTTTCTTTGCACTCTTAGCAGATGTGAAAGATGTAATATTGCATTAAATTCTTATATATTCGGACCCTCACCGGTGTATGTCGACAATCACAGATATGCTTCGGTGTAGGTCGTCGAAAAGAGAAGAGTATGTGTACGCGCTGTCATTGTAAAAGGAAGTGTTCCACAAATAAATGCAGTTGTAAAAGCAAGGGCCTCTTGTGCAATTCAAAGTGTCATAACAGTTTAAGTTGTTGCAATAAATAAGATTTGAATCGCATAATTTTGTAAGTTTTTAACTTTTATTATTTTCCTTTCTCATTTTGAATGTACTGCATGTTTTAAGTTCTTATGTTCTTATTTTAAGTCTCAAGGGCGTTTTTTCCTGGCTGAATTACGGAGAACAAAATATAATATTCTTATATGTTCAACATTCACCATTAGTACATGGTGAATGTCGACATTTACCGGTATAAGACAGAAATAAGAGTATTTGGAAAATATTTAGGACATACACCAAGCGACTATGTGAATGATAACATTCATTGGTGGAAGTCGACATTCTCCAGATTTCGGTGTTTCACCGTAACATATGTACTTGCACAGAAGAGGAAAGTAAAAACAAGCTAATGCTTTAAAGCACATTTGATATTCCAGTTACAGAGTAAAGCAATTACACCAAGTATAAACAAGAATACAATATTAAAGCAGTAAAAGTTAACGCAGAAAAAACCTACTGTAATAATTACAACAATATATACTTCAAAAAACAAAAAAGTATATATATGTATGCGAACTTCAGATAATGTGCTATTAATATTTGATAAAAGATTTCAGGAGTGTTTTTATTTCTGATAATGAAACATAGTTTATTCATTGAACATAATTATCAGAGTTTAAAATTAGCGCGAATTTCTCGAGGCATTACATAAAAGGAAGCTCTTTCAATTAGAGCAAAGTTCGGATAACGGTAGAGAATGTAAAGATTTTCTGCAAATGAAGAATATTTAAGAATCTAGGGATGAAATACTTTCATTACACATATTATAAACATGGTAAAATAATTCCACTGCTTTACAGAATAAATATTTTTAAAGAAACAAACAAGATAGAATTTTGTAGCATTTCTAAAGATGACGCTGATAAATTTCTACAAAGAATGTTGCAGCAAATAAATATTTCCCCGTCCAACTGCCTTACAATATCTTCGGGTTTTAAGATGTCATCAATAAGTGAAACTCGTAAATTAAAATAAATTGAACTGATTTCAATACCTGATGCAGCTAACACATGGTGGACCTAAGACTTAAGCTAAACCTTTCTAGAATCAGAAGCTATATCATCCGCGAAGAACACGCCTATAATAAATAAAATGAAAAGGATATTAAGTGCAAAATCTCTCTTTTATCTCACAGTTAGAGAGAATTTGGACCACTGGAGAACAAATTTGATGTATATATGTTTCTTCAAAGATAACTGAAAAGTCTGAAATATTTTTTGAAAATGAAGAATTTAATTCAGTAGTTTTTGATTTCTGTTATTGTAATTCGATAAAAATATGTTATATTAATATATAACATTTTTTTTAACTTTCGAGAATGTAACAATTAAAATATATTAATAGAAATTATTTATATGTTATTAAACCTTTTCTATATTTTCGTTGAAAGTTTAAATTTATTTATTTACGTTCACATATTTTGTAAGGTTTTATTTTAATTGCACACTTATTTTATTATTTCGGCTCTTCTATAGATTCTACTTACATAAACTTACAGAAGAAGAGAAAAGAGTTTGAAGTATAAATTACCACCGAGGTTTCAAGCTATATCACAGAACGTTTGATTGGCTGTTACACTGCTTTAGTTACTTATCTTTAAGCTAATAACCTAATTCTTAACTAATAATAATTAATAATATAATAATAATAATGCTTTAGGTTTTTATTTTAATTGTTCAGTTGTTAGAGTCTTTTAATATTACTCTCATGAGTTTCTGATCGTCAAATATTTTAAGTTATGTTGGCCTTGAGATAATATTCGTTGATCTCCGATATTTACAAGTATCCTATCTGGTCAGACAGGATACTTGTAAACTCTCCAGAACATTATCAAAAGGTCAGCAACATTAGCCAATACCTGTCTGAATAAGGTCGGTGATATCTGTCAGCAGTATTTAGGATTTTGTAACTCAGACGAGTGACCACTATAAATACTCTTAACACGTTTTTATGATTATTATAAATTATCAGAGTACAACATTAAAATTAATGTTTATGTGAATAAAAAATTCCTGAAAACTTCGAAAACCATCGAAAAGAGTTTTACTTTAGTAATTTAGGTGATAATATATTTACTCATTAAATACAAAAGAAGCATTACTAGATTTGTCATTATGACTCAGTTAAAAATTATTAATTAAAAAACACAGGAAAACTATGTAAATATTTAAAATTTTTTAAACTAAAGAAAACTTTTGATTTTAAAAATTTTATTTGTTCTGATTTTCCGCAAACTTCAGAAAATGAGCATCACTTTTTTTCCCTAAAATTCTGAACAGCGTTCTTACAAATTAAAGTACATAATATAATCTATTTTTATAAATTCAACTGAACACCTATTTCGTTCATTTCGCCATTTAGTTGACGAATTCTAATTCTGAAACTTTGCACTAAAATCTCTTTCATAGTATTCTGATGTTACACAAATTAATATCACACACAAAATTACTTTTAAATTTTCAGGCATTTATAATCATCATTTTTGAAAATAATGGGTCATTTGATATTTGATGTTTCGGATTTTGTAGTATATCCAGAACTTTGAACAAAGTTTTGGAGTTAATGTTACTTCATCAAAAAGATTATCCACATTCAAAATCTAGCTCTTAATTTAGCTTTGAATCTTCAACAGCTTGAAAAAATTTGTCGAGTGTTGGAAATTATTTATTTAACAGACAGACTTAGAACTAACAATTTGCGAAATGTAGAATATTTATTAAAGCGTTATTCTAAAGCAGTAATTTCTGAAGAAAAAATATAATTGAAAATTCATTGGTAATCTTTAATCTGCTTTATCGAATTTTTTTTCAAATGTAGATGAAAGTGAAAGTCAAAAAAATTCTCATTGTATCGTGATCCTTTCATTAGTATCTTTTCTACGTCACTGAGTGTAAGCTGCAGCCAACTCGGTTACTGGCCAAATATTTCCCTGTGCTAACTGTTTGAAATGTGACTCTAAATGTCCTCATTTAACCGCAAGAAATTTTTAATTCGAAATAAAGAACATTTGCCATTTCAAAAAGGACAGTAGGCAGCACTAGCAGCAACTGTCATGGGGAAAAAAACCTTACCATAATGTAAACAGCCATCAAAAGTAATAATTATATGTAACATTTTTAAAAAGATACCTCTGAGATCCTGTCGATTGTACTTCTGGATAAGCAGTCACTCCAGACATTATCAGTATTATCATATGGGAAAGTTTTGGAATCCCATATATTTATTCCTACTTTATCCTGTGCCTATCGCTGTCACCAGCTACTATAATAGATATAGAAATTTAATGAATTACGAATACACAAGGAGATCTGTGTTTTTTTAAAAACTCACGCTCGCCCACATGTGGATGACATTTCTATTGATTTGAGGAAGTATTTAATCAGCCCATTTAATTTTTTTACAAGTGTCGATTTGATCGGTGTAGGGGGGCTAGCGATGGTGGCCGCTGTATCATAAGGCCTGGGTTCGAATTACGGAGAATGCACAGGTGTTTGTAAGCGTAGAGTGTTTTTGAGGCAGGGAGACATTTAAAATACCGGCCGTCCTGAAGTCTTCGCAAGGGTTCAGTGGTTAGTGAACAGGCGGAGAGAGCTCCCCAGTTCTGTCACCTAGGGTGTCGTCCATCAAAACTGGCACGGAACTTTTTTTTTTCACGGCTATAATTCAACCGCCCTCGTGCGGAACACCCTGCCTAACGTTCTCCGTTATACGATAGTTATATATAAATGGGTATTTGCTATACCCCCGATTGCATCAAGTTGCAGATATCGGGTCATTTAAAACAACGACAAAAACAACTGTCCTGAAAGTTTGGACAAAATGCTGCATTCACACGGGACAGCTATCTTTTAAGTGGGCGACACTGCAAAAGAAATTAAAGAGCTGGGGAAATGAAACTTGCTCTCTTGCTTTATAATAATCTCCTGCGTTTTCTGTTAACGTGTTCTATTTATGTTTGATAACCGAAATGATTTCTGAACTTGTCTTATATTTCTGCTCAAAATTATATCTGTTTCTATACAAATATCTCAAAATTATATCTGTTTCCGTGAAACATTTCCAGTTTTTTAGAATTGAAATGGTTTGCGTTAATTGGTATTTTTAAAAACGAGGTTTTTTTTTATTTTACTCTGGGTGCCTTATTCTTATAACAAATTCTTAGCATTATAGTGATGTGATGGAATTAATTTTTTTTGTTTCAGTTGGAAGAATTAGAAAAGGCTTTTGCCCAAACTCACTACCCTGACGTTTTCACGAGAGAAGATCTAGCTATGAAAATCAACCTCACCGAAGCCCGAGTTCAGGTACGTTACACAGTTTATTTGCCTGATTTCAAACGATCATTTTGCTGGTATTTAAACAAAGAAGTTTTAAGCATTCATAAAGTCACTGCGAATAAAACCCATTGTGCGAAACCAAATAAAGCGGACTCCGGAAAAGATTAACTGCATATTTCTGAATATAAGCTTACTCGTATATAAGCTATGAAGTAAAACTTTGTTACGAAATCTCAGCCAAACTTTAAAACTCGTTCCTAAGCAGATTTTTAAATCACCATGTAAGTCCAGCTATGTACCAGATCCGTCAAAAAATATACACTCATTTGAAGAAAAGATAATTGAAGAAAAACATCTGAAATACTCGTAGTTCAGATTTTAATGATCATCCAAAAGGATTTGTTAAGTTTTTTTACATTTTTGCTGAGCTCTCAGTCTACCACTCTGTTGTTGCACTCATTGCTGCTGGCTTCATTCCTAAGCACCATTTTCTTTCCACTTACGACATATACGATTCCACAGTAAAATTACCAAAATTTTAAATGCAACATAGCAGTATACTTTTACAATTCCCGTTGCACCGTTAAGTACTGGCATTCGTCTTTCTATTTCTTACAGTCCTTTCTCAGTTTATCTTATCAGTGGTAAGTTTTCCTAGTAAGATGTCTTACAAAACATTGTTTTGTGTCTGTTTATTATTATTTTATTAATATTTTATTATTATTCTATTAAATTATACAAATTTTTTGCTGCACTTCATTTAAACTTATTTCCTTGAATTTAATTAGAGATACATTTGTCATTCAATCACTTCAGTTCTCATTTCGCGGCGAGGTAAAAATGAGTAAAAACTGAAAACATTTGCATTGAAAATTGTAAAATACGGAAAAACCTAAAACACCAAATGCAGTTAAAAACAAATTAAAATTTGAGTTTCTACGCAAAACCAAATAATCCGGCCGACGGACAGGAAGTCCAAAATTTCGATGCACAAAATTGAACTCAAAAGACACTGAATTTGATACACAAACTGGCTTAAGGATTCCGTTTTAAATTATTTTGTAAATCATTCTATTTTCTGTTTTAAGTCAAAGAATTATTAAAATAAACATTTTGATATTTATCAATGCTTCAAATACTGAATGAGTATTTCTATGTTTTAACGTTTCTTATAAACTCTGTGCATAAAAATGCCAGAGGAGCAAAAATATTAACCAATAGTTTTAAAATATTTTGCAGTTCTAAATCATAATAGTTTTTATACGTAAAAATATCTGGATTTTCATCAATTTACATTACAAATACAAATAGTTTAACGAATATAAACTAAAAATATACCTTAACATTCTGTAAACGTCACCATTGATCAACTGAATACGTCCACACCACAAACATTCGCCTTTTCTTTAATATAATATTCCAAGATTTTTTTTTCCTCCTCATTTGCATTCTTGAGCTCTCAGTTGAAATATTGAGTACAACAATCAATTTTCTGCCCAGAAAAATACTTTCTTATTTTCATGTATGCACATATTTCTCTTCGTCTTATTTTTCGCTTTCGGAGCCGAAAAATAAATCTTTGTTCAGATTTGAGACTATAACACTGCACTGTTTAATAATTTAATGCCAGGTCCTCTTGATAAATTTTAGGCTTTTGAAGCCTTTTGTTTATATGAAGTGACCTTTATAGTATTTGTTGATTTATGAGGTGTTATAGAATTGTTTGAGAGACCTGTAAAGTATTGGGCTTGCAGGTGAGAACGTTGAATCTTAAGTAATGATCAGCCACGATGAGAGACTAGACTAACAAATATTAGGTGAATCTAATCCGTCTCTTTTTGGGCATGGATAATTTGCTTCTGAAGAATCGAGGCCCGCATTTCATTTCTGAAATGCGTTGACGAAATTTTACAACTTCAACCACTTTTATCACCAACCCTAGTTCACCCTCTATTTAGTACCAGGGGCCGGGAGCTTAAGTCTCTGAACACAAGTAGTTCGACATGGTTTGATGCCAGGCGAACGGGCTCGCTGAATGAGCGTTTCCGTGGATTTCCTCAACGTCAATAGACACACAAGTTTAGGCTCTTTCCAATGCTGACGTCACTTACTTAAACAAGTGAGAGAAATAGACACAAAGGGAGTAGTTGATTTTTACCAGATTGGAAGTCAGTGACGTTACATAAAAGCAAACAATATAACCTTGGGTTTCCTCATCTGTGAATACGAGCCGGTTTCTTGTAGAAGATTCTCCGGAAGTCATCACTCCTGTTACGGAGTTAGTCCTAGCGTGGTTTGCCATAATTAAACAAATTAATTAATATTTATTTAAATTTTATTTATTAAACTTTGTCTTAAAAGTTATAATTTACAATAATACAAATAGTTCGTTTTCACTAATAATGTGTAATACAGGGTGTGACACAAAAAGAAACGAGACTGGTCCAATAAATCACTGTACTTAGAGAATCAGTTCTCCGTGACATTATCACCTTCAAAGTAGTTCCCTTCAGCATTCACACACTTCTGCATTCGGTGCTGCCATAGCTGGTAACAGTTCTGGAACGAGTTTTTGGAAGGCCCTTCAGGAGATTCTCCGTTTATGGCCTGAAGTAAAATGGGTTCCCTTTAAGTAAGATTTAACTTTAGGGAATAAAAAAAGTCGCATAGTGCCAAATGAGATGAATAAGGGGGATACCCCATCACAGTAATGTTTCTGCTGGTCAGAAACTGCTTGACAGATACGGCCGTGTGAGCGGGTGTTCCTGGTGCAATAGCCATCCATCACTCCATAACTGTGGGCTTTTTTTCCTAATTTTTTCACGACGTCTTTTTAATACTTCAGTGTAGTAGTATTGATTAGCAGTCTGACCACTGGAAACCCATTCAGTCATGATAAACGTGCTGGGGGCCCAAGGAGGAGGCACAGCACGTTCATCATTTTCCACACTGTCCCTTCTCCCGGAAAACCGCTTATGCCATTCAAACACACGTGCATGAGACAAAGTGTCATCACCATAAGCCTCGGCTAACATTTGAAATGATTCCTCCGTGGCTGATTTCTTAAGAATTTCACAAGAAACTTGATGTTGATTCGCTGTTCGGTTTTTAAATTAGGCATTTTTCCGGCAGAATGCAGTTGCACGTGTTCACTCAATGACGCAGTATTCCCTACTGGCGTGGTCGGTTAAGTGTAAACTAGCCGCATGGATAGAGGAGGAGGTGTGTAGCATGAGGTCACCAAAACAGTTATCGCCAACTCAACTCTGTTTTCAAGTTACACACTTAGACTCGTTTTTCTTTTGTCTCAGACCTCGTATATAATAATTTACATTAATAATAACGTAATTTTTAGTAACAGTTTACGGAGAAGAATTGATAATGCCAACAAGGGTTCAATTTTTTAAATTTAAGTTCCGTTATTACTAAAATGAATCTTTCTTTGAACTTTAATAATTCAATCTGAATTTAAAATTTAATTCTAGGAGTACTTTTTAATCTTGAAATCGCTTCTTCTTTCTGTCAAGAATTTTTCTTTCACGTCATTATTCCTAACGTTCTTTCAAAATAGTATTTCAAAATAGTATGGCTGGTGCACCGCAGCCAAAGGTGATCCCAATCACCAGTTCCAAAAATAATAAAGTTTACATTTTAAATAAATTTTTGTACTTCCATGTATAAGGGTGAATTTTTGATTGAGGTATCGTCTATGCATTACTTGGAAATAAGTTCTTGATAAATTATATTTTTTTCCCTCCTTCTCAGCAATATTTAGAGCGACTAATTCTTAATAAGAAAGTTGCTTCGCAAGCACTTTTAATTTCATTTCGAAACCCCTTAAAATTCAGGTTTTATTAAAAAAAAAAGGAAGAAAAACTCTCGATAACGTTAATGCAAGAACATCCGGACTTATTAATGCTTGCACGTCATTCAAAATGACTTCAGCTGCACAGCTAAATGCAATTCGGCAAAAATAGCAACGAATTATGATTCCTTCGCGAGTGTAAATGGAAGCAAGCCTACCACTGTTAACATCAGTTCATTTTTTTCATTCTCAGCCGATCAAACGGACTAATTAGTTTTATCTTTTAAAAGTAGGAAATATTCTCAAGACATTTAAAAATAACGCGATATGTAATGACTTCACATTAGTAATTTCTTCACACTCAGAGAGAGAAAATCTAACGCAATCATCCACGGCTCGCCTGTGCATTAAAAAGCAATTACTAGACATCTAAAACGTATAAAGAAATTTGCATTTGTACAAAAACGGGTTCGCAAATAAAAAAAACGCGAACAAATAAATCTGTTAATTAATAAGGTATAGAAATCTTGTAAAAACTGATTTTACACCGAATTATCAACTCTCTGTCGATAACTTGCTCCAATTGAAGCAAATGGGAAAATGGAGGAATGAAAACGGAATGGAAAAGGGAAAAAACAATCGAATTAAATATTCCGGTTTCTCATATTTATTATAATGACACTTGGTGACAAAAAACACTATTAGGAGGTGTTTTGTAATGTTCTTTTGCCATCATCTCGTTATGCAACGTCGAAAACACGGCTTACAAGCAATTTTTCTATCTGTAAAAAAACTTCGCTTCGCCTTTTATACCTAATTAAACGATTTTTTTTTCGTTCGCAGTTGCTTTCGCTTATTCTAATTCTTGATCGAAAGGCGAGAGAGATAGAGAGAGAGAACTACTTAGTGGAAATTCTATTCTCGGTCGACTTAAACAGTTTAAAGCTTTTACGAAAACGTTAATTCTGGCGTAGAGCTAATATGGCGGACTACAAAGAGAATAGTTGAGCAAGAAGACGCTGCACTGCTCCTTGGGTGCATTAAAGGCGGGAGATAACGTCGTTAGGCCAGCGCTGCTTGTAAAAAAAAATCAAATTCAGCAATGTTCATCAGTAATTTGGATTAAACTTGGCGCAGGGAAAGAACGTATAATCATTTTAGCGCTTCTTTGCAGCGATACCTCCGTTCTTTCTTTCTTTCTTCTTCTTCTTCATTCTATCGGTTGAGCCATTTTTTTATTCTTTTTTCGTCTTTATCTCGTGGAACGTTTTTTTGATTCTTTTTAGCTGCCAAGGAAGATAGCAAGTGCGTCGCAAATGCTGCATAATTACGTAGACTTCGTAAAAAAGTTTTAATTTTGTTAGCTGCAGTCTCTAATCCGTATGAACTATTCATGAACGCCGCGTTTGTGCTATAAAATGCCACTTCCTCCTTTATTATCAGCTTCTTCATTTTTTATTATTATTCTTTTTTAATTCTTCTGCTACCAAAGCTTTTCCCTTTTATTTCTTACGTATGCTCTTGACAGAGAAAATCTTATAAAAATATTACTGACTTTCGTGGCTCAAGAAATCAATTATACATTCCGGTGAATGATTTTTTTTATTGCTCTTGTTATTGTACCCTTTTTTTCCTCGTGCATTTTCGGGAGATTTTTAGTAATACTAATTTGTAATTTTAATAAAACATGACAGTGTCGTTGCACGTTTTTAAAAGCTTCCATCTCCAAGAAAAAGGCGAAAATGCAAATATCCGCCTAGGGACTGTAGACGAAACCCGGACATCTTTCCTTTTATTTACTCACTTATTTACAGAATACTTTTTCCGTGCATTATTTATTTCCCAGAAACCCGTTTTTTTAACTTTCTGCGAGCGGACGTAATAGACCTTCGGCTGTCATTTCACTGTACGGGCATTCGTTTCAAGAGGCGCTGCAGAAAGCTTGCAAAATCTGGTGTTTCCGAAGCCGCTAATTCGATTGGATTGTTTCAAAACGGGAATAGAATTTCTTTTCTTTCTTCCTATTTTTTTACACATTACCTCTTCCAGTGCGTGGGAATTTTCGAGTCGCATCTAAGTTTAGGAAATGGTGTCATTTCATTTGCATGATACGAGGCTCCCGGCTTTAAGTGTCGTTCCAAAGACAAATGGGGCTTCCTGCTGCTTCGAAAGATGCTTAAAATCATCCGCTCTCCAGGTGCATGATACGATTTTAAATGAGAGCCTCACCGAAATTCTATTGGCTGCACAAACGTACACCGGTAATGTAACCAGAATTATGCAAGAAGCCAGAACCGTGAGGACGACAGATGAAAACCTTTCATGAAGGAACAAATTAAAACTATAAAACCAGTTTCAAATTCAGAACTGAAGTAAAAGACTATAAAGAAGAATTTATAGCATTCAGTTAGTCGAGGGATTCCAAATTGAGCTGTGAGAAGTATTAAGTGCAAGATGGCACTGAAGACGAAGCTAGACGGGGCGGTGGAGGCAGAATGTCCCAGGCAGCACTTTTGGGGGGCGCAGTTTTTTTCACGTAAAACATTATTTTATAGGGATTAGCCATCTGAATTTCAAGGGAAACGAATAATAATGAGATTCCGCACATCCACGTGGATGTAAATTGAGGGAAAAAAAAAGTTTCGCAGTAGATGAAGTATTCAAAGAAATCACTAGAAAATTGCAGCGTATTATATCTTTTATATTCCGTCAACACTTTTGACCGTAAATTAAAAATATCAACTGAATTTTGATTGCAGTGACAAAAATAAGGAAGAATTCCTCGTTAGAGAAAAAATATTTCAGATTTTTATTTCCGTAATTGCTAGCGAAAACAGAACGGGAATGTGGAAGAGCGGTTCCTTTTTACATTTTTGCGGTTTGTACTAGACTACAATCTTCAGAACTAAATTTCAGAAATTTTAATACTATCGCGAACTTTCTCACAATTGGCCAGCAAAGAAAAAATAAAAATTTAAAAAAAAATCTTCGTTAAGAATTGAAGAATATAGAAAAAGATAAAAATCTGAAAGCTTACAGATTTTATATTGCTCCCAAAGGAGCGTTTTTTTAACGTTTTGTGTGTTACCTTTATTTTATAAATAGTATAAAGTTTTTAGCACTTAAAACATAAAATTCAGTTCAACAGCAGTATCACAAAATATTTAAAAAGAGCATATCGTTAGAATTTCCGATACAGAGTCTCGCGCGCTTGAGATAAAAATGTTTTTTTTTTCGTGCATTGTTGACATTGCTCGCTTTTAAATTGTTGATTTGTTAATCAAGAATTCGCTAATGTTAAAAATATTAAATAGGTAATAAAACAAATGCCAAATTAGAGCTTCCAGATGACCATATTCCAGTGGACGACTACGTTATTCGAAATTGGATGGCTCTAGGTACCGTTGTTTTATCACAATGCGAAAAACATATATACATTTATGCAGATTTCTTCATTATTTAATTTCTTCAAAGATAATGCAGGGGTCTAATATTTGGTGGCAACAATTTGAAGAGTGAAATGCCGCTTTGTAGTGAACGACGCAAAATGCAAAACGAAATTAACAGCCCCATTGGACTCAAAAAAAAAAAAAAAAAAAAAAAAAAAAAGAAAAAAGAAAAAAAAAAAAAAAAAAAGCAAATCAGTAATGTAATTTTAAACTGATGGAATTAAAGTTTTCCTTTAAAAGTAGACACAAAGTTTTAGTTCATTTCCATATACATCACTTTGATACTTTTTAAAGCTATTTGCTTGTTTATAAAAAAGGACATCCAATTCAGAAACCTGCCCAGACGAAGATGTCAGGCACCGCCCATGACATCAAAAGCTTTATAGATGCCACTGGATAGCTCATAGTTAATGTTAAATTTAAATACGGTAGGGTCCCACGAACTTGATTCCTGATTACTCCACATTCCATATAACTCAAATCTGGTAGTCAAGCAGAATATTTCCTTTGCTATAATGTGACGGTTTATTAATAACTAAATTGCAATACAGCAGATTCTGCTTAACGTGATCGGAATTAATGTTATCATTCGGATAGGGTTATCTAATTATAGAAGTTCTGCCCATTTGTATACAAAAATATGGCAAATATATCGCTTACTGTGGTCAACAATTACGTTAGTATGATCAAAATAGTGTAAATATTTTTTTCAAACTGAAGTAAAATCGCCAAATCGCAAAATACTGTCAATCATTATTTAAAATTAGATTTAAAAAAAAGGCCACCTTATTCTGATGTAGATATTGAGTAACTATATCGATTTCGAGGAGGTACAGGTCTCTCCTTTTCAAAGCAAAATTATTTCCTCAAATTTGTTTCTCTCAAAATCGTATTATCATCAGTCTAAGCTGCTTTATTTCCTAAATTTCGTGGGCTTGTTCTGGTGTTTCTGTCAGACAAGTGAGATAAGTCACAACACAGCAAACAGCAACAACACTCGTTTCTCTTTTAGGAAAAGTTAACTCGAAATTAATTGCCTTTTATAGCTACATATGCTCAATAATTTACCCAATTTCTAAGGAGATAAAAATGTAATTATTCTCTACAGAACACTTCTTAGACACTAAGGAATCACATAGATCGTAATATATTCTCTGGTCATACAGTATTTCGGATTCACAAATCGTAGACTAAACACACAAAATTTTTGAAAGCCGCATATCTTTAGAATTCCAGACAGATTGCTGTTATAGATTGCGTTTTCAGTCTTTTCTCAGTTTCTGATATCGCTTTTCTTTTTTAAATAATGTGATAAACGTTTTTACTTGTCATTTTAGCTTTATTTACGAAACGTCATTTTCTTCACACTTGCGCACCTAAACATTCAACAACAACAGCAGAAAATTCTCTAAAAGTGCATATCTTTAGAAATCCCCAAAGAGCGTTAAGTGTTGCCATATTATTTCATATATTTGCTGTATTATTTATATTTGTTATATTACTTCTTTATATATATATATTATGAAACTACTCAAAGCTTCGAATAAAGTATTATTTCCGATTTATCAATTTCACCTGAAACTTAATTGTTGTTATATTGGTATAAAAGTCATAAATATTAAAACTGAAAAGTTTTTGATTATACGTTAATGTAGTTTTTCATTGAATGGGCTTCAACGTAAAGTACCACTTCTAATTCGTGCTTTATTTACTGGAAAGTCGTTATTTTAAAACTATATTATTCTAAAACTCGCTATAAAGGAATTTTTGGACCGAATATATTACCTTCATTACCAACGTGTATATATTGGAGGAAGATAAAATCCTATGGAACGATTCAGAACTTTTGAATATCTGGCTTCGCTATAATCCCAGTTAGTCTGGAAATTTAAACCAACTGCTAATGTTGCTATGAAACTGCGCAATTCTATAAAGTGTTTGTCTACTTAATACAAGGGGAAATAGTTAATTCCGTGCGTTAGCATTTTTACGATGATATGATCATTCCCCGCTTGTAAATCGGAGTTGTTAACTTTAAAAACATAATTTCCCTCATTCGAAGAACTCGTCTCTCTCACCTGTCGACCCACCACCACCATCCGAGGAGAAGGAATCCAAGCAACAGAGAGATTACTGAGCGGAGTTGCTTAATTTTGACGAAAATCTCGTTTCCGGCCTGGGCTGGGTATCCCAGAAGGGCCATTCGCCCGGAGTCTGTGATGGAGAACCCGGGCCCTCCAGGCTGACACTAACGATGCTCGAGGCAGATTAAGGCACAGGGTTAACGCGCGTCCCGCGGGGCTGCGTGGAGGGGCCACCGCTCACGAAGGGCCTCTTCATTAGCCCAGTTTCTCCCCCCCCCATGAAACAGAAATCCTGATGTGCATGTACGCTTCGATCGCCTGCTTAGAAATCAATGAGGTAATGGCACTAAAATTTGTTATCGAGGAAAAAGGTGGCATTTTTGAAAATAAACTGCAAGAAGACCGGAGCTGTGCGCAGCATGTTTGAAAAAATCTTTCTTTTTTAGGATTTAAAGCATTTTTTTTATTTAAAATAATTAATTTTATAACTTAAATAATGGATAACATTTTTTTCCTTTTTACAATATTTTTATGTGCTAGTTCTAACATTAAATGCAGTTTATGGAATTACTTCTACATTGACTTTGAAAGTATATTTTAATTTTAAAACAATTATTTTAAGCTTATGACACTTTCCTATCTCTTCTAGCTTCAGCTTACAAATCCTTACCAGAATGAAGTTTTAGAATCGCGTTAAATGCAAATGAGAAATATTGGGTCATATAAAAAGTCTCCGCAGTTTTTTGCCACTGGGTGGTGTTGATGCCTATATATCCGGCAACAGCCACCCGATTGTCTCAAACGAGCATAGCTTATAAGGTGACATTCAGCTTCCATTGCTTATGAAGATACTTTTCTAATTTGTTGCTCTTGTAAAAAATTGTATTGATTTGAAAATAAGTGAAACATCTGAAAACATACGCTATGTGATGCTTTTTACTATAAAAGAGGTACAAACGCTGCAAAAACATGCGGAAAAATTTGTGAAGTGTACGGTGAGAATGCTGTGAGTGAACGAAGGACCTAGGAGTGGTTTGCTCGACTCCATTCCGGAAATTTCGATGTCAAAGATGCACCTGGCTGTGGTCGAATACTGGGGAAACCATCAATCAATTCGGCTCTTTACTGTGCACAACTCGACTGTTTGAACGAAACAATTCAGAAAGAGCGACAAGAATTGGCCAACAGAAAGGGAGTTGTGTTCCATCATGACAATGCGCGGCGACACACGTCTTTGATGCCTCGGAACAAATTGATGGAACTTGGTTAGGAAGTTTTAATGCATCCACAGTATAGCTCGGACCTTCCATCGACTACAATTTGTTTCGGTCTTTGCAAAACTCTATTGATGATAAAAAATTGGCCGGTTTGTCCAAGTGCTGAAAATCACTTGGACAAGGTTTTCCACGATAAACTACAGAAGTTCTACGTCGATAGCATTATGAAGCTTCCCGAAAAATGGCAAAAAGATAAAAATGGTCAATATATACTTGATTAAAACTGAAATTCAATAAAGACAATTTTTGTTAAAAAATCGATCAAAACACAGCGAAGACTTTTCATATGGCACAATAGAAAGTATTTAAGTCAAAGGTCCACTGACGTCAGGCAAGAGAGTTATGATTCCTGAATAGCGCGCGTTTGCCTTTTGGCTACGTTTCTCTATGTTCTCTCTACGTTCTACTTCGCTCGGCCGTATTACGTGCCTTTTGATAGCTTCGCTGGCTAGTTTAATATTGCGAGCCAACTAGAATTTATGTTAGCTTCGACTAAATATATTTAGTTAGTCATTAGATAGATCTTATTTCTTACATTTCGATTTAAGTCCAAGTGGAGGCTTTGCTTTACGCCCTGAGAAAGGGGTCAACTGTTAAAATCTTTATTTTGAGTAAATAAAGGATAAATAACCCTTCTTGAGTTTACGTTTCTGTTCTTGGACTTAAGCGATTATTCGCTGAGTAGTTCACTAAGTTCCTCGACATTACATTTAGCAAGATAAGACTGAAGAGCCCTACAACTTTTAAAAATATTATCGGGCTAATGGCGACTCTTCTATGCATCAACTCGACATGCTTTATCCAAAGCTAGAACTTTGGTCCTAGTTCTTGAATTGCTTTTCCAATATTGGTTTTAAGCTTCTGTATGATTTGTGGCTTATTTAAGATGTTGTATAGTTCTTGCCTTTCCATTCGAGCAGTCTAAGCGAAAAGAAAAATCTGCAACCATTTCATCTGGAGGATCGAAATGACGTATTAAAATTCGAAAAAGGAGAAAATACGATTTCCCAAATTTTCTCAGAAAGGAACTACGTTTTTTGGTCGCGGAAAATATTAAACCAATCTGTAAATTGTAGGAGTGCTGTGCACATATCTAATATTAAAGAAGTTGCGCCATTACTCACTACATGAAAATAACAGAGTGTTGACTTCCAACGTAAATTTCTTCTTACTTCATTTGGTGGTAAACGTTTTCATAAAAAAAATCTCAAAGGGTTTTTTTCACTCTATCGACTGAGCCTGCCATTTGACAATCGTATTTATCAGCCTGTTTAATCCCTGACAGTGATTGTACACTTCTGGCAATTAAAATTGCAACACCAGAAAGGGATAATCTGACGAACTTCAAAATCACATTTTAGAGTTTTCCACTTTGTCAATGCTAAATTATTGTTGAACTTGAAGAATCTGAAGAACTATTAAGCGAATAATCGCTTGAGTTCGTGTGAAAAGAAACAACAAGATGGAAGGGTAAATAACCCTTTATTATTCAAATAAGATTGAACAGAACTCCGTCTTGGAATGTACAATAAAAGCCGATACTTGGGCTTGAACTTAAGAGGCTAAGAAGTAAACTAAAACTAATCTAAACTAAGAGATATAGCCGAAACTATCAAGATTCTAACCGAGTTGGCCCCTTAACTCTAATTGACTGCGAAGCTACCAAGAGCCTGAGTACGGCCGAGCGTAATAACAGCTTTGAGAGAGAGTAGCACAAAAGGCGAACGCGCGCTATTCAGAAGCTCTGATTCTCTCTAACTCAGCAAGTAGAACTTCGCGATTAAATACCGCTCTTCCTCATTATGTATTCAGACGTGATTCCAAAACTACGTACTGGCCGGAAGTAGTAAGTTGATGTTAAGAATTTGACAGGAAAGGAACTTAAAATTTAACTGTTCATAAAATTAACAGAATTCTTACAACTTGATAGGAAGAAGAGGTTTGGGATATGCAACAGATTAGTATTTCAGCGCATTTAGACAACACACAGAGAGAAACGACATCCGAAGCACTGCATAAGAGAAAAGTCATGTAGTGGATTTCTCATTAGGAAAGCACTTTGTAAAGTCGGAGTTTGATGAAAATATCGTGTTATGCCTCGAATAATTAGAAGGAATGCTTACCAGCAAGTTTCGGAATTCGATAGAGGCAGGATCGTTGCCTATCGAAAGTGTGGATTATCGTTCCTTGATATCGACCGTCGCACTGATCAACATCCAACCACAATCTTGTGAATATGGAATAAATGGCTTGTTGAGGGTCATATTGAGCGGCATGCAGGATCTCAACGCCCTCCTTTGAGTAACGCCCGAGAGGAGAGACATATTGTGAGACCAGCCCTTGCAAAACCGTACAGCCATATCACGGACCATTAGTCAGGAAATGGGCATGTTTGCGGCACGACTAGTATCTCCTCGTACGGTGCGTCGACGTTTATAGCCGCGTGGAGTATCAACACGAAGACCATTACTACTGTTTCTCTTCACAATGCATGATAGAGAGAGACGGCGACTCTGGTGTGCCCAACCACAAATATGGATACAGGAGTAGCACAAAGTCGTTTTTTCTGAGGAGTCCCGGTTCTTCGTGCAGTATCCTGATGGCCCTATACGTGTCTGGAGGCTCCGAAGAGATCGCACATCGCCTGCTTGCATTCGATATCGGCATAGGGCCCTTGTACCTGGTGTAATGGTTTGGGCAGCCATTGGGTGCACGACAAGCACATCTCTAGTTCGGGTCGAAGGTAAGTATTACACAGTACATTACATTTCTGACATCTTACGTCCAGTGGTTGTGCTCTATCTTCGAGGCCTGCCAAACGCCATCTTCCAACAAGATAATCCAAGACCACATGTTGGACGTCGTATTCTGACCTTCCTCGATACACAGGGTATTCGACTGCTGTCTTGTCGTGCACGGTCTCCAAATCTGTCATCCACTGTAAACATCTCGTCATGGGTTGCTGAGAAACAGCAAGGAATGAGTTACCCTTTTCTGTCATCGAAGCCCAGTTCGACTCCATAAGGGCCGTTTTATCTGCCAGGGGTGGCAGCTGTTTCTACTATTTCGCACGTTTATGAACCTCCAAACTGCTTACAAATTGAATCATTTTGTCTTCATGCCATACTGCTTACGTACAATAAATATGCATTTTGTATTTGCTTTCGTTCATGCTGTCGCAATTTTAATGGCCGGCAGTGTATATTCATTCCACACGGCCGGATTCATGTCTCCTATGAGCTGTCCTTTTACGAAAGGACAATGGCTGTAAGCCATGCAACCAAAGCATTCTGTTATGAATGCTCGGCTGCTAAGTAAATGCAAGTCCTATTTTTTTTATTAATATGCAGTTGTCTTCTTCAGGTTTTCCGAAACTTTTGCCATTATTCGATGCAGCCACACATTTACATTGTTAAAACACTCAAACACTCTTGCAACACACTATCGTATATCATGTGAGACTATACGGCAAGTAACTAATACATATCTTACAGAAACGCAGTAATATATACTGTTATAATATGACACGATTCACTAAATGCCTACTGTTATCAAAATTTGCACATTTTTATGGCGCGGATACCATGGTGTGCCAGTACAACGTTTTGCAGTTTGAACTTTTATATAGGCGCAAAAAAATATTCTCGAAAATTTGTTGTTTCCTTTGGAAGAAAAACATTTCCTGAAAACATATGCAGTAAACTAAGGTTGATTTTCGCTTAATTTAAAAATTTACGTTGGCATTTTTTCTTTCGGTGAAGCATATCTTCGGAATATTAAGATTCGGGGTAGTACAGCATGGGTTGTATATTTTTGAGAAACATCATGAACAGTTCATAAATGAACTTAAGACATTATGAAGAGTTCATAACCAATCGTTTTCATTTTCTAATTAAAATGTTGTGAAATGGCCTGTTCCTAAGCGAATTTAGATTTTTTTCTGCCTTCTCTTGTAATAATATTCATATTGGGTTGCAGAAAATTCTGAAAACCTTTGAAAGACCCTAAAAACGCCGAAGTTCCGAAACGTTTGACAGTATTCTTGAGCAATCTGGAGCATTTTACGCGTATTGAGGATTTTAGTTATGAAAATTTAATTAATTTATAAAAACGCTTTTATAAAAAATTTAGATTTATGATTTTTAATAAATCTGTTATTATAAATTTCGGTAATCCTATTTTGAAACTAATGCAAATGATTTTAAATCGTATATAAATTTTACACACTCTGCGTACTGCAGAGTAGACGATTCGATATTTTTATTTGATTCAAGTCGAATCTTTGCAGTGTTTGTTTATAAAAATTCGTTTTTGCATATTCCATTAGCTAATTAGTAACTAATTTATCATATACTTATGGAAATTCGAGGTGGGGGAAACTTATGGAAACTTTTTGCTCTAAAAGTAATGAAATTATATTTTTCTTATGTTCCAGTTGAGATTTAATTAATTTGCATGCAATAGTTTTAGGATTTTCAACGATTTAAAAGTTTAAGCATTACTTACCCTAACAAGAACGCCATTTATTTACATTTGAAACTCTTCGTATAATAATGAATTAAGTCAGTTGGTGCACGAAATTCAGTGTCTTTTTTCCCAGTGTGACCAAAAGTTAACTTTCACTTTTGTGCGCCGAAAATATTGTCTTTCTGCCCGCTGGCCGAATTTGCGTCGGAATTTTTAATTTTAAAAATAAAAATTAACTCTTTTTGTTGGTTTGTGCATTAGCACTGAAGGCGTAATGAGTAAGTTTCCTCAGGCGCAGTTTTCATTAAAGAATCATAAGTCAAAAAATTAACTACGAAATCTTTATTTAATAAAATAGGAGAATTTTGCTTAACTTAAGTATAACAAAAAGTAATAATCTTCACAGACATTAAAACACTGAATTATCGAAAAGGAGATAACTTACATACAAATATAAGTCATACATCTTCAAGCATACCTATTTAGGCAATTAAAAAAAAAAAAAAAAAAAAAAAAAAAAACAGGAACATACTTTGACACCGCACCTGAAAAGAGAAAGTACTAACTGAATTAGACCTTTGGCGGTGATATAAGTAACTAGGGTGAAAATCGAATACACTGCACGTAGCTAAGGTGAAAGTCAAATATACTGCGTTGCACGCGAACTTTACTTTCTCTCGCCAATATATATACCTTGGTGCACGTTCGTTTCGTATGCCTTTCGAGTTTCATTATGCAAAATACCTAAATTTATGCTAACACTTTTTAACTATATTTTGCGTTTTATGTTTCTGTGTATTTTGTAATTTTTAATGAAGATTTATTTTTAATGAAATTTTGCCCCACCGCGATGTGAGAACTGAAATGATTGAATGAGAAATAGATCTCTAATGAAATTCGAGGAGATAAGTTTAAATGAATTTTTACTGCCTCCTAGACGGTATAGTGGTTACTGCGATACTGAAGGGCCTGGGTTTGAATCCCGGAGAAGGCATGGTTGTAACCGTCCGTGCCTTCATAGGAGGCAATGATGGTTCACCTATTAGGTGCCTCCATAATAAAGAGACCACCACATCTGGCCTTAGAATAGATTGATGGACTCTGTTACAAAACTGTAACTGTTCATAATCTGCCATTGGAAAAAAGCGTTTAAATGAAGTACAGCAAAAAATGCGTATAATATAATAGGCTGTGTAAGGAAGTCATGGGGTGTCAGATAGACATCAGATGTGTTATAATGACTAAGTGATGTCAGTTGTTTTATGATGTGTGAGTTTTATTATGAGTATTTATTATTTTTAAATATGCAAATAGAAGGAAGATTATAAAGTCGTACTAAAAGTCGAATTTTTCAAAAATTAATTTTAAGCTATTTAAATGGTTTTATAAAATTGGTGTTCATCTAATTCAAACTCATTACAAAATACCTTTCCCCTTTAAAACTTTCCTTTGATGTTGATATATCATTTTACTATCTAGAGATCAAGTTTTAAAAATCGTGATAAGTTAGATTTCGCAATGTAGGGATGTGTAATATATCTTGGATAATGATATAAATACAATAGAAGATGTAACTTGAACTAGTAATAGGCTTTTGCATGTGCTGCTCCTCGTGAAGAACTAGACATCATCAAGGAAACAAATGTGCTTTGTTTGCCAAATGCACAATATTTCCTGCATATTATAAGGTTTTTCTCCCACTTTCCTAGCGTGCCTTCGTGGTGTAGTGGTTCTCCACACTGGGCCGGTATTCCAGAGGTCCGCGGTTAGATTCCCGCCGAAGGCGGTTGCTAATTTTTCATCTTTCCTGCTTCCGAAAAAAATACCTAATGTCTCTAAAATATAATAAAATGATGTCACGATAAAGGCATCAGTATAATAAGGTTTCTTTTTCTTTTATTTCTTTGTGAAGTCTCACCCGGTGATTTTCTCAGGTACCGGGGAAATTGCTATTAATTTTATGTCTTAGTATGCAAAAATAGTCACAAATGAGAAGAGAGCTGGTTTTCTACTGTCGCTTTCTGGAAGCTACTTCACTCTTGATTTTACCAAGTAATTGGCCATTTTGATACCCTAAATGCCGATATGTGAAAAATGTTTAATTATTTGCATTATGGCAAAGCACGCAAAGTCTATTTGCCTAAGAGAGGGATACGTCCGTGGAGAACTTTCTAAGGGAAACTAGAACCCATTCACGTTACGCTTAGGACTCACAAAAATTCTCACGCACTTAGACCCCTCACCGCGATTTGAACTATCAGTGTTTGGCAGTTTTATCTACTGGGCTATTTGTGGATGGATGTATAAAGGGATCCACTTGACGGTGATATTGAAATTGTTATGCAAGTTATTCTAAGATGCTGGTAATGTTATATTCAAGATCACGTGTAAATGCGGGAATATCTGTGAAATGCCTGGAAAAATTGTCATGACAGATAGCCGTAGATTGTCTGCAGCGTGGCGTGACAATATGATGCACGGAATCCTGACGTGGAATGTAGCTTTCAGAGCAAGAATTGGCATGGAAGTCTTGCAGAGTATCCCGGAATGCATTTATATGGAATGTCACATAGAAATGTTGCAGCTAAGCACCTGCCGACTTAAATGAACAGCCGAGCGGTCTCTACTGACATGACGAAGTAGTTTGTACCACTCAAGTTAATTACTTGTTATTCACGCTACATTTTTCTTCATTAACCCGCGAGCACGCACGCCAAAATTACGAAACGAGAAGGCGCGCTGGGTGTGTCATACCCGAAAGCAATTAACACGTTTTAAATTACATTAATAATATAAATATGAGTGTAGATGTGGATTAACATAAACAACGAACTTTAGAATATTTTTAAGAATATAATAAATGGAGTACTTAACATACAATTATTTTGCACATCTCTGGCAGACTGAACACGTATGCTCTATACAAATACTGCTATTACATTTCTCGCACAGAAACCGTGTCTTTCTGTCCTTGTTTTTAGGGCACTCGGCGCATTTTCTGTAAACGTTTTTCATCTTTTTAGATGGTGGTTCCATGTTGCAATCTCCTAAAATTATTTTTTCTTTTAGTTTCAAGGGAGCATGATTTTCTGCCGCCGTTGATTTGAGTAATCTTCCACTTTCGAATAACCCGTATTTCCTAGAATTTTAAAGATAATGCTTTTAGAACTAGTCCTAACATTCGTTCGGAATTTGTTTTTCTTCCATGCCAAGCCATTTTTACCAACATATTTTTCACCATTTCATAGATTTTCTAATTCACTATCTAATTCAGTGTCTGTATCACTGTCTGTTGATGAATTATAATTGCTGTTGTGTTCTTCATCCATTAATTCTTCCTCCTCTTCTCTAAACGTTTCATCATCTGTTGAAATGGTTTCTAGAATATTTCTCAAGCTTTTCCATTTCTTTATCATAACTTAGATTCCGTTCCATGCTCACTAACTAAGAAACTGAGGGTGAAAATCTGAGAGACGCGAGAAGGCGCGCGGGTGTGACATACCCAAACGATACAATTCCTAGAAAAGTATTCGAAGAATCACTCCACAGATTTCCCAGCTTCATTATTGTAACCTTGAATTCAGCTTCAAAAGTCGTCCATTTCCATGAGATAAGGGACAAAGAATATGCCCACGGGTATGAGATATGGCGCGCGTGCTCGCGGGTTAAACTCATTCCCACCCTTCAAACTTAATGTTACAATTTGCATCGAAGTATGTTCCTGTAGCAGGCAACCACGTTTTACGCTGAGCAGATGCTTTCAAAACCATAAAATATTATACAACATTAAGCTACAATTACTGTCATAGACTTAAAAAAATAGTGTAATTAATTATTTTATTGTCTAAAATGGCTGTTTTAAATCCTTTTATTTCGCTATCGGCAAAATTAATGTCTTCTATTTTGTGTTTGGAAATTTTTATTGAAAGAGTTCACTTTGCAATAAGTTACAATAATACATTAAGTTACAATTACTTGTGATTTTAGCAAACAATGCTAAAAATATTTTATGTAAGTACATCGTTTAATTTCTTTCCAATGCATTTGCCTTTAGCGTCAGTACAATTTTTCATTTAGATAAACCAATTTTCCAAATATTCGGAAATTCCTGGAACAAGAATATGTTGTTTATAAGCCTTAAATACTTCTTATGGTCTGTTAAATCAGTTAATGTTTGATTGTCGAGAACAAGAAATTCTCATTGGCTGACAAATCAGGTGAATAAGGACAGTGACTTGATTGTTTGAAGGAATTTAGGAAATTTTGAAGCACTCAAACGGAAGATTGTAGCTTTTCCCGTCCTTTCTCTTTTCATCTTCAGCCATTTCGTCCGCTGCCTTCCCCACCTAATCTCTCTCCCGTTTCATCCTCTGTTCGAAAAATTACTTTATGGTGAAGTTACAGAAAAGAATTAACATAAAATATCCTGCTATCTAAGATAAATACAGGGTGACTGCTAATTCATGGTACAAACTTTGAGGGCTGGTACGGGACACTATAATAATCACATTTTGTAAATTAATATTAATTAATTTTAAATTAATTTAAACTAATTTTTATAAATTAATCACATGTTGTAAATTAATTTCTACTTGTAAACGAGGTTATGAAAATAAAATTTTCCCTATCGTTTGTTCTTTCCTGTGTTTGTGCTTCGCCGCTTCACTTTTTTTGACTATACATTCCTATACAAAATGCGATTGTTACAGTGACCTGTACCGGTCCTCAAAGTTTGTACCATGATTAAGCAGTAACCCTGTATTTAAAGTTTAGAAAGATGTTGTAGAGACATTAGGCTAATTTTGGAAGCCGGAGAGATGAAAAATTAGCATTTGCCTTCGCCGGGAATCGAACCACGGACCTCTGGAATACCGGGCCAGCGTGCAGAATAACTACACCACGAAGACATGCTAGGGAAGCGGGAAAAATACTTTATAATGTTTCCAATTTAACATTCGCAGATGTGATAAAATTCGAAATTTCGTGTTTAATGAAATTCAGTTTTATACTATTGGTAAAGGTCCACCAAAAGCCGAGCAAACGAGACCGCTGAACATTGGCAAACTAGACCCTTGTTAATGAGCTATCCGCCATTTCTTTCATATATAATGTAAATGTGAGCCAAGTTTCCTTACAGCTTCTTCCGCAAAACATTTCTGTCCTTAGATCACTAGCTCTCATATGCTTAAAATTAAGCAAAACGGTTTATGTTTGGACTGGATTTTAATCAAAACTCGACTAATTTCGAGGACGATCAGGCACGGATCCCCTTTTTGTCAGCAGCAAAAGAAGCCTTAGAAACCAAAACGTTCTATTCCTGATTTGAGATAGCATCTTTATAATATACTTTGTATCTACTGTAATTCCACTGTGATATGCAACAATAATTCTAATTCTGCACTCTCTGATATAAAGTATATAATTTGTATCTTTTAGTTCGAAGGATTAAATTTTTATCAGTTGAACCTATTCAGCAGATGAAATTTCAGTTTTGCGTTTTACTCTTTTAAATATTTGAGTTTCTGAAACTCAAACCCTGATGATTTGTATTTGTTAGACTGAGTTATATTACAGAATTGAATTTTAATAATCACTTTAGTTACCACCCATTACGTTCAGAACCCATTACTTTAGCAACGTTAGAAACAACTTTTATGAATCATAACAAAGCTGCAATTTAATCAGTGGCAGTTGGTATAAAATTTCAACGATAATTAAAGATTTTATGTTTCCGAAATGGCAACATACTAAGAATTGGGAATGCGCGACGAGGGCATCAATAAATTAAATATCTCATGTTTCGCGTAGTGGCAAAATTTTCTAAGATTCGCGGGTGATGAATGCTGCTTCATCAAATTTCATTCAAATTTCAGTTTTGCGTTTTACTCTTTTAAATATTTGAGTTTCTGAAACTCAAACCCTGATGATTTGTATTTGTTAGACTGAGTTATATTACAGAATTGAATTTTAATAATCACTTTAGTTACCACCCATTACGTTCAGAACCCATTACTTTAGCAACGTTAGAAACAACTTTTATGAATCATAACAAAGCTGCAATTTAATCAGTGGCAGTTGGTATAAAATTTCAACGATAATTAAAGATTTTATGTTTCCGAAATGGCAACATACTAAGAATTGGGAATGCGCGACGAGGGCATCAATAAATTAAATATCTCATGTTTCGCGTAGTGGCAAAATTTTCTAAGATTCGCGGGTGATGAATGCTGCTTCTTCATTCTTTGTTTTTATCTACGCCAGTTTCTGAGACATAACCACAAAAAAGCCTTTGGAAGGCATTGCCACTACGCGAAACATAAAACTTCAATTTTTTTTTCATGACACATAGTTCATTTTCAGAATGTTACCGTTCTGTAAAGCAAAAAATCTGATGTGTGCATCACATGACTTCCTTGTCCAGAATATTAAATTATGCGCAGTTTTTTCTCTATTTAATTTAAAGTTATTGAATTGAATTAATAAAATTTACTATATTTATTTACCATAGCGAGACTCTGGCGCTATGTTTCCTTAACAGCGTTACATCTAATTCATTTTATAACTTAGAATGCACAAAAATTATAGCATCTGAAGAATTATCTAACAAATCTGAAACGATTTATTAAAGAAATTAAACATAAAAAAGAAACAGTTTTTCACAGATGATTCAGGGCTGCTTACTTAATGTCCATGCGCTACTCATGAACATATTTGCTGCTAACGCGAAACACTTCCTCGAATTTCATTAGAGATATATTTCGCATTCAATTAATTCTGTTCTCACTTCAGGGCAAGGCAAAAATACATAAAACCTCAAAATATATTCATAAAAATTTGCAAAATATAGAAAAATACATAAAACACCGTATATATTTTTCTAAATTAAATACAAAACCATCAAAAAACAATTTTTGCAATTAAAATTAGAATTTTTACGCAAACACAAGCAGACAACAAGGCAGATTTTTCGGTGCACAAAAATGAAAGTTTAATTTTGGTTCCACTCGGCAAAAAGACACTGAAAGAGCAGAAACTGAATTCACTAGTCTGCTAAGTTTCAAATGTAAACAAATATGGCTGCTGTATTAAAAAAATTAGGCTTACCCGCACTTAAACAACTTTTAAATTGTTGATAATTCAAGAACTATTGCGTGCGGATTAACTAAAGGCATCTGAACCGGAATATAAGAACAACATAATTCAATCAATTTTAAAGCAAAAAATCCGCAATTTATCAACATATAAGAATAAAAAAATGTATATATATATATGTTTCCGATTGCAACCCAAAAGGGAGGTGTACAAATACATATTATAGCAGACCTATATAGAAAATTTCAAAATACAAAAAGAGTCCTTTATTCTGTCCTTACGTACAGATGTCAAGCCAAAACATCGTTAAATTGCATTCGATAGCGGTCAAAATGGATGTTTTCGTTGAAATACTATGATTGAATTTTTCGTGATTGCAATACTTCCTTTACTTTATACAAGGTTAGGTTAGGTTAGGTTATTTAATTGCGGCAAAGCCTCGAGTGCTATCTGTCTAAGGGAAGGGATGTCTTCTTGGAGGACTTTCTAAGGGAAACTGGCTCGTATACACGTTATACATGGGCAAAACCACGAAAACGCCCATGCAGCGAGCTCATTCGCGGGACTCGAACCTCAGACCGAACTACCAGTATTCAGCGACTTTACCGCTCGGCCGCTCAATTGCAATAATTTTATTAATGCAGAGATTTCAAAGCAATAAATGTATTTAACAACATAATCTTTATTCTACTTTTTTAATAATTTATCTCTCTAATACTAATTAAAATATCTTTATTTTATAATTTAACCATTTCGTAATTTTTATGAAAATCTGTAGCACTGTTGTAATTAATAAAATATACTTTAAGGCTAAATACTGTGTAATTGGCAAAATATTGCATAATTGATTTCTAAATTTTTTATTTTTATTTTTATTTTTTTTTCATTTTTAAAAATTTTTAATGAACTTTTCTTTCAGATGTAGACTATAATCTGGAATTTTAGATTGCAATGCCCTTTTGGGCATTTCTTAGCCGAAAGAAGCAATTTTCCTAACGAGGCTATTAATTTCGTTTTGGCGTTTTGCGTAGGCCACTAAAAAACGGCGTTTCACTTTTTAAATTGTTGCCACGAAATATTAGAGCCTTGCATTATATTTAAAGAAATTAAGTAATGAAAAATCTACACGAATGTATGTGTGCTTCTCGCACTGTGGGAAAGCAATGGTTCCTAGAAATATCAAATTATGAATAACGTAGTCCTCCAGTAGAATATGGACATCTGGAAGCCCAATTTGGAATTTGTTTTATTATCTATTTCATATTTTGTAAACCTTTAACGAATTTTTCATTGACAGATTCAACGATCTCAAAGCGTGCAACGACAACACTGTACGAGAAAAAATATCTCCAGCCTACGAGACTGTGTATCGGAAGTTTTAAAGATATGCTCTTTTAAAATATTTTGTGATATTGCTGTTCAATTAAATTTTATGGTTTAAGTGGGAAGAACATGATATTTAATAAATAAAGGTAACACACAAAATGTTAAAAAGCGGATGTAATATAAAATCTGAAAGCTTTCAGATTTTTTACTATTTCTTTTTTTATTTATTAATATTAAGCAATTTTTAATCATGGGAAACCAAGTGCATAATCTCTTTCTAAGTACCTATTTCTATATTCGAGTAAAATTAATCTGACATCTTACTTTCTTCAGGGAGTACATATGTTAACATAAAAGGTAAAAACTCATAGAATTTTATCAATAAGCTTAATTATAAGGAAAAGAATACTCGTAGATTTGAAACAGATGTCCGCTATTCGGATAAATGTAGCTTTGCAGCGTAAGCGTTTACTTCGCCATGGAAAAAAAAAAACAATATTGATCAAAACTAGTTAAATCGCGTAAAGCCATCACAAACGTGAATACAAACGTTTTGCTTCTTTGCGGCATTTTAGATTCAATTTAATTGAATAAATGCAAGCATTGTTTCAAGAATCAGATTATTTCATGGCATGTAGTCTTAATTTCTGTAAACAGAAAGTGTCATTTCTCTGAACCTGAATCTTCATTTTATGGGATATTTTTCATCACGTTCTGCATCTTGAAAAACTACTACCATTTTTCGTTTGCTTTTGACAGTTACTGATATAGGAAAATGGGATTGATTATACTGTAAGAGAAACATTCGTTTCGGAAAAGTATACATATTTTTATTCGCCATACCATAAAGTTTCAATTAAAACTAAAAGAAGATGCTAAATTTTAATCAGCTCGTTATAATGTGTTATGTTTTTCAAATAATTCATTTAGTATACCGTCAAAACACAAACTAGTTTCGTATTAAGGTTCTGAGTTGAACGTTCAAAATTTATACAGATTTTATGTGATTGAATATGTTCTCAAACTGCATAAAAAATCTTGCGAATTAATGTGAAAGACTGCTACACTCATTTCAAATCCTCAGCTTAAAACAAAACAGTCTACGGAAAATATAAATATTAATGTAGTGGAATTGCTACAGTAGCATCAGATGATTCATTTGTAACAATGTCTATTCTTCTGTTAATCACCTTTTTCTAAATACTGATTTAATTGATGAAACGAAAAGAACTTGAAGTGGAACCAACAAACTATTTAACTCCTTGAATATAGAAACAAACTGGTAATATTATTTTTTCTGTTAACCATAATATAGATTATTTCTCTTTCCTCTGTTTTTTTTTAACTTGCTTTTGCGGTTCACTGTGGACGTCGTCCTCTGTATTACGCAATCAGTGGAGAATTTATTCTAGCTATGAAGTGGTTTAATTGAAAACAAAGGAATATTTAACACTTGCGAGCATTCACGAGTAGTGAATGTCGCGTAATATTCCGTGACATCTGTTGATTTGAATTCATTTTATGATCTGTTGATTTCTTTTCTCTGCTTTATTTATAAACACTGTGGTAGAGCAATTTATCTGATTAGTTCGTACAACTAAATTACAAAATGAAATAATATATTCCGTTATGTACTACTGTTAAATTAAATGCATTACTCTTCTCCCTTTCAATGCTGATTTTATTTTAAGAAAGTATTATTAATAAAAGATTTTTTAAAGTGTGTTTTTTACAGCAGACGTAGCTTAGTGTATTCATTCGGTTAAGTGTTATCGAATTGTCGAAATTCTGCCCATTTATATACCAAATATGTCGTTTACTGTGATCAACAACTCGATTAGTATTGTCAAAGCATTATACAATAAAACTTTGAACCTGAACTAATGCGGAAATATAAAGTCAAAATAAATTATACAAATTTACACATGACAGGGAATATTATTGATTCCGGAACTCAAATTGCATGAGCAGTGAATGAACAATATATAAACTGCTGAAGGGGCAGACATTTTTTTATTGAAATTTTTATTTAACGAAATAAAAAATATTTTAATTTCTCTTACTAAAGATTTATTTAAACGTAGATGAACAATATCGTAGAAGGAAAAAATTTCGAATTTATATATATTGGTCTTTTTATTTTATTTATTAATTTTTTCTTTAAAAGCATAAATAAAACTATGTATATTTATATGCAAATAATTATAAATTTTTTTATTTCTTACTACATCTTGACACTGGGTGGCTTTTTGATTCAGATAAAAAATTTAGCCTCGGAAAGAGATTAGTAGAAGTTATCTTAATCTCAGGCTATAGACACTCATCCGTTAATCCGATACATTTCTTACTAATTTTTAACTGTGAAAAGCGGTATTTACGTACAAATGTGTTCCCAAAGAGAGCAATTATTCTGGGTGCAAGAAATCGTAATTAAATTTATTTATTTTTTAAAAAGTACGAATAAAATTTATAAAATTTTTACCTTCAAACTTTTAAACGAGATTTATATCACGTTGTAAATTAATAAGCTCTCTCTAACGTGTTATTCATGATAATTTTTAAAAGAAATGAAAATAATGTAAACTCAGACTTCAAAAAATTAAAATCTTGAGATCTTTGAGGTTCCGTACTTACCACAAATACATAATTGAAATATCGTCGCTGGCCGCATAAAATTGCTTCCGGAGCCGCGAGTTTGAAACCTCTGAAGGACGAGATTAAATCGCCGCAAAGCTTGGTTTCGATTTTAGTTAATCATTTAAAAGGGGGGGTTGATGAAAATCTTACTTTGACGTAGGTTTTCAATAAGTCTATCGATTTTGAAGGCGATCAGCAGATCGGATCGATTTTTGGAGGGAAATTATGTTTGTAAAAAAAAAATTTTTCTCTTGGAGGATAAAAAATCTCTGAAAACATCTAGGTCAAACTAAGGCACATTTTTGCCTAATTTTAAATTTTACATTGGCAAGTTTTCTTCCATTGAGGGATGCCCTCTGAGTATTAAAAATCAGGCATACCATAATTTCCAGTAGCATTAATTGCAAATAATTTCCAGAAACATTATGAGCAATTAACAAACGAACTTTGGCTTCTAAGACATTTTGAGCCATTTATAAACAAACGTTTCCTAATTGAAATGCTGCGAAAGTACAAATTTATATTGTTAGCATTAACATTTATAGTAAATTACCAAATTCTATTGCTATTTGGAAGCCTATTTTCTCATTGCTTAATGTTATCAAAATAGCCGTGGAAAGAAACATATTTTGTAGCAGGAAAAATTTTTGTCGCAGTCGAAGTTATCTGATGGGAGTTTTCGCTGCAAGTACCAAACTACCGCGTAAATATTTCTAAAGAAAATTGTTTAGCGCGTGCCGCGTCGTGATGGAAAATATACAAAAATAAAATTGCTTACACAGCAGACAAATCACTTGATGCTGTTAGCTTTTGTAGAACAATATCCTTTTATAGATCATCTACTGACTGCTACATTGTTTGTTGGATGTTTTAATGCTGATCATTTGAGGATTTTTAAGTGCGGAAATGCCGATAGTATATTCTTGAAAAATATGTCATTCGACAGCCCTTTATAAGAGTAACAGTTTGATATAACTCTCATAGGGGTGCTCCTTATCACCTGTGGACGGTTGAATTAATTACAACTTCGGAAAATATGTCTCAGCTTTTCAACAATCATTACTCCGTTTCAACGGGGGTGTAAGCTTTATGTACTAAATATTTTCAAGATTTCATTTGAAAATTATGTTTTAAATTATATTTTCCTATAAGAGAAGTTTTCTTCTTTCAATTAAGATAAGTACTTTTCCTATACCTATTTGCATTTAAAAATTATTATATTTTCAAATTTTGAATTTTATCCTCTTTTATCTTAAGAAAAATTTATTGAGTTATATTATTGAATCGGCTCTAACTGATCTAAATACATATATCTTTTATATTTTCATTTTAAGATTTTGTTGAAATATAATGATTTTATAATAGAAATAACAAAAAGAATTTTCTCTTTCTTTTCATATTGGTTTCATTTCTGAATATTCATTATTTTAAAAGTTATTATACATTTTTCAATATTGTACTATTTATTTTCATATTTAAATCATTGGAATATTACTAGCAATGCACATGTCAAAATTTAACTAAGCGCATGCAATAATACATTCATCTAATATATAAAATTGTTAATATCCTAATAATAAAATAAATAAATCTCATTTTAAATATATTTTAAGAAATTGTTTAGTTTTCTGTACTTGGAAACACTAAATATTTAAATATTATTAAATAGTAACATACGAAATAAAAGTTAACGCATTGTTTACATTTTAATAGCAGAAAGCACAGACTCTTGTGTTTTCAAGATTTCAATTTTACAAGACTTTAACTTTTTACTTCTATTTTTCTTCTCTACATTTCTATTATTTTATAATAATAATGAGTACCATTGTTACTTTTTTCGGACACAAACTCAGAATTAGATATGATCATCGCATTCTTTTACAACAAAGGACTGAAATTTTTAAAATCCAAAAAGGGGGAAAAGAACACTAGGTACTACTTTGGTAGACGGTTGCACGGATTATTGGCGATTTACGTTGGCGCGGTTTTTACAAACGTCAGCCATCTTTAAAAACGCTGTTTTTACGCATAGTAAAGTATTCGAAACTTGAAAAAAAAATAAATATCGTTAAAAGTAATGGATTAATTTTTTGTTGAAAATGTCGTTTTTTAAGATGGCAGGCAAGTGTAAATAATTACATTTACTATGAGTATAAAATACTAAAGTAAGGCTATTATTACTTTCATATAGCAAAGAAGAGAATAGAAACACCGCTATAAAAACATTGTGCCAACGTTTAATTAGATTAAAATATTACTGAAATTGAATATCGAATTAAAACCATCATACCAACATTTAAAAGAATTAGAATATTATTAAATTCAAATGCTTTAAAATACGTTATATAGAATATAATTAACATTAAAACATATGGACAATAATTATCTCAGCAATTTTTGAAAATAGTGTATTAATTTTTTTAACAAAAATTGAAGTATACAATTATAAAAGAAAAGAAAAATATGTACTTACATTTTTTTGAGTCATTTAACATGTTGTTTATTGATAAGTACCACAAAAAATATCGGAATCATAATTTAGATAACATCTTTGAAGACATCTTTGACGGAATTCGAAGATATGAATTAAATTTTAAAACGGCGCGGAAATGCACAAATTGTCAGTAACCAATCAGGGTGCTGATTATAGCTTGTTAATGCACAAATATTCTATAACCAGTCAGAGAGCTTATTACATCACGCCTAGAATTAAAATTATTTAAAAATTCATACATAATAAAATCATTTTTAAAAAAAATGCAAAATTAAATTGTATTTTAATATTTAATCACAAAATAAACAACCACAAAATAAAATTTCATAAAATATGATAAACAATCAAATTTTTATTTCAAATAAAAATGCAAAATTAAATTGATTTTTAATATTTAGAAGCCATAAATAATATTTAAAACACGGAATTTATGCACAATAAAACACATTATTTTTTAAATAATATGACAACAAAGTATCGGTTACCATAAATAACTTATCTAGCAGTGGGTTTACCATAAGTTGTATTACTCGCCAAAAGAAAATCGCCAAAAATCGCCAAAATCCGTGCAACCGTCTACCAAAGTAGCACCGAACACTATTTCATTAAAGTTACAAAATCAACTAACAAAAATTTTGGACAATCTAAGAAATATTGCCATGAAATCAACTGAAATTAAGAACTATTCTGATAAATCAGGCCAAGTCACTCGTACTATCCTGTCTCCGAATACTCATAATAAGAAGACTACTACGTAAGACAAAGCGGGGCAAGTTACTCCGTCTATTCAGTCTCCTCAATCTCAAAAAGAAAAAAATCAGTGCTCAAAATAAATCAGCTCATATTATTCCCAATTTTCATTTAAATGAAACTCACACTGATAATTTTCATCAAGATCATTCTACCACACAATTATCCATCTGTGAACGATTACAACTCAAATAAAAAATCACCAGCACTTATCATCCATCCAAAAGAAAATAATACGACTGAAAAACTTTTAGATGATTTGGATCACTATGTACCATTAAACAATTTGAAACAGAAAATTAAAAATATAACCAAACTTAAAAGAGGAGGCCTGGTTGTCACCTGCGAATCTTACAACGATGTCAAACTCCTTAAAACAACAATAATAGATAGCCCAATAGATAATATTTCTCTTCGAATCTCTTTACCAAGACTCCCAAGATGTAACTTTCACAATGTTCCAGCCCATTACACGGATCAGGACATTTCTGCCTTAATATCTTCGTTAATAGATACTTTCAACCACTCTTTCACCCCACTTTTCAAACTTTCAGAAAGATCAGAATCTACAACAAAGTGGGCAACTGAATGTTCCCCCACGGTTTTTGAACCTCTTATCAACATGAAATCAATTGCAATAGGTTGGAAAACTATTCGAATCACCGAGCACTTCGGAATTCTTCGATGCAATAATTGTCAAGATTTCGCACATTCAAGCAAATTCTGCACTTATTCAACTCATTGTCTATACTGCTGAGATAATCATCATATCTCGCAATGTCAAGCTCCAGCTCCAACCTGCATTAACTGTCAAGTTAATAACTTATCTTTTAACACCAATTTTCATATCTATCATGCTGCAAATGACGTTCACTGCCCTTCTTATCAATTAGAAGTCTCGAAAATGAAATCAAGAACATACTACTAATGGATTCTCATAAACAAATAAGAATACTACAAATAAATTTATAAAGAGCTCGTGCCACTTTACCGAAAGCTCTACAGTTAGCAAAAGAATAAAATATCAATATCATCTTTGCACAAGAACCATATATTCCCTCAACAAGGAAATTCCTTCGGGGCTATTTTATCATCTTTCGCATTCTCATAAATCTGCTATAATCTACTTTGGGCCTCTAATTCCAATAATAGTTCAAACTACTCTACATACAATAACTATCAACTTAGAATTTCTTATTCATCCTTTATTTTGTATCTCCCTTTATGCTCCTCCATCAATAGACTTGCAAGAGATACTTATAGAACTGGACTCAATTCAACTGCCTCCAAACTCAAATCACATCATTGCAGGAAACTTCAACGCACATAGCTCTGTATGGGGAGCGCCGGTTGAAAATAATAGAAGTTGACTGCTTTTAGAATTTATTCAAGAAAAACGACTTACAATTTTAAATAACGCTAATAGTCCACCTACATTCCTGACATTAAGAGCACAAGGTTGGATTGACTTAACTCTCGCAACGCCTAAAATAGCATCCTTAATCTCAAATTGGAAAGTTTCTAAAATAGAATCTTTTAGTGATCACCGATTCATCACCTTTGAAATACAATCTAATTTCACTTTTAATAAAAAACGTCGCTTCAAAACTCATTATGGTGGACACAATAAATTTATAGCTAATCTACAAAATTACTCTGCAGTATTCTTCATTCCTTAAAAACAGCCTCTTCAAAAGCGGAAGTAAATACCTCTGTTTCATACCTCATAAATAGTATAAGAGAGATCTGCAACGCCTCATATAAACGATGCTCACGTGCCAAAAAATTAAGTACTCCATGGTGAAACCAAAATCTTGCAATAGAAAGAAAAAACGTAAGAGCTCTCCGAAGAAGATACAAAGCCTGTATAGAAGATACAGAAAGAACTCACTATAAAATAGCATTCCAAAATGCAAGAGCGCATTATAAAAGAAATATCAGAATATCAAAAATTAATAGTTGGAAAACATTTTGCACTTCTACCTCCAAAATTTATGGCTCCGCCTTCATTATCAATGTACAGTTTCTCTGAATCAATTTCCTCTTCCCAGGCTGCGTTAGAAATTTTATCAAAACTATCCCACAAGATCAATATAGATCGAATCATACCACAGATACAGAAGCATCTAACAGTTCTTCTGCATGTCATCCTAATCCACCAACAGTTATCATCCCTCCAAACATCGATGAATTCGAACATATCATCAAAAGACTAAATAACAGGAAAGCACCAGGTCCAGATGGAATCGACAACATCATCTTAAAACTTATTTTTTATAATAATCAACAAATTATTATATCATTCATTAACGCCTGCTGGTATAACTTAACATTTCATAATATATTAAAAAATGCAGAAGTTGTTTTGCTCCTCAAGAAAAATAAACCAGCCACAAACCCTCTATCTTATAGACCAATATGCCTTCTTCCCACGTTGGGCAAACTCCTTGAAAAACCAATCCTTTCAAGACTTTTATATCATCCAAATAAAAATAAAATCATGCATGAAAATCAGTATGGATTCACACCAAATAAATCAATAGATCATGCTTTTCAAAAAATGCAATAAGTCTTAAAGATGAATGAATCAAAGAATCTTCATTCAATAATAATTTCGATAGATATTCAAGCAGCCTTCGATTCTATCCGCTGGAAAGACATCATAACAATTCTAGAAATAATATCATGCCCTCAGGATATCCTTCATATTATCAAAGACTACCTATGCAATAGAACTCTAAAATATTCTTCAGATTCCGGTGTAATAAATTATAAATTAACAAAAGGTTGTCCTCAAGGATCTTGCTTAAGCCCTACGTTTTGGAATCTTATAGCAAACGAAGTTTTAAAACTATATGACAATATTAAACATACCCATATCCAAGCATATGCAGATAATTTTCTTCTCATTGTGAACGCAAGTAGCCGGAAATCAATAGAAATTAACTCCAGTTTTTCTTTAAATATCTTCCGCAACTGGACATAACTATAAAACATCTACTATAAAATGTAAATGGACATCTACTATAAAATGTAAAGCACTATATATTCCAAAAAGAGGTACTTCCATAAAAAACCTAAGAAAGCCAATAATCAAAATTTCTCAAGAAAAAATCAAAATTGACAAGAGCATCACATATCTGGGAATAGTATTAGATACTCGGCAATCCTGGCATTTCAATATTCAATATCTCAAAAACAAAACTTTAACCCTTCACAGTTCTCTTCGATCTGTAACAGCCAGCACTTGGGGTATATCCTCAAAATTAGAAAACAATTTGGTACATAACAGTTATTGAAAAAATACTACTATATGGAGCTTCCGTCTGGGGTTTAACCTTGAATTCCCAGGCTCAAAAACATTTACTTTCAATCCAAAGACCTTTCCTCCTCTCTCTAGCAAAAGCATATAGAACTACTCCAACTAGTGCGCTACAAATAATAACCGGCATCCCTCCAATAACTTTATCTCTAATAAAAGAAGCAAATAAAGTAAGAATATTAAAACTAAGAATTCAAAGCATAATGAATAATAATGTATTTCAACCCACAGATTTTAAATATCTTAAACACAACTTAGAGCTACATCTTACATATTTTTACACAAAATCCTTATTGGGAACCTTTGAACTCAATAAATATGAACTCACCATATATACTGATGGTTCGAAATCTGAAGCAGGCGTTGGTAGTGTATATTGCGCATTCCGAAAAAATTCAAATATTAAAAACTGGAATATTCGTTTAAACAATAACAACTCAGTTTTTCAAGCAGAACTTTTTGCAATCAAAGAAGCCATATGCTTCGCAAAAGAACTTTCTTTACCCTCCTTAATTCTCTCTGATAGTGCATCTCGTATTCAAACTATAATTGGACACAGTCGATCGCCTATTGTACAAGAAATCCATTATCTACTTTCTCAATTTCAAAACAATAATAGACCACATTTCAAATGGATTAAAGCACAAATCGGTAATAGTGGTACCGAGCTCGCAGATGAACTAGCAAAAGAGGCTGCAAACAATTCTTCCCTTCCAAATTACTCAATTCCATATCCAATATCATTACTAAAAACAAAATTAGAAACAGAATTAATGCACTTATGGAAGCAAACCTGGACTGAAGCAACTACCGGCAGAAGAACTTTTACTTTCATATCAAAACCTTCCAGTTCATTAATATCTACCAACCGTTCAATTACATTTTTCCTAACAGCTCATGGGCCATTTCCAGAATACCTTCATAGATTCGGACTTCACCATACAAATCTCTGTACCTGTGGGAATGAAGGCACAGTAGATCATTATCTCTTTCACTGCAACCTTACTAAAAATTATCACCTTAAAGCATACAATTTAACTTCTGCTCAGTTATGGTTTCAACAGTTATTAAAAAGTAATATTCTAAGAAATCATCTTCATAATATAATAAATTATATCTCCGCAAACATCGATAATCTTAAAGGAACTTGAAATCATTATTCTTTGTTCATTTACCTTACTTAATACGCCATTCTTTCTACTACCTCATTTTAATGCTTTCACTGAAGACTATCTTTATTTAAGTACACCTTCAAGATCTCTCAAGCTCAATCAAGAATTTAAGGATATTTTCTAACTCCATCTCCTTAATATATTAATAAAGTCTCAACTCAAGATTTTTAGTCAAGTCTTTTACTCAAGAATGACTCTCTATCAAGAATTTCCACGAACTTTTCATTCAGGTCATCCTAATTCATTCAAATACTATTTCTCATCAACTTTTATTCAATTACTGCTCTTCATTCTCCATAATGAAATACTTTACTCTTTATATATCTTACATTCTCAGCCTCTACTATTCTCATACATTATGTTGTTCATTTTCAAAATTTGTAATGATTTTCTTAAGTATTTGCTTATGTATTTATGTTTCATTTACTTTCATATTTATTTAGGTATTATGTTTTTATATATTTATTTTCTTCAATTTTTATTATATAATTCTCAAAATTCTGATACTTTATTTGACTTCATATATAACAACATTGTATTTATCTTATTCTAAATTTTTAACTTTTATTTATTCTATCTATTTATGTTTATTATTTATTTTATTATTTATATATTTATTTCTTGATATTTAATTTTTATTATGTAATTATCAAAATTCTAAAATTTTATTGTATTTTACATAACAACACAGTTGGTAGATGATTCCATCAGTTGAGCGTAAAAGCTGAATGTCTTAAAGGCGGTGCAGCTGCTCATCTGATGGTAAATAAATAAATAAATATTCTTTTATATAGAGAGACCTAAATTTTTATAATTCGGAGTTCAGTTACTTTGCTTTTTAACTCTTGTAGCCGAGTTACAAAATAAAACTGACGAAGCAAGCAATGCCGTTAATTTTCTCATATTTTTTCGTCTTTTCCTTTTTCTAGGTCTGGTTCCAGAACCGGCGCGCCAAGTGGCGCAAAGCAGAACGACTTCGCAAAGAGAGGGAGGAGAAGGACCGCCTTCCCTCTTCCGACGACCAGGGAGTTGCTCACGCTCAGGACGATCCGGCCTCCCCCGATGACGACCCCACAGACGACCCTGCACTTCTCCTGACTGGGGACAAAGCGGGGTCGTCGCCCTCCTCCTCCCAACGGCATCTGACCGATGAGGAAGATGCGGACAGCAGCGGCAGGGAGGACGACCTCTCCCCGCCCAGAGCGGTGGCGGCGGCGGCCGCCACCGGATCGGCGTCCGGGGATGATGCCGGAGGGGAGAACGCCATGGAGGTGAGGAAAACTACAGGAACTGCAACTTTATCGACTTTTTCAATTATCTATAAGCCGATAAAATTGGTGTTTAAAGCCGGTTTATTGGAATGTTTTCATTTAAAAAAATTGAACGGTAAATAATACTCCAACTAGATGTTTATTTTAAACTTGTCACGTACGAGGTTCTCAACCAAGGGAAATTTTACAAATTTAGGTTGAGAATGCAGTCAGCCTTTTATTTAGTTTCAGTTTATGAATATAAAAAACTACTTTTGATTAAGTAAAACAAAAATCCTCAAGCCTTTTGTGCTCTATAGTAATGATGTAAGCACGAGGCCTACAAAAAACTTCAAGAGTAAATTTTACATACATCAAATATAAAATTGTGTAGTGATACCACATACAAAAATAAAAATACCGCAAATAAAATACAAACTACTAAATACTATACACCAACTAATTTCAGTGGTTTCAAAGCGCGTGTAATCCTCAAATCCATTTTATGCAGCCCGAGATGACATTTTAATTATGAATTAGTTGCAAATACTGATTTGCAAAGATTTCAAGACTTTAGCTATTTGAAGGTCTGATTTTATATCATTTTCATTTCCATTATAAACGAATACGAATAATGTATCTGAGCACCTATATAAATAGACCTAATTAATGTACAGTGTATTACAGGTACTATAGAAAGGTTAGAAAATACAAATTTTCTTAGCTTTTATTCGTACGTCTGAAAAAATAAATAAGCTTACTTACAATTTTTTGTCTTAAGAATAATTTAGACACACGACAGTGGGTCAGCCAACTTCGAAACGGACGGAAAAGTAAACAGCGAGACACCGGCCATGTGCATCTTTCACGAACCATTTCGAGCTGATTTCGAGCCCCCATTACTCAAAAACTATTAGACCTACAAACTTGCAAATTTGTGCGTCTAATAGAAATCCCTTGAACACTTAGAATCCTAAATTTCATTGATCTACCTCTTATAGTTATTGAATTATTAAAGTCTGAAAAGTGTCATTTTTATCACTCACTGACTGATCAAAAACCTAGACGATTTCTAAATGACTTAGATACTTCAAATTTGACATCAAAGTAGATTAGGCATATTTGTGTATGCCTAGTATAACTTGATGCCAAATTGAAACTAAATCAAATCTAAAACTACAAAAAACTACATTATTATCGACTTTAAACCAAATAATACTCATAATGAGCATTTGACAACGTCACCATTAAATGGCGTTGCTCCAATAGTCGGTTTCCGAGCCATTAATCAACTTTCCTGAAAGTAAAGAATAAAAACCTGTTTATGATAGGTGAAATGATGGCACAGAGGTAGAGTGCAGAGTCGCCTTTTTTTTTTCCATTTTGGTAGTAGGTTCGGGCCTAACTACTGTAATAATAATATAGAAGTTTTAATTTACAATAAATTAAATTATTTAGTTCAAGTTATAAGTTTTAATTGTTAATATTAGTTTAAGTTACAAGTTTTAATTGTCAATTAATTACGTTAAAAATTTGATTTTTCCAATTAGAAAGTAACTCGCGAAGCCAGAAATCCGATATCAAAGAAAGTAATAAATTGTATTTTAAATGAATTGAAAGACGTTGTAGATTCCTACAGCTCTTGCATACGTTAGATCTCAACCCCTTTGTCAATGACACCGACTACACCGGACGTCGTTTCTCTCGAACTTGGCCTCCTTTTCACATTTATGCTATTGTCGTGATAGGTTTGTATGTGAACAACATTTTTGCACAGTTTAATGTAAATCAGAAATGAACCCCATTGACCTCTGAGCATCTACATTTGTGACTTAAATAATTTCTCTTCAAAAATAAGTAATTATTCAAAATCGAAAAGCCACCGATTTTCAGGCTGTAGTAAGAAATGAAGAAGTTTATGATAATTTACAAACGTATGCTTTGTGTTTATGCATCGAAGAAAAATTTAATGTGCGGAGTCATTAGATTATTTTTGAAGAGACTTGAAAAAATGTGCCACGCCCTCGCCGGGAGACGAACCTGCACCTCTCGAATACGCGCCGAGTGTGCTACCGTTGCACCACGAAGGCATTCCGGAAGGAGAGAGGAAACACATACTCTCCCTTTCAAAGGTCGACTGGGGATAGAATCGTCAAATCCTGATGGTGACTAATTATCGTCCATCACCTTTTAGTTCGGGCGTCACTGTAGGTTATTTTTGAAGCAGGAGACGTGAGAAATGAAAATGTGCTGTCCCCTCCCCGGGAGGCGAACCTGGACCTTTCGAATACGTGCAGAATATGCTACCGTTATATTACGAAGGAGTGCCGGAAGGAGGGACAAAATGCCTTATAAATTCATTAGAGAAAGAGACTAAGTTGTCGTTATTTACTCTCAGGTTTCGCACGGATTTGTAAATTTCCTCTGAAAACGTGGAAAATAAATATTTAGTAAGCGAAATTTGAAATTTATTTAAATCACTTTTTTTTTGTTCATAAAACTTTTCATTTCATAAAAAATTTTAAAAAAAAATCTGTGCCATCAGCTGTTCTCATTAATATCCGGCCTGCATGTAAGTTTCGTTTGAGATCACTGAAATAATTTGCTGTAACGTCAATAAATTATTTATAAATCCGTATACTGGGTCTTTATCACGGAAACACAGAGAACATTCCTTACTTAAATGTGTAGAGTCATTAGGTTATATTGATGTAGAAACAGAAAAAATGTGTAATCCGAACTCAAAGAAAACACCTTATACGTATTCAGATTGTATTGGACCTCCTGAATACGCTTCAACCGTACTCCCTGTTACATCACGAAGGCATGAGGAAAGGAAGGAGAAAAACCTTAGAAATGTGTAATTCATAATGATATTCATTTTTTATTCATAATGACCTTTAAAATTAATCACACAAAAAATAGCTCGTTTAAACTAAACATTTTTAAGAGAAATTTTTTTGGGGTGTGTAAAATGTTTTTTGGTAAAATAATCCGGTCACTAAGCAAGCTCTCTCAAATTATTTGTTGGTTTGGCAGCCATTATAAAACTCCTGTGTTATTTTAGTTAATTTCTGCTTAACTTTTCTTGTTGAATATACTCTTTTCTTTATTGAAAAGCCCGCCAAAGCCCGAATGGTAAAGTCGCTGAACACTGGTAATTCGGTTCCAAGGTTTGAATCCCGCGAACGGGCTGGCTGCACGGGCGTTTTCGTGGTTTTTCCCATGAGTAACGTGTATACGAGCCGGTTTCTCTTCAGAAAGCCCTCGACGAAGGCATCCCTCTCTTTAAGCAGATGAACCCCGAGGCCTTACCTCGATCACAAGAATAAAATCTTTTTTGAAAACTTTGTATTTTTTAAATTTATTTAACTTTATTGATGGAATGTAAAATTTTTGTTCTTTATTAGGAATCGAATGTTTCCTGCATTAAAACAACATAGGAGCTTAAGAGCCCACTAAATTTTAGGAATTAATATCACACGTACTTCCTCCTAAGTCAGTGAAATCTGTTTTAGTTCTTCTATAGACAATCAGTTTTTTCCATGAATCATTTCTCTGTAGTTACCGTTTATTCTGGATTCATAAAAGCCTGCCTAATCTTTGTCATTCCAGATTTTGAAATTGGAATCGGAACGCTGTGTTAAAATATCACAATCACCAGTTCCCCTTCTTTTATTTGATACCTAAGAGAGCTCTCTATTTCATTCTTTAAAAGGGTGTTTCGATTTTACACTTGAGTTGGACTTTTAGTATGACCTAAACGATGTATGAAACAAACAAAGTTAAAAACAAAAATGTTTCAGCACCAAATTTTATTAGTTCTAATACTAATATTGTATCAGAAGAACATATACATCATCAGCTGTGAAATACACATCACATTTAAAATTTATGGACGTTTATCTAACTCATTAAGAGCAGAACTCTAAATAAGTGTACAGATGATATTGGTACTAAGCCTTCGATTCTGTAACGAATCGAATAATGCTTTAAATTAAAATGATCAACAAAACGTACCTGTGTCCCGTCCGAGGTTCAACCCGTGTTTTCGATCTCTCAATGATCTGTATCGAAAAATATTTTTAATCTGTTAATACTGATGTTAATTATTTGAAGGCAAGAAGAGAACTTTTTTGTGTGCTCAGTGTTGATATTAGGTCATCAAGAACATGAAGATAACTGAAATTTTGCTCCTCTCTCTCAATTTTTTCTTTCATTTTCAAAATATTTGTAAACGTTTTTTCTCTTTACCATTTTTAATCTTCACCTTTCTGAATCATATTCACCAAGATGCTAATGTCATTACTAACACTGAAAATGAGGAAAAATTAACAATAAATAATAACTAAAGTAGGAAACGTATGCTTTAAACCTCATCAGTCTCATACATCTTATTAACTAACACCAAAATAGTTCGCAGAATACAAATCATAATATTAAATCACAGTTATAAGGGTTATAACATCATACGCATGATACTGTTCGAATGAAACTCTAAAATTCACAATTTTAAATATATAAAATAATACCTTATAAGTTTAAAATTTCGGATTCCATTTTAAATTGCTTTACAAATCATTGCTGTCCACAGCTTCAAAACAAAGAATACTTAAATTAAACATTGCAATATTTTCCAGGGTTTTCAAATGAGTTAGTATTTTTGCATTTTCACAGTTCGTATGAATTTTGCGAATAAATATGCCAGAAAAGCCAACAAATTAACCAAAATTTGTAAAGTTGCGCGCTTCCAACCTGCAAGCAACAAAGTGGTGACTGCTGAAAACTGGAAATTAGACAGAGTCCTGAGAAGGGTTTAAGTCCCTTTTTATTCAACTTTAGAAATTACAAATGCGTGCTCTTGACGCTCACAAACTACGCCGACCCGGTGGTAAAATAAAAATAAGAAACTAAAAAGAGATAATAACAAGCGACTAACTACGAGGCTCTCTAAACGTAACTAACCTCACCGCGTTCTAAAATTCCGCTGATAATTCAGCAAACTCTGAATATTACGTTGAAAGATTAACAATTTGCCGAGGCAAGCACACAAGCCGAAACACGTGGTTCTTCAATTTCTAACTAGCCACTTCCACACTCGTGAAGCAAGAAAGCACACTTCGAACTCGTTTCCTTTCTATTTAACTCAGAATACTTCCGCTGATAATTTGAATCCTTGCGCGTTCTACTAAAATTTACAATTTACCATAAAATGAATAAGAGAAAAATAAATTTTTACTTTACTCATTCTTCGCCAAGCTGGCGGCACTGAAACTAAAGTTCTTATTAATACAAGAATACGAAGTTATTTTTATCTTCGGCCAAATTTTGGCTTTAACATAACAGAATTAGTCTTCCGACCAACAGAAACTGCTTGTTCTTAGATTTTATACTTAAAGAAAATAATACTTTTGCCTTAGCTAAATAAAGTAAAACAAAACTAAGTCTCAACCGAGACACATTGAATTCCGTCAAAACATAGAACTTCGTATTTACGCATAACATTTCGGAACAAAAGAAAACATTTTATAGAAGATTTTAACTTATCTTTGAGTTTTCGATGATCGGAACTCCGTCATTCTTTTCTGGCAGAACTGTTCCCACGTTATAGGTTTCATGGACGTCAGTCTTCTCCTTAATGACCTCCGAGTGTCGTCCACGTTAGTTTTTCTTTTTCGCCCTCTGCATGCTGGCCTCTTGGAGTGGTAGTCGTCGGGTTGCTGTCTTTTCCGTTTTTCACCTGGACGGCTGGTCTTGGCGTCCTCCGGTCTAGAGTCATTCTTGAATTTCTTCTGTTGGTGCTGGTCTTTTCGTTCCTCCTGCTGTCTTTTTATTTTCGGGAACGGCGGCATTGTTTGCACCTGACTCTCTGGCCCTGGGAGCGTTCTCTTTGATGTATAATTTTTACTGCGATACGTTGTAAGTGGTGTTTTCCTCTTTACCAAGGTTTCTTTACGCGGCGGCATTGCTTTCTTGTTTTTCTTAAATGCTGAAGTCTGAAAGTTTTCGTTTCTTCTTTCCGGTACCGTCGTATGGGTTGTAGAAGGGCTAGGTTTCTCTTCAGTTGTCTGCTTCTTGGGTGGTGGAACGGGTGACGTTACTTCTGGACCTTCTACTTCTTTTACGCTTGAGTCCTGCAAGAAACTTTTAAGGATTTCAAAATCACTTTGATTATAATATTTTTTCACCTGGTCGGGACTTGCTTTACAGATTTCCCCTCTCTCGTTTTTAAGGTACAATACGACTCCTTTGATTTCCTGAATTACATAGGTGACTTCAAATTTTGGAGCTAACTTTGCAGTAAAATTGTCTGGGGCACTTGATAAAGAAAATTTCCGCTTCAATACTTTATCCCCAACTTTAAAATCTGCTTCACGGCGTTTTCTATCGTAATATACTTTTTGCCTATTTCTTGCCGTATCCGAGCTTTTAATCGCCTGGTCAATAAGTTTTTGCACATCTTTCTGTTTAAATTCTTGCTCTCTTTGTTGCACAAAGAATAATTTATCTAATGGCGTAATTAACTTTCGTCCTAAAAATAATTCTGCTGGGGTTTTTCCCGTAGTATCGTGATTTGCCGTTCTTAAAGCATGAGCTAACTCATTTATGTAGCCATCCCAGCGCTTGTGATGTGTGCTAACGTAACTGCGAATTATTTTTACAATGTTTTTATTCACTCTTTCTGCTATGTTTGCCTGTGGTCTATACGGAACCATTTTGATATGGCGTATGCCAAGTTCAGTGCATATGTTTTCAAATATTTGACTAATGAATTGTTTACCGTTATCGCTAATGACTTTTATCGGTGCAGCATATTTTAAAATGTATCTGTGTAAGAATGCATCTGCGACTGTTTTGGCTGACGCGCGTTTAAGTGGAACAATTTCTGTCCATTTTGAAAAATGATCTACAATTACTAAAAGAAAACGATTTTTATTTAACTCACTCTGGAGGGAAAGGACCAAGGAGATCTATGCCTAAAATTTCATTCGGAAATGTAGCGCGAATGCTATTTAAGTACCCGGCCGGGCTGTAATTAATATCATTTATTAACTGACATTGATTGCAGGACCTGACATACGCAGTTACTATTTTGTATAATTGCGGGAAATATACCGCCTCGCGTACCCTTTTTAAAGTCTTTCTGACCCCTAAATGACCCGCTGTTTTCGCGTCGTGTAATTCCTTCAAAATGCTTAATCGAAGCGAGGCTGGGATGACTGGTTTGTACTCGAGATTTTCGTTTGTTGTTTTCGCATAAAATAATAAATTATCTATTATTTCATAGTTTTCTGCTCTATTTCTTATCGCATCGATATCTGTATGTTCAAAGCTTTCGGGGTCTTTCAAATATGCATAGATACTTCCAAATTCAGGATCAGCTTTTAGTTCAGCGATAATTGTATCTCTAGAATCTAAAATTTTTGAAGTCAGCACAGCGCATTTAAATTCATTACCTTCATCGTCCAGTTTTATACGCAGCTTTGTTCTGATGAATATTATTGACTGTCTAACTCCTGCAAATTTAAAACGTGTGAAACTTACAGTGAGCATTCAGAGTTAAGTTTAAGTTTTCGCTCGATGTAAGCAGTTTGAAAATTTGTATGTAAATATGGCAATATTGGAGCTTTCTGTGAACACTTTTTACAAAGACGGTCTCTGTTTTCTGCAGTGTATGTTAGGGCAACATATGAGACAGCTGATCAAAGAAATTACGTGCCAGTAGAAAGACAGAAGTTCTAAGAATTGCTGTGCTTGCTCCGCCTGCCGGTATAATAAATATATAAAAGACTTTCATACTATCCACCAGAGTTTTCTGCCACAAAATTCTAATTATAGAATTATATCTTTCTAGTTCCGTAACCAAACACAGTAACGCGTTTGTGAAAAGAAAAAAGGTGTGAGTTATTCATCTTTAGCGTGAACAAATAAGCACTTTCCCAATGAATGCTTATCGAAATTTATGATATGCCCTTTTCATGCTTTCAGTAAGTAGCACTTTGTAAACGCGAACATCGATTAGCTTTCTTCGTCCACAGCACATGCGTTTTTTTCTTCCCCTTGCTTTTTTCTAACATAGGATATGATATTTCCCAAACTACCAATAAAATAATGTTAATATACCGGTACAAACTAAAGTGATTTTTTGCGGGTTACCAAAAAATTTGTAATCCGATTTATCATTATTACAATCCGCAATGAAGAACACTGCTGATCATTTCCCTGCATCACTGAAGAAAATCTCAAGAGCTTTCTCGGATAAACTGAAAACAAATTTTTGCTACTGTTATGAGTTACCTACTGATCATTCTCTTAAGGGATTTAAATACACACTAAAATTCATTTAAGAAAGTAATATATGAGTATCTTCATCACTTGAGAAAATACTTTAAATAATTTATACATTACATTATTTAAGAAATGAATCGCCTTTATTATTATTCATTATTATCAAACTGAACTAATGAAATAATTATCCATACATATGTTAATTAAATGCAAATTGTTATGTTATAAATTAAGAATTTGTTAAATAATTTTAATTTTTAAATTTACATCAGTTTATAAACTTAAAATTATTAATAATATAATTACAGTTATTTTAAAAAATAAATTTTAAAGTTTCATAAATTTAGCAACTTTATATACTTTTAATTAAATCTAACTTTTTAAGTAGAGAAAGAATATATTTTTTAATGAAAAAAGTAAATCTGGCTTGTGAAAAATAATAACAGTTTGTTTTCGAGTTCTAATGGCTTGCAAATTACAATCTTTCTTATTATGAAAATCATGCGTTGTTTTTAGTAAGATGAGTTTTTCTTTTTAGAATAATTTATAAAATTCGAGTGTCGCATGTCATTTTTAATTTTTGATTTAAAATAAATAAATAAAGTAAATGCAAAAATTTTTTAGCTGCTAGGGGTTAAATAATGAGTAAAATTCACGTAAGTTCGATAAATAACAATATTAAGGCGCACTTACGTCACTCGCAGAAGTGTCTTTCACAAATCAGCGACTTAATAACTGCACAATTTTTTACAGTATATCTTAAAAATTCCCGATAAAATCTTACATGTTGTCATGCGATTATTTTTAAATTCAGTATATTATTGATATTTACTATATTGCTACTAATTTTGTATATGTGCAAAAATTTTAATGAACTTATATGTGAAATTATAGTATCATTTGTATAATGGGACGTGGAATGTTTGAAAAGAGGAACTCTGCAGGAAAAATAAGGTTATACAATATACAATCCATACGCATATACATGCAACAATATTATTTATTTATAAATAAAGCATAGCGATTAACATTTTGTGGAAGCATCTTTTTATCTGAAAATTGATTCGATACAAAGGAGGAGAACTGAGGCTAATACATTTAATTGCTTCATCACGAAAGCTCATTTGCATAATGAGCTTAATCTAGCTGCATTTAGCATTAATTGAAACAATACATCGAATGCTTATAAATTTAATATACTGTGCTCAATCACATACCTATTTTAAACGCCAAATAGGAAAGGCTTTGGATTACCTCGCAATATATTTTTTGTGAAAGTCTGTTCAGAGCTTTAAGTAAAGTTTCACTTCTAGTTTATCAGTTTTAGCAAAGATCTATTATATTGTTCAATTGGACATAAAATTTTTAAATACTAAAATTAAAACGTTTTGGATTATATCCTACTGCAGTTTTTATTAAAAAGTGTTTTCGGTTTCAAGGAAAGTACGATTTCGGGTCGCCCATTCGGGTTGTGTTGTGGGTTTCCTATAACGTACCACTTCCGGTTTCCCAATTTTATCCAAAATCTAATCAACTTTTTACGTGAATGTAGACAGCTTAAAAATACACAAAACAGAAATTTCGGAAGTTCGATTCAAAAGTTGTCGCAGGCGAAAATATCCTCACGCACAGACATCATTGTAAAAAGTCAAAATTTGTTGTGTTGACCCTAATTCATGTTTGTTCACATAAAATTCCTAATCGAATTTTTGTACCGAAAACATTACATTACTTGCTTATGTATACAAGCTGGTGAAAGGTTAAAAAATAAGTAAATAAACAAACTGAATTTAGTACTTTTATCAAGTTTTGTGGATTTTAGTGTCGATTAATTATTTAAAAATTAAAAAAAAAATCCTTTCGTTAACACCATTTCAAGTATTTTAAAAGATCAACTTTACTTAATTTGTAACCGAAAATCCGCAGCCCGATAATCGAGTGTGCACTGTCATAATGAAAAGCGAAAAAAGCATTTTGTGAGTTCATGGATTATTGACATCTTGATGTAATTTTCAGGGCTCGCTGGCGAGCATGTCCAAGACGTCTTCCACTTCCTCTGCAGAGTCTTCTATGTTACTAGGGAGTACTTCTGAACACTTAAGTGATTTTCCCTCCTTACTTCTGGCCTCATCCAGATCCCAAATGGGATCTTTCGGCGGTGATTCCAATCTCCTGAAGGATCCGTCCGGTTGTCTCAGGCCAGGATCCTTCCTGAGATCTTCACTTTTCTCCTCTCTCTCGTCCGGGTAAGTATTTTATAACATGCACCTTACTTGAATGACCACTTGATTTGATGCAGAATAAAAATAATAATGGAACAAACATTAAAGCACGCACATTTTTAAGTATTTCGTTGCAGGTCCACCACTACTTAGTTTCCCAATTAATATACAATACTGATTTTTAATGTTCTTCTAAAATAAAGCCTAATAGTATTTTAATATTTACATTTAAAGCTGAGTTTTGATTTGTTTGGAGATAGAACAAGACTTAATTTAATTCCACTTGGTAACTGCTCAAATAATTTCTATTTTGGTGTTATTTTGTTGTTGCTTGGTAAGTAAGCAGAGAACATTTAGAAACTGAAGGGCTTAGTTTAGAGCTAAGTGACAAACGAATAAAAGAAAAGTGCCCATAATTTAAGAAACTGAAAGTGAATATATCTGAAAATTTCTACATATGCAACTCAACGGTATGTCTGGTTTTTGAGCTGGATTACTTATTAAGTTCTGAAGATTTGAAAGAAAATGGCTTTGTACAGATTAATAATAAATAAATAATTGAAGAAGTTCGACATAATAATTAGCAAAAATAAGAATTTTTTTTTATCCCCGACAGTAATTTTTTGGGGCTCAGTCCAACATTGACAAAACGTTGCGTGTTACGATGGTAACGCAGTACACGTTGTAATATCTGGCTTGAAATTGTTTAGACTTAGGTCAAAAGAAGAATGTGGAGGTTTGGAATAGATTTTCCCACGCCTCTGACAGGAACGGAGTGGAAAATGAGTCAGTAACCCACTGGACAGCACTGGGTTTCGCAAATAAAGCCCAAATTTCTGAACACTGCGATAAATAAAGAAGTATTTTGTTGATTTAATTTCAAAATGCCGTCGTTACTTTTACTTAATACCTGGATCTATGCAATGATTTACGCTTTTGGGCATACCATATTTATTCGTATATGTTTGCCAATTTTTCATTGAGAAAGTTTCTATGTGCGACTATTATGCGGAGTAACGTAATACACAATATTATACACTTTTGACGATTTTTTCTGTTTCAAAAAGGAGATGGAATTATTACGCGAGTAAACACGGTATTTCACAATGCGTATATATATACTTTCTGAAAGATGTCACAAAAGTATTCTAGGGCGTGTATATACGGCCTTGTCGATCAGAGAGTTTTAACAAGAACAATTATTCTTCATTGGCTCGACAGCCCAAGGTGGGCCCTAGCTTTCTTCAGAAGTCTCCTCCAGGCATCTCTGCTTTTGGTAACTCTTTACCAGTTTTGGACCTTTAGAATGCTTAGGTAATTTTCAACACAATCGATCCATCTCACAGGGGATCGACCCCGAGGTCTGGTTCCCATGGGCTTTGATAGGAAGATTGTCTTACAAATCCAATCTTCGTGCATCCTGGCCAGATGCCAGCCCTTTTAAGTCTCTTTAGTTTGAAGAACTGTACTACATCAGGTTGTCTATAGATCTTGTATAGCTCTAGATTAGATTTTCTTCTTCATGATGAATTCAAGCGGACCCCATTAAGTATACAAGGTAATAATCCTTCTCTCAAACATCCCCAAAGCTTTCTCATCATGTAAAGCCAGCTCTCAAGCTTTCTATGCATAAAGCAGAACAGATCTTATAAGACTCTTGTAAAGGAACAAGACTACTTTGCATGAAAATTTCAAAAGCTTTTAAGTAAACCAAATTGAAGGCTACCCAATCCGAGCAATAACTAATCTCCGAAAATTTGAATCTGGGTTTTTATTCTAGAAGCCACGGAATAATTTTCTATACTATTAAAAAGCCACTGAAGATAGTTTCACTTTTTCTGTCTAACCTATCACATGTGCTCGTTTATCCTGAATTTTAAATATCTAGGCCTCGTCTTACACGTGCAAAATTGCATTCACCTTGAATCTCATAAATGCCTCATGAATGAAGGCCAGAGATTCGACTTTTTACAGCTGAGAACTTAATTTTATTGGTTGGTAGCGAGAAACCCGCAAACCGTATACTTTGAAGTATAGGATATCCCAATAAAAGCGCCAGACACGTTTGACCAGACCCTAAATCACCAAGCTGTCGATCTAGCTGGTAAATAGAGAACGTTCTGCTTGATAATGTTGTTGCAAGCTCCCAAAATTCAAACTCGAGAAGAAACAATAAAAAAACTTAAAGAGAAAATTGATCGTATTATTAGACACCTCAATGGGCATATAGGTGAAAAAGTCATAAAGAATTTCATGGAGAGAGTGCGGTGCTGTAGGCAAGTCATAGAAGACAAACGCTATACACGTTTTTATTTTTAATCGGATTATACACTCTTTGTAGGTATGCTAAGATATGTTTCATTTTCTGAAAATAAATTTATTGGAAGGATTAAATTCTGCACTCTTGTGGGGGAACCATACAGTTAAAAAGAAAAGGGGTGAGTTTACAACGTGAGCAACGTCTACAGTTTTCGTAATGATTCAAAACACCAAACGTGCTGAGTTGAAGACATGAACCTTATTTATGATCTCTGGACTGAAAGATATGAGCTCATAACAGTTTTACCTGTAGCAAATATCCTCACATAACAAGAATCAGATATTCCAATATATTAGCAAAATGAAATCTCATATGCTTATCTATTCACATAAAAATGCAATCCAGTGTCATGATCTCCATAAATTAATTCTGTTGTATTTACGTAATCCAATATTATAATGTGTATACTCAACAGTTTGTGCTATGTTATTTCACTTTGAATAATTTTATGCTATTGTTCTCTTATGTTTAAATGCAACGACTCCAGTGTTCCACAGGAAAAAAGATAGAGTCAATTCTGGTTTTTCAAACTCTAGTTTGATTAGTGTACTGAGGCAATACCTGTTCGATTCTGAAGTCTCTAATGCCTCATAAACTTCTACCTGCCTAAGTCTCATTTGCGACGTCGAGTATGATAGAAGGATAATCATGGAATACAGCAATATTTTTCGGAGCCTCATTTCGCGAAGAGGCAGAAGTTTAATGCAAGTGAATTGTACAATGAAAACTCTGTAAAAAGCCCCAAGGATGTGTTTATAGGATGAGAAAAACAATCATGTGGTAGACATTTACTCACAAACAAGGATTAAATCTTCCTTGAATTTCTCATTTGAAACGTAATGTGCACGAACATTGTTAAAATATAATTTTTATATTTAAAATGAAAAATCTTTGGTTCTCCTCTAATAAGTAATTCCTTTCCTTTAGCTTTGTATTCATGTTTTTTGTATTCATTCATGCAATTTGTATTCATTCATGCAAGGTTTAGTTTTGATTCGTTGAGAGACAAAATTAGAGCTATTTTGGTTATTTTGCAACGTTTAGTACCTGTAGTGGTACTGTGGAATTTTTTTTTTTTTTTTTTTTGAGCAAGAAACGTTAATGTTTCTTGCGTAGAAATGTGTAAAGAAAAATACGTATCCTGTTTTATAGAATTCAACAAATGATTCGAGTACGGAGAAGCGAAGCTTACATTGGGAATGAAATTACATCTGCGTCTTCCCTGTGAAGTATTATTCCAAAAATCTTGCCAATATTTTGAAGCAAGTTGTTTTAGTTGATACTTGAAATTTGAACGATGCCACTGAAAAGATGATTCCAATACCATCTCGATTAAGAGCCGCTTCTTTGACTAATTCATCTGCCTCATTATTTCCAAAATGGTCACTACGTCTTTCGATTCATCAAATTTGAATTTTGTAGTTTGGAACTAAGCAAGAAGAGAAATTATGTCTGAAATCAATGAAGAAGGCGAGGCAGTCTTTATCGCTAAAACAGCTGCTTGGGGGTCAGATGTTATGTGCAAGAATTCGTAGGGTTACTAGGAAATTTATCGCTTTAGCATGACAGTGATTATCATCATTAATCAGGAAGAATCCTTGAGTGTTTGGACTCTAGGGGAATTATTGTGTTTCATCAACATCCCTATTTTCCAGGCTTATCTTTTCTGGACTATGTCCTACTCTCTAAAAGGAAACTCAAAAGGATCCGTTTTCACAATGTTTAAGGATATATATTGTGTCCTCCTCGTCGCTGGTGCAAAGAAGAGTTATCAAAAGCATTTTGAAACGCTGTATGCTGATTGAAATGACGGCATTGATGCTGTAGGAATGTGTTAAGTAACCAAGCGCTAAATAAGTTTGCTATGTGCTGATAAGTAGTTTGTTTTTTGTCCCAGTGGCGGAGATTAGACATTATAACGTTAGTTCCTTTCGAGGCCGGAATTTACTTATTATGGAGGCAGATAATAGACGCCGTTGCCTTCTATGAAGGGACAGACAATTTACTTAAAAATTTTGTAGGCATTATTTTAAATTTTTAAAGCTTTTGAGTATGTGTTACTAATTAGCTTTATCTTTTTTAAAAGTAATTATTGAAAAGGTATGTTTCAATCCCAAACTGTGTCTGAAATTAAGAAAACAACTTTTAAAATAAAATTTATTTCTTTGGCGATGAAAATTCAAATTTTGAATCGTCCGTTCTAAAGGCATCTAACGTCACAAAACGTCTAACCTTAAACCAGGCAACAGTGAGAACCATTAAAAAATGCTTTTTTAAAACGTTTTCGAAACTGTCTTATAGGAAGGATACCTGTATATGGCGAAAGTAATAATATAAGAACGAGATTTTAACTATTCTAAAAATGTGTAGTTGGTTGGTTGTTTTTTATTTTATTAATTGGCTGGTACATTAAGATAAAACACGCGAGGAGTTTCTTAAAAGAGCGTGCATTTACAATGTATTTATTCTTTATCCATTTCTTGAAACATTTTAAGCCATAAGTTGTGTAAAGTCATTAGATTTTTTTGAGCAAGAGACATGAAAAATGTGCAGTGCCCTCTTTGGAATTCGAGCACTGGACTTCCTGATTGCTGGCAGGGCGTGCTATTCATTTAACACCCCAAGTTTGGGGGTTAGCATTTATGCTAAAAATTTCACTTCTGATGCCTTAACAAGAAATCTGAAATCTTTTGAAGTAGGTCAAACCATTTCCAAATCCTCTTACTGACCCGACAATATCATTATTTCAAGGATCTATAAGTTTTATATTTTATAACAAATCCAAGGGCTAATTTTTACTGAAAATTTCATGAAGCAAGACACTTCAGACGATAAATTGGCTGTAGAAAACACAGCAGTAGTAAAACAGATTAAAATTCTTTGATTTCTTTAATCCCTTGGTAGAAACAACTTCGATAAAGAAATGTGTAATCAGTGAAAGATTCCACTTTCGGAACACAGAAACATCTTCGGAAACAGAAAGGTCGAAAATTTCATAAACGTTTCCCATCTCGCAATCAATTGTCTGCAGAAATTAGAATAATCCTTAAATAAATTAACGGAGTTTTAAAAATTTTCTGAAATTTTGTCTCGTTTTAATGAGTTCGTTTATCAGGAAATATCTGCTTCCCTTTGTAGTACTTAACCAGAAATTTCAAATTCCTTCAAAAAAATGAAATCCATTTCCAAGTGACAATTACTCTTCAGATTCCACCATTATTTCCAATATTCCTACAAATTACGTTCCGTAATAGATGGAGCGGGTAAATATTTTTCGTATTAGTGATTTAAAACATAATAAAATAGGTGCAGAAATTGAATGGAATTACTCGCCTACTTTCTTTTTCGAAATAATTTCCGCCGGATGGGAAAAGGGCTTTCAAACAAAACGGGTCGAGTTTAAAAGCGAAAAGCTACCTAATGAAAAATCCATTTTATTCAGCAAGCGACCTAATGCTCGCATTTTAATTAGATTAATTGGAGGGTTATTTACGACTATGTACTTCCTCTAATTACCACAAAGAGGAGTTTCCTTCTTGCCTTCTCACCCCCAACCCCACTGCCGCCTTATTTTTTTTTTACTCGAACTTCCTAGCACTCCATTATGTGCCCTGACCTTAAGCCTCCCCTTATTAAGCACCCCAAGAAAACAAACGGAATCGAATTAGCAGAGTGCAAAGTCTTAATTCAATTCAATTAAAAATTCCTCTCTCCCTTTACCTCTTTGTTTCGGAGATAATTGCGTTGCCATTCCGTAAGAGAGAAAGAGAAAGAGAGAGGAAAACATGCCGGGAAGATCTTCTGCATTTTTAGTTTAAGGAGGCGGACCAATTAGAATTTGATGGAAAGTCGAGCCTCCGGTCCTGACGTCTCACCCGGACCGCCTGTCAACCCGGTTTGGGAAGAAGAGGAGGAAAAGCTTTTCATATAAAACATCCAGAGAGAGAGAGAAGCAGCAAAGAAAAGGGCGGAACGCAAAGGGGAAGGCAAAAGGACGGTAATGGAATTAGGAATAGAGAAGAAAAGAGGATTCGCTGATGCTCACTGTAGTGAGAGACTCTTCAAGAAAGTATTGCCTTCATTGCCTAATAGAAATCAAAGAGATTATGTTATACCTTTCCAGCTAAAAGATCTGAGTGCCATTACTATTTGCGAAGAGAACTTTTTGAAAAGAATGCGTTAAAACCCGGTTTAGCTCAAGAATGAGCAGTTTTGTCGAGCCGACGAAACGCTTTGCTTTGCTTTCTCTTTTCTCGCAGGAGTTCCGGACGTGCGCATGCGCAGAAGCAAAGATTTTAAATATTTAACGATATGATACGACTCTGCGGAATTACACCTGTCAATATTAGTCACACTGAATTTGCTAGTTCAGAATTAGCTCAGTTTTATTTGCTTACATATTAATATATAAGGGTGTTGTTGCTTTCGTTTTACCGAGGAAATTGCGTCCAGGTGAAGTAGGGAGCTAATCCCAGTTTAAGTGGCATACGATCTTTAATTACTTTTCAGATTTATATGACTCGACGATAAAGCGAGTTGTTCAAAAGCAACATTCATTCTTATTAATACACTGATACTTTTAAATAGCAGTAAGTTAATTAGCAGAATAACGTTTCTCATTTAATATTGTCTCTTATTTGAAAATAGAATGCTGACTTTTACTAAATATGCTTTTGATTGTTATTATTACACGTCCCTACTACTTCCAATTGCTCAAAACATTCCTATCGATAAAAAATTAAACATGTTGTTGATGATAATCTCACTTCTGTGACCTAATCACAACAAGCTTGCGAATAATTTCGTGGTAAGTAGTGCAAGACTGCATCTGTCGCAGGCATGGATCTTGAGTGCCCAGCCTCAGTATTGGACGATAGCATAGTACCTCGAAAGATGGATCCGAGGGTCTTCCAACACCTCTTTTCCTACTAGCAAACCCTTCGAGAGAACTTTCAGCTAGCCGCACATTTTAAACGCCCTTACTGCACAGACACTATACATTTACAAGCATCCGTACCTCCTCCGGGATGCGAAACTGGGGCCATCAGTACGGCAGTCAGCGTTATTAATAACTATACCGCCTAGACGGCATGAAGCTAATAAATATAGCAATGATAAACAATCTTATACTTTTCTTTGTTTTTTCAATAGTAAAATGTCAGTTGCTATATCTTTCAAGTGTTGATATGGAACCGGATTTTCAAGACTTTTTTTTTCCCTGTACTTTTCTTTAACAGATTCCAGCAAATCTTATCGTAACTTGTCCAACCGTTAACAACAATCAGAAGGTATTAAAAAGTAGTATATTTGAATCAAATAGTAATTGAAAGTGTTTAAGAAATAAAATTACTTTAATAAATACAGCAGCACTAGGAAAATAGTAATCGATGTGTTTTTGTATTTTTAGTTAGATACTAATGTTCTTGGAAAATTCAGTATTTACTATTATACATAGCATTAAGTAAAGAAAAACTTCTATATTTTCATCGAATCTTTGTCTTCTTATCTTTCTCTTTTGACAGAACGTCTTTTTTAAATGTAAAAGTCTTCTATAACATTTTTTTTTAAATTACAGATAAATTCAAATACATCAGACTTAATATTCATAATTTATTTCAAGTTATTTGATATTATTATTATTATTGTTGTTGTCATTATTATTATTGTTATTACTTTTATTATTACTATTACTAGTATTACTATTATAATTAGTACTATTATTATTACTATTATAATTGCTAGTACCTATTATAATTACTCTAATTACTATTACCTATTATAATTACTATTACCTGTTATAATTACTACTATTATTATTATCACCTTCGTAAATTAATATTACTACTACTACTACTATCGCTGAGTCGTTTAGGCATCTGAAAAAACGAAAACTTCAAAGTATATTTAATTATGCAATCACAACTATAACATGATACACTGCATATTAGATAGAAGAATCTGCGTATTGAAAGTCCTTTAAAGTGGGTTGCAGTTTCATACTGTTATGGTTCCTATACGTAAATGGCGTCAATAAGGGCTGAGCGGTTAAAACTGATGAGTACTAGGATTCCACCCTAGTTCGATTCCAAGCGAAGGGGGCCGGCTGCATCCTTGATTCTCATGATCTTCTCTATGTGTAACTTGATTAAGATTCAGTTTTCCCTAGAAAGTTCTCTAGGTAGACCATTGTGCAATACAAAGAGTGACCATTGTGCAATACATATAATCTTTCATTTTTCATCAGGTGAAATATATTCGTCAGTTTCAGATTGAGGAATCTGTCAGACTGACATTCCGTGAGTTATAACCGATCGCTAGAGTGTTATGGTTTAATTTTTTTTAATAATATGTCACTGATATAACTTAAAAAAATACATTTAATTTATAATACATCTCGTTGATAATTTCTATGAATTTTATCACTATTATTATGATTTTTAAAATGTGTTTCTTACGACATATTTAACTTACTTCGATGTAGAAAATTTTGTTTTACATATTCCTCACTTTTCTTAAGAAAAGCATATTTTGTACACTTTAAAGCAATCTTTTTGAAAAAAAAAGTATGCTTTCAAGTGCTATTATCTTTCAAGTGTTAAAACTATTATACATAACTCTTTCATTGATTTCATTCTATTGTTACTTTCTTTCATTACTCATTCTTTCATTTTCATATTTTAAATTCTTTCCTTTAAATTCTTCCCCTGCAATTTTTTATCATTTTTATTATTGTTTCATTGCATTAAATTCCATGCTTTCATTTTCATTTCATTTTATTTTGAAATAAATATTTAAAATTCTTTCACTATTACATTAACTTAATTTAAATTCGTTCCTTTCATTGCAGTCACAAATCTTAAGATGAAATGCTTTACTTATAGAAGCTCTTCCACCTTTATCTGATTATTAGTTTTCTTTTTCAGCGGACCTCTGAGTAGCCAGGCGTGCATGGAGAGCATGATGAATCCCGCAAATCACGGGAGGTTCCCTCTGCCGCCTATGTACTTTCCTCACCATCTTAGTCATCAGTTCGCTCCCACCAGTCTGCCCTTCAAAGGTCAGTGGAGCTGTGTACGTATCCCAAACATACTATATTCAGAAGAAACTGTGAATGCTTCTATAACTTATATGTGAATTTCCGCTGGTTATTTGAGAATTGTTACTACCATGATAAATGATCTCATGTTACACTGCTACCCATTCGCAAAATTATCATAGTGCCATCTTTTCATTCATTGTAGAGAAAGTACCAGATTTTACTGATGCGATCCAGGATAAAAACATCATATTACAGAATCACTTGTGGGTGTTTAGGTTTAAGTTTTGCAGGAGTTGCGAGGCGTGCAAAGGGATTGAAATCGGTCTGCAATCACTATCTGCTTTTATGACAGAGCAATTACCCACTTCACCGTCCTACGAAACTCAAATATTTGTTTCTTTTTTGCCCTCCAAAGACAAATTTTTTGCTCCTAAATTGACCTTAGAAGTGCATCTTAAGCACTTACAGCAGCTTTCAAGCTATTTAGAAGTTTGCGCCAAATCAGTTTGGACCGCCTGCTTGTCACACTGAAGAAGGCTGAATAGCGTCTACCAAGAGAAAAAAAAGTTCTTCTCTGTTACCTAGTCTCTTATCTGAAAGTTAGCAAAGATGATGCTTTCAAATGAGCATTAGTTCCCATTTCAATGCCAGCTGAAAGGAGAATGGTAGTGCATCCCCATTTCCCGTCTTTTTAAGTTAAGCGAAATTTACTTTGTGTGATCTTGATACAAACCCACTCTGAGAGAGCGGTACCAAATTTGGACATAAACGTCTTCCTTTCATTTCTGCTGCATTCTGGTGGTTGAAAAACACAAAGCGACTAGTCTCTCTTGGACGCCCAGGCGAAATGTAGCCCCGATGAGTGCATCTCATTGCTGACGTCAGACCACACTTTTCAAATCGAGGAGTCTGCCTCCGAGGAAAAGGTTAAGTGGTTATTTTTTAAAACTATAACTACATAGTTGGTTTCAATAAATAAACGTCAGGAAACTAAATAAACATTTCTCTTATAATGGAAGTCATGATTAATCTAAGGAATGAATCTAACAGGTTTTTGACTTAGGTTTCGTTATCGAAGCATTAATCAACCTCGCGAACTGGAAAATTACCAATTCAAACAAATATTAAGCTCCATTTTGCTATCACAGTATTAATTACTGTCTTACTGTTGTTAAAAAACACGTGCGTATATTTACTGACAATTTTTATTATTATTGGTCTTAATAATGTAAGTGATATGCTATTAATTAATTAATAGCCATTAATTAATAGCGTTCATGAACTTCACTCTATAAAGAAGAAGAATGGAAAACGGAATCCAAAAATCTTAATTTCACAAATAGTGGAGCCAAATGCTGCTATGAGAAATGTGATTAAGTAAATAAATTTTAAACAACTTTTTTTTTATCTTTACGAGGGGCAAATCTAAAATGTGAAGAATATAAAGAACAAAATTCCATTGAAATAAATCGGAAATGCAAAAAGAGAAATAAAATGTGTATCAAAATTTTGCCTTTCATTTGAGACAACACCAAAATATTATAAAATGTGCTGTATTCGTGAATTCATTCCGGAACAAATTTTAAAATTTAAAATTAAATTCTGAGAAGTTTAAAATTTTTGATAAAATTGTTAATTAAAAAAATAAACCAAAGCTCATAAAACAATTCTTTCCCAAAACAATTCTGCCCGAAAACAGCGCAATCAAACAAAACCGATGCGGAAAACGCAAATTGAATTTTAATTTCAAAATAAAATTACGCAATCTCTCGGAAGAAGCAAAATATGATTTTAGCCATTTATTGCTGGACTAAATGAACGTGAGAAACTTTTTTTAAATAAAAGTGCATGCTATTGTTTGAACCATACTTGAAAAACAAGCAAAATAAATTACTTTAAATGGAATAAATTAAGAAGAAAAATCACCGAGTTCTGCATACACAGAATTTTAAGTAATTTAGACTTTTAAGCGTAATTTAAAAAGATATTTTAAACAGAAAAACTATTTTTAAATATTACAGAGCAGTAATACTTGATTGAAAATATCAATTTAACCTGAAAATGGTAGTCACAGCTTCTAACTTAGAAACAGAGAACATATATAAAAAAATAAAATCTGAAAGCTTTCAGATTTTTCATTACATTAAGGGGCATTTTTTTAACTTTTTGTGCAGTACCTTTATTTATTAAATATCATGTTCTTCGCTCTTAAACCAAAAATTCAGTTCATTGCAAAATAATTTTAGAATGAGCATTGCATGCGTGCCGAATGCACGATCAGAAAACGGCTGACTGACCAGAACTTTCTCCTCTTTTTTAAGCATAACGTCGATAATAAAACGATAATAAAAGAAACTCTAAATTTCAAATTTGGGCTTCCAGATGCCCATATTAGCAGAAGAATTACATTATTCAAAATTGGACGGCTCTAAGTACCGTTGTTTTATCACAATGCGAGAAACAAGCATACATTTATGCAGCTTCATCATTATTTAATTTCTTTAAATGCAATAAGGGACATATTTGGTGGCAACAATTTGAAAAGTGAAACAACGCTTGTAGTTTCCTCTTTGGACTAAAAATTATGTACTCGATTATATACAGGCTTTTCATTTTTCAGCAACGAGCTTAGTGCATTTAATTTCTTAAAAAAAAAAGGATAAATTGAAAAATAAACTAAAGTAATGCAAGCGTAAGACATTTGCAAAGTAAAGAACTGTAAAGATTAATAACAAGACAAGAGGTGAGAGTAAACAAAAATCTTTTCTTGGAATTACAAGTTTTCAACGTGTCCATCTTCATAGACGATAGCTCATTGTATGCAGTAGATCAGTGACAACGATTACAAACGTAGCACACAAAAGCAATCCGTGTAACTTATAGTTTTATGTCCTTCTTCTGTTCAACCGAGAAGTGAAATACGCAAGACCAATCTGTATCCTTGATTGATTTGCTTTTCTTTCTTATCATACGTATCTAAACAGCATATATCTATAATAAAACCTTTGTAAATTATGTTTCTTATTCTTACTACTTTTATAGGTAGGTAATATTGTTATTACTGGGGAAGAGGGCGCGAAAATTTTTATTTTTGGCAGTCGGGGGACGTGACAAAAACATCTTTGGGAACCCATGGGCAGTACTTAGTTAAATCATTAATGGCATTGTTGATTACGCTTCATACATAAAACAAGATATTTTCCCTTAATTTGATTAAAATTCAGTATTATTACAATCTCGAAACAAGATCACGTCGATTTCTAAAATTTAAGAGTGGCTAAAATATTTTTTGAGTTTTACATCTTGAAAATTGAAGCACTGAAAGCAAAAATTAAAACTTTTCAGAATTTGACTAACATTGAAGCTGCATTAAAAATACAATGCTCCAAAGAACCGTGTTAATCCTCAGTAATACCGCTAACATAATTTTTAATAAATTAGATCTATTATTTTACAGATTTTTAAAAATGTGACTTTCATCGTAGAGAAGAATATTAAGTCACATATGGAAGAATGGATTTTGTTTTTACAACCCTCTGCCGAATGGTTATATGTTATTAAAACAAACGATATGTTATCTTTTCCGGATGAAGTAATTGTTCTTTATTCACCTTAAGAAGTCTTTTTTTTTTTTTTTTTTTTTTTTTTTTTTTTTTTAATTTTCCTTGTTCCGTTTACAATTTATTCCTGAGTAACTTTTTGTCTAACAACATTTCCCTCTTCCAATGTCTTTCTGGCAACTGTAAGGAAACGTTAAGAACAGAAAGGTTAAAATGGTACTATTTTCGATGTTCTCATTCAGAACACCTCATAAAAAATAAAAAAAATAAAAAAAAGGGGGGCCTAAAATGATGCGTTTTTTTTTTTTTTTTTTTTTGTCACTTCTAGAAAGCCCAAAATGGATACTCGAATTCTGAAGGAAAAAGCAAATCAATAGGCTATTATTGCATCAATTTTTATAAATTTGTGTGCAGTATATGATATGCTCGGAATTTCTAATGAATATCTTTCTTTCGCAGCATTTCCCTTCTGCGCGTGTTGTCTTCCAAAACCCGTGACTTCCTCGGTGGTGACGTCACAAAGCTCTTCTCCCGACCCGACGTCTACTAGCGTCACTGATTTGCGCAGGAAGGCGAGAGAGCACTCTCAGGCGCTGCTTCAGTCCGCCATTCTCAACAGTGGCGCCACCCAGCGGCAGCAAGATCCGGCGTGATGCGAACGTCTCGTCTCCAGCTCGCTGAAGCAGACAATATCCATTAATAACATTTCAATTTACGATAAGTTTGATACGCCAATGCTTTATTTCGAAGTATTATTCGAGAACTTATGATGAGAAAACTCGATGCTCGTCGTAATTGTGCTTTCAAAGATTCATCCTGTTTATGAATTTTGCCATGTTCTAAGCAGAAGACATTCGGCATTTTGAATGTGACAGACGTCTCTGCTTTCGAATATTCGACAAAAAGTTATCTTTTGCTCATGTTTTACCTCTCGAGTCTATTATGATTTTAAAAGAAAGTATTACGAGTTGATTACGTTTATGTTTAAGATGAAAGACATCTTCATGCCCAGTTTATTGTAAATTTAAGATAAATTGTAAAATCATAAGCTTTATATACTTATTTCTAAACATTTTAATGAAGAACTTATTTAAAAGTGCCTAATTTAAGCGAAATCATCTGAATTTAATTATTTTTTAATAACTATAAGTAATGAATTCTTACATTAATGATAATGAAAAGCAGGTAACTAAAATCTGCATAAAGGAATTATTGCAGTTAAATTGATGCTCATTGCTATTATGAAATCTCAATCCATCTGCTGTCGTTTCCTGGTAAATTTACAGAAGGTGCTCCCGAAAGACGGCTACAAACGTTATATTTGAAAGCCGCAATTATTGTTCTTACGCATGTAATTTAACTACGGATATTGTCAGGTTTCTTAAAATAAAGTGAAAAATTTTATGGAAAAAATTATTTGCCATCTGCTTAACTAATTTTATAATCTAAAAATCGAGAGGGGAAAATTCTGTGGATAATTTAATTTCGAAAAGATGTGGTTACAGTGCGAACATAACGAATGGAAAGTAGTCAAGGATAAACTACTACAGGTAACTATCGTAATATTGTTTCTGTAAAAGAAACCTACATTCCAATAAGAATGGTAAGAATAACAATAATGTTAACAGTACAATATCTTCTACTTCCCTGTAACGTGAATCTTGCCGATTCTTATTGCTGTAACTCTTTGCGCCTCAAATCATCCATAAATAATAAGAAAAGATGAGTGGGCTGCCGACTCGGTGAAATCGTAGACAATGCCAGTTCTTGTTTTCTTCGCCTGATAGTCAATTCTTGTATTAGGCTGTCATAAAGTTTAACAATTAGACGGAAAATTTCGGCGTGACCTTCACGGGTAGTTTGCGAGGGTTTGTCTTCGTCAATAAGACGAAAACAGTCACTACAAGGATGATTGTTTTAAATTTTCCTCCATTGTAAAATTTAGGAAAGCTTGATTTTTAAAATTTTCAGAATTTCCCGCCAAAAAGCTAGGAGCGGGGAGTAGCGGAGAAATTCGGTACCTAAAACCCTTACCGTTGGGTAACTTAATTATATTAAACGTGCATTTCAATGCGAGTTTTCAAGAAAGCCTCATCAGGATTTACTGAACGAAGGAAATGAACCTATATGCAGTTCATGTAATTCTCTTTTATCCATTGAACATACTTTAATTAATTGTCCTCTTTTTAATTCTCATAGGTTACAGTTTTTTCATAAAACAAATCCGATATTGATAGATCTAATCGGGGAACAACCCCATTTTAATATCTTTATTTTTTTAAAAGCAATTAAACTGTATCATAGCATTTAAATTTTAACTACATCTGGTCTTTTAACATAAAGAACTTTAGACAAGTGTTTTCCACACAGAGAATAGTTTTAAAAATAGCTTTCAAATTTCAACCATTGCTGTCTTTGTATTTCGTACCTTCATTTTGTTTTTATACACAGTTATGTCACGCAGTTATACTGTAATTTTGCATAGAAGTACTTTTGTGCGATTCTGGCAATTGTTTCCGTATTTCTACATTTATATATATAACTCTACGCTTGGCGCATCATAACCGCTGGGTTATGCGCCAAAACTCAACACCGACAACATCGATACGAGTTTTACCTTTAAATCAATAAATGCAGAAGCAAAGACTCTGTTCAACAATTAAGCCTAGAAAAAGTTGTTGGAAAAAGAATCGGTATTCTGAATATTTAAATTAAAAGCAAGTTGTTGCATTTGTAAAGTTCATAGCAGCTTAATTATTAATTTTTAATCTACAGAAAGCATGAACTCTGTTATTAAAATTAGAACTTTTCTCAAGCGATCCAAAGAAGCTTCAATGAAATTATATTCATGAAACTAATCCAATTTTATGAACTCATTAATTTGTTAACGTTCTAAAGAGTCTGAAAATGGTAAAACTGGGAAACATACACAAAAGTAAAATATAATTTCAAATTTCTGCAAGCAAGAGAAAATGTATTAAATATTAAATTAAAACTAATATTATTCACTAGTTTGGAGAAAATAACATTGAAATATAACATTTTCTTAAAAATTTCAAAACTCCTGTTAACAAATTATTTTAAAGTAAATTATAAAAGTACCGCAAGATCTTGTTTACAGTAATTAAAAAAAAAGCGTGTTTCGAAGAAATAGATTGGCTTCGATAATTAAAATTATTACCGAGATTTAACGCAATAAATGTTGCGGCTGTAGCTAGTGTTTCATGATCCATTTTCTGTCGGGGACCTCTTTTCAGCGCTGGGATTAGAAAATTTTAAAAATATTTGCATAATTTTCTTCTTTCTTTCTTGTGAATAGCATTTCGCTCTAAGAGTTAGTTTATTGTAAATTGCATTCCCTTAATTATTTTTTATTTTTATTCAGTGTATTCAGTTTTTATTTGCAGTTCTGTGTTAGCATTTCGTTCGTTTTATTTTTTCTCGCACTTATTATTTGAAACGTATTTTATGCAGATTCTTAGTTGAGCTACTTGGATGTGGCATGTGTTTTCATGTTTAAGAAAATTTCCAAACATGCGATTTCACCTGACTTCTATTGTTTAATTTCCAGATCATTGAGGTCTTATCCGCTGCCGATGGATTCCATCTTTCTAAATCTGGGTCTCTCGTTCGTTCCCCTTCTTCTCTGATCCTCGTTTTTCCTCCTGAAAACTGAGGTCAAGACACATTCATGTGAGGTACCTCTGAGGCTTCATAAAATAATTGAGCCGTCTCAGTTACCTTGAGATATATATCGGCTCAATATCTGTCAGATATTTTAATGTTAATATTATTCTGTATTCTTATTAGAATATAGGTCTCTTTTAAAGAAATAATATTGGGATATCTATCGATATTTTATTAATTTACCCGTGACTACTTTTTATTTGCCATGTTCTTACCGTAACTGTGTTCTCGGTAATTAAATTTCTCGCATTATCTCCCCCTCTTAATTTTCGTACAATAAAATTAATTGAAAACGGAGGGGAGGAAATATGGAATTGGAACAAATATGGAATTTAAAAAGATATTTGTCTACAGTTTGATATAAATCAGAGAAATTTTCTAATTTAATTCTAGATCTGGAAAGTTGTTGACACGAGAAGTTTTCAATTTAACCTTTCAGTCTGAAAAGTTAGCTTTAGATGGAAAGCAGTTGTGATAAAATGCCAGGAAAAATGCTTCAAAATGTCTTACTTCATTTGTTTTTTACCTTTACAATATTTAATGCAATGTATAGGGTCCAAAATTTGGCTAAATAATTTCGGTATTTACCTATTATCACGTCGGCTATGAAAGTCGAACTGTGAAATTTGGCCAAAATTGCGCGGAAGGTTTCTGCAGAATTACATTGATTTAAGTGACACTTTTTATTTAATAAACTATCAATATTCGACCCTCTTCGTTTTTTCACTTCCTAATTATGTTTTCATCAATTTTAACTCCATTGTTAGGCCCTTCGATTTTATTGAAAGGTATTTAAAAGAGTGCAAATTTCCGGCAGGTAATTGATCCAATCTATTAATTATTTTGTCGGCCATATTCAGCGAACCGCATCATGTCTAGGAACGTACAATATTTTCGTGGTAAGACCCCATAGCATTGAAAATGATCCACTCCTCACTGTTCTGTGACACACGACACAAATTTTGATATTTTTTTTTCAAAATGCGAGTAGAAAAAATGCAGCAATAACAATTTCTTTCTTCGTGAAAACCAAAAGCGGCTTATAGAGAATCAAATGGGCTTATGACAAGCGAAGGCGCGTACGTCAAGAGTGCTTTTTTATGTCACACTTATCCCAAACTGGCGTTAAATGGCGATGCTTGGCGACAGGTCGACGATATAATACGTAAGTACTATAATTTCATTAAACATTTCTTATTAACATTATTAGTCATTATCCGTATTGATTGCAGTAGCTATATAATCAATTATTCCTATTTATTGTTGTCGTTACTCTCATTATCCTTATTTATTGCAGTTTTTATTTTTAGTTATTATAGTCATATTGCTTATATTTATTGTAGTAATAATAGTTTATTACCTTTACTTTTAAGTCTATCCATTTTTATTTACTCCAAATGTTTAGAAAGTACTCTCTTTTTATTTTTTTGAACTCTAATTCCAACACTTCGTGTTCCATAAAGCATACCACGAGGCTTACACAAGTAAGTTAGAGCACTAACTTAAGTAAAAACAAATACAATAACGCTGTTAAGGGGGGATTTTTAAAAAAATGGTAAGTAAAAGGAAAAATTGAGAAATAAAATAAAATAAAATGATGCAATGAAATAAAGAGAACTGAATAATCTAAAAAGAGAATAAAATTCCAAAAAGTTGAAATCTCTTAAAAGTTCAGAAAAATTGGTGGTTAAGATACAGACAGGTACTTTAAGTGTCCTGAAGTATGTTCCTCTGCTGGACAGAATGAATGATCTAAAGAAAAATATCATTCAATCTAATCTTCATCGCTGCTTCTGCAGCTGCACAAAGCACTGGAAGCAAGCCAGTGCTTTGTGTTGCCAGTACTTTGTGCTTTACTCTTTAAATAACTCTTAAAATTGTCCTGTTCAGTCGAAAATTGAGTTATTGAAAACTGTTTAACTTTTATTCTGGAAAAAGTCTTTATAAAGTTTAACTTGTTTCGAATTCTCTTCTAATTAGAGACAGAACTAATGGCGATTAAGTAAAGCTTACCAAAAACGTATCGGACAAATCTACCAATTCTTACCTTAACACTTACGAATTCCTTCGGTGCTTAAAAAAATTCTAACACCAGAGTAACTCATGCGTGTGGCATAATAAAAAAAAACTTAATTGTTAAACAATAGGAGAAACTAACGTATTATTTAAACCAGAAAAATTTACTGAATATAATTTCTAGATTGTTAGCATTGTTATATGGAATATTATTTATTATTTTATTCCACGAAAGTAAAATGCGGGCACTAAAAATACGCTATCATAATTTAGAAGCATTTCACGCAATGTGAACCTACTTAAAATTTTTGTAGATAAATACGGAGTAAGTTATAATAAGCACTTAAATTTTTAAGTTTTTTGTTGCCTTATTGTACAGAAATAAATTAAATATTGGTATATTCTTTTGAATCATTATTTCTAATACTGCGTTTAAATTTCTTTTGAATTGTCATTTTAATTTTAAGATTTTATATTTATGTTAAAGAGAAATATTATTTTTTAAGTAACATATGCAAGAATTAAATAAAAATTAAATAAAAAGCAGGTTTCGTAGGAATAAGTCTTGCATAATAGATTCAATTGCGAAATGCGCTCGAGCACACAGTAATGTTCAGCGCTGCAGGGTCAAGGGCACACAGGGGAGCTTTGTTCGCTCAAAGTCGGGAGAAAAGAGGTTAAGCTATTTCTTTTCTGAAGATGAGAGATTGCCGTAACTATAATTCAATTTCTTGAAATAGACAAGGGCATTTCTTCTGATACAAGTTCCAAACAATTGCTGCGCTGTTTCTGATATTTGTTTTGCTTATAATTTCACTATATAAGTAGAATTAATACATTTTGTAATTCTAGTTCTTATAAAATCTTGGCAACATAAAGAATATCTTTATCTATTTATTTTCGAGATTGTTCTTAAGGAAGTGATTCTTAAAATTGAATTAAATGTGTTATATCTACCGATCCTAACGGACGGAATTATTAAAATATGTTTTTAGTGATTTAGTTTGATAATAAGTTTTATTCTTCAGGCTTAAGAAATTTCAGTCTAGTTTTCTTAAATTTTTATGATGCGAATGTTTTATATAATAATAAAATGCTCATTTATCACAGTTACTATTAAAAAGAAAGTAGTTTTTAAAGCGATTTTGCTTTGTTTCTGAATAATAATAATATTTTAGTGTTTATTATTTAGTATTATTCTTTTCTAATTATTTTTTAAAAACTTCCTGATAAATAAATTGCAGTTCAAATTCAAAATTCTTATCTAACATCTGTCTAGACTTTAATAAAAGTTCTGGAGATTTAAAACGCGTGTAATAAATGAATTCATTCATGAAAAAATATACGTGTAGATATGGATTTTTCGCAAACGGAAATTAGTTAAACAAATCATATACATACTTCAAAATAATTACGTGTACTTCCCCCCTTTTTGAACTAATTTTATCATCCAAAAATTGAGAAGGGAAACCTACGCGAGGAATTTAATTTCCGAAGAACGTGGTTGTAGTGAGATCATACTATAAGAAAAGTAGTAACGGATAAACTACTGTTTGCGATTACAATATTATTTCTTTAAAAGAAACTACATGTTAACAAGAATGCATAGTAATATTATCAGTACAATATCTGACGGATATTGAACCACTGTCTGACGCTAATTGAACTATGAACGGCGTGTCCGGCTCAATTACCTTGTAAAGCCTCAGTTGTACGTCACATGAATGAGTCTTCACCGCAGTTTCCAGGAAGGATATCGAGGAATGAAGAAATAAAAGGAGGGTATGAATGAAATACTCGGATTTCCGAAGCATTGAAAACGTCAGCGGTAATTAAGATTACAATGAGCTAGAACGTAAATATCAGGCGTAAGCTAAAATCGCATGTTTGGAAATTTTCTTAAATCTGAGAACAATTTCTGAGAATTTCAAATATTAAATACGAGAGAAAATATAATACGAAAATGCCAATACAAAATAAATACACTTAATGATCAAGGAAACTTGCTTATAAAAAAACATTGAAACTTTGAGTGAACCAAAAAGAACATATATGTAAATGGCGACGTAGCTTTACTGAAGGAATATTATGAGTACGACCGTCTGAAAAATGGCTATACGTATGGCTGCCAGAATTTGGCTATTTCTACTAAGCTGATTGCGATAATATCCATTCAAAAAGAAACGTGCTTGAAAGGTACCAAAATTAATACACAGAACTGCAATCAATTCCTTCAAACTTCCGCCGGAATGAGTAACGAAAATTTGCCGGTATCTTTCATGGTGGACGGAAATTGCGTACGTGCAACTTATTGTCACATTTTGAACTAAAAATATAATTGACATGAATTATGAAAACAGCACTAAGTGTCAATTACAGGTTTGCGCGACTCATGCTCAAATATTTATGTTATTTACACAATCTACATTCCACTGATTGTGTAGTATAGATCAGTGGTCTGAAATTCAAATGGCCGATCTAAAAAGAGCTAACGGAACAGGTATTTCTTTTTATAAAATAATAAAAATTTTGTGTCAGGAAAATACAAAATATTTCAAATAAATTTTTAATTTTATTATATATTAATTAAAACATACATAAATAATAATAATAATATTCAAAGAAACAGTTCAAAGTTTTCTATCTGAAAGATGAAGTATGGAACCGGCAGAGAATTTTTGTTGGTTACAGTTTGTAATTGTAATATATTGACAGCTAAATGTGACATTTTCAGAATAAATAACGGCAGTTAAGTCTATTCTCTTATTTATTAAATTTTTCTTCGATTCATAAAAATATACATACACTTGTATTTGAATAATTATAATCTTCTTTATATCTTATAACAGCAGGTCACTTAGTGACGTTTCAGTTCTGCTAAAGCTTAAAAGGAATTAATTCAATTTATTTTAAACTTTAACCCCATTTAATTCCATTTATTTAACTCCATTTATGTTCAGAATGCAAACTTGGATTTCAAGTAACTAAAATATTGAAATATTTGCAATTAATACATAATTTTGCGGGACATCAGTGTTGTAGACAATATTAAATTTTGAAAGAATTTTCGCTTGTTTTACATTTTATACTACTTTAGCTTGAAATCTAAAAAGTTTTTTCAGACATTCCTTTCCTCCGAAAGTGGTCTAAACTCTACTTTTATGGGGTGGGAAATGACGACCTGAAAGCAGCTGGCGCACTAGAACAGTTTTTAGTCAAATCTAAAATCATTTTTAACAAAACAAAAGAAAAGCAACTAAATTTTAAATTTCACTTAGTATTTATTTCAAAACGTACATAAGCAATAACAATAATAACAAAAAAAGGAAAATTCAAATTTATATTTATTTTGTTTCTGAAATCTATGATTGGTACCTGCGAAGAAATTTCTGTTGGTTATACTTCGTACTTCAAATGCGTTGACAGCTAATTATTACATTTGGAATTGACTTTTATTTCTGGTAATTCCTATGTTGAATTAACCACTAAATGATTTACTTTTAATCTTAACCGGAAAAAAACTATTGAAGCTCCACCAGTTGCCGCTGACGAACTACATTTACTGACTATACGAAGTTAAGAAACTCTAGCACCTTACTCTAGTCAAGTGGCTTGGCGTACAGTGACAAAAGCAGTGGTGTAGCCAGAGCTTCTACCGCCCGGGACGGTCCCTGAATTTTCTGCCTCTCTTGATGGAAAAAAAAAAGTATATTAAAAATGCCATATAGGGGAATAAATTCAAACTCTGCATTTATTTTAAAAAAAAAACCTTTGATTCCCAATTTTAAAAATTATATTATTATTGTGCTTCTTTTTTCTTATTTTCCAAAACCTGGATGACATCGTACAGGTCTGCTTAATTGTTTAAGTGTACCGTAGATACTATAGAAAGATATCTGAAATGCAAAAATAAACATTTATTGTTCTCAAATGCCTTTTAAATGATTTTTATTTACAGAACTCTCCTCGCAACCAGCTATGTTTGCAGCAATTGTGAGGAAAATTTTCAGTAGTATTATAATGTCTGGAACTTTGTTCTGGAAATCGTATTTTAGAATAAATTTCAAAAATTCGAAAGGATTATCCTTCCAAATTCCTGTTTTGTTTTTTTTTCTAGCAGTAACGGAAATAAAACTTCAAATTCTCATTCAAAAGTTTCGGCGGAATGAAAAAGGTATAAAAAGAGTAAAGTAGCTGTTCAAATTTCATGCTAATTTCTTTAAATACTTTACCCGGAGTAAAAGCCATTCCATCTCCTCAGTTTAATTCGAATTTCAGAATCTTATCATTATTTACGTCATTATTTATTAAATTATTTATTAAACTATATTATATATATGTATATATCATTATTTATTAAACTTTTTAGATCTTATCAAAAATCCCCGCGAAAAAAGCAGCTCGCAAAAATGTTCCGCGCAGACTGGACCGCACTCTCTGCCTCTCTCTAAATACGCCACTGGCCCAAATTATTCACTATATTCTTTTTTCTTCAAACAGCAATCGCGCTTGTAGAGCTTCGCCTATATCTTTACGTCTCTAAAATTACAATTGAAGTGTATTCGGGGCCGCATAAAATTGCTTCGTTGGCACTGAATTTGAAACCATTGATGCAGATTAATGAGAAAGGAGAGGTCACAGCTCGTTCTGCCATTACGAAATTTTGTAAAAATGGTGCAATATTTTAAATTAAAATAGTGCAATAAGTTCGTTGCTTATAGCAGTGGAATCAGTACAAGCTTAATTTTTATGTTGACATTATTCAAGACGCCATTTCATTTATTTGATGAATCTCACAGATTAAAAATTTATTGATTCAATTAAAAAATAATAAAATATAATAAAACAGCAAAGCCTAAACTAAGTCGGCAGTTTTTTGAATGCTAGTCTTTCCACTGTGATATGAAAATGAAAAGAGTTTTACAGTAGATGGGCAACTAATACTTTATGATGCAAAGAAACATAGAATTTTTTTTAGTTTGCTTGTTTCCAAATGGTTTTCTAGTCAATGTTTTGAACTCTTGAAAAAAAATTGTTGTTATGGAAGAATTTAGTGTTTTTCTGTGAAAGAATCCTGTCAAAATTTATTATGTGCTTGTAAATAAAGTAATTCTTAGATCTCCATTACGATATTTGTTCAATAAATTTCTTCACTTGTTTGAAATGAGTTGGTTTTATTCTTTACCTTTAGTACTGCTTTTACTGTTACTGTTTGCATGAGTGTCCTGTTGCTGGGAAGCAATAAAAAAATTGTAAAGAAGTATATCAGAGCTACACATCATGTCAACTATGTGATTATCTTTTTTAATAATAATTATAATTATAAATGATATATACCAGCGCTTCTTAAGCGTTTTTCAATCGCAACCTGTTTCTATCACCGAAATTATTTTCGCGATACCAGATATTAAATAAAATGTTTGCCCACAAATAATGTGTTTCTTCGGTAAACAATACACATATAAAATAGCCTACTTGTTTTCTGCTGCGTAGCAGATTAAATTTGGGTGCAATAAATTACACTGTTGGACGTAAAACATCTTCATTGTTTTCCAGCGTTCAATGAAATTCGAATTTAATAAGCGTTAGACCCGAAAAAAATCGTTTCACGCAGAAAAGCGACATTTGTTTGGCGTAGATCGTTTCGGAGAAAATAATTCACAGATCTGTTTGCTCCTAAATGAAGACCTGTGTCTGAATTCCTCAAAATCGACAGAATTATTAAAAATCTACTTCAAACTTGGGTCGTTTCTTTTTCTTAGTTTTAAATGAGTGACCGAAATCGAAAGTAACATGTTTGGCGACTGAATCCTTTATTTGGCGACATAACGGGCGAAACGTCTGCAATTCGATAACAACAACTGAGTGATAACCTTAACTCCAATCACATTCAGCGGGGTCCACTGTAACATTTGAGCGTGGATCCAACACATGCATTGATTTCCTAAATCCTTTTAGATCTAAAACTCGTTGCCTTATGAGGTATTTCTCCAGCCTTCTTAGCATGCCTTCGTGGTGTAGTGGTCAGCACACTCGACGCGTATTCGAGAGGTCCGTGGTTTAAGTCCCGGGGAGGGCATTGCTCATTTTCATGTCTTCTGCTTCGAAATAATATAACGTCTCAACAGTGGCGCCCGAGCTAAAGTCTGTGGTTCAAGTCCCGGCGAGGGCATTGTTCATTTTTCACGACTCCTGCTTGAAAATACCTAATGTCTCTACAACATTTGGATAAAATTCAAAACCAGTGTTAACTCGGGTTGTTATTTTGTTTATTGTTGCTGCAGATGTATTTAAAGTCTTTGATTTCTGCTTTGCGAGATTTTCTATTGCTACCAACGAGTGACTTTAGAAACATTAGATGCAGTACATACCTATTTCGAGTGTTGTTTGAGGTTTTCGTTACATGTAGAAGTAATAGTTGAAGGTTTTTCCTTTTGAGATTTATAATGTTGCTCGCTTTGCACTTTGAAATTTTTATACCATGCCTTTCAGAACGGTTTTGAATTATGGAATGGGAATGATTCTCTTTGGAAAGCGCAGAAACATCAACTTCAATCCACAGCTTGCTTACATGCGACATTTTGAGTGTAAGAATTAATTTAAAAGTAGCGTACTATATTTCTCATTTCAAATCCTAAGTTGTTGCCAGAACGTTTTATTCATATGTTTCAATGAAGTTATCCTCTTCATTTCAGCAATTAAATTGCTTTAAAATTGTACAGATTATCACTAAATGCACAGACTAATATTAAGCATGGATTTCTCACTTTAGAAATTAAACTGAAAAATATACTCTAAAGAGCCGAAGCATTAGGACCACTTACTCAATAACGGGTTGAAGATCTTTCGCCAGAAAACTGTGATGAGGGTCCCAGTGTTTTGGCTCGTGAGTGTGTAGAGACATTAGGATTTTTTTTGGAAGCAATTTGAAGAATTTTGAAAAATGAGCAAACGCCTTCGCCGATTTGAGAGAGAAAAGTTTGATTGATTTTGAGAGATTTGAAAGATGATTTGAAGATGAGAGATTTGAAAGATGAGAAACGCCTTCTTTCAAATCTCTCATCTTTGATTTGAAAAGATTTGAAAAATGAGCAAATGCCTTCGCCGGAAATCGGACCGCGGGCCTCTGGAATACGCTCCCAGCGCGCAGACTTCCACACCGCGAAGGCTTGCTAAGAAGTTTATACGTCTTACTCTATAACATAATTTTTTTTTTCCCTCTAACTATTTCTCCTCTGTTTTTTGACATCTTCGTCTATTTATTTATGGACCATCTTGCACGTGCATATATTATATATGCTCCTATACTCAATACTATCCTCTCACGAGGTTTCGAACCCCAAGTCTTCCGACTCATAATGAAACCTGCTACTACTTACACCACAATTTCACGTAGTGAGGAAGCCCCAAATTCTTTAAATACAAATTTTGATGATGACAATGATTTTGATGGTGACAATGTTATGTGATATTTTTAAACGGTAAATTTTCAAGAGTAAACGCATATGTATGAAGATGCATATGCTTTTACTGTTGAAAATTTCTTCTAATAGCAGTCATTCGTAGATATCCAGACATGTTTTTTTTTTTTTTTTTTTTTTTTTTTTTTTGTATAATTTATTGAATAAAGCACAATAAAGCTGTTTAGTCTTCTCTGAATAATAACTCACACATTTACACAAAAATCAAGCCAATGGTCTTTATTATACACTATTTTTATTCACATGAATACATCACGAGGCGCTGGCAATGAAACAGATACCATTATGGAGCATGCGCAAGCATAATATTACGGATCATGCTCAAAGAAAAGCAAATACCCAAACACAAAGATCGATGTTCTCTTTGTTCCGAAGAACCAGCGGATAACATGTTACCAGAACAGAAGACGCAGTGAGATCAGTAGATTCCAATACGGATATTGATAAAGTTATACTTTATTTCTGCTGTTAAAAGAAAATTTCTATTTTTAATTTCAGATACGAAGTAAAGGAAGTATTGTAATAGCGAAAATATTCGGGTACCATATTTCAACGAAAATATCCATTTTGACCGCACTTTAACGACATGTTCGCGTACATTTGTACGTAAGGACAGAATAAAGGACTCTTTTTCCCAAAACAGGTTGCAAAAAGATTTAAAATGGATTCAGAAGAGACTATATATATATATATATATATATGTAATTAAATAAATTTCAAAACTCTATACGAAAGAGAGAAAGCCGCATAAATATTTGAAGGCCATCCTATTATTACCGTGAAACAAGTTAAAATAGTAAAAGACAAAAAAAGAAAATTACCAAATTTAAAATAAATTACATTTCAAAGGAGGAAACAGTAAAAAGTAGGAATTTTGTATTGATTAAAATTTGTATTGATTGGAAAATTTGTATTGATTGATTTTATTATTCGCCTTTGTTTAATGCTTCAAACATACCTTGTCAAGGGAAAAGTGTTTAAAAACCAACTCTGTTACTCGGCTCCGCGAGCTCAGGTTTTTTTTAATTCTTATATGTTGGTAAATTGTGCATTTTTTGCTTTAAAAATACTGAATTATGTTGTTCTTATCTTCTGGTTAAGGTTTTCCTGTTTTAAGTTAATCTGCATGCAATATTTGTAGAATTATCAGCAATTTAAAATTTGTTTAAGTGCGGTTAAGCCTAAATTTTTTTGCCATATTTGTTTACATTTGAAACTTCAGCAGAATAGTGGATTCAATCAGTTTCTGCACCTTCTGTGTCTTTTTGACGAAGGGGACCAAAAGTAAACTCTCAGATTTGTGCACCGAAGAATCTTCCTTCTTGCATGCTGGCCGAATTGCTTTTACGTAGAAACTCTAATTTTAATCGTGAAAATTGTTTTTCTTAACTGTATTTGGCGTTTTATGTTTTTCTATATTTTTTAATTTTTAATAAAGATATTTCGAGGTTCGATCAGCTCTTCTTCTACAAATTTAAAAATTCGTCCGTTCCTGAAAACGCGTTGATTTACGCATATTCTAAAGTTGCAGTTCGTTAAAGGTTTACCATATTTGTACATCATGGATTAATATTGCCTAAATAGTGGCAGTATTGGCCTAATATTAGGACTGCGCATTCGAGGTACATGTAAATGTCTCAGATTATCCTCGTATGCATAGAAGTGAGCCATTTCGTTTTATTTAGCTTTTTGCAGTTAACCGAATTTCTTCTGCTGATTCTTTATATTTAGAAACAACAGTACCTAAAGTAAATAATAAATAACACAGCAGGCAAATTTCTCTGTCACGTTCGATTCGGTGAAAAAGAAAAAAATAAATAAGTAAAAACAACAAAATTCTATTAGAAAATTCTTTCTGTGTGTTCGAACATCCATTGCACTAATACAGCCAGATCCTGAAAGATTTTTAGAACAAAAGAAAAGTGAAAAACGAGCCCCATCCGCTGGCAACACGTCCGCGACAGCCAGTTAGGGACCGTCGTCCTCCCAATTGGCCGCCATTGAATTGCAAGGGAGGGCACCACCCCCACGTGATCGAATTCCGACGATCTCTGTAATTCGTGTTGCCTTTTATTGGGACGTCCGTCCGTCTCTCTCCGGAGGACGTAATCGAATGAGGGACGCCAAATTACTCCCGTGTCAAGCGATCAATGTGTCCTGATTCGATTGCGCGCCGAATTAGGACTCGACCGTCCTCCGCGCCACCTGAGGTGGAAGCCCCCTTCCCCCTTTTTCTTTAGGGTTTTTTCCCTCTAGTCCTTGCGGGTCGAGACACTTCCCAGAAATCATTCGTGAATTGTTTCTTTATTTTTTTGCAGCATTCTTGCTGTTAATACACTGTTCTAAGGAAGCATTTATGGATTTGAATTCTTCTCATCTTCACTAGAATGCTAGAAAGAAATTCATTCGACCGATGTTGACGACCGGTGCCACGAACAGTTTCGACTTTAATTTTCTGCAACAGGAAGAGTGACTATCATATTCCTATTATTAGATGGATTATGGACATCAATCGATATTTTGCTTTTCTTAAACTACAGGCAGGGAAGTTGATATATGATATCATTACTTACGAAACGTTAAAAGACTCAAACATAATTAAAATTTTATGTTTAAATTTATTCCCACAAATTGGGGTTTTCTATGTACTTATTTATCTGCCGTCGGTAATTTATTTTAAGACATAACTTTTTTATATTAACATGCCTTTGATAACATAGTTGGCAGTAAGCAACTGCCAACTATGGAAAAAACGTATCAAAAGTTGAAAACAAAATCAAGCATTTTGTTTATTTATTTATTTATAGTAATTAAACTATTGTAAATAACATAAATCTATCAAACGTTAAGCATTAAATAAAAGTTTAAATAATTGTTTCTGCATTACAGTGCAACTTGTAATTGTTTCCCAAACTTGTTAGTGTATAAATTATAATAAGTATTATACATACATATATATATATATATATGATGAATTATTAATCACTTAAGTGATGTGTATTCCTTCCCTTAGGCCTATTTTTAAAAAAATCTTAAAAAATCTGAAACTTAGAATGGATTGAGTTTAAAAATAAAATACAGATAAACATACAAACTTACATACAAATTTCGATTACACAAATAAAAGGTATCATATGCTACAAGTCGCTTTAAATTACTATTCAATTAATTCTATAGCTCCTCTATTTGCCGAATGGCTGAGATCGCTAAATTCTGGAATTTCGGTCCCGTTCGATCCCAGACAAACGGCCTGCCTGCATGATTGATTTTCGTGGTTTCCCGCATGAGTAACGCGAATACGAATCCGTTTTTCTCAGAAAGCTCTCCACGAAGGCATCCGTCTCCCTGGGCAAATAGCCCTCGTGTGCTTTTCCGTATTTCGATAGCCTAAGATAACCTTGATAATGCTATAAATTAGTAAGTTATTATTAAATAAGTTACTATGTAAAGTATCGTTTAAGTTTCTATCCCGTTATTTTATGTTGAAGTGCTGTCCTATCAGCCAGAACTAAATCAGTTCTATTTACCTGCCAGAATATAAATTTCTAGCTCGAGAGACATTCAAATGATGTTGGAGGAAGAAAGTATTTAAAGGAAGGTTTTAGAGGGTAAAATTAGAGCGTAGTTTGCCTGCTTGAAGGTCACGTTGCTAAATTTGATTCTCTCGATTAGTTTTCTGAGGCGTTGATTTATTCTTGCCATTAGGCTTGTTTACGCCGACTTCGGTCAGAGCCAATTTGTGTGCTAGTTAAACTGTGATGTGAAGACGTTAGGCTCTACTTAATTTCATTAATTTTACTTCATCCATTATCTGTGATTTAAGCCAAAACTATTGGCTTCGATAAGCACGAGTTAGTGCCGACTGTTAAACTTTATTTAAGTTAAATAAGGGTCTTTTACATCCTTTCCCTCTCTCTGTCGAACAAGACATAGTGAAAATTTACCGATTGTCTTTGGAGTTCAGGTTTAACTTTATGCTATCCAAGGCATACTCTATAACTGTAAGGTTAACTTATGTTACATACTAGGCTAACGTTCCTAGACTACTGATGACTTATCATTCTTGTCTTTAACTTGATTGACAACCATGTACTAATTGGATACAACAATTCGTAAAATCATATTAAAAATTTATTTGTTATACAAGTGATACATACAAATTAAAACGTTATAATTTAGTCACCCTCACAAGAGGTCTGAAAATACAACCAGTTAAATATGGGCTAAATAAACAGTAAATTAAATATCTGGTAACTCTGTTCTACTTACGTACAATCTCTAAACATAAACATGCATTGTTTCTAAATATACACTAGCCAAAGCTAAACAGCTGTGCAAGACCAGATTGTCAATCAGGCAGCTGGATACGAAGAAATACATCACTGACTGAGTTTCCAAACTCACTCTTCTTAACTTACGCGTTCCTTCTCTACCTTTAAACCCCTTAATTTACATTTCTGATGACGGTGACTAACAAAGTAGAAGTACGGAACAGATTTAGCATGCGAAATAACTTGTTAATTAAAATAAATCTTACATTATCAGGACTGTAAACTGCATTGCAATCACATTTTGCAAAATATCATTATTCATTTTAGAATATAAATAAATCATTTTTTATAATTAAGAAACGATGCATTCTGGGATGCTGTTCAAGAGGTATTGTAACATTTAAGAGATACGTAACGTTTGTAGAAAAGTACAGAAATCCCGACGCCCATTCAAGACCATTTTCTACTTCTGCAGAGACGTCATTTAAGTCATATCTTATTTTCACATCTCGAATGGTGACTCATAAATACAATGATGCATTGTCGACATGTTTCAAGAAGTGCTTAAGAGACTAGTTAATATGCTAGTGTTTAAAGGTTGTCGAGATCCATGAAGGATTTCATCCATTATCGAAACTTCATCGACATCCATTGTGATCATGGAACTTATGAGAGAGGAATTAATATGCCATTCTTCACAGGTAGTTAAGAATCATGAACAGTTAGCAGTGTTTACTCCTTCCAGGGGCCTTGTTCTCCAATATTCAAATTTTCATTATTAAATTTAAATTTTCTCAGTTTGGAGGAAATCATCTAGGCCTCCTAGATTCAGTTGTGCCACTTCCCTTACAGGTTACTTATCACACCTTCCCTTGTTGATCACAGCATTTCAGGTGTACCTACCCTAGTTTTGTGCTGCCAGGCACATCAAAATAATTCTTATACCGGCAGATAGTACTAGACATGAATGTCAAGAATATTCATACTTTGCGCTAGCATACCATTGTAGTAGATACCTTCATTAAATAAACGTCTAAATGAAAGCAAGGGATCTAAATGTCTGGTTTTATTGTGTACCTCGAGCATCAACTGTAATAGTATGATTTTGGCCAGCCCCATTCCAATTTTTGCAAGAATATTCCAGAAGATGAAACCTAAATCTCTTGTTGCATCCGATAATTATCCCCTCCAAGATACACACCTGTTCTCTCTCTTTTGTTCTCCTCAAATATCTTACCCACATAAAATAGTACATTAAGTGATTTGACAAATTATTTCTAAAGATTACTTCCTAGGTAAGAAATGATCAAGGCATTGTCTTATCGAAAGGAAAAGGTCCTTATTTCTATAAATGATCCGTTCTTACAGATCTACTGAATCATTATTTCTGAATAAATATTGATGCAAGAAGGTGCCATACTCACAGAAAGCTTCAGTCAAAGGGCTTCAGTCCCGTTGGCATCACGGTAAAACATTAGTGAATTTGCTTTCTGTTAACTACCCCACTATACTGTCCCACGGTAAAACCCTTAATGAATTTGTTTGTTGATTTATAACTATCAGCTACCATTCTTTTCTTTTCAGCGTCATCAAAAATTTCAATCACAGGTAATTGGCCTTACTTAACATAGACACAATACTCGTTAACACGCACACTTTTTTCTGGTTTCACGCCAAGACCTTTCGGGTAAGAAATAGCCATCTTTGTCGCAATACTATTAGACGGTTCTACAATGCTTAACAAGGAATCATGATGCGTAAAATTACAGCTTTGGGATGGGATCTGAATTCACAACGTACTAGCTGTACGCTTTATAACCGCTCTGATGATACTCGAAGAAAAGACACAGATTTGTTAGCTAATGAAGTATCATTCACCAATATGGGCATTGTTTAGAACTTACTTAGGAGATTACTGACCTTTCTAGTACAGAAAATGTTAAAAATCAAATACGCTTTCGGCAGGATCTCCATATTTGTTCCAAGCTGGTTCTTTCAGTTTTAAACTGGACGTGTTAACATCTTGTCCCGAGAAAGGACGACTGCGGAGAGAATGCGATGATTTCTTACATCTTTAATTAGAATTTCTGCAACGTGGATAAAATTTACTAACAAAAATAAATCGATTGCAGTCAAAAGCATTCATATCCTCATTCGGCAATGATTTCGTTCGAGTCACTTCAGAGCTCTGAACTCATCTCTGCTTGTTTATGTAGGTAATCATGCGTACACCGCAACAACTGCATCTTTGTGTCATAAAAATTTCGTATTCGAAATAAGGAGTGACACAAAAGGACTCAAATTTAGCGCGAGCCGCGATTTTTTTCTTTTCCATCTAGAAAATGTAGCGACACATCTTCGTCTTCCAGCATGAGAAGGAAACATAATAGAAAGCCTTCAAATAGTGCTGTTATTTACATTCGAATGGAATTTAAATGGGTTTCCCTTTAAGTTGAAAGAACGGAAAGACGCTAAAAACGCATTTCCCGTCCCCCCTCAAAAATGGAATAGAATAGAAATTGGGAGGCCATTAGGTTCTTATTCGCCCGGCGCAAAGAATGGCATTTCTCTTCTTAAAATAAGTTGTCCTTCCATTCTAGGGGTGGCTTCGTTTTGCCTGGTTCCGTCCGGCGGCTGACAGTTGTTCGTCTGCGAACACTTCTTCTTGTCTTCTTACTTCTATAGAAGGGGGTCGTGCTGGTATTGCATCGCTAAGCATTTGATCTATGAAGGAATATTAACCACTACACAGCCCGAGATTTTTAAATGGAATTTTCTTCTCCAGAATCCTCTAACGTTTTCTCTAATAACGTTATCCTTCCATTCTAGTATAAATCTCTTCGGTAAATCCGCTGAAATATTTTAGTATTTAATCCATAAAAATTATAATGGTTTTCAGCAAATGTAAGAAGAATACCGAATACAAATTAATAAAAATATTATTAGATTTTAAATTAATTTAAAAGTCTATCTGAACATGGCAATTTTACTTCTGGACAATTTAGTTCTGGACTTGCTCAGAGGAACTGCGGTAACCACGATAAAGATGTCAGTCATATTTTTCTTGTCTATCAGAGCTCAGAAAAGGCATACACTTCATATTGTTTCAACGGTTTTGTCTGCAATTTTAGCTACTAATTTTTTTCCTAAAATATTTCGCAGTAATGCGACAAGATCTGCTAGAATTTTTAATTTTAAATTTATTCTGTTTTCTTATGTTTCGTGGTGTACTTTATGGAATGCGCCGAATTAAATATAATTAAAGGTACAAGTAACAAAAATACATTTAAGCTCTCAAAGTATTTTTTATAATTACTGCTAGAATGTTTGCCCAGTGCCACTGTATTTAACGTGAAAATATATTCTCCTTAAGCAGGTAGATTAATGAATATTTATTTATTGCATTTTTAGTTTACCATAATCTTAGAAGATAAATACAGAATCGGCGAAGTGATTGACAAACTGAGCGATTTAAAAATGCAGCTGATAATGTTTTTTTGAATTTTTTCATCTTATTACTGCTAAAGAAAGATGTTTTAGTGATGAATATTATGATAGTCGGTGCAGGATAATATTGAAGGGCACTACTTAAAAAAATCAATTTTTGTTTTTTAACTAAATAGAACTTTATTTATTTCTTATTATTAGGAGTAAAATAAAACAGTGTAATAATATTCCTTACATTTTCAAAAGTTTAATGATTACTTTTAAGTTTTTTTTAAATGTATTTTTAATCAGATTTTATGACTGAAATTCTGGTAAAGACATTTAGTAATATTAAATACGTGCTAAAATTTTACTTTTAAGTGAAATAATGTTTTGAACATTATTTCGGATTTAATTATAATTCGAATATTTAAATTGTTTCGAGTTTTTCTGTGTAAACATTTTTTCCCTTTAATTCGCACCGCTTTTCCTATCCGTTTTTTAATGTTCCGATCTGCTAAAATTAAAAAATAAAATAATTTTAATAATTAAATTAACAAACTCAAAATGCTACTTTCAATACATATTCATAGATGCCAATTCTTCTGGTTTTGACGGGAAACTCCCAGTTCTCCAGGTCTCCTGGTTGATCGCCGAATCTCTCAGCTTTTAATTTTTAGCCTTTATAGTCGAAACCTACTAGGAAAACGTTTCCCATTAATAAATGAAATTTATTGAATTAACGAAACTTTAACTGTGCAAATTCCATTTGCTCCATCCCCAGTGATTTCCGGCATAATTTTCATATTAAATTTCATTTGATCCGTATTGTCTTCGTCTACGGCAGATGTTTGTAGAACTTTTTGTAAAGATTTAACCGATGTTTAATCCTTTAATGTATTTATTTAATTGCTGTTTTATACCAATAAATGGCACATTATTAAATTTGTCCACGCAATTGTAAATACGTTAATTATTAGTAATTTTATTTTCTTCGTATTATTAAACTTATTTTTAAAGGACTTTAATAAATAAAAGCGGATTTCAGGAATTTACCATTAAGAGCATTACAAAATGAAACAACAAAAACTAAATTATTTTAAATATGTTCTCCAGTTACTTCTTATGTTAAAATATTGTAAGTTATTGAAAGAATATGAAAGAATAAGAAATATAAAACTGAGAAATTTTAATTTAGCAAATTGTTTTAAATAGAAACGTACACTAACGAAAACATTTTAAATAGATTTTATAATTATGAAACTTATTGCTACTTAAGACTATAAATCAGAGGAGTTAACAATTTGGGTGATAGCAATAAGTGAAATAGTGAGGATCTGCCTCCCCTGAACACTGTCCCGAATTGCACTGAACACTGTCCCGAAATAAACAGCTCATTTATAGGACATGAACCGCCGGGAATTGTGTCAACTCAGAAGTATCACTGCGTGATATATTTCTGATCTTCGGAAGACAATTATATAGTCTCCTGTAACAAAAGTGAACTTTACAAATTTAAGATACATAAACAGTTAACACAAACCGCGCCTAATAACAAAATGTGTAAAGAAGGAATCTCCGCCCACTCCTGCATTTCTGCCTATCCACCCGTGTAGTTAGTATTAACCATTCTTATTCCTATAACTAGTATTTTTGAACTGCTATAAAATAAATTTAAATTTAAATCTCGATAGATCCTAGAAACCTCCCTCCCCCTTTCTGTCTCTTTCTTAATAACGTCTACTCAGAGAGATAATATTTGTATACTTTTTGGGGTATCTAGAACTTCAAAATTAAAGACTGAGAAAAGAGCAAAATATTACAGCAGGGATTCACAGCGACATCAATACTGATCCTCCAGTGGTCGATGGAATCTTAAAGGAGGTTAATGCTGATCGAAGGGTCGAATGTGGTTTGATAGCCCAATGTGCTTCGACGACGGATTGGCATAATCAAGATTCTATTTATTATAAAAACATTTGCTAATAAAATTTAAATTTAATTGTTTATTGACCTAAAGCTGTATTGTATGTTGTATATTACAGATAAAAATGTAAGGGTTCGAGGGAGAAACCCATTCCTTTAAAAAGGGTGCCGATAAAAGAAGAGGGCTGGGAATGCCCGTGCTTACAGTATGCAAGAAAATAATATACCAAAAGAAATCAGAAAAAGTAAAATGAGCTATTACGCATCTCATAATAATGCAAGAGAAAAACTATGTTTCTTACAAATACGATGAACAATTTGATATAGCGCAAAATTAAAATGTAAATCAACAATTTACTATAAGTCAATTAAAATTATATGGCTAAACAAAGAAGAATACGGTTCGATTTTAGCTAAAATCTCAAAACAATGTGATAATAATTTAGTGATAAAAATCCGACGAAAAATGTAAAATGAATTTAATTAGTCATAAATGTACAAAAAATAACTGTGTTAAATGATATAGTCCAAAATTAAGTTGTCAAATCAACAATTTGTTATAAGTCAAGTAAAATGATATGGCTACACACAGACGAACACGATTCAGTTCCAGCTAAAACCTCAAAATAAAATGGCTAATAATTATGTGATTTAGATCCGATCAAAAATGTAAAACGAATATAATCAGTGACAAATGTACCAAAAAAGGTAACTCTGTTAATTGCTATAGCCCAAAATTAAAAAGTAAATCAATAATTTTATATATGTCCAGAAAATGATATGGCTACACGAAGAAGGATACGGTTCAACTCCAACCAAACTCTCAAAACAAAGTAGCTAATAATTATGCAATCTAGATAGATTCGACAAAAAAAAAAAAAAAAAAAAAAAAAAAAAAAAAAAAAAAAATGAAACAAATTTAATGTGATAAATGTACAAAAGAAGTAACTTAGTTAAATGAATTAAGTATACCAAACTAAATATTTTTAAATACTGGAATCTAATAAACAATTAATCTGTTCATTCTCAATGTTATGCAAAAATAATTCCTATAAAATATGCTTTTTATTAAAATATTTTTATTTTGGCGCATTCTATTTAAATGTTCTTTTTTGTAATACAAACATAAAATCTTAACACTTGCAACTAAAATAAAAATTAAGAAATTATTAATACGCAGTTTTAGTAACAATGACTATATTTAATAATTTAAATTACTTCTGTACAATAACGAAGTAAAGAATTTCAGAATGTGAACATCTGAAACTCTTATATACTGTTGCCACACTTATATGCAACATTTTAAGATTCTTGCAGTGCAAGAAATATATCTAAATTCTGAATTAGTATTGTAAGAAGTACTGAGTTTTCCATTCTTAAAATAAAATAGTAAGTAATATTCATGCCATCAAAAATAACATTCAAAAGATTGCATTCAATAAGGTTTCGCAGCATTCTGGCATAATCAATGGGTATTCAAAATTTGAAATAATGCGTTCCGTTTCAGCGTGTCAAATATGATACGGTGAGCTACCAGTGAAACTTCGCCTCCGTGTCACATGTGATACCGTGGGCCACGGAGGAGTACTGAAGCGTATCTTATTGTTACGTTTTTCTTACGTAGGTAGGGGTTCGTGGATCTGGAATGACTAACGACGACACTTGATGAAGCATCGAAACATAATGTATTAGCTAGCATTACTCAAGACAGCTCGACGACATAAAATCACATAAAATCACGTTTACGGTCGTCGAAGAACTACTATTCGAACTATCGTCGAAGAACACGCTAAAACAATCAGCGATACAGCCGCCAGGCTGTAATGGTGGAGACAGCTTCACTGCAAAGCACCAGAGTACAGCTCCCGATTCTGCTCTGTCGTTCTCGAAACTCTACATATTCTCGAGACTCTCCAGGCTACAACTCTCGTTGCACTCGACGATCCCATACAGTACAGCTCCTGACTCGTTTCAGTCGTTCTCGGAGCTCAACACAATCTAAGATAAAACTCGACTGTGCACTAACTCGAGATACACTAAGACTCTCTCGAAGAACTCGGCGACCAACTCGGCACTACACTACGAAACATTTGCTCACTGACTCTTAATTGACTCGATTAGGCACTGAGCACTGACTCTCCGCGTACCAGCAGGGTTTATACAACTTTTGGCTTCCGTTCGAGAATAATCTGAACCAAACCAGTAAAAATTCGTTCCAGAAGGTTCTCCCTCCGTCTATGGCATATCGCCAATTTTTTTCGCCAAATGTCGCAAATGAGAAATTTGTCGCCGCCTTCCCTTGTCATTTTCTGGAAACTTCAAATTTGCGGGGGAGCTATCCTACCGCGGCAGGACATTTAAAAACAATATATTATACGCTGGAAGACAAGAGGTTAAAACCTAGAACGATAAGATTTTACAAGCTGTAGAATTGTCGGGATATTATCCGCATTGTTAGCAGCTAGTAATATAAAGTTTAAAAAAAAATATCTGATACGTGTATACCACATGACTTCCTTGTACGACCAGTAATTACACACATTATGGCCTTAAATTAGATAACGTTTTACTGTAATTCTTTTACACTTATTTCTTCGAATTATTCTAACTTAACTAACCTATCCCTCGGGGCAAGTTAAAAATGGTATAAAAAATTTTTAATTTTGAAACTATATTTCCAGCTCAATTTTTGTCATACGCGCGTCAAACTTCTTATAAATGTATTTTTTCATAAGGGGTATAAAACCTTCCCAAATATAAGTATAGGAAACGGGAGACCGCATTAAAAGTTAGATTTCTTTACTTGTCCTAAATTAATCTTTTTTTAAAATCTTATATTCCCGAAACATGAATACTTTTGCCATTTAAAGCACTTCTGTAATTGAAAGTATATGACCAGCGATTTCGAAAATAATGACCGGGTAACTAGTTTTTAGCTGATTGCAATAAAAAAGAGAAGTGAAGAGCTAAATCTTGTAGCAGTCTCATATGCAAAATTTCGATGTTTTACGGCTAACCGTTTTTGACTTATGCGGCATACATACGTACATTAAAAAATCCCCTTTTAATACATTTTAAGTCCATTTCACAATCCATTTTGGAAAAAAATAATCCTTTATTCCATCCGTAGCAAAGTCTTCACAAAAAAAATTAATCGAAATGGATATTTCCTTTGAAAAACAATACCGGAAATTTTTCAGGACTATAATGCTTCTTTTACTTCATACAAGGAAATAACAATTGAACAAATTTTAAAATATGCAGCTTCAAAAACCTCAAATGTGTATAAAATTCATTCATTTTTATACATATTTTTGAAGGATAAAATTTGTTACTGATCATTGTGATGAATTTACAGTATTTTAACTATAAAGTATTACAAATACGGAAGAATACTTTCTGCAAATACCTAGTCTGTCTGGGAAGGAACATCTTTAAATCCTCTTCGTCAAAACCTATTTAAATCCTCTTCGTCAAACTTCGTCAGACACTCATCTCCAGAGCTAAATGAAGAGTCACTTCTAAATCTTCTAATTCTAACCTCTTCTAAATCAATGTATGAGGACTTATACAACAAATTGCCCTATGTACCATCCAGTGCATTGCCAATGCCACACTTCTTGAATGATTTAATCGCTGTCTCTGTTTTTGCAGCACTCCATGAAGCTTTGACCCATTCACAAACTGGCGAAATGCTAACTCCGAATAAACTGAGTATCGACGTATAAGACGTAGCATCGACGTATAAGACGCAGTATCGACGTATAAGACGCACCCCGTTTTTCAGACCTATTTTCAAAGAAAGAAAGTGCGTCTTATGCGCCGGCAAATACGGTAACTGATTGAGGTTTCAGCTAATAAGACAATAAAGCGGATACAAATGCAGGCAGTCGTAGTTATAAAAAAATAGAATTTACTATATAGAATAATCTAATGCATTGAAACGAAATAAGCCCATGTCATTATAAAGAAACGAAAGGAATCATTTTTTAATCTAGTACTCAACTGCAAACTCTTATTATTAGCTCTCAACGTATATCAGCAGTTTCATCATTAATAATTAAACTTTCAGGTGTGATTTGGTGAATGTTTTAGTAATAATTATTAAAAATTTTATTTATTAATGCATTTTGAGAAACCAGATTTTTTAAACATTTTTATGGTATTAAACAAGAATTTAATTTTTTGAGAAATTCAGGATTATCGGAAAAACCTATTTGTCAATAGTAGAAAGATAATTTTTTTTTGTTTCTTGATATCGTTACTATGGTGTTTAAAGATAATATATTTATCAATAAAATGTAGTTTATTAATATTTTTTGACATTTTGTTAACATCGTGTTTTCATTCTTTGTAAACATTATAATACTTACATTTCTCAAGTTTATTGATAGCATTAATATACTGGTGCCAATTAAGTATAATTTAAATCAGAACTCCTAGGAATTCAATTAACTGTAAATTTTTTGCCAAATTCCATGAATGTTTTGCCCTATATTTATTTATTGTGAGGTTTATGATTTTTATAAACAAACGTCTTTGAAATCGGTCTTGACAGGATCAAGAAACGTTAATTTCAAAGATTTGATTGTGGTTAGAAAGCAAACGCCTAACCCTTTTCTTACATTGAAAGCAAATGTTATTTCTTAAATATTTAACTAGAACTTTTCTGTAAATTTCAGAATTTTCTTTAAATTCATAAATCCATAATTCGAATTTATTTTCCAAATTAAGGTTTCATATAGATGTATTTCGAGGACCCTAGATGGCAGAATTTTATTTATAATGTGTGAGAGAATTTCGGATTTATCAATGATTTTTCAGTTTATGAGGATTAGAAATAGAATTGTGCAAAACAAAGCATTTGGACTATACGTTGTATTTTCCCCATATTTAAAGTATCCCTATCATTACTTTCGTATTCCAATGGGAACAAAATAAAGGTAAATAAACAAATTTTATTTATGTGATTTGGAGGTGGGAGAGTAAAAATCCAAGTTCTTACTATCATGTCTTCTGTGACATAACGGTTAGGATTTCGTTCGGGCACTCTAAGCATCCGGTATTCAATGTCGGCAAGACACAATTGGTTTACAATTAAATTTTGGTTTTGAGAACCTTCTGTTCATTACACATTTAAATTAATATGATTATCTTTGTAAACTATGCGCGTTGAGAAACTAAGCTTATAAGAATTTCATTTGTGTGAACATTTTTAATTAGCTTTAAATTTTTAAATAGATTAACTTTGTTTTATATTTTAAAATTTTTAAAGGAAGCGCGAAAGGACATTATGTGAAATATATTTTTTGTCACAATTTGTAATATAATTAATTTGCATGAAAATTTGTAAAAAACAAGGAAAATAGAGTTAAAAGACAGAAAGTCGACCTTGAAAGATAACAGTTATTCCTTTCAAATATTTCGTAATAGAATCTGTACTATTAAAATCTGTGCACCTCTATCTGTTTGCTTGATTATTTGTTTGTTAATTTGTAGCATTATCTCCTTCGGAACGGCGGGGAGTTGAGTTTCGAGAGAAATATCCTTCCCCCGGATTCCAAAAATTCTTGGGAAGTCATTTCAACCATTCTTATCATCGCACGACTTTAATCAACCGAAATATTAATTAAAAATTCTGAAAACGATAATTTTCACCCTCATTTTTCCGATTGGCAACAGTCCCGTATGCTGGAGATAAAAATCTGCTTATTTCGAGAAGTGTTGCCACTGCTCGTTTTCAAATCGAAGAGTTTATTAATAAAAACATTTCTAAGATTTACAAAATATAAAATAAAAATAGCATTGGCAAACATTAAACATAGTATTATATAAGGTCATATTCTGACGTTGAAAAAAAGCACGCGATTTCATGTGACGTCACTGTATGTCGAAAATTGTTCGTTACTGTCAGCATTTTAAATAAATAGATGCTGTTCGCTACTTTTTTGTTCCAGGTTAGTATAATTGGCACGATACGTTATTGCCACTTTGATTCCTTAATTAATATTGAGAAAATGTTGTTATATTACATTAAATTTAAATCATGATGTCACGCACATTAACCTCAAGTGTCAAAAGATTTTGTTTCCTGGTTCGCCAATAAAGAAATTATTTGCGAATTGGTTGTTGCCTGTAAAGAATGAACTAATTTCTTTTATACTGAAGTACGTACTTTCATGCATTTGATTTTCAGGCGTAACATAGAACACACAAATTTTGCTTTGGCTGCAGCCCGCTTACCTGGCGAGCTTGTCCGCTAGTTATTATTTAAATATTGATACAGTTAATTTTAAAAAATAACAAGAAAATATCAATTTTCAATTGATTGTTGATTCAAACGTAATGACGATGATGTCATTTATTTACTAAGCAATTTTTATCAAATGAATATATTTATTTTGTGTGTGTCCAATAATGTTTCCATGTGTATATGTACAATGTTTCATTAGCTGTAAATGATTAAAATCGTAAAGCCATAATAAATTTCAAGAAATTGAATTTCTGTTCGGTCATTAATTTTTTCTACATTAGAGAAGTTAAATTATTCTATGCATAGGAATTTTTCTTACTTTAAAACGCTCATTATGTCTGATGGAAATGATTTTAAATTTTTATAAATAACATTAAAGATCTTTTATTTAAATTACGCTTCATTAGCAAATAATTTAGAACCAGCTTAATATTTCAAACAAAACATCATTATTCTCTTTCTCAGTGTCTTCTAATTTATGAAATGGGTTCAAAGCCTCACCGCTTTAAGTTTAAAAAATTACTTTATGCAGAACTTGAATGGTTAAACATTCAAATATCTTCCGTCATCGACTTTATTCATTGATTATTTTTTCTTTGTTGTATCCACAAATTTGTTGGATTAGACATGAACTGATTTATTAATTAAAGTTTTTAATTTGAGAAAACTTACAAAACCTAAAGCTTTTTCAGAAGCATTTATTGAGTTAGTTAATATCTTGAAGTTGTAATAATGAATCTGCCTTGCCATCCGATCATAGATTTATTAGGCCAGAAACAGAATTACAATGCTACGCAAAGATCTTAATTTATATTCTTTAAAAATCTTTATAGTTCCAAAATTTTAATGTTATTTAAAACTTAGGATTTATTTCATCCATTGCAAGCAATAATTTAAAATGAACATTTATAATGGGCAATATAAATAATAATGCATGAAATGATGGATAAAATTTCTATTCCGTAATCTCTTATAATCAAAATCATTCTGTCGAACATCGAAATTCCATATTTAACGTTTATCTCCGTTCATTTCGTTAATTGTGTCCCCTCTATAATTGGAACGATCCTGAACGCATAAAAACTTTGAATGAATGCTGAAGCACAGTTTAACAAATTACATTGAGAACGTGAATGTTAAGATTCAATAACTTCAAATAAATGCTTTTTCTAATAAATTTATTTCAATCTCCTTATTAAGTAAAAATGTGTCTTTAAAATATTTTTAGCTTGCATTTGATTAAAAAATTAAAATGATTGCTTAATTTGAAAAATTTGAATTTTAAGCTTTTTTGCGTCCCTCCACTCTGATTTTTATTTTTTAGTCCAAAGGTGTAATTTGCCCTGAAGGACTATTATTTTCATTTTGGCATTTTGCTTTGGTTCACTATAAATGCTATAAATGTCCTATTCACTTTTCAAATTGTTGCCATCAAATATTGTCGCCCTTTTTTATATTTAAAGAAATTAAATAATGAAGAATTTGCATAAATGTATGTATGTTTCTCGCATTGTGTTAAAACAACGATACCTAGAGCCATCCAATTTTGAATAACATCCGTTTCCACCCGAAATATGGGCATTTGGAATTTGTTTTATTACCTATTTCATATTTTGCAAAACTTTAACGAATTTTTGATTAACAAACTCAACGATTTAAAAGCGAGCAATAACAACACTCTACGGGGAAAAATAAACCTTTTTATCTCCAGCACGCGGAACTGTGCGTCGGAAATTCTAAAGATATGCTAATTTTAAAATTATTTTGCGGTACTGCTGTTGAAATGAATTTTATTGTTTAAGTGCGAAGAACATGATATTTAATAAATAAAGGTAACACACAAAACGTTAAAAAAGCCCCATTGAACTTAATTGATTTTTTATTTATTTATTTAAATATTACATTGAAAGAGTTTCGAGAACTTTTATGCAAGTTAGATTCGATTAAATTTGTCCAATGTCTGATGATTATGCCTGTAAAACAAGTTTGTTTACAGCATGAGTGCTCAGACAGTGAAACAAACAACTCCCGTTAATAAGGGAAAAAGAGTCGACCATAATCTGTCACACAAACATGAGAAGGCGAATTTCGTACGGAATGACATTGAAAAGAAAAATAGTTTAAATGGGTGCAAGGATTGAACTTAGAATAGCTTCTCCGAGAATCCATACAGAAAGTTTTGGAAAACAACGATATAGATGGGATGTAATGATGTCGCAATTCTTCATGCTGATGTCAAGTGTACTTCTCAAACGAAATTACTTAACGATAAATGAGCTGCTGATGTTAAATTAATGTATTGCCCGCTCAGCATGTTAATTATTTCGTGAATTTTAACTGATGTTCTGCCCTCATCGATAAGAAATATAGAAAAGGGAATTAAAAAAATTAAATTAAATGGGAATTAAAAGGAGAATTTTTGCATAAATATTGAAACGCAACTTTTATCTAATCAGCACACAATTCCTCCTCTCTGATGAACTAGAATTCATTTTGAACATCGTAGTATAGCGTGACCTACCATTGAACAAGACTATTAAACTCTGAAGATTTGATGCCCTTTAATTTGTAGTTTGTAGTTTGAAATTTTGATTCAAAGTCGTTTAATATTTATGTGCCAGATGACTTTCTGTGTATCAGTTAAATCAGGCATGTGCAACTTTAGCAAGATTACAGATTGGATTAGAAACTAGAAGTGTTTCGCCGGCCGGAGTATTTTATGATTTATTTATATGAAAATATAAAGTATGAACGCATCTTAATTAGTTTAATCTCTTTATTGCTTCATATAAACCCCCGTCATAAAACCTATAAAATACGAAATGAGATGATAGTCTTAAATTAAAAACTCTTTTAATGCGAGGATACATTTTATAGTTGAAACAAGATAATCAGTAACCGGGGTATGGCAGACGTCTAAACTAGCAACGTGTTTTTCAGGTGCGTTCCAGTAATTCGCGTCTTTGTCTTGGATTTCACAAAATTCATCTTTGAAAAACGTTACTCGCTTTTCTAGGTGCTTACAAGTGGCGTCATTGTTTTCTGTAAAAAGGTTATCAGGTTTGAGAACTTGTCATGCTGGAAAAAGGTTTTTTAAAATTCAGTAAAAATCTTGATTTTTTTGTCTCCAGTTTTGTTGTTCTGTTGCAATTTGATTTATTCCATTTGCAAGGAATACGATGCTAATTCGATACAACATCAAATGTAGAAGAGAAAATTCGGGAGTTTGCTTTTTGTTTTTAAAATCACTGAATCTAGTATTGAAATCTTGACTCAAAGATTTCAACTCATCCGAAAACGGTTTTAAACCAAAATGATTTTTGTGGTTCATTCAAAAAGGAAAAGAGTAAGAACTACCTTCTATTTACCGATATTCCTAGAGTCGAAGATTATTCTGAAATGATTTGATGTATCCCTGAATCTCATGAGTCACTTGTTGTTGAGTTGGTAACTAAGTACTGAGTTCACTGAGATAGTATTACGAAATGTCCAGGCGCGGTGAGATAGCTTCCACGCAAAGCAGGTTTAGGGCTGCCATAAAATGGCAAGAGAAGGCCGGGGTGCCACATTTGGTAAGAAATCGCCCATTTGCGAAATTTGGCGAAAAAATTGGCGATATGCCATGGACGGATGAAGAACCTTCTGGAACGAATTCTTACCGTTTTAGCCCAGAATGTTCTCGAACACCAGTCAAAAGCTATATAAACCCTGCTGGTACGCAGAGAGTTAGCTAGTATCGACTGTGTCTCTCATCTAGTTAGTCCGTGCGGAGACGATCGAGTTCACAGCCGGCCAGCGAGTGCCGAGTGGGTCGTCGAGTGCATCGAAGAATCTCTTAGTGTATTGCTGCTAGTGCATCGTCGAGAGAGCGTGTTGAGCTCCGGGAACGACTGAACCGAAGAGTCGGGAGCTGTGCTCTGTGTGTCGTCGAGTGCATCGCCAGTTGTAGCGTGGAGAGTCTCGAGAGTACGTGGAATTCCGAGAACGACCGAGCAGAGTCGGGAGCTGTATTCTGGTGCTTTGCAGTGAAGCTGTCTCCACCGTTATTGCCTGACAGTGTGAAGGCTGTTGCGCTGAACGCTGTCAGCGTGTTTATAACACTTCGACGACTGTAAAGGTGATTTTGGAGTTATCTGATTAATATTGGTAAATAAGGTGTGTTTCGATACTTCATCAAGTGTCTTCGTTATTCACTCCAAATCTACGAACCCCGTGTGAACGTGAAGGAAGAAAATAACGTAACAACTGGTGTCGGAAGGAAAAAAACGCAACAATAAGTTGTAATGTGGGCAAGAAATGCAAGATCGCACAGCCAGGGCCGTTTTCTAGCTCACGAATAGGTTTTCCTTTCATATCCATTAAAAGTGATTTCTCATCTGTCAAATTATAAAAAGTCGTTCTCTTACTTAGCCAACACACTTTGCAGTAAAATGTGAGATATTCATGCTTGGAATGAACATCGGCAAAAAGTTCTTTGAACTGACGGTGGTTTAGGTGCTGCCGACTTAATTTATGCAGGATGTTATCATACCCATTATATGTGCAGATTTAATTAATTTTGCACACAAATTTTGATGGTGCATAATGCATTGCAATACAGATAAATCTTCGGTATAGATTTTATTATCAGATAACGCTGATTTTATCTGGGCAACAACTCCTTTGTTTGATTTGATGCAATCGTTGCTGAAGTGTCATCGATAGGTAGCCTGCTTAGCTTTTCCCACTTCAGGTCTAATCTCATAAAAACGTTCTTTACTTCTTGAAAAGTGCTTTTACCTCTTGTTATATCCTTCCTTGGCGATAAAACTTCCAATTCATCTGTGCAATTGAAGTTGGTGTTCCGCGAATAAATACAACCAATTGAACGCTATCAGTAGTGTCTGTGCTGTGATAAAAAGCAATGGATGACATTAAGCTTCCTAATTTATTCATGTTAACACTTTATACTGTTGAATTCTGAGTTTAAAATGGTAAGAGAATTTATCCGGCAGTGTAAGCAGATTAAGTGTAATTACGGTGTATCCTTACAGTGTTTTCAGAAAAATGGTGAATGATGTTAGAACCAGAAGGGCGTATTCAGCAGAGAATGGCTGAAACACATAACGGAATTTTTCTCTCCGTGGTTATTAATCAAAATGAAGTTGCCAAAAAGACTCAATAGTGTTGAACCAGTTTTATAACAGGCATAAAGTATAAGTAAATTAGCTAATAATCTTAATTCTTCAAAAAAGCCTTGAAAATGTTTTCGGGAAGTGGAGTAAATCCGGAGACTAATGTTTCTTTGTGACTAAAAAACATAAATCTACCAAAAATGTAGCAAAAGCATTTAATGTTTTCGGTAATATGAACGAAATAACTGACAGATAAATTAAAATTGATTTCTATATAAATCTCTCAGACATTTCTCTAACTCAGAATAAAAATATGCAACTCGCTTAACCCTAAATTTTAGAGACGTAACACTGATCCATATACACAACACGCTTTACTTTTAAATGGGTGATTTTGTGGATGTCCTATATAAGAGATATCATAAAGTTAACCGAACAAAATTTAAGAAGCAACAGGACATGCCGACACAAGCAATCGTCACCACGAAATCATTCTGTATTAAACGGTTAGGCGTTGAAAGACGTTTGCTGCCATTCCTCCATCAATATTAATTCATGAATACTTACAGAATCAAGGCAGTAAATGCATAAATAATACGCATAATTCTCTTCTATTGATTGAATTTATTTTTATTGCTTGTTTTACAATTCTTATTCATTTAATTCTTATACACTTGAATTCTACCCTACATATGTTATCAGGTTCAATGTTTCTTCTAACTTTCTTCGGAAACATACAATGACCTGACTAGAACAGAGAGCTTACTAAAGCTATGTTCACTAATTGTAGTAAGTGGACAGGATACAGACGAAGGGTATACAAAACCCTTTATTTTTTTCTTTATATACAATGACTTCCGTACTTCGGAATACAATGACCCTCCACTCGGGGTCTAACTTAAAAGATATCAAAATAAAACTAAACTCTAATTTAACTTTAGAATAAGATTGGCCTTATAATAACAGAAAGCGTATGTAGCACAGAGACTGTGAACACTACAATACGTTTAATTTATCAAGAGGATTAAAACCTCTGGCCTGGAAGGCAAAGTAGCAACTGCGTAACTTCTAAGGTAAGCGGCCTGCTTCGAACTCACGGCTTCCTCTCTTCTGCTTGGCAAAAAGGCCACACTTAAATACTTGGCGTTCGCCAGACAACTTTGCATAAACTCCTTCACGCTTATAATTCTGGCCGGAAGTAGAAAATAAGAAGTGATAGTAAAGATTTAAAATAAAATAAACGTTAGTAAAACTTAAGATCCTTACATACTTCCCGCCAGAGTTAATTAGTTTGAAACTGAGGTCTAAAACGACCTTGTTGAAAACTTTTAGCTCTAGAAACTAACGCGAGACCAACCTTTTACAAACATAACTTAGCTAGAAACTAGAAAATTTTAAAAGAAAGAAATTTGTTACAATAGCAGCTCCCGGAATATACAACAATCTTTTTTCTTTTTCATCTGTACTGCATCAAAACAGGAGCTTTATTCAATTCTGGTTCCTTCCAGAGATCTGGAAGGAAAACTAGTTTAATGAAATGTTACAGAATGACATTGTAAATAACATATAGAATATACTTTTCTTAACATTCTTATTTCATTCATGACTATTTTAATTATCTCTCCCCGTGCTCTCTGACATGTGTTGTAAAAACACCAAACACGAATGTGTTTCTGTCTATGTGTTCAACACTTCCTCCTACAATCAAAACACTAATGTGTTAAAATTCAACATACGAGACCTCTTAACACACCCTAATTTCAACTCTAGACCCTGAGGTACTATTCTGAAAGTGGCTAACTCTAAAGTGTAGCGTCAGAGAGCCTAACTACATCATTCAACCTTTAACACATATTCACCATGATTTAATCTTTACAGTCACACGAATAACAAATTTTTTTAACATTACTTTCACTTTTACCATATCACGTTATTTCTAAACATTCAAAATAACAGTTCACATGTATACAAGAACATATCAAGATGCCGTTAATTTTACACATTTGAAAACATACATTAGTAGTACATTGTTAACTTCTATTCTTTTCAAAGCAAGTGCCAATTCTTTCTACATTGAAATAATAGTACATTTCAAAAAGTCTTTCAGACTAAAACTTCTTTCTTGTTAGAATGTTTTAAATAAAATTTATACAATAACTTTTTACAATATTTAAGTCTTTATACAACGCTATTATACATCAACTTTAGTTTTACGCGCGAGTAATTGAAAAACATAATAAGAAAATCGGTCACAACTCATTTCTCGCCCTTTTGGCGATAAAGGTAGACCTCGCATGAGGTAAAACTTCTTCAAATCTGCCACTTGCAGTAAGAATGAAAGATTAACTTAAGTTTGTAAAGTAACACAAAATTTTACTTATCTTTGTAATATTCAGACATCCTTTTCTGGGCCCAGTCTTTAAAGGTGCTGCAAACCGTAGCTTGGTTGATCCTCCTTCTTGTACGGGCTCGCCCTTCAGTGCTTTCCTCTGGAAGCTTCCGTTTTTCACCACTACGGCCACCCTTGAACATCTTCCTTCTGTCCTCTGCTTGTGGTCTTGGCCGTTTGAAGGCAGCTGGTCTTGGTGGAACCGGGAAACTTCTGTCGTGATCCTGCTTGGACCTCGTTGTTGGCCGTTCAAATTTTTCTTGTACTTTTTCCTCCGCCGCTGATGGCCCTTCCGCAGTTCGGCGACTTTTGCTGCGGAGAGTTCTGTCGGATGAGTCAATCTTCCGTTTCACAGCCGGGTTATAGTTGCCGTCCTTTCTCCCGGTCTTTTCCACATACGTCGTCCTTCTCCCTTCTTCATTCTGGGGGTGTTCGTGAACTCTGTTTTTTGGACGGTGGAACGACTTCTTTTTCTTTGTACCTTCAATTTTTCCGCGGGGCAATTTTCTTTTCACTTGCTTCTGTCTCTCATTGGCTTGCCCTTGTACTTGTCGTTTTCCCACCTCTGGAACTTGTACCTGCGGTGTCTGCCGTACCGGATCCTGCAAAAGATCTGAAAAGATTTGCATTTTATTACGGTCATAGAATGGTTTTATCTGGTCAATGTTTGCGGAACAGGTTTCGCCATTTCTTGCCTTTAATACTACAACAGCGTGAGTTATTTTTTCTATAACATATGGTCCTTCAAAGCGTGGGAAAAATTTGGCAGTTTTATCTTCTGGTGCTGAAGAAAGTGAATGCTTAATTTTTAGTACTTCATCCCCTACTTTATAAGTTACTCCCCGTCGTTTCAAATCATAATAGAGCTTCTGTTTTCTTTGTGCTACTTCCGTATTCTTCTTTGCTTCCTTAATTAGTTTTTCTATATCACCCATTTTAAATTCTGGGGCTCTTTGTTGCACATAAAATAATTTATCTAACGGTGTTATAATCTTTCTGCCTAGAAATAACTCAGCAGGAGTTTTGCCCGTTGTATCATGTTTTGCGGTCCTAAGGGCGAAAGCAAATTCATTGACATAGTTATCCCAGCTTTTATGAAAATTTTTAACATAACTACGGATAATTTTCACTATATTTCTGTTGACCCGTTCCGCTATATTTGATTGCGGCCGATACGGGACCATTTTTAAATGACGTATGCCCAGTTTTTGGCACATGTCTTCAAATATATTACTTACAAATTGAGGACCATTATCCGATATAACTTTTAGGGGCGCCCCGTATTTTAAAATATATTTATTTAAAATAGAATCGGTAACTAATTTCGCGGAGGCTCGTTTTAAGGGAACAATTTCGGTCCATTTACTAAAATGATCAACTATAACAAGGAGATAGCGACTTTTGTTTAACTGACTTTTTGGGAAAGGGCCCAATAAATCGATACCGATTATTTCATTTGGAAATTCGGATTTAATACTATTTAGAAACCCGGCCGGGCGGAAATTAATATAATTAACGGCTTGACATGTTGGGCAGGACTGGACATACGCCCTTGTTAACTTTTGCAGTTCAGGAAAGTAGACTGCCTCGCGTACGCGTTGAGTAGTTTTTCGAATACCAGCATGAGAAGCTAAAGGGCTGTCATGGAGCTCTTGCAGGATATTTAATCTAAGACTAGCTGGGATAACAGGTCGAAATTCGTTGTTGGAATTCGTAGTTTTTGTATAAAATAATAGACCATCTATTAGTTCGTAATGGGCCGCCCTATTTCTTATCGCCACAATATCTTGGTGGCTAAAATTTTCAGGATCCTTCAAATACTCATAAATACTTCCAAACTCAGGATCCTTACCCAGTTCGGTTATTACAGTTTCTCGGGAATTTATTGTACACGCTGTCAGCATTGCAACTTTTACGGTATTACCCTGTTCGTCTAATTTAATTCGTGACAGGGCATCTGCTACGATATTTTCCTTTCCGGGGGTATGCTTGATTACCAGATTATATTCTTGCAGCTTGAGTGCCCATCTTATTAACCTTGGGGATAAATTTTTTCCAGAGTACAATCTAGTTACCGCCGCATGATCAGAATATACTGTTATCGGCGCCTTTCCAAAATAGACTCGGAACTTTTGCACTGCTAACAGAACTGCAAGTGCCTCTCTCTCGGTCGCGGAATAGTTTCTTTGTGTTTGATTTAAAGTTCGGCTAAAAAATGCTACTGGCTGCTGATTTTGCGAAAGTACCGCTCCTACCGCATAATCCGAAGCATCCGCTGAAATTTCTAAATTTTCATCCTTTTCAGGAAATTTCAACACAGGGGCTTGCGTTAATGCTTGTTTTAATTTTTCGAAAGCACTATTGGCTTCGGCCGTCCACGAGAATCTTGCCTTTTTCCTTTTTAATTTTAACAATGGCTCAGCGATAGCCGCAAAATCTTTTATAAAGGACCTATAATATGAACAAAGTCCTAGAAAAGAAGAGAGCTTCTTTGCCGTGTTTGGAGTCGGATACTTTTGTACAGCGATTATTTTTGATTCATCTGTCTCGATCCCTTTTTGCGATATTTTGTAACCTAAATATTTTAATTCAGGGGCTGCAAATTTGCATTTTTCGACATTAACTTTTAGACCGGCCTCATTTAATAAAGAAAACACCTGTCTTAAATCCTGTACATGTTGGTCTAGATTATCACTAGTAATAATGATATCGTCTAAATAGATAAATGTGGACTTTCCGAGAACAGGTCTTAACACAATGTCCATGCATCGCTGAAATGTTGCTGGGGCGCCTGAAAGGCCAAACGGCATTCGCAAAAATGCATAAGTGCCAGACTTGGTTATAAAAGCAGTCTTAGGCACGTCCTCAGGCCTGATCCCTATTTGAAAATAACCATTCGTTAAGTCTAAAGTTGTCATAAATTTGGTTGATTTTATGTTCCTTAAAATTTCTTCTATAATCGGTAACGGATATACCGGATATTTCGTTATGGAATTTAATTTACGGTAATCAATAGCGAATCTCCACCTTTTTGGATGCTCCAAAGGATAATCATTATTTTTCTTACATAAAACCACCGGACTAGCATAACTACTTGAGATAGGCGTTACGATCTTTTTACGTAGCATATCGGTAATATGCCATTCTATAATTTTTTCCTTATTCTTATCATACCGGTATGGTTTTTGACGAACCGGCAATGCATCTCCGGTGTCAATACTATGGTTAGTAACCTGGGTAAATCCTGGAATATCACTAAATAAGGAAGCAAATTCACTTACCACTTGTCGGATTCTATCTTGCTCGTCATTAGGCAGGTGGTCGAGATTTACCCTTGGCGGTTCAACCTTTTCTACACGCACTGGCTTCATCGTCAGCTTAAGAGACGCTTCATTAAAATCCAGTGTAGCTTGTGCGTCTGAAAGAAAGTCTATTCCTAGTATTAAGTGTGCTTGCAAATTCTTTACTATAAAAAACATCACCTTTACTTGTTCGTCCTTGATACGGATGTACAAAGGTACTTTACCTACGCACTTACATTGTTCTCCTTGCGCCGCTAATACTGTTGTATTATCCGCATTATATATGCGGTATTTGCGAAAATACTTTCTAAAAAAGACTTCTGCCACACAGGAACACTGCGCGCCGGTATCCAGGAGTGCGGTGGCCGGGATATTATTTACCAAGACTTCAATCTTCGGAAGAGTTAAATTTTTCACCATTACTGTATTTAACTTGTAGGAAGAGGGGTTTTCGTGGCCTTCGGATTTCCGCACCCTCTCGTCAGCAGAAATCCGTTTTAGTTTAAATTATTTTTTCTTTCGGTGCTTTCCTTCTTTCTCCACTGGCCTTGAGACTTTTTTCCTGGGTTGCTATTGAACTGTCGACGTTCGCCGGCTGTTTTTGAATGCTCGGGTTTCCTTGCCCACTGATTCGCTTTTTCTCCGTAGCCATGTGCTTGAGTTTGCTGTAGTCTTGGCGTACCAAATTGGTTTCGCTGTTGATATTGGCGTCTTCTTTCGACGTCCGCCGTTCTTCTACTTTCAAACTGGATTGCTAGCTCAAATAATTTTTCCAGTGTAGTCGGATTTCTCAATTCAATAAAGTCTTGCACTTGGGGTAGTAACCTCGGCAAAATCACTTGAATTATTTCAGGATCCGGACGGTTTCCATACAAGAGCTTGAAAACGTGAATTTTTCTTAAAATAAACCTGGAGAGGTTTTCCATTCTTTGTTGATATATACTGAAAAGTTCTGTTTCTAATTTCGCACGATCCCTTACAACAGGGAAGGCTTTTAGTAGGGCAGTCTTGAAATTTTCGTAGGTATAGGTGGGACTTCCTGCTTGACCCAAGAGACTTCTGCCGATACATTTGAACCAGTTAAGCGCTTGGCCCCTCAAAGCGCTGGTAGCTAAGGTAACTTTTTGAAACTCGTGCACGGGGTAGAGCATGAAGTGGTCATCCAATTTTTCCAAAAAACTGGTTACCTGTGAGTTTCCATTAAACGTTGCTTCCGGTTTCATCGAAGCGCGCATGGTCTGGACAATATACCCAAATCCTTCCAGGGCGGCAGCTGGCATTTCTGGATTCTGAGCTGTTTCTGCAGGCAGCACAGGTTCTTCTTGAAACTCGGCCATGGTTATTCTTCGTCGGGCGCCACTATCAGGTTCAATGTTTCTTCTAACTTTCTTCGGAAACATACAATGACCTGACTAGAACAGAGAGCTTACTAAAGCTATGTTCACTAATTGTAGTAAGTGGACAGGATACAGACGAAGGGTATACAAAACCCTTTATTTTTTTCTTTATATACAATGACTTCCGTACTTCGGAATACAATGACCCTCCACTCGGGGTCTAACTTAAAAGATATCAAAATAAAACTAAACTCTAATTTAACTTTAGAATAAGATTGGCCTTATAATAACAGAAAGCGTATGTAGCACAGAGACTGTGAACACTACAATACGTTTAATTTATCAAGAGGATTAAAACCTCTGGCCTGGAAGGCAAAGTAGCAACTGCGTAACTTCTAAGGTAAGCGGCCTGCTTCGAACTCACGGCTTCCTCTCTTCTGCTTGGCAAAAAGGCCACACTTAAATACTTGGCGTTCGCCAGACAACTTTGCATAAACTCCTTCACGCTTATAATTCTGGCCGGAAGTAGAAAATAAGAAGTGATAGTAAAGATTTAAAATAAAATAAACGTTAGTAAAACTTAAGATCCTTACAATGTTTAGTAGACCGTTATGAAATATTATAGTTTGGCACCTACATAAAAGTTTTATTTGATTTGTTCTTATTGTGGTTTAATCTTACTCGTCTGACCAAATCAGAACAAGTCCACGAATGGAGCACCCTGTAGGTCACGATAATACTTTTCCGAGCTCCTTCCAAATTTTGAGAGATAGCTTTCTGCTCGGCGTGTATTTCGATTGTCCCATCCCTCGCAGACAGTACATATTTCCAGAATCCATTCTTTCTTCAAGAATCAAACTCGGGACCTCTGGTATGGCAGTCAGCGTCACTAAGCACTACCTCGATCGACCGGCTAATTTAACATCATTCGAGTGAATGAAAATGAAACAAGCAGACTTTCTTGCAAAACATTGCAAACATAAGGTGGAAAATCTAGAGACGTTCTTTGCACAAATCCATCTGCGATCTCGGATTCTTTGAAATATGCTTCTATCCTGATCAAAATTTTGACAGATTCCGCCACTTGCATTTCATGCTCTTTCGGACAACCAGTGACACTGAATCATATGTTCGAGTGCGTGATATATATAATATAGTGCGTGAAATTTTTTTGACATAGCAAGATATTAAGAACTTGAAATGCTTTATGTGAATAGCAACGTCACTGTGAGGAAAAAAAACTTTTCCTCTCTTTGTATATTTGTCATTATTATTTTCAGCCGAGCTTAAATACATCTAAATGAACAATAAATTTTTGTTCTTCTTCAAATGAGTTTACTTGGTTGTGCATTCTTATAGAAACTTTGAACTTTAAGAGCGAGAAATGTTTAAAATTAAACTTCATTCAAAGCCGGAAATGGAATTTTCGATGTTTCGGATAAATATCGAATTTTTGAGACTAACCTTTGCACATTTTTGCTTCGACTTTTCACTTTCGATGCTAACCATAAATTTTAATAAGTTAACACTGTTAATGTTAACCTATTAATGCTTCTATATTAACATTATTATGTAAACTACGTTACTGTTACCATGTTAACAGTTAATCTCTTATGTTAACTCAATATTTTATATGTATATCCAATATTTTATAACTTGAATCAGTCATAAAAATGCGGAAGTGGCGAATTTTACATTCGTTTAATTTACGAAATAAATGTAACTGGATTTTAAACTTTGTGTCTCCCTACCAACAAATAGTATTACTTTTATAAATGTTATTAATACTTTTCGCCGTAGCAAAGATTTCCATTTATATACAAGTAGCATGGCTACAACAGCTTGTTAATTTCTAGATTATTGTACGCATTTTTAACACTGATTTTAACTTCCTTCATTCCTTTCGGCACTTGATTATGCATTTATTTTGCTCCTCTTGCCTTAGAAATTTCTTAATGCATTACCAAAAAATTAAGATCAGCCTTTCGTAATGCCTTAAAGAAACAGAAAATATGTAGGTATCGTAAAAGAAAAAGGCAAAGTCTACCGTTCTGAAATAAGTAGGGAAGTATTCAGCTCTAAGCCTTGAAGATCGAAACCCTGCATTCTATCTCGCAAGAAGAAGAAAAAAATCATTCAGGATGTCCGAAGCGAAAAAGGTCCGTGAATGAACGGACGGCCCCTAATACCATCTATCAATTCCTTGATCGTATTTCTCGACGGAGGCGGACATTTTCTTCTGTGCTGCGAGGGAAAATTGAATCACAAATTCAATCATCGTTTTGCACTGCTCTCAAAACAAATTTGCAGCCCAAATTGGCTTCATTGACTCGATCAAGCGCCTCCAAATGGGAACGTCAGGGTCCGTGATGAAATTGGCCTCGCTTTTTCCTTCGCTCACTTCTCCTCACCCGTACGGGTTAGAAATCAAATCAGGCCATTGGTGCTATGGGGAGGCGTTCCACAAAAGGACCTCGCCACTCTCGGCGATTTATCGCCTTTCCGGCCACCCTTTGAACTCAGGACGATACTTGCCCAGGCACGGCAAAGATTACACTTGCATTTTTGGTATTAAACCTCTAAAAGACTGGACAAAATCACCAGAAAAGCCAACAGTACATCAATGGCTTCTACTACTGACACTTTTCTTCTGGTGAGTTTACTGTTCTACTAGTGGTACTACCACTTTTATAATATTGGGTGGTTTTTAGAAGAAGAATACCGCTGCTAATTACCTTAGTAGATGATTTTCATTAGTAGAATACGTGCCAAATCTTCCACTGATACCCAGCAGGTCTCAGATGAAATCGGTATAGAAAGAAAAGCTGGCTATCATATTGGGTTTACGTTTTACGTTTTCTCCTGCATACAAGGTTATCTGTGCAAAAGTAAAGCTTGCCCAAAATAAAAGTAAAAGTATCCCTCTTATAATACAAGTTAGTTCTTACATGAAAATTACGGAAACCCTCGTGTAGCGCGACTACACGGCTTCATTCTAGCACGTTAATGAATATGCGTAAAATCTTTTATACCATTTTATGCATGAGCATATTTCGATAATACAATTTTTTATTCTAAGTATTTGCAAAATTATATTTACATACAAGGCCATCAGGGGTTGAACACAATAATGACTTATTTATTTATGTATCTCTTCGAAATTCTTTAGAGATCGAGTCGTGCCCATCATTTACAGAGTATGTACCCATCTCCTGCTCCAAGAGTTCGCTTGGTAGGCTGCATAAATTACGTAGCTGTGACTTTAGAAGAGAAGGTTATTTTTTAAAAACATTTGGTATGTGTTACTAATGAACTCTACCTTTTTTAGGAGTCATTATAGCGACATTATATTTCAATCCCAAACTATATCAAAAAGTAAGAAACTTTTAAAAGAAAATTTATTTCTTTGAAAATGATAATACAAATTTTGAATCCTTTGCTAAAAGGAGAAAAGGCACCTGACGTTGAAAAAAAACAGACAACATTGAGGAACGTTAAAAAACATTTTCTTTTAAAAATATTTCGGAACGTACCTCCGTATTATGTATTCGTTGTTAGTCTCGTATAACACGGTTTCACACAACACGGTATTTTCTGGAAACTTATCTAGCGTGTTATACGAAGGATACCTGTATACCCAAATAAAAATTGAAACCATTCTGATCTGATTTACATTGATATTGTTAGAGATAACCTGCTTTTTATTTCCTTGTACGAAGTAAAAAGGAAGTATTGTAATCGCGAAAAGTTTCAGGCAGCATATTTCAACAAAAATATCCATTTTGACCGCTATCGAATGCAATTTAACGATGTTTTTGAGTGATATCTGTACGTAAGGACAGAATAAAATATTCTTTTCCTCCAAAAAAAAATTATAAAACTGCTTTAAAATGAATTCTGAAGAGAATTTTTCGTGGCGTCTGTACGAACGTATGTACGTACGCACATGCGCACGTACGTATCTCGCATAACTCGAAAACGAGTAGCCTCAGAACGTTGAAATTTTGTATATAGGACTGCTATAACATGTAGATGTGCACCTCGTTTTGGTTGAAATCGGCGGCACCAAACGCACCTCATTTGCAGCACCTCATTTGTAAATCATTAAATAAACTGCGCTTGTATTAATATGGATTCGTCTGATTTTGTGCATGTACTTGAAAGGATCCACCGCCCAGTCAGGAATAACCATGTGAACGATGTCTTTAAATTTTAGCTAAAGATGAGAATGAAGAGCCATTAAATGTTAACAATAAGCAACTAAACCTTCACCTCGTTTTTGCAATTTTATAATATTTCGAAACCAAGAGCATTCTCCTCCCCCTCCAAGCTTTAATTGTATAGAAAAATGTTTGTCATAAATATAGATTATAATTTTGGTTGTAAGGATTTATTTTATTTTAGTAATCAGTTATTTTATATTACATTCCTTTGTTTTCCAATTTTTCTGCCAGGATGCAAGTTTCCAGTTCACGTGTATTCAGCTGAGGTATAATGGAGATTTCATTTAAAGGAAAGGTCTTAGAGGGTAGAATCCGAGCGTGTTCCACCTGTTGAAGACCCCATTTGCTAACTTGATTCTCACGAGAGCAGTATTCTGGCGGCGTTGCATTATTCTTGTCACACCGATATTCTGTTTGAGCGAATTTGCGCGTTCTGTGCTTGTGTAATCTTTCGGCTAACTTAAGTTAACATAGTTTAAAATTCATTTATTTCTATTTAAGCCATGAAAGCTGACTGTTCTGTAAACACGTGCATTACGTTCTGTTAACTCTTTGAGGGGCAAGAAAAAGCAATTAACGATTTCAGCGAAACTCTTGTTTTATTCACTATATCAGATGTTACGATGAAATTCTTTGCGACAATTACACATATTTTGTCCGAGACGCGTGAAAAACAAATGACCAGTTCTGGTTGTTTGTGTCAGTAACCACCGCCCATAGAACAAATTCCTACAAATCAGTATCTATGGTACTCATGGGAACAGTTTTTCTTTTCTTCGCATGTTCTGCATTTCCACACTGTTCTTACAGGCGTTTTCTTGGTGCTGCAAAGAGCATATCGTAAATGCGCAGAGTGCACATTTACGATGTTTGATGTTTATTTTCTTGAAAACGAATTGTTGCATCAACTACTGGCTTATGTTTCTTGATTGCCATCTAGTGAGTTACAAGGGAACTTCAGAAACGGTCAGTCTTGAAAACCACTCACACGAGTGAGTGGGCCCACCAGCGGCCGAGCGGTAAAGTCGCTGAAAACTTGTAGTTCGCTCCGAGGTTCGAATCCCGCGAACGGGCTGACTTCATCGGCGTTCTCGTGGTTTTCACCATGTGTAACATGTATACGAGTCAGTTTCCCTTAGAACGTCCTCCGTGAAGGCATCCCTCCCCTTAGGCAGATAGCCGTAGTGTGCTTTGCCATAATTAAATATACCACACCACACGAGTGAGTGAGACGTTCAATAAAAAAAGTGATTATTGTAGGTAACCACCGTCCTTCAAAGAGTTAAACTTTTATTCGAGTTAAAAAAAGGGTCTTTTATACCCCTTCATGTGTTTCTGTCATAAATTAAAAGACATAGTGATAAGTCATTTTAGGTTTTAGAGTTTTCGTCTATGCTACCAAAGTAGACGGAACTCTTTACAGTTTTGATTCAATTTAATTTTGCACCTTATACCTTCAAACCGGTTTCACTGAATTTGTCAAATCAATCAGTCACGTAAGCTATGCCATTTTTTCAATTAATTAAATTCAACCAGAAATCATTCTCTTTAATTTGCACAAATACCAACACCGAATCCAAGAATGTATAAAATAGATCCAATCTTGCACTTTTAAATAACCAATGAACGTCGAATTAAGTAGTAAATGATTATAATTTTCATCATTTTCCAAGCAAAGCTGAACAAATAATCTTTCATTTAAAGCAGGGGTTCTCAGCCGGTGGTACGCAAGAGAAAAATAGGTGGTACGCAAGAGAAAAATAGGTGGTACGCAAAGAAGCAAAGCATTTTTAACTATTAAATTAAAAAAAAAAAAAACACTCGTAGATTTATGCGATCTGAGCTTTGATCAAGAGTTCTTGGGGGTAGAGGTACTTTGTATTGGTGGTACTAAAGGTTTTCAATTTTTGTTTAGATGGCACGCGTTAGTCAAAAGGTTGAGAACCGCTGATTCAAACAATTCCTTTCGTTTTTATAAACTGGACTAATGACATATTTCAGTAAGCCATGCAAGCGTTCCCTAAGATTTTAGGAGGCTAGAATTTGTCGATGAAGGACGCAAAGTATATGTAATATATTCATTATAGCTTGTTTTAAATTTGCCAGAAGTCCTCGATATCGTCCTCCCACTGCCAGAACTTCATTAGTAGCTACGGAGAGGATATTACTCAAGGTAGGATATTGCATTTGCATCCAAAAATAATTAATTACATATTATTACACCTTTCGTATGATTTCCAAACGTCTGTCAAATAAAAAACGTTGGAAAATCTTTTCTTCTTTTACAACTTGAATAGGCTAAAAGTAAAGTTTCGTTTCTAGGCAAAGTTGACTGATCAAAGTATTCAAAGAATTCAGATCTTTGTACTGTATTATTACTCAATAGAATTTTTCTTTTCTGATAATATCGAAATCTAGGTTATGCAGCACGCTACGTATTTGCAGCTGAAAGATTACAAAATGGATTATAAAATGGATTTAAAAATGGATTCAGAAGAAAGATTGTCGTGACGTTTGTATGGACGTATGTATGTATCTCGCATAACTCAAAAACGAGTAATCTCAGAACGTTGACAGCTTTCATATGGTATATTGCTATAATATGTACTTGTGCACCTCCCTTTTTGGTTCAACTCGGCCGAACCAAAAGTATATGTATAGACTCACTCTGTTATTTTGCTCGGTGAGCTCAGTACTTTTTTATTCTTATATGCTCGTAAATTGCGCATTTTTTGCTTTAAAAGAGATTGTATTATGTTGTGGTTAAGGTTTTAATGTCTTCAGTTAATCTGCATGCAGTAGTTGTAGAAGTATCAATAATTTGAAAGTTGTTTAAGTGTGACAAAACCTAATAGAGCAACCACTTTTATTTACATCTGAAGCGTAGCAGAATAGTGAATTATGTAATAAGGAATGAATTGTCATTCAAATTTCGTATTTTACATTCTTGCTAAAAGATCGAAACCTTTTTTTTCCTTTGGAATCAGAAATGCTAAAGAGAATGCAGAGATCTAAAGATTGGAGCAGGTTAGCAGACATAGAAATTGGCGATGGTTGGCGACGGCTTTCCATGATATACGCACAAGTCGATGGCAAAGACATGGCGTTATAGCAACCCCGATAGCGTGGGCCAGCGTGATCGCAGCCACAGGTGATTCGATTCCTGCTGCATGTCACCTCATTTGGGCTCGCTCAATGGGGAGCAAATCAATTTACCCCTGACCCTTTTCCTACACCCTAGCATCCATCCACGATTTTCGTTCCGCTTTTCACCTACTAAAAAAATATATCCATCACATCGGCGCTCACTTTTACTCATCCCTGTTCGTTCGTACATTCTTTCGATATTTCTGACAGATCTGTGGCAACAAGCCGGTCTCCGAATAGATATGGTAAATGTCCGGAGTCTTATTGCTGTGACATATCTTTTTCGAATGCCAAAAGCATGTTCTGTTTTGATTTCAATGCAAAAAGGATTAGATATATAAATATGCTTTTTTTTTCTATTTTGTGGGCACTTAGCCGACTTAGGTATGGACACTACTAAGGCCGGAAGTGGTGGCTACTTTATTCTGGGAGCACCTAATAGATGTGTTCCCGTTACCTCCTAAGAAGGGGCAGTCAATCACAGCCATGCCTTCTCCGGGATTCGATTCCGGGCCCCGTGGTATCGCGGAAGGTTCCCTTAACCACTATACCATGTAAGCGGCATATGAATATGTATAGTTGATTCTATATGACTGCCGCAAATGGCATAAGAAAACTAAATTACGGGCTTTAAATTCTTAAAGCATGAGTCTATGTCGACCAAATCAAGGGAATAATGAATGATCGACTACTTCATTTTAGTTTATTTCCCATTTTAATTATTTTAGTTTCAGTTTCATTCCCAAAATCTGTCATTGGCAGTGGGGTCTAAACTGACATCTGCAGTTCAGGCACCATTGCCAATGACATTTTTTTCGAATAAGAAAGGGGATAAAGGTACTCTTCCCTTGCCTGGATTCGAACCGCTGATCTTAAATTTGTTAATTAAACATTCTGATCACTGATACAAAATGCGAACGCATGGATGACGTTTTAAGGGTTTGGAATATTGTTTTAAGGGTATTCACTCGTATTCACATCACACGTAAAGAAAATCACGAAATCCAACCATGCAGACGGCCGGCTCGTCTTGTGTAATACCCAGGTCGAACTACTAGTGATTAGCGGTCTTTACCGCTAGGTGAGAGAAGCCATGACCGTATCAGATTATTCCTCCAATTTCAATAAGTGTAAAAAAAATGTAAAGCTTTTCACAAGTATAATTTAAGAAATTTTCCATTTGAATTATTTTTATATATTAATTAGTAAAATTCATATAAATATATGAAACTTTGCATGTTACCTACTACAAATTTTAAAAACAAGCGCTGTTTTATTAAGTATAGAATGATTTGTTTCCCAAATACACAGTTTTGTTTTAATCAGAAGAGAAACACGATAGTGTAGAATTTAAAATTAACCAAACAAAAGAAGTGCGATCTTAATTTGACGCAAATTTTAAACTCAACGTATTCATGAATTAATCAAAATCTACGCTTTGAATTAATTATTCAAAACTTACTCTAATCTAAGGCGTTTCTCCCACTCCTAATGTTTAATTTTAGTGTTGCATATACTATTTAATGAAGACTAAAGTTACTGAATTTGTTTAACGATGCGTGTTAAAGATTATCTAATTCAGTCTTGAACACTTCAAAAAAATTTTATGAGTAAATCCGTGGAACTTCAGTATTTAAGTTAAGAAGTAAGCGTAATTTGTTTTCTTGCATCACAGTATTTTTGTGTTACTTAAAACACTTTCGGCACTGTTGCATTTCAGTGATATTTTATGTTGTTACGAAGAAATATATATCCATATACTATAACAAAAAGTTAGATTTAGTACATATATTTCATCCAAAAGAATAGAAATGCCTAATTCCATCCCTAGCATTCTTCGTCATAAAGGAATAAAAAATAAAAGGGGTAAAAATGCAGTAAAATATTTTCGAAAATATGTTTGCAGTCAACAATAATTTAAACAGGGGAGAAAAGCTGAACGATTTAAATTTTTATTTTTAATGCTGATTATTATATTTATTTACATTAAATACTTAATTAGAATATAGATATTAAGTTAATGAAAAAAAACGTATTGGGTATTTCTAGCAGTAGTTATAAAAGTTGAAAGAGATCGAAAACCTGAAAATAATTGATTCGATTCTTTTTCATTAAACAAACATTGGATAATTGTAATTAGAATAAAATATATAATACCTTTTTCGTATAACTTACTTTCATATCTGTGAACGATATCGATCGACCACCGCATTTTGTTAAAAAAATAGGTGGACGTTATGATTCATTCCTGTTAAGTCTTATAGTATTCTTCGAGCACGACGTCAAAATTTAATTAGCGATTTTCGAAATGTTTCAGGATTTCACTCCTTCGATGTTCTGCTCTTCTACGACGAGCTCGCCAATTTCGTTGTGTGACTAGTGTGATGTGCGTTCCTTATGACCAAATATATATCTGAATTTCTGCTACAACATTAATATTCTAAATAAGTACGTATCTCACATGGGAAGAATGTTATGCATTTTTTTTTGTACTGCACATGGATAAATCAACATCTGCCTTTTATCCAGTTTTAGGTTATTGAGGCTAATCAATATCAAATCTTAATATTTTTTATTCGAGTTATTGTTGGTCTCAAAGCAAATGCGATAAAAATCAAATTTAAATTATCTTTTCTTCCTGGAGTATCGCCGGTAAAATTTTATAACTGCGAATAGACCTCTTTTTCCTGGAATCAAATGTTTGCTGGTTCAGTAAAGTGAATCGGTTCTGTGAATCATTTCGTTAATGGGCAGCATATCTCTAATACACACATACGTATTTGCACAGGAGGAAACAAACTTTTCTAATACGCTTCCCTTAAACAAAGTTTTACATGATCTGTAAAAGAGCTACCACTCAATTTTTAGAATCACCGATCCTTCGCCCAGGACAGTAAATCCTTTCTCAGTATCAGTTCCGGAGTGAATCCTCCAACTTTACTTTAAAGACAGGTGACAAGAGAATGGATTGGCTAATCCTCACCTCAGAAGATCGATACGTTCGTGTGCCTAAATCGTACCAATATATCCGTCACACGAATCATATGAAAGTATTCACTACTCTTTCACCTATGTCAATCAGCAATGTAAATTAACTTTGGCTTGTGGTATAACCTCAGAGACGTGTGATGGTACATGAATGTCTGATCAAATTAATTAATTAAGTAACTGAAACGCTGCAAATTAAATGGATTACTTACATTGACGAATGTTAAGCACAAGCTTGGCAAATAAGTACAGTCTTTCCATATCACATAGTAAAGTGAACGCTTCCAATCCAGAGATCTTTGTCTACTGCGATACTGTTGTAAAGAATTTTAAATTTTCCCGATTCCATACCGGCATTTTGTAGCTGCTAGCTTGGACGTGTTAGCCGTTTAGACGCTAACAGCGAGCGAATTAAAATTCAATAACTCTTTCGCTGTCTAGTTCCCTTTGCAGGGTAGTGCCATAATTCCTTGCTGATGTACCGTTTTAATTTTAATAAATATTGCTACTTGCGTACGTGTACGTAATGGATTGAATACACACAGAACTCAAGATAAATTGATTTAATTTATTTTCCCAAAAGAAACATCTTACAGTTCCGGAACATTCCACGAAAGTACTCGTACGGCACTCCTCGGTATGGTAGAGGGCAATCAGCAATATCACTTCAAACTATGAACATTGTTAAACACGATGCAATGCAAAGCACATCCAAAGAGCGAAGCTCGCAGCATCTCTCAATATTCCGAAGTCGGTTCTGAACTAAAAAGATTATGCCATGTTATGTTAGGGACGATATGTTTTTCCACACGAGTTACACACAGGATGCGACTACCAGCCTAGGTGCCTGACAAAAGTACAAAAGTGTTCATAACACCTCAGCCTTCTGAACTTAAACTGAGAACTGATGCTCTCTCTGGGTTTTAGTTACCCCCTCGGTGCCTAGAAATCATTAAAACTTTTTGTTTCTCGGAATAATTGAAAGGAATATAAAGTTACATATAAGGGCCGGATACGGTTACGTATAACTATTCATTACAGTTATTCAGTTAGAATATCAATTACCAAAGCATCGCAAAATTGTCGGCAAGTTTGGCGAATTTTCCCAAATTTGGCGACAAAAAATAGTTACCTAAACAGTCACCAGCTTGGCCATATCTCTCCAATTTAGCGAGATAACCATTTACTTCAATGTTAAATAGACTTTCCCTGTAGTTTTATTTTTTCCGGCAGAGCTTCGCTTTTTTAGATTTTCATGTTTTAGTATACAAAATATACTAAATACAGTTTTAAGTAATACAATTTAGCACAGTTTCACTAAAATTATTTACATATTTGCAAAATTCGTAACAATATCTTACAGGTGTTATATACAAATCGAAACTGCAACGTCATGAAGAAGTTAACATAAGTATAAATTACCAGTCGCTCGTATCCGGATGGACGCCTTCATAAGAGTGCCAAATGTTCCAGACCTTCAGGGAAATTAGTCACTATTTACAACGAAAAAAGCCTTTACAGAAGGTATCCTAGCTCCTTTATAAAGGTCGTAGTTTGACCAGAAGGACGTAAGTTTCACAAAACAGCTAGCAGCTTTATACAAGGACACTTGCGGAAAAAGGATTCTCGTTTACTTTATAAATTACGTCAGGTTTTCTCAATCTTTTTTCCTCAGTCTTTGGCTCTTTTCTTTTCTTCGACTCTTTATATTTTTGTATAATATTGTGGAGACAACATAATTATAACACAATTGCAAAGAAATAACATTATTATTCTTGCATCATTTTTATTTTTAATTTTACAAATATAAACATGTTTTCTGAAAAACAAATTACGGGTTCAAATGAAATTGCATAAAAGTTCAGTTTGAATTTAATGTTATGGCTGCCCTTGATAGACGCCATATTTTTTTAATAATTGGAATAAAATTGATAAACTCTTAAATCAAGTCGTTCATTAATCTTTTTCCTTTTCCTCGTAGTACTTTACAGAGACTGTTCGCACGTTTTTCAGAGAATCTTGCTTTGGTATAAAAAATCGTCTACTTGGAAATTTTTTGAACTGCAGTTATATTCTTGAACGTATAAATTATTGTCTGCTACTTGACAGTTTGCTTTTAAGCAAAATGGCGCTTTTAGAAAAGCAACGGATGGAAGGTTGTGTTTGTACTCTTTCTTGAAGGAAACTCTTCGTACCTAGTTATTAAAATTGTTATTTAAGCCACGGGTTTTCGACATCTAAACCTACGATAGGTAATATTGTCAATAAGAAAGGAAGAAAACCTCAAAGTTTCGCTTCGAGTGAAAGAAATATTCCAAACACATATGCAAGGAGAACACGTAGTGCCTCGAATGTTGCAAAGGATATTTAACGTTAAAAGAAAATCCACCAAGTGAAAAGAAACTTGCAAAATCATTTAAACGCTCAGTGTCGATTGTAAACAAAGCGAAGAATGCTCATTTAAGTCCTGAAAAGGCGATAAAATATAATGGGCATTGTCTTTCTCCACGACATATCGCCGAAACAATTCCTTATGAGAAACAGTGATCTCGACAAAAAATGGAAAAATGTTGTCACAATGGATGAATCTTGGGTGTATTTAAATGACCGCAATGAAACGAAATCCATTTATCATCAGCAAACAGAAGAAACAAATTATAAAATACGATTCAAAGAATTTTAAAAAGGTTTGCAAAGAGATTGATGATTGTTATTGAATTTTCACATAACGCCAAATTAAAAATAAAGAGAATCCAGAAAAATATAAATAAAACCGCATATTAACAGGAATATACTTTACACCCCATTTTCATATATGAAGTACCTCTCTTTACTCACAGTGCCATCCATCAGTGGAGCTGCATCGAAACAAAGCGAGCAGCCACACGTCAAAATCTACTGTTAATTTCCTGGAAAAACTGTTAATTTCCTGGAAAAACTGTTAATTTAAATCTACTGTTAATTTCGTGGAGAAACTATTAATTTAAATCTACTGTTAATTTCTGGAAAAACTGTTAATTTGAATCTACTGTTAATTTCCTGAAAAAACTGTTAATTTAAATCTACAGTTAATTTCCTGGAGAAACTATTAATTTAAATCTACTGTTAATTTCCTGGAAAAATTGTTAATTAAATCTACTGTTAATTTAAATGTACTGTTAATTTAAATGTACTGTTAATTTCCTGGAAAACTGGTAATTTAAATCTACAGTTAATTTTCTGGAAAAACTGTTAATTTGAATCTACTGTTAATTTCCTGGAAAAACTGTTAATTTAAATCTACTGTTAATTTCCTGGAAAAACTGTTAATTTAAATCTACTGTTAATTTACTGGAAAAACTGTTAATTTAAATCTACTGTTAATTTAATGGAAAATGGAAGGAGAAACTCGTATTAAGGCCATACTCTTCAGTCACATCCGTAACTAAATTTCCTGATGTATGGCCTACGCATTTTTGCGCTTTTGGGACGTTTGAAAAACGTATTTTCCAAACGTCGACTTAAAAACCCTCCTTGGACTTTCAAAAGCTGTTCAAAAGAAATGGAATACAATACCTCTTACTATGGTATAACAGGGTTTATTGCCTTGGAAATTACTGTGTAGAAAGATACTGAATAATGAGGGTTATTGAAAGCGAACATTTATAATATAAAAGTTTAAAGTAAAATATTTCAGTAAATACAACGAAAATCATCTACAAATGTGGGAACAGACTCTGTATTGACTTGAGAAGAGTTTGCTTCTACTAGGCAAGAAGATGAGAAAGCTAATAACGTTGCTCGGAAACAGTCTCTTTGCACTTATTTCATAAAATATTGATATATTAAAAACTTATTATGGATTCAAAAAACATATGAAATAATTTTGGGGCAATTTTACCCTTACAGGATCAATACCAACCCTTCGGGAATCCCTGCATTACACCAACTGTCTAAAACCTACTTGCATAATGGTATCCAGGTAAAGGGGCTGGTACCTCTGTGAAGATTCTTCAAGTTAAAAAAGCTGATCATCAAAGTCTCGAGCACCTTTATGGAGAGGAATTCTTAAGTGAAGATTCTTGTATAGAATAGTTACCGACTAGTATCACCTTTACAATAGTCCACTGTTGTGTAGCGTTTCGAGTTAGAAAATAGAGACAATCATTAATGGGTAGCTGCGTATCAACACAACCAACGTGGCGGAATTCTGCGATATTTTACAGATAAAAAACGTAAAAGTTACTTATCGGGTGCAAGTTTCTTGTTTTCGCAACTTTTCTTTAAAAAGATTTCCAAATAATCGATATTTATCGCAAGTCAGCAAACGCTATCAACATATGAAAAGACAACATACTTTAGAAATTTAAAATGCAAATTTTAATCATTAAATAAGAACTACAGGATACATTAAGCAGTAAAATGCTTACATTTTTCTTAAAATATTTCTGTAATTCGTTTTCGCTGTTCCTCTCTTCAAGTCTACGGCGATCTAGTTTCCTCTTAAAAAAATACCACAGAGTTGCATAGACTCGGCATCGCGCAAACCTCGGCAGCAGTGGATACCTACCAAATACATCTCGTCGTTGTTTCCTTTAGAAATTTTGCTGCAAAATTCTGTATTACTGCAGAAATTTGTAGGCAATTCCTTCCATCGCCATCAAATTCTACAAATCCATATTTTAAAGTTAAGTTTAAATCAAAACATATAACGATTTGTTTACAAAAACGGTTAAATTTAAAATACAGCAAATAGAACCTGACCGAAGAATCGTTATGAGCATTGTTTCCAGAATATGGCACATTCTTAAAATTTTGCCACTTCTACTAAGATGATTGTGATAACACGTAAGTATTCATTAATGTAAGGTTTCAAAGTTACATTAACGAATACTGGGGAAAAAAAACCTTATAAGGTATTTTCTCCCTCCTTACCATGTGTCTTAGTGACGTAACTGGATAAAGGAATTATCGTCAAACACTGAATTGCGAATGATCGTATGCCATTAAGAAATAACAGAGAATTTATTATGAAATAACTTTGAAATGTTAGAAAGATTAATTTATCAACTATATATTACAATTCTTTTCTAAAGATTTTTAAAAATAAAACATAATATAATAAAGCAATAAATAATGTTAAGTAATTTTGGCTTACATTTAGTTTAGTACTCGATTAAATATTTTCATTCTTCGACTTTGATAATCCTGAATTCCGTAAAAGCTGACGGAACGATGCACATAAATGTGAACTGTTAATTTTGGAGGCAGCTATTCTAAAGAAGAACAACTGCAACAAGAACTTGAAGAATGTTTTTTCCCACAAAGAAAATGAAACCTGGTACTAAAGAAATTGAATTAAACATGCGGATCATTGAGGGGGTGAGGTAATTTATCTTTTAAATGTATGAAAATTATGTAACTCCGTCATTAAAGGAGAAAGAGAAATATTTATTCGCATATTCTACACCAGAGGTGATAATCGAAATTGGCATTTCAAAGTTTAAATTCAATTAACTACTATTTAACAAGTTCTCTTAGTGTTAAATTAAAAGAATTAATTTCAGAAACCTTTGGAAGAAAACGAAATGAATGTATATGTTTCCTTATTCTTAAAATGCACGATAAGTCAGAAAACATTAGATTTCCCGTTTTTTTAAATCATGCTAAAGCTTCACGAAACTTAAGTGCTGGAACGATGGCCTGTCATAATACTCGGCATAATAGATGCGATTTGGAAACAATAAAAGCTAGAATGTGACAGTAAGTGCTTAAAGCTGAAGATTTCACTGTCAGATGCGCTTTAAAAACCGCTACAAAAACACGCTCCCACATTTTAGTAACAGCATTACCGGGAAGAAAAAAACCGACAGCTGTTCTGCCTTTTAACCAACTAAGTTACTTACACATGCATTTTTTAGCCCACTATTTTTTTTTTACCTTTTGCATCTATTTTATAGCAAAAGAAAATTCCCATGATTAACAACAGCTGAAAAACAAAGTAAAAAAAGTAGAATAATAATAATAAAAATAGAAAACGGCGTCAAGAAAACCGAAGAAGAGGAACAACAACACAACGGACGTAAGTCTTTTGACTGATTAAAGTGCCAGGAATCTGGCAGCAGCAAAGAAGAAAAAAAGAAGAAATTGAGCGGATGATAATTGCCGTTAATCGTGTAAAAATATCTCAAGAGCCATTTTGATCGGTTTTTGGCCGGAAAATAAAAAACTGAAGATTTTAACGAGTAAAAATCAGTAAACAGCGAGAAAAAGATAAGGGAAGAGGCAGAAAAACCCAATTTGTGTCAGAAAAGGCCCCACTTCGTGAAAGTTTAATAATGCACCCAATTAATACGGGAGCCTGCCTCTTTTTGCAACGCGATCAAATTGCTAAATGATTCATAGCATTAGTTGCTCGCAGCCGAACTTAATTGGGTGCGTGGAGAGAGCGTGCTCATTAAATATGCACTGCGGTTGTCTCATTTGCATAGAAGCGGCGTCCGTAGGCAAATTAACTCTCCCTCTAATAGACGGCAGCGCCACCTGCAAATCGAATTAAGAGGCCAAATAGAATTATCTCGCAAGTGGATTTGGATGAGCAGTCGTTCTAATTCCCTGATATGATAATGACCGCTTTTCTGCCGCTGTTGCCCCGATATGGATACAAACATCGAGCACCCAATTAATAAAACCTACACAAAACAATGCCGGACAGCCGTTGTTTTTTCCTTTGCCGCCCTCTTAAGCATGTTTTTGTCGAACGAACGCGCCATTACCTTTGATTAGTTCTTTTCAGAATTTATTGCTTGTTGCAGTGCAACGTTTACAATTTCACTATCAAACAAACGTTTTCCTTAACTGATTGTACTTAATTTAAATATGTGAGACATTCTGCTACGTCTAAAAGCTTATCTTTATGCCCTGCAGACTATAATAGACTGCAAAGCGACTCTACAGACAAACTGAATATCTTTAACTGCACATTACATTTATGTACTTCAGAATTGATAAATAATTTGATCTTATCGCGATACTTTAATTAGAATCTGAAGTAAAATCAATAAAAATACTGTAAGATCTGCAAAGATCTGGTTTCAGGTGTGTAAATTTATATTTTAGGCGATACATTCTAAACTTAAACCAACGCATACAAAAAGATGAAAGGGTTCTGTTTGCATGGAATCCTAACTTGATGTCTTTCAGACCTTCTAGAGTGAGAAACGAGTTATCGCTCTAGTCTGAATCAAAATGATAAAGTCTTTCGAAGGTTAAAATAATTTTATTAATTGTTGGAATTCAACAGAAGGTACCACTTGTGCTACAGAACAAAGCCTCGCCACTTGCGGGTATTTAAAGTAACGCAAGTCTTAAATTCAAGTTACGTATTCTGAGGCTATACACAAAACAGTCTACTTAAGCTGGCTCAAGTTATTAACGGAGCGTATTTTAATCGTCTGCCAGCACCAAGTTAAAGCCGGAATAGCTTTGGCAGAGCTGTCGATAGTACATCATAGAAAGTCGAGGCTGCCAGACGCTTTCACCCTCAAATATTCGAACTCTCGGCTGAAATGCACAACAACTAATTAGCATTTTGATGAGTACCAGGGGAAGAAGAAATTAAAGTAAACGTTTAAATCATAATAACTTGCCAGTTGGCATAAAATCGTATATACCAAGAAACTGAATATCTTTAACAAAGACAAATGAATACATGTAGTTTAAGAACAAAGAACTTTAAAGTCTTTACCACATATGAAGAATACTCAACAGGTCATAACTTTTACTGAAGATTTATTGATTTAAGTAGGAAATTTCAGAAATCGAAAATGCTTCGTTCAGTCATTTTATCCGCTTTTTGCTGTTAAATATGTTTTAGTTGGAAATCAACAACTCCTTTTAATTCTTCCCAAACTTCTTCGAATTCCCTTTCTCAGAAATAAAGCTTTTGTGCTTCCGTAGTTAAACACATTTCTTGTCTTTAATATTAAACTCGTTTAATTTAAATATCAAGATATTGCACATTTTTGCAGCATATGAGTGTACAATACATTATGAATTTCTGTAAAGTGATTAGTTAATTAAAGTAATTCATTTGAGAATTCGAAAATTACTCGAAAGCGTTGATTCTTTATTTGAAATTATACAGCAGTATTCTTCAACACAAAGGTGAAACTTTAAGGGGCGCAAGACAGTTTTGACAGCTAAAAATATCAAAATTTCTCTTTTTAAATTTGGTCGGACCTTATAAAGTTTGATAATTTTAGGAAGCTTATTACCGACTCTAAAAAGACTACAGAAGAGTTATCTTCAAGTCTTATGATTACATAAACAAAAGTCAGAAGCACCCTTTTATTTGTATAAGTATGTATGTATGAGACTCTTTCATTTGAACACAAAGAAGTAACAATGACCCCCAATTTGTGTTCACTTCTGGCTTAACTTCAATAAGCAACGTTGAACTAAAATCAAATGTCGTAAGATTAGCCTAACGGCTCACAGGATAAAGTATGCTCTGGCTTGTACAAAACCGACGATGCTAGGCTACAAGCACTCAACGCCACAGAATCAAATCGCTACTAAGTCACGGTAACACCGCGGTCTCAAGTAGGCAAAACAGACTCTAAAATCAATTTTTACATTCTGGCATGAAAGGTGGGGGTGACAAGAGAGTGACAGAAAAGTATTAAAAATTAATAAATAGGAGAGCAAATAGAGATAAAATAAGTAAATAGAGAAATCGTCACAGCTTTAAGTTTTTCTAACAACTTTAAGATTTAGTGTATATTTCAGCTTGCGGACAAAACTAGTAATATTTGTCAAACTAATTTTCGTGTTTTCTATGATTTCATTTCGGTAACCTGAATGTCACCATGCATAACTTAACTGCTATGGAAACACATCTGAGATATGACATAATGTAGTGCCCTGACTATATAATCCCTATTATTCACATTTTTCTTTATCATAATAAAAGAAATTTTCGCAATAAATACGCGTAGTAGTAATTTTTAGCAAAATAAATATGATTATAATATCAGAAATATAAAAAGTATATCCTCCCCCGAAAAAAAACTAGGAACTGGTAGTAATAGATAAATTAATCAAATTTGTTTTTGGTAACTTTTATTGCATTCACTTTTTATGCGGTTTCTTTTATTTTACACGTCACGTTTTGTGGTGTTTTAATCCTCAACATTCTTTCCACAATATATGTCACATCCCAAAAGGAAATAAATAAAAATGAAATTATGAAAATTAGTAATAGTTTACAATTCAAAAAGAAGAAAACTTAATTTGTGTATGATAAATACTGATTTTTAATTAGGAAAATCACAGTAACATGCAGGCTGCAGCAGTTAACTGTTTAACTTCAAATAGTGGAAAGATTAATTCTATAGATGTTCACTGTAGGCGTCTACTTCATTAAAAACTGAAAAATATAGAAAAATATAAAACACCAACTACAGTTAAAACATTTTTTACAATTAAAGTTAGAATTTCTACCCAAAAGCAAGCAGTTCGGCCAACAGGCAAGAAGGCAGATTTTTCGGTGAACAAAACTAAACGTTTACTTTTAGTCTAACTCCTTAAAAAGACGCACTCAGTTCTCTGTTCTGCTAGGTTTCAAATGTAAATAAATATAGCTGCTATGGTAAAAAAAAATTAGGCTTAGCTGCACTCAAACACAGTTTAAATTGTGGATAATTTTACAACTATTTCATGCAGTTTAACTAAAAGCACAAAAACTTTAATCGGAAAATAAGACCAACATAATTCAATCATTTTGAAAGAAAAAAATAAATGCACAACTTACCAACATATAAGAATAAAAAACTGAGCTCACCGACCTAAGTAACAGAGTGGGTTTAACGGATTGGTACCAAAAAAGAAGGTGCCCATCTACATGTTATAGCAGTCCTGTATGTATTTCAAGCCGGACTTTTCGTGATTACAATACTTTCTTTTTTCGCTCAAAGAAGTAGAAACACATATAAAAAATTTACTAAGTACACCACATGACTTCCTTGTAAGGAATATTAAATTATACGCCATTTTCCTGCATTTTATTTAAACTTATTTCATTTAATTTCATTACAGATATATTTCTCATTCAATTAATTCAGTTCTCACTTCGCGATAAGGCAAAAATACATAAAAATTCAAAATATATATATTAAAAATTGAAACATATAGGAAAACATAAAACTCCAAATACAGTTAGAAAAATTTAAAAAAAAATTATATTTAAAATTACATTTTCCTTGCAAAAACAAGCAATTCAGCCAGCGGGAAATATGGCAGATTTTTCGGTACACAATATCAGGTTCTGTGTTCCTCCTTACTTGCTTAGGGAACATTTAATGTCCTGACTCGTAACAGGGAGCTTACTAAAGCTATGTTCAATAAATTTGGGAAGTAGACAATGCACACAGGAAGGGTATACGAAACCCTTTATTTTTCTCTCTTTACAATAATTTCCGGACTTCGGAATACAGAGACCAACCACTTGTGGTCTGAACGTAAGAATATAAAAATATTAACTAAACTGTAACTAAACTTAACTTTGGATTAATCAAACAAGTGCCTACTCCAAGATTGGCCGTATATTAGCAAAAAGCTGTATGTAGTACAGAGAACTGCTAACAATACGATACGTTTAAAATTATCAAGAGGATTAAACCTCTGGCCTTGAAGGCAACCAGCAACCGAGTAAAACTACTATGGCAAGCGGCCTGCTTCTAATGGCTCCTTCCTCTCTCTTGCTTGGCAAAAAGCCACAACTTAAGTACTTGGCGTTCGCAAGACAAATTTGCATAAATAAGTTAAAGCTTTTAATTCTGGCCGGAAGTAGAAAATAAGAAATGATAGTAAAGATTTAAAATAAAATAAACGTTAGTAAAACTTAAGATCCTTACATACTTCCCGCCAGAGTTAATTAGTTTGAAACTGAGGTCTAAAACGACCTTGTTGAAAACTTTTAGCTCTAGAATCTAACGCGAGGCCAATATTTTGCAAACATTTCTCACTAGAAACTAGAAATTTAAAAAAAAATCGTTTTTTACATTATCAACTCCATGGACAATTACTTTTCATCTGTACTGCATCTAAACAGGAGTTCTTAGTTGAAATCTGGTTCCTTCCAGAGATCTGGAAGGAAAACTAGTTTAATGAAATGTTACACAATTAAATGGCAAGTAACATGAACACTTATATTTATCTTAACATTCTTATTTCATTCATGACGTTATTTAATTATCTCCCCGTGCTCTCTGACATGTGTTGTAAAGGAAAACACCAAACACGAACGTGTTTATGTATAAGTGTTCAACACTACCGCCTGCAATCAAAACACTAACGTGTTAAAATTCAACATAACAAGACCTCATAACACACCTTATATACATCTCTAAACCCTGAGGTACTATTCTGAAAGTGGCTAACTCTGAAGTGTAGCGTCAGAGAGCCTAACTACATTCATTCAACCTTTAACACATATTCACAATAATTTGTTCTTTTTACAGTCACACGAATAAGTTAAAATTTTTTGGCATTACTTTCACTTTTAACATATCACAGTATTTCTTAACGTTTAAAATAACAGTTCACATTGTATATAAGGACATATTAACATGCCGTTAATTTTACGCATTTTAAAACATACATTGGTAGTACATTGTTAACTTCTATTCTTTTCCAAGCAAGTGCCAATTCTTCTACATTGAAATACTACATTTCAAAAGTCTTTCAGACTAAAAGTTCTTTCTTGCCAGAATCTTTTAAATAAAATTTTATACAATAACTTTTACAATATTCAAGTATTTACACATTCCTATTATACATTAATTTTAGTTTTACTCGCGAGTAATTGAAAAACATAATACCAAAATAGGTAACAACTCATTTCTCGTCTTTTTGGCGATAAAGGTAGACCTCACATGAGGTAAAACGTCTTGAATTCTGCCACTTGCAGTAAGAATGAAAGATTAACTTAAGGTTTCAAAGTAACATAAAGTTTTACTTATCTTTGTGATATTCAGACATCCTTTTTTCTGCCCAGTCCAGGAAAGTAGCGAAGACTGCAGTCTGGTTGATCTTCCGTCTTGTGCGGGTTCGTCCTTCGGGTCCTTCCTCCATGAGCTTTCTTTTTCTTCCAGTGCGGTCACCCTTGAAGACCTTCTTTTTAGCCTCTGCCTGTGGTCTCGGCCGTTTGATGGCAGCTGGTCTTGGCGGAACCGGGACAACTGTCTCTCGTTCTTGCCTGGATCTCGTTGCTGGCTGTTCAAATTTTTCTTGCTTCTTTCCATCTGCAGCTGGTCTTCCTTCATCAATTCGTCGACATTTGCTGCTTAGACTCCTGTCCGATGGGTAGATCTTCCGTTTTGGAGCCGGGTTATAGTTGCCGTCATTTCTCCTGGCTGTCTTTGCATTCGTCGTACTTCTCCCTTCTTCATTCTGGGGGTGGTCGGGCTCTCTCTTTTCTGGTCGGTGGAACGGCTTCTTTTTCTTGTTACCTTCAATTTTCCAACGGGGAAACTTTCTTTTCAATTGCTCCTGCCTCCTAATGGCTTGCCCTTGTGATTGTCGTTGTTCCACCTCTGGAGCTTGTGCCTGCCGTGCCGGATCCTGCAAAAGATCTTTAAATATTTGCATTTTATTACGGTTATAGAATGGTTTTATCTGGTCAGTGTTTGCGGAGCATGTTTCACCATTCCTGGCTTTTAACACCACTACAGCCTGAGTTATTTTTTCTATGATATATGGTCCTTCAAATCGTGGAAAAAATTTGGCAGTTTTATCTTCTGGTGCTGAAGAAAGCGAATGCTTAATTTTTAACATTTCATCTCCTACTTTATAAGTTACTCCCCGTCGTTTCATATCATAATAAAGTTTCTGTTTTCTCTGTGCTACTTCAGTGTTCTTTTTTGCTTCTTTAATTAATTTTTCTATATCACCCATTTTAAATTCTGTGGCTCTTTGTTGAACATAAAATAATTTATCTAACGGCGTTATAATCTTTCTGCCTAAAAATAACTCAGCAGGAGTTTTGCCCGTTGTATCATGTTTTGCGGCCCTAAGGGCGAAAGCTAATTCATTGACATAGTTATCCCAGATTTTATGAAAATTTTTAACATAACTACGGATAATTTTCACTATATTTCTATTGACCCGTTCCGCTATATTTGATTGCGGCCGATACGGGACCATTTTTAAATGACGTATGCCCAGTTTTTGGCACATGTCTTCAAATATATTACTTACAAATTGAGGACCATTATCCGATATAACTTTTAGGGGCGCCCCGTATTTTAAAATATATTTATTTAAAATAGAATCAGTAACTAATTTCGCGGAGGCTCGTTTTAAGGGAACAATTTCGGTCCACTTACTAAAATGATCAACCATAACAAGGAGATACCGACTTTTATTTAACTGACTTTTTGGGAAAGGGCCCAATAAATCGATGCCAATTATTTCATTTGGAAATTCGGATTTAATGCTATTTAGAAACCCGGCCGGGCGGAAATTACATATAATTAACTGCTTGACATGTTGGGCAGGACTGGACATACGCCCTTGTTAACTTTTGCAGTTCAGGAAAATAAACTGCTTCGCGTACGCGTTGGATGGTTTTTCGAATACCAGCATGAGAAGCTAAAGGGCAGTCGTGTAACTCCTGCAGTATATATAATCTAAGACTAGCTGGGATAACAGGTCGAAATTCGTTGTTGGAATTCGTAGTTTTTGTATAAAATAATAGACCATCTATTAGTTCGTAATGGGCCGCCCTATTTCTCATCTCCACAATATCTTGGTGGCTAAAATTTTCAGGATCCTTTAAATACTCATAAATGCTTTTAAATTCAGGATCCTTACCCAGTTCGGTTATTACAGTTTCTCGGGAATTTATCGTACATGCTGTGAGCATTGCCACCTTTACAGTATTACCTTCTTCATCTATTTTTATTCTGGATAGGGCATCTGCTACGATATTTTCCTTTCCGGGGGTGTGCTTGATTACCAGATTATACTCTTGTAACTTGAGTGCCCATCTTATTAACCTTGGGGATAAGTTTTTCCCTGAGTACAATCTAGTTACCGCCGCAAGATCAGAAAACACTGTTATTGGCGCCCTTCCAAAATAGACTCGAAACTTTTGCACTGCTAACAGAACTGCAAGTGCCTCTCTCTCAGTCGCGGAATAATTTCTTTGTGTTTGATTTAAAGTTCGACTGAAAAATGCTACGGGCTGCTGATTTTGCGAAAGTACCGCTCCTACCGCATAATCCGAAGCATCCGCTGAAATTTCTAAATTCTCATCCTTTTCAGGAAATTTCAAAACAGGGGCTTGCGTTAATGCTTGCTTTAATTTTTCGAAAGCACTATTGGCTTCGGCCGTCCACGAGAATCTTGCCTTTTTCCTTTTTAATTTTAACAATGGTTCAGCAATAGCTGCAAAATCTTTTATAAAGGACCTATAATATGAACAAAGTCCTAGAAAAGAAGAGAGCTTCTTCGCCGTATTTGGCGGCTGATACTTTTGCACAGCGATTATTTTTGATTCGTCTGTCTCGATTCCTTTCTGAGATATTTTGTAACCTAAGTATTTTAATTCAGGGGCTGCAAATTTGCACTTTTCGACATTAACTTTTAGACCGGCCTCATTTAATAATGAATACACCTGTCTTAAATCCTGTACATGTTGGTCCAGATTATCACTAGTAATAATGATATCGTCTAAATAGATAAATGTGGACTTTCCAAGAACAGGCCTTAGCACAATGTCCATACATCGCTAAAATGTTGCCGGTGCCCCTGAAAGGCCAAACGGCATACGCAGGAATGCATAAGTGCCAGACTTAGTTATAAAAGCAGTCTTAGGCACATCTTCCGGTCTAACCCCTATTTGAAAATAACCAGTCGTTAAGTCTAAAGTAGTCATGTATTTGGTAGAAGTTATGTTCCTTAGAATTTCTTCGATAATAGGTAACGGATATACCGGATATTTAGTCATGGAGTTTAATTAGTTAAAATAAAATAAACGTTAGTAAACTTAAGGTCCTACTGAAAGTTTACTTTTAGTCCCACTCGGCAAAAAGACACTGAAAGCGCAAAAACTGACTTAATTTGTTGTGTTTGACTATGTTGTCAATATATGGGATAATTTAATAACTTAAATGATAATTACAGAATGGATTAAGCATAATTTAATTCGCAATAATAAAAGAAGACGTTACTTTGTTGTTGCGAATCTCAGTTTCTCTAGACTGGCAACAAATCCAGAATTTTGCTGAGTTTCAAATGTAAACAAACATGGCTGCTATGGGAAAAAATTAGGCTTAGCCTCACTTAAACAACTTTTAAATTGTATATAATTCTACAACTATAACATACATGTTAACTAAAGTATAAAAACCTTAGCCGGAAAATAGGAATAACATAATTCAATCTCTTTTGAAGCATAAAATGCACAATTTACAAACATATCAGAATAGAGAAACTGAGCGCACTGAGCCGAGTAACAAAATGAATATATATATGCATGACTTTTTATAGGCCGATTGCAAACAAAATAGGAGGTTAAAAGTCCCACATACAAAATTTTAACGTTCTGAAACTATTCATTTTTGAGTTATGCGAGGTACGTACGTACGTATGTACGTGCACACGCCAGGGGAAAAAAATCTCTTCTGGATCCATTTTAAATCGCTTTCATAAGTCGTTTGGGGGGAAAGAGTCCTATATTCTGTCATTACGTACAGATGTCACGGAAAAATGGCGTTAAATTGCATTCGGTAGCGGTCAGAATTGATGTTTTCGTTAAAATATAGTACCTGGAATTTTTCGTGGTTACAATACTTCCTTTTACTTGGCACATGGAAGTATAAAATTGAAACACAGTTTCCTGTGATATGAAAAGATCCAACTCTCGTAATTAAAATTTAAAATGCTAACTTAAAAACAGTTAATTGTTTTAACTCCAAATTGTGGAAAGATTAATTCTATAGACGTCCACTAAACGAGTTAAAGTTTTTTTTAATTAAATTAAACCTTTTTGTGTACTTGGGATAACTAGTATCGCCTCGAGACCACTGTTAACTTTGTCAACAGAATTTAGAAACTCGTTTTAATTCTTATCTGCTTTACCTCTTGAAATAACAGTCTAATCTACATTTGCATAAATCTAGAAAAAAACGTTAAAAAAAGGAAAATCCGAAAACTTTCAGATTTTACGTTACGCTGAATAGGGCGTTTTTTTAAAGTTTTGTGTGTTACTTTTATTTATTAAATATCATGTTCTTCGCACTTAAACCGCATAAAATTCATTTCAACAGCAATATCACAAAATAAAAATAGCTAAACACCATATGTTTAGAATTTCCTATACACAGTCTCGCACCCTGGACATGAAAATGTTTTTTTTCTGTACAGTTTTCCCATTGCTCGCTCTGAAATCGTTGAGTCTGTTAATCACAAATTCGTTAAAGTGTTACAAAATATGAAATCGATAATAAAAGAAATTTCAAATTCCAAATTAGGGCTTCCAGATGACCATATTCGGTGGATGATTACAATAGTCAAAATTTAGTGGCTCTAGGTACGCTTGTTTTATCACAGTGCGAGAAACATTCATGAATTCATGCAGATTCTTCATTATTTAGTTTCTGTAAATTTAATACATGGTTATAATATTTGCTGGCAACAGTTTGAAAAGTGACTAATCGCTCTTTGTGTCTAACGCCCCTTTGGGTTTAAATTTTGAACAGTTATTACAGTATGCTTTCCAAAGTATACTGAGAAATGATAGGATCGATTTAAGTTTAAGATTTAATCACAAAAGATTCAAGTTACAATGCTATAACATCACAAAAGATTTAAGTTTCAAGAGATTTAATAACAAATTTTATTCACCAAATTCATGTAAACCATCTAAGAAACAGAGGTGAGCTTTAAAAACTGTTTTCTTAAATTCGATTTTCATTGAAAGTTAATTTTAAATTTTGCTTCAGTTAAAAACCTTAAAAAATTAAAAAACAAACAAACAAAAATAATTCTGAAAGCTTTCAAATTTTACATTACGTCCAAAGGGACGTTAACGTTTTGTATGTTATTGCTTATTAAATCTCATGTTCTTCGCACTTATCTCAATTGAACAATAAAATCGCAAAATAATTTTTAAATGAGCATATTGTTAGAATTTCCGATACAGAGTCTTGCGCGCTGGAGATAAAAAGGCTTTCTTTTTCGTACAGTGTTGCCATTGTTCGCTTTGAAATTGTTGTGTTTGTTAACCAAAAATTCGTTAAAGTGTTACAAAATCTGAAATCGATAATAAAACAAATTCCACATTAGGGCTTCCAGATACACATATTCGGGTGAAAACGTGGTTATTCAAAATTGGATGGCTCTAGGTACCGTTGTTTTATCACAATGCGAGGAACATACACACATTTATGCTGATTCTTCATTATTTTCCCAAACTGCTTTAGCCCAGAAGGGCTATTAATTTCATTCTAGCATTTTGCGTTGAAAACGTTAAATGTCAGTTCACTTTTCAATTGTTGTTCCTGTGTTATATTTAAAGAAATTAAATAATGAATAATCTGCGGGAATGTATGTCTGTATCTCGCACTGTGATAAAACAACGGTACCTAGAGCCATCCAGTTTTCAATATTGTAATCTTCCACTGAACATGGTCATCTGGAAGCCCTAATTTGGAATTTGAAATTTGTTTCATTATCCATTTCATATTTTATAAGACTTCAAAGAATTTTTGCTTAAGAACTCAACGATTTAAGAATTTTATGCGGTTTAAGTGCGAAGAACTGGTATTTAATAAACAAAGGTAACACAGAAAAGGTTAAAAAAAAGTCTCTTTGGACGTAAGGTAAAATCTGAAAGCTTTCAGATTTTATTTTTGATGTTTTTAAATATAATACAGGCATCTAATATTTGGTGGCAACAATTTGAAAAGTGAAATGACAATATAGTGAATCAACGCAAAATGCCAAAACGAAATTAATAGTCCTTCTGAGCAAATTGGCCCTTTGGAATAATGATTTTTCTTCTTACTGTTTTCAGTCAAGTATATTAGAAATTCACAGTTCTAAAGATTCCAGAGCTTTTCACGAGAGTATGATTTTGAATGTTGGTTCAAATAAACACAGTCCATATGTTATTGATTTTTGCTCGCAAGTCCTGTAAAATGAGTTTTCTTACTTCCTTTATTTTACTGAGGTGAAGCTTAATTTACAAGCGTTCACAAAAATCTCCTACGCACACCATACTCCTGAAGACATTACAAGGTACATGCTAATTTTATAACAGGTATTTTAAGTTTATGAACCTATTCAATTTCTTCTAACTTCAGATTACAATTCTTTACCGGAATGAGTTTTTAGAACCGCAAATGAGAAGTACAAAGTATTTAAGTAAAAGCACCAACCAATGACTTCGAGAGAAAAGTTAGGATTCCTGAATAGCGCGCGTGTACCTTTTGGCAACGTCTCTCTAACTGTTAATACTCTCGGCCGTGTTACGTGCCTTTTGATAGCTTCGTTGGCTAGTTTAATATTACGGGCCAACTAGGTTAGAACTTGTGTTAGAATTTGTGTTCGGATAACTCTTTAGCTAGTCATTAGATGCATTTCTGTTCTTGGACTTAAGCGATTATTTGCTTAGTAATTCTTCACATAGCTTAGGAGAATAAAAGGGAGAAACATTACAACTTTATTTTAATTAAATTGTCTCTGATTGCACCAAAATAATACTTATGATTAATATTAAACTTGGATGGACCTTTTTTAATTTAATATGCTAAAAACTTGAAAAAGAAAAATTATCATTAAATAATAAATTATTCTTGTTCTGAAAAGTTAACTTATTATCGTCTTTTTAATGTATACAGTGCATATCTATCAGATTTAAGTAAGCTTTCCTTAGCGAACACAATACATTACCTTACAAAGTATCACTTTATGCATCTAATTTTCTAAAGTATATTTCTAATCATTCTTGACGAAAGCATAAATTCTTTATTTATTTCTGCTTGTTTTTAAGTAATTATTTCGAATAAGATGCTATTCAACAAACAAAATAAAATAATTTATAGAGAAATAATTATTAGCGACAAGGCAAATGAGCTGCTTATTTAATTTCTCCATAAAAACTAATATTATTTTCCTTAAAATACTTTTAATCGTGCATAGAGTGTATCTTATAAAACTTCATAGAATATTTTAAATTGGAATAAGGATTTTGTTCATAAATGCGAAACGGACTTCTCGTGAATTGTTGGTGGTTGTATGGAGGCGTTACAACTCCTATGGATAAGTCGGAATCTTTCTATGGAATCAGAAATAATATTTTCTCTTGCACTTTTCCACATAAATAAAAATTAATATAAATACGAAAACCACAACAAAAATAATACTAATTTTTATTACACAAACCATTTAAATATGTATACTACGGGGGAAAAACAATTTGAATACTGAACCGATATTTACAACGAACCAACGCAAAATGCCAAAACGAAAGTAATAGGTAAAAGAAAAAAAAAATCTGAAAGGTTTCATATTTTAAATTTTTTAACGTTTTGCGTGTTACCTTTATTTATTAAATATCATGTTCTTTGCACTTAAACCATAAAATTGTTATGCATTAATTGTTATTATTTTCAAGCTTTAAGTTATTTGCTTACTTTATTCAGTTTTGATCAGTAATTAAAGTTATTAATTTTTCCTTTAGTTTGTTTAAAGTTGGTTGTAAGTTTAAACTGTAACTTTTGTAAACTTTAAATTTAGGTTTGGTTGCTTTAAAAGTTTTTAAATTGAAGTTATTTAATTTTAATTCCAGTTTAGGGACTTAAATTTACTTGGTTTTTGTACTTGCTTGTTTCTGACCCTTAAGATCGTTTAACTTTTAACTTTAATTATTTTAAAGTTTTGTTCCTGCACATTTGAAGTGCTAATTTTATTTTTTTATTTTTTTTACCGCTCTTTCTATTAAAGTTTATCGAATTCTTATTTTCTGACTGCTGGTATGGTCAATCAGTTGCAAAGGAAACTCGATCTGGGTAATGAATACTTATAGTTAATTTCTTCTGAAGAAACAACTTAATGTGTGTTGACATTTTAATGAACTTAATTGTTAAATAATAGTTTAATTTGTACTGCACTAAATTCGTTTATTGTGTTGAAAACTATTCACTAGTTTTGCAATTTTTCTATCCAAAGTTGTCGGCTGAGAATTCGTTTCTCAGAATTCCTCATCTGGGGATTGATGCGCATCGAATTCTTTTGGCCGAGCTCTTTACCATATGTACTGGGGACCTTACCATGTGTGCGGATTTCTTTACCACCTGTTCTGTTTTGCATAATCGGGACCCTGTTTACTCTGGCATCTCTAGCATAGAAATATTCTACTGGGAGATTGTTTACGTGGGGTGAAGATTTGCCAGTTAGGCTACTCGCCATAGTGGAGAGGCACCCCGGTGCGAGGCTAGTGCCTTTCCTCCCTTCCTTCAGCAGAGAGGAGGTTGACCCAGCGGAGTGGCCTTTGGGGTTGTACTGTTGAACCGCGTTGTTCGCCTAATTCTGGTAGACGGGGAAGGTCCTTCTCCTGAATATACATCTGTTTCTTCGTTTAGGGTTGCCGTACTTGGCGTTTTTCCCATCATCATACTTAGCCAATGGTTAAAGATCTCGCCAGTGTACAAAACGTTCCTGCGGAGTTGGAGAAGAGAAAGCTGCGAAGGAAAAAAAAACGTCACGTGAACTGAACAGCGTGTAGAGTAGCAGCGCCGGTCTGAATTTCGAAGGAAATGCTACTGACTTACACCATCGTCTTGGCTGACCTGAGATAGTTTCAGAGAGGTGGACGGACTAGATAAAACGGTTTTTCTTTCCCCGCCGTAGAGTGTTGCCATTTCTCGCTTTTAAATCGTTGAGTTCGTTACTCAAAAATTCGTTAAAGTTTTACAAAATATGAAATTGATAATAAAACAAATTCCAAATTTCAAATTTGGTCTTCCACATGCCTGTATTCGTAGGAGGATTACGTCATTCAAAATTTGATGGCTCTGTGTAACGTTGTTTTATCACAACACGAGAAATAGACATATATTTATGCAGATTTTTTATTATTTAATTTCTTGTACGTCCCTTGTACGTCCTACGATCTGAGAAGATGGAAAATTTATTTCACTCTCGCCCATCTCCACTTCTGTAGCTAACTCTTTAGCTGCATCTTGAGCCAAATCGAAACCCGTTTCTTTGTAGGATTTCCGAAGGTCGAATGTGTTTTGAATTCAAAGCGGCATTGAATTGCATTTCCTTGGCACCATTTTGCTCACAATTCTTAACTTTCCCCAAGAAATTGTGCCATATTGCTAACGATACCAAGAAAAGGTAGGGTTTAATTTGGTTTGCCAAATTAAAAATTAAAAATTAAAGTTAAAAGTCTCCATTCTTGGCTTTGGATCATTTGCACTGTCAAAGACCTCAATCAACGCACCATAAATCGATTCTATCTGAAACCTCACAGCTTTAACGGAATCTATTTGACATTCCCAGCGTATTTCTAAGACTGTCTCTACTGTAAACGATTTCACATATCGCTTGAGAATATCCTAGCGTTAAGTTGACGCAGCAAACAGCAAGTAAATCTGATGCAAAATCACAAAACGTGCAGGGCTCCTACGCTGATATAGAATGCAAGAAGGCGACGTGCGGTCTCCTCGGAGCCTCTAGACACGTGCACGGCCAACAGAATGCTGCCCAAAGAACCAGCACCTGTCTATAAAAAAAGACGTTGTGCCACTCCTGTATCCAGCTTTGTTGTTCGGCGCACCAGATTCGCCATCTCTCTCTGTGCTGCATTGTCAAGGGAAGTCGAAGTAATGGTCATCATGTTGATACTCCACGCGGCTGCTAACGTCGACGCACCGTACGAGGGGATATTAGGCGTGCTCCAAACATGCCTATTTCCTGACTAATGGTCCGCGTTTTGGTTGTACGGTTTTGCAGGGCTGATTTCATAATATTTCTATCCTCTTGGGCGTTATTCACAGGAGAGCGCTGAGATGTTGAATATCGTTCAATATGACCCGCAGCAACCCATTGATTCCGTATTCGCATGACAGTGGTTGGATGTTGACCAATGCGACGGGCGATGCCACAGAACGATAATCCACACTTTCGATAGGCAACGATCTTGCCTCTATCGCATTCCGACACTTGCTGGTAAGCATTTCTTCTTATTATTCGTGAAATAACATGATATTCTGAGCAAACTTTGACCTTGCAAATCTCTTTCCGAATGAGAAATCCACTACACAAAGTTTCTTTTATGCAGATCTTCAGATGTCATATCTCCCTCCTGCATCGTCTAAAGGGGCTGAAGTACTAATCATTTGCATATCCCAACATCGTCTTCCTTTCATGTGATTTTGACGTTCGTCAGATCATTCTTTCGTGGTATTCCAATTTTAATGGCTTAGTATATATATATATATATATGTAAGGATTATCTTAAATTTTGAGTTAAACTTCCTTTCCTATCGCTTCTTAATTTCAACTTACCACTTCCGGCCAGAAAGTAGTTTTAGAATCACATTTGGATGCAAATAGAGGAAGAGCGGTATTTAACCGAAAAGTTCTCCTGTCTTAGTCAGAGAGAACCACAGAACTTATTTAGCACGATTCCGCCTTTTTAGGGTACTGCCTCTTAAGCTATTATTACGCTCGGCCGTACTTTAGGCCCTTGATAGCTTCGCAGTCAGTTAGCGTTAAGGGGCCAACTCTGTTAGAATTTTGATAGCTTCGGCTATATTTCTTTAGTTAAGATTAGTTTAGTTTAATTCTTAGGCTCTTAAGTTCAAGTGTCGGCTTTATTGTACACTCCAAGACGGAGTTTTGTTAAACTTTAGTTGGAATAATAAAGGGTTATCTTACCCTTCTATCTTTTTGTTTCCTATCACACGAACTCAAACGATTATTCGCTTATCAGTTCTTACACAGTATGGTATCCTACATATATATGGAGAGAGATTTCAATTAATTTCAAAGTTCCTTCCTCCTGAGGAAGTGACAATGAGATTGATTGAATTCCTCTTCTGTTTTTGTTCATATTTTTAAAATTTCATAATTGTTGAAGAGGGGTTTTGCTTATTTGAAATGTTTTGTTTTAAACATTTTTAAAGTTATTGTTGCATTTCTATGATTATTTGAAATTTATTAACTATGAATTTCAATTTCTGGATTTTGTGAAATATTAGTTCTAAATTTCTTGCTTTATTTTCTTCTAATTGCTATTGCTAATTTTTCTGCAGATTAATGCGCAAAAATAACTTGGAATGTTTGTGTTTCGTTTTCAAGAGAATTGTTTTGTAATTATTATATATATATATATATATATAATTACAAAACAATTCTTTTGATATTATATATATATATATAATTTCAAACAATTCTATATATATATATATGTATATTAGTACTGTTGATTGCAATGGAAAAGAGAGGCACACAACTAGATGTTATAGCAGTCTCGTACAGATGTCATGAAAAAGCTTATTTTGCGATCTATTTTGGAAAACAATCTTTTATTATATCCGTAAGTGCAGATGTTAAGAGGAAAATCACCCAAATGGGTTTGGGAACGGTTAAAATGTCCATTTCCTTTGAAATATGATATCTGAATGTTTTGCGATTTCAGTACTTCGTTTACTTCGCACAAGAAAGTAAAAATCATATAAAGATTTCATTTAAATTATTATTATACCGCCGTGTATTAAATTTGTTGCTCATTCCTTTCCAGTTTCTCGAAATTCTGGCACATTTGCTTGTCTTTGACATAAGTATTCGTCCAGATATTGGCAGATGATGTCATCGTTGAGTGGAGAAACCATTTTATTAACGCTTCATCAACATTTCTGTGGTATAAATGTTCTGTGGTATATAACATTTCTGTGGTACACTTTTCTCGATGTTTTCTTGTATCCAGATGTTTTCGATGAGCAGAAATTATGCAGTTTCAATATTTTCAAATGTCCCCAACTGTAAATTTGCATAAACTGATTTTCTGTTGAAACTCCAATTGTATGCATCCAGGTGGCATTTTTCCAATGATGTTCACCTTATCTTTAATTCAAAACGTGTTTTACGATTACTGCTCGGATTCCTGATGAATCTTTGATACAGAAACACAATTCAGGAAGCATGTCAAATTTGGTCAAAGAATATGCGACAGTTTTACTCTCGTAGAAAATATAGAAATGTAATTTACTTATCATCACTGCCTACCTTATCCCACCTACGTGTCCTTTGTGTTCAGGAGAATACAATAGTTTTTCCCAAGACATGTGTGTTTGCAATACAAAGATTCAATAACCCTTTTAAAAAAACCTTATGTTTTGGGAAAGCCCTAAAGAATGCGCAGTCACTATACGGAGGATAGACTCCAACAAAAGCAAACCAATAAAGTCAAACATTTTGATTCCCTAAAAGTAGAATAGGCTGCAAAATCTTCGGTTCATGAGATTCACTGCATCCCCCTTTAGATAAAATATCAAAATTTCATTCACAGTATCAATCTTGATTAAAGCTCTATCTGGTAACTCAGTCAAAATCAAAACATTTTAATGGAATAAGAGAACCTATTCATGTTTTTGGTTTAATGTCATGCGCACCATATGGTGTCCCAAGATATGCTTATTGTTTCCTCGTTGTTCTAAATTTGGATTTTACACCTATCTCGCATAGCTTTTGTTTAGAAGCATGAGGATAAATATACAAGAAAATTAACGTAAAGGTATTTCCCTTGTGGAATGTGGATGGAATGCGGATTCCAATATTCTAACCGTGAGTTAATTTAACGATTAGTAACTCCTTTTTTAAAACCTGCAAAAGATCTCGGAAAAAATCTGAACATGTAAAGGCTGTTTCAATCGAAGATAACCATAGAGTTCGTTACATCCTATTTTCATAATCTTGAAGGTTCACTATAACCTTCAAGATTATGAAATAACGTTAAATGTTTTTGAAAAATTTATAAAAATTATTTAAAAAATACAAATTTAAAAAATAAATCATAAAAAGTGTGTGAATTTATTGGAATGAGTCTAAATTTCGAAATGCGAAAGGAAGAATCAAATAAGATTAATAAAAAAAGTGAGATTATTAAATATATACCCAACTCAGTTAACACTGAGGAGCTAAAATTTTGAGAGCTAATCTTTTAAAAATTACTCGTGCGATTTTTACAAAACTTGGTACTTTGGCGTAATTTGAGTCGTAGAATTGAAATTTGGAAAAACATTGATATGTTTTTCCAAATTTCAATTTCAGAAAAAGTCCGATTTTGTGTCAAAATCCCTATATTAGAACAATGCTGTATAAAAATCTAATACCTATCCTCAGTCGCGCTTTCGAGACATGAAACACGCAAGTTGAATTTCGTCAATGGTCTAGTAGAAAAAGAGATATAGAACTGCCCCCCCCCCTTTTTTTTTATTTTTTTTTTTTTTTATTTATTTTTAGAATCTAGTGCTAGAAAGATAGGGGGAAGGGAAGTATACGAGAAAATGCGGCGTATAAAAATAATTCATATTGTTTCAGTAAAGGATTTTCGTTCTCTATTAAGTCATTTTGCTAAATATACGTACTAACTTTAGGTGATTCAGCTTAAATTTAAAGCTATTTTTAATCATTCCAAAATCTTAATTTTTTCTTTGTGTGTGTAGAAATATCCGAAAAGCTACTATAAAAATTTCATGTACAAGTTTCAACCAAAACCCAACAACTATAATTTCAGACGTTTGAAGACTGCAGTACGTTACTAAAATATTTATTTTCTTCCTCAGTAATTTTTTATCGGTGCGGTGGGGGGATTTTAGGGAGAAAAAAATAGAGGAAAAAAGTTCATTACTTTCCTTGAACGAAAAAAAAGCATCACTTAAAAAATACTGCGAGTACAAAAATAATTAAATAAAGTCTAAAAAAAGTATTAATCCAACGTGAAAAACCATGGTTGGAATATCAATGTCAACTGGAGCTGTGGTTGCTTGCTTAATTTTTTTTCTCCTTATCTACCATTTTTTTTGCTTTAAATGTGGCGTAAATTCTGTACCTACCTACCTACCTTTTAGAACCTTAAAGAACTTACAGCTACTTCGAGAATCTTGATTAAGCCAAAGTGTAACAAAATTAGGACTCCTACATCCAAGGCCGCAAGATACTGGGGTTGAGAGTAAAAAGAAAAGTCTCAAGATATTCCAGAGAGCACACAGAGAAAAGGGGAAAAAATTGCCAAGAACGAATTATAGCGTGGGTAACGAGAGTAATTGGAAATATTTTTTATCCACTTTTTACCAAAGCAGTAGTGAAAGTTTCCCCCCCCCCCATTACTGCTCTACAATCTTGCGGTTTACAGCTAGTGTTAATTTGGTTTGAGGAGGAAATAATCACTTTTAAAATGCAAAAGACAAGATCAAGGACCTTGATGTTAAATTTAAATAATGCGTTTTGAGAATAAAAAATCCTTGTCTCGGTCCGTTGGCGGAATATATTCAAAATTGCATAATTTACGTTCCACATCTTAATTGTATCATACAGTGATTATGATGATCATTTTTAGAAATATTTTAACAGCAAAATTATTTAAAATTAGCTCTTAGTCCTAAAATATAAATACATGCATTTCTTGCTGATTAGCTCAATTGGGTGCTCTTATACATGACTGAAAGCTATATTAAATAATTACTAACGTATTAAATTCTTCGAAATAATAAATAGAGAATTTCTCGTAACAAAATTTATATCTGGACAGTTGATTTGCTTACTATAATTGATCAAATCAACAACTAAAGGTCGCTTGGAATTCTAAATCATTTTAAATGCTCCCATCTAGTGGAACATGGACCTAGATCATTTGGCATAAAATATTTAGATATGAAGCATAAAGTAAACTTGATTTTTTATAGGATTGTAAAGTCTCACTAAGATGAGACCCTAGCCATATCTGACCAACTTATCGTTACGTCCAGCAAGAAAACAGAGAATGTAAAAACAGAGTAAAATAGCCTTTTCTTAAGAACTCAAAAATTTAAGAAAAGGCACATCTTGTGCTTACAAAAGCCGGCCTTTATGGCGTAATTCAAAAATAAGGAATTCATATGAAAACTAAGTTGGCCACAGGCTACACAGAAACGAATACCGCGCAAGTATCTCAAACAAATACCGGCCTGACAAGCGCTGTTGCGAAGAATAAAACAACGCCGCAGACAAGACTGCTGTTGAAGGATTTTAACGTTGCCTTCAACAGGTAAAACACGCTCTGACTAAACACTTTTCTTTAAATACTACCACTTTCTACCTAATATGAATGCACGGGAATAAAAAATTAGCATTTTGGCGTGAAAACGAAAAGGGTGAAAGACAGTCAAAATGCTGAAAATAAGATGACTGTTTAGATAAAATAAGTGAATACTTTACGAATTTCCATGCCAAAAATTAAGTAATCGCAACGAAGGCCTTCTTGAGCTCGTAAATTGTAACTAACCATGAGCAAACTTCTTACAAATAATAGGACTTAAAAGTATCTTGATTCTAATCTCACAATCTATATCATAAATAGCTGAACCTCCATTAAACAATTTTCTTCGGTTTATATTTAGGATAAATCTGCTGCTGATTTCTTTCCAGTCATCTGGAAAGGAAACAAGTTTAGCAAAAATTTCTACATTACTTCAATTTAACTAACAACAAGCCAAATAAAAATTAGCATTTTGTCAGAAAAACGTACCGAGAATTAAAGTAAGAATTAAATTCAAAAGCTAACAACTTAATTCCGATATTTCACGACTACTAACCTAGTAAATGGTAATGGAAAGGGGCACATTCCCAAGCGTGTCTAGCGAAACCTATGGCCGTAACACTCCCAGGGGGTCTGCCCAACTAGCAGCCACAGTGAAATTTAACCCTTAAGGACAGAGGTTCATTTTCTGTTACGTAAACACAGAGAAGGGGTCTCTCAGACCGCGCTCTATTTTATGCATTTTAAAAATTAAAATTTTAAAATAATGTACTATTGTTATTATATAAGCATTAATATACTTTGCTTGATATATTGAAGTTAATACTTCTTTTTAAAACTAAAATTGATGCATTAAAAATTTATTTTTAAATCATATACTAAAAAGTACGAAACATTTAATCAAATAAATAAAATAAACACTACCTACTTGCAAATGCGTATAAACTAAACTATTTAATAAATTTTCCATCTACAGAATCTGGATTTATATAAAATAATGCAAAAAAAGTATATATAAAGAGTATTAAAAAACTGCAGCATATTATTTTAAGCATTTTCAACACAATGTTTAGCAAATTTCTCTTGGCACATTCATTACATATTGGATTCTTGCAGCTGAAACATAGATGGGTAGTTTTTCTTCTTAGTCTAGGGAGACAAAGAAAGCATATTTTACGCTTTTAAGGGTATCAGTTACATCTGGGCTGGAATAGATTCCGCTGGAAACTCCTAGCACTCTCTGAATGCACATTTTTATTTCTCGGTTCACATTTGGGTTTTGAAGCCTCCATTCCATATTTGGTTTCACTAATTCTTACGATACCTTCATCAAAGAATCAGTTTTTTCCCATTAATGACATTTTCCAGTTTCAAGATCTTTTGATTTCTAATGATGCATTGAAGAAATGAGAATAACATTTTTTAATTTTTGAGGCACATGTCAAACGAGAGTCATTCTGTCTGTGAATGCAAAAAGGGAAGATCCTTCCCTTTTCGTTTTATTTAGAAAAAAATTGCTTCGTATTTCTCTCTTATTTTTTTTTCATTGTACCGTCATAAGTCAAACCTCTAGAGTTAAGTTCTTTTACAAGTTCGGCACTCAAGTAGTGATAAATCCATCTCCCCCTCATGCGATAGAAAAGTAACGTGAACGCAGAGGTGAGGTCTATATGACCACAGCCCAAATCTAAAAATTATTTTTAAAAAAACTAATGGGTAGAGTTTAATAAAAATTTAGAAATAGTTGTATTTTATATCAACTTGAAAGTACTGAAAGGGAATAGAATAATTATACAGTAACTAAACAGTTTCGCAGTTCTAAAATATTGGCGCTGTCATACAGACCCCACCTCTGTGTTTAAGTGTTAAAAAGCTATAAAACGAAACGTGAAAACTTTTTAAAAAATGCTTGCGATGACTATAAATTTATCAAACATAACATCCACATAAGAAAAACGAAAATAATAAATTCAAACAAAATGGTTGCACATTTACAAAAAACGACACATAAAGAAAAGAGTAAGCATTAATATTACCACAATCACACTAAAATTCCAAATTCGATTTTCTTTCCATTTATTTCCCTAATAATTTTCTATGACACTCTCTGTAAGTTTTGCATAGTTTTTAAAATCAATTTCCAGGTCGAACTGATGATTCTGAGAAATACTTTTGGTTGACTGACAAGTCTCGACGAAATGGATATTACCGTTCTTAACATTGCACGTTTTACATTTTTCATTTTCTTGAAGTTTAAATCTAATTAAATAGGTCGAAATCCTTTCGTTATATATGCGAAATAAAAGCTTATAAACAAAACATTTACACACAAAAATCATTCTTAAGGCTGCTATCCTAAGAACAAAAATAAACAAAAACAAAATTTGAAAGAATTCATATTTCTGCGTCGCATCATAGAGTTTGTAAAGTGTTTATACTCTCACTGAACTCGTAGTTTACCAGTCTAACTCTTGGACTCACTCCTGCTAACACACTATTTTGTCTTTTTAACTTTATTATGAAATATCCCGTTCTTCACGTTTATGTCGCATAAAATTCAACATCAAAATTATAAAACTTTTAACAGTAGCGTGTGTTTAGAATATCCGATACAATGTTAAATGTTGTCCGTAATTGTTTTCGGCCTTTTCTCAGTTCCTCATAACAATGTTCAGTTTTCTTAGAAAGGTGACTTACGGCAGCTGTCGTCAACCCTTAGAAACTTCACGGACCAGTACATATATAATTTTATATTTGGCGGACCACTAATATGAATTTAAAAAAACCTTAAATCAAACTTTAAGAACAAATGGGCAAAAAACAATATTCAACTTTCCAATACATGTAATTTTAATTTTCATTTGTTAATATAATTTTCGAAACATTTGGTATTCAGCAGCATGCATTTATGGAAATTCAGGCTACACCCCCGATTATGAGTAACAATTAAAACAGCATTAACATCTCACTAATACACATATTTCGTTCACATTGAAAAATTATATGAAAAGTATAAAAATCTTACCTTTTTGTATAGAGTGCTTCACATTTCCCTATCACTGAAAAGGAACTTCACGAAAAGCAGGAACAAACCGGCAAACGCAAAGCAATGTCAATAAACTAACAGTGTTATGCCGCCAATTTTTAATTATTGTGAACATAATAATCATCGATTACTCAGCAATGACGCCATCGATCAACAGTTAGACAAAACAAAAACGGAAACTTCCAATGATGGAATTATAAACAAGAATGCAGATGGTTCTCATAAAAATCCATTAAGTTGCCTATTGACACAGAGAAAAACTCTATTATTAAGGACTACAATAGCATACGTTTGTAATTCAAAAGAAAAGAGAATTAAGTTCGCGCTATTATTGATAACAGCAGCATATTCATGGATGCCAACTCTCGTTTTCAAATGTCGCTAGATACACCTGCAAAAGTAGCTAAAAAGTCGCTAAATTCATAAGGAATTTCGTTAAAAGTAGTAGCTAAAATTTAAAAAAAAAGTATAATCCATATTCCATAATAGGCTTTGTTACTCGTCATTTTTTAAACTGAATCTTCATAAAAATATAAATAATGTCCCAATTTTTCTGCGGACCATCAAAAAGTTTCACGGACCGCCGGTTGGAGACCGTTGACTTACACAACCTTTCTATTTTTATTACTGACAATTTGTCCTTTTAACTTTATTTATCAGCATCACATTCTTCGGGTTTACGCCACATAAAATTCAACCGCAAAATCAAAATTATTTGAAAGCAGTGGATCTTTAAAATTCTGGACAGACTTTTTAAATGTTGCGATACATTTTTAACATTCGCTGTATATTCTTTAAATATTATGTGAAGACAATTTTTAGTGATAATATTTTTTTAAGTTTTTTTCTCTTTTTTATTACTGACAATTTTTCTTTTTAACTTTATTTATCAGCATCATATTCTTCTCCTTTACGCCAACATACAATTCAACCGCAAAATCAAAACTCTTTGAAAGCAGTAGATCTTTAAAATTCACGATAGACTTCTAAATGTTGCGATACATTTTTTTTAATATTATGTGAAAACAATATTTAATGATAATGTTTTTTAAAAGGTTTGTACAAACAAGTTACAACCGAGATCAATAGCACTTCCTATGCAACTTTTAAATAAAAAAATACACAGTATTACATCGAGACACAAAATCTACAGTGCAATGAAATTAATTTAAATATTTACAGAAGTATACATATATCGCCGAAACTTATATAACATATATCGCCGAAATACTACCAATAAATAAAAATAAAAATTTATCAGCTAATAGTATAATACATTTGAGCATGATCAACAGATATACTCGCATTTCAAAGAAAGAAAAGCAAAGAAATTCGAGATCAAGTGCACAAGGAAACGTCGTTTGAATTTATGATAATCAGATTCAAGCCTGAAAGTAAATTCATCGGAAGAGAAACCATATGCTTTTATTGATCTTTTCTACGCTGTTTTCATGCGTTTTCTTTTTGTTCGGCGGAAATAAATATCAAATCAGAGCCATAGTTGTCTTACTGTAACTTTATTTCAGTGGACTCGTACGTGAAGTATGGGAGCTATAACATAAAAGACTTGAAAAGCGACGGACAGACGGCGCGGAGCGGAAAGACCTCAATAAGAACCCTTTGGCCGGAAGTGGAGAATCTGCTGGACATCGGAAACACGGCAGTGATTCAGTGTTTGTGTTGCTTGCATTTCGGGGGGTTCTTCACATGTTCTGGAATGTTCGAATTTTTTGTTGAGTGCGTGTTTACTTGACTTTTAAAATACGTAAGCATGCTAATTTCCCCGTTCCTTTGGAGTTTTAAAATGTAAGTTCCAAGTGTGTATTATAGAGCTCTCCTTAATTTGTGAATATATTTATATCCATACTCAAAATTATCCAATAATCAAAGTAAAAATGAAGCGATGTTTTCCAAAGAGTATGGAATAAAAACATTAAATGATACGATAGTAAATGAGCGATAACTTCCCCTATCTATTTGAGTTACATTTCGGTAATTCTGTTACGATTCCCGAAAAAAAAATTATTCAGTGATGCTTCAAGAATTTAAGGATAAATTTCTTTAGGATAAATTTCTTTAGGATAAATTTCTTTTAAATGAATTTTGCTCGTCACATACTCTTCAGTTATATTTTTGCACTTTACACGACTGTTCAGATTAGAAATATACACAGAAATGCGCTTTTCTATTTAATAATAGCAGACTTTTACTGTTAACTCCTCTCGGTCGGGCTGCGAAATGCTCTCTCGTCTGCATTTCTTCTGCACTTACTTTGATTAATAAGGTGAAAAAATTCGTTTCCCTACTGTTCTGGGGATTCGTGAAGCAACAGACCTCTCTATTCGGACCCGGAGCAATTGAATGCTGCCCAGAAAGACATTTCAGTTATGTATTTATAGCAAAGACGGTGTTTCAAATAATTCAAGATTTACGTTACTGGAGGTGTACTTCAAAATGCATCAGAAACTCTATAAACGGAGCTAATTAATTTACGATGTGATATAAATATGATTCAAAGATCTTTTACAAATATTGAGCGAAATTTAAAATTTAGTTAATTTGTTTAATAAAATTTTTCATTTTGCTATAAAAATATAGCAGGTCAGTCATTTTTAAGGTCGTGCAATCGATCCGTATGCAATTTGAATTTGAGACCACTATGCTAGTGCTTAGCACGGCCGATTTCAAACACACGGCCGATGGTGGCACTTTGTGCTTGTGCGCGTAAAAGAGGCTGAAATGTGAGATAAATATACGTTTTCGTGCTGCTTTGCACAAGAAAAGATGAATTTATATAATTAAATGGAATATGTGATAAATTACCTTAGCATATTGTTTATATTAATTCAAGCATGCTTATGACGACTATGATTTTCAAAAGAGCATTTTGAGAAGAACATATTATTATTTTTATAAATGGTCCGAACTGGGATTATTAGCAGGGAGACAATTAAAGCGAAATGCAGTCTCGTGATTTAAAATCTCCGTAAAAGACGCAAAACTTCAAACACATTTTAGGAAATTTAACATTAATCAGATATGTGCAGAAGCATGGCTGAAACTCTTGTTAGAAATGTGGATCTGGACGCTTGAATGGCTCGTCGAGCATTGTCTATATATGATTCGTGACTTTTTTACATGCACATTTCTTTTCTAATTATTCTTAGAAAAGAATCTGCGGCCTTTTAGTCTGGCGAATGCTGTGGCAGTTAAAATTTGAAAATCGATAAATAACTCAATCATCGAAAATTTCCTTTAACAGAGCCATTTTCTGCCATTGAAATGTCCAACCAATCGCTAAATTGTTTGAGCCAACATTCCTTACCAACGTTAAAGAAGTTGCGACACACTTCTTGTGACTTCGTAGTAGAGTTGTGGCATTTACAAATGTAAATTGTACCCCTTGGATTTAAATTAAAATGTACCCCTTGGATCCCAGATGGAGCTGCCTTCACGGATTTTAATGGATTAAAAATGATGTTTAAAAACACATCGTTTGCAAAATTAGGACTATGAATGATTCATAGAATACTTCTAAATACCAGTACGTTTTTAATATCGATCATTAAAAAACTAGGACCAAAAGATTGCCAGGCTGCGATGAAATTTTCTCAAAACAGACTGACAGATATCCAAAATTGACAGATAAGTATAGTATCAAAAATACAGCGAAACTTCTTGTACGTGTTAATAATATCTGGGAAGGTTAAAAAAGAAAGTCAAATATATATCGAGTATGCTATATCGTAAATAAAATAACCAAACTAGCGATTCATTCCTATAACGCATGTCGACAATCGCCTTTGGACCCGCGAAAAATTTGAGAAACATCGTGAAAATTTGCAATCTAACAATTCTTATATCCTAAACTGGAAATATATGCATTAAATTTAAGCTCCACTTAGTAAATCACAGTTTATGATGTCTTTTTATGTGATTATATATAGTTTTATACTGCTACAGATCACGTATCTGTTACTGTGAAAGACAAAACGTGGATAATGTCGACTTTCACCGATGAACGTCGACATTCACCAAATATGACCGAATGTTTGGTTTTATACTTAACACATTCGGACCATCACCGGTTGTTGTTGCAATAAGACTGCATATGGTCAATCACATAATTAAGTAAGTATATTATTGGTGTTATTTTCTTTTCTCCTTCAGAATGTACCGTTCGTTTTACGTTCAATAGTTTATTTACATGTGCTGTTACTTAGGCGTTTTCTTATTTCGACATGCATCATAATAAGTTTCAGTAATAAAGTATAATTTGAAAACGTAACAAAGCTATTTTAGTTCAACATTCATCGTGAGTGCATGGCGAATGTCGACATTTTCCGGTCTAAGTGAGAAATAAGGATATTTAGCAAATATTTCGGGCATACACCAAGCGAATGGTGTATGCCGAAATATTATGTAATGTTGACATTCTCCTCATTTCGGTCTTTCTCAGTAACATATTCACCAGAAGAGCCATGGATTTTAGCAATTTACATAGCACGCTGTTATAACGAACTGATAAAAGAATGAAAACAAAATAGAAACATGTATGCCAACACTTATCATTACACTAGAAATTATGAACTTATGCTGCTGTGCTGCTTTGAAATTTTTGATTTTGCTGTTGTATTATATATGACATAAGTGCGAAGCAAACGATGGCTTATAGTAAAGCTACAACGACAGAAAAAAATGTGTTAGCAGGAGTGTAAAATCTGAATGGTGAAAGCAGCTCTGTTAAAACTAGTGAAAAATCAATGGTGAAAGTAGCTTTTGTTTAAAGCAAGTCCAGATGGACAGCTTTTGCATATTTTACAGTTTAAAGTTAAAACCAGTGCAGTTTTTATGTTTGTATGCTTTAATTTAACCCCTCACAAGTGGCAATGCACAGTAAATTTGAAATGATTTTATTTCTGTATCTGTTGGAGCTTAGAGTTAGAAATTCTTGTAATGGAGTCTCATTCTGGAGTTTTTGAAATACATTATTTTTATTGAAATTCAGCTGCCTAAATTACTTGTACTCACAAAGGGTGTTAGAATGTGATGAGTTTCGAAATAAAAATGAGCAGTCCCCGTTATTTGCTTAATGATGAACCTTTCCATCACAAAATCGCCAAGTGTTGACCATACAGCACTAAAAAGAAATAATTCAATACAAGGAAAAAGGCATTTACTGTTTAAAAACAAAACGCTTGATATTCGGTGTTTCTATGAATTCGGTAGTGCCCAATCGAAATAGATCTGGATGGAAATGCAGTGCACTGTGACTGTGACCCCGAAGATTCACCAATTGCGGCACAATGGCGTCTGGACGCGAATGATTCGTAATGCAGCAAATAGCCGCAACCGATCGCTTTGCTCCATTGCTTTCCGCTCTCGTTCTATTGCATCAGTTACCGGATGGGGACATAAAGACAACCAGATTATCCTCCAACTGTTGGCTTTCACAATTTATCTCCAGTGTATGGTGGAAGAATGCTTGGGAGAGCAATATTTATGTAGACTGGTTTCCGATACGTCCTTCTCTGTTTATGAAAAAAAAACCTAAGTAGGCAACAGAGTGGTCAAGGAAATTTATGTTATACAGATTCTATATTTTATTATTTTATTTGCTTTAATAATACCGGAATTTTTTCTTCCGCTTGGTACTTTTGTGCTACATTTAATTGACGGAAAGACATTTCCTGCGGTTCCTCCACTCGCAGATCCTTATCGTAACGTTCGCGGATTTCCTTTTTTTGCTTTTTTGCTTTTGTTGAACATTAAATAACCAATATAAGCAATAGGTAAATTTTATAAAAATTATTTAAATTTTTCTTTTGAATGCAGTAGGTACCGCTTAATCGGATCGCGGTTAATGTTATCTTTCGGATATTGTTATCGAATTGCCGAAGTTTCGCTCCTTTGTATGGAAAATACAGCGTTTATTTTGATCAACAAGTCAGTTAATAGGATCAAAATATAACAGACTGAAGTTTTTAAATTGACGTAAAGTAGCCAAGTAAATTTAAAAGTGCGATGAAAGTTTTTTAGTTACATAGAAATGTCGCCCAGTAAAGGGATTTAGTCACCAAACATCTTGCTTTGAACAGTATAAAATTAAATTACTGGAAAAAAATATCATTTTATGTAGATTTTCAATATTACTGTTGATTTTGAAATCAGGCACGGGTCTCCAAAAACGTCCGAAGAATATTTTCCTCCAAAAATACAAAATTCTTTTCCCTGAGGCAAATAAAAATTACTTTTTATACCTAATTTAAAATTTTATATTGGCAGGTTCTGTATCTAAACGGACGTCCTTAAGATAGTGGCATAAGCATAAAAAGCTTTTGTATTTTCCTGACTGAAATACTGAGAAAGTCCGTCTCGGGTTATATTAAATTATAGGTTATATCAAATTAGTTCAATTCCATTACTATTTTAATTATATTTTGACTCATCGTTTAATATTATCATTCGGTTAATGTTGTCGAAATAGTCGTGGACAAACGTGATCATATTAAGTGGCGCCGACTATATAACTTTTTTAAGCAATTTTTATTATTACGCCGAAGCACGCAATCGTATCCGCCAAAGGAAGGGTGTGTGTGATTATGGCAAAGCCTCGACGGCTATCTGCCTAAGGAGAGGGAGAGGACTTTCTAAGAGAAACTGGCTCGTATACACGTTACACACGAGGAAAACCACGAAAATGCCCATGCAGCCAGCCAGTTCGCGGGATTCGAACCTCGGACCGAACTTACCAGTGTTCAGCGACTTTACCGCTCGGCCGCTCGCGAGCCCCAAGGGAAAGGATATTCCGTGGAAATCTTTCTGAAGGAAACTGGCTCTTATTGACCATACACATAGGAAAATCTCAAAAACGCTCATACCGAGATTCGAACCGCGAAAGGCATTAGCAATATTCAGTGACTTCATGGCTCGGTCACTCGGGGGGCGGAGCTATTTTATTTTGACTTCGCTTCTCTTTCCTCATTTCTTCTCTTTTTGTTTCTGTTTTCTTTCTCCGTTTCTCTTCTCTTTCGCCTTTGTTCATTTAGTATGATTCTCAAAATTTATTGACTTCCGTCTATCGTTCATATTTTCTTGAAAGTTTTAAGCACATACATTTTTTATTACAATATAATATTGGAAACATATATATTTTATTTATTTTGATATATTTTGAAAAATATTTGATTTTTTTTTAAAGATTTTTAATTCATAGCTGAAATTTTGTTATTCAGCCTCATTTAAAAATCAAATTTATCACTGCGAAGCTTTTGTCTTCATGCTATCCAATTGATAAAAAAAGAATCTTTTACAAATTAAGGCTATTTGATACTCCTGACTTAATTTACCAAATTTTAATTTTTTTTTTTTTTTTTTTTTTTAATTTCGTCCACTTTTAGCCATCGATTAGTAAATGAAGGTATATTTTTAAGTCAAGAGATTTATTCTTTTATTGTTACCGGTTCCACTATTTTACGAGAGAATGATATCAAATACGTAAATCAAAATGAATTTAAATGCATTGAATGGAAATTTGCACTGTCGGGGAAAACGGAAAATTTTCAAGAATAGATAACGTCATGCGTGTAGCTTTGTTAAGCTGACTAGAAATAATTTTCCTAAGTTCACAGTTAATGAAAATTGAAATCAGTTAAAAATTGACTCACTTTCAGTTGCTATAGAGTTAAATGAAATTTTCCTAGTACATAATGGAAAACTGTATGCATAAATTCGAACGTAAGCCTTTCCCGAAAAATTTGTGCCAAATGAAATACGAATGTTTTCGATTATTTTTTTCCAATAGCAGACACTCGTAACTTAAGCCATTCTTCGGAATGGCAACACAGATCAATTATTCAGCCGTCGCATCACCCAGAGCGTTGCCCAGGGACCACATAGAATGATCAAATTATATCTGGGAGAAAGGGGAAGTCACTGAAAGGGCAGCTTACCAGCATCCGGGCGTACAAGTTAAACATGCCTAATCGGTAATGGATTCTCTTAAATACAAAACTTCGGGAAAAAGCCAAAGTAAGCAAATCAGATAGGCGTATGAGTTGCCTGTGGTTCTGTCCAACAGTTAATATTACGCAGTATATGGGCACAGGATATAATACTATTCTAAGATACTAAACAACTAAGCAAGTAACAATAAATGTACGTACAAGCAAAATAAATGTACGTACAAGCAAAATAAGATGTATAACAAGGATATATGTTGATCAATGGGACCTGAACTAAGCAACATAATCAAAGTCAGCAGAAAAACATTCAAATGTACAATGCAGAATGCAACAGATGCACTGCTGATACACATTGTGATACTGAAGTAAACGGCAGTTACATACATATTATACATATAGATAAACATGTATAATATGTATGTGAACAATTGGAATGGAAAACACCCCGGGAAAATATCCTACTGTCTTTGATTGTTCTTTTCCTTACCAATAAGTCTCTCAAGAATACTTTCGGTTGGTCAATATTTCCAGTGCCTCAATACTGTACAGATACTATACACTTGGAAAACATACAATCCCTCTCCAAGATTCGAATCCGGGCACGGCAGCCAGTAACAGGAAAAAGTATACCCAATAGGGATATATTTTTTCGATAGCAATATATCTATAGTTTTTCTTTGAATTCACTCTAACAAAATTTGAAATGTAACTGAATTCAGGGGTCAACTTACTAATGTTAATTTCACAAATTTTGCGGTGCAGAGGTTTATTCAATGGAGTTAGCTCATTTTTTTATCTCTCGCCAACCTATATACATTGATACGGAAGGTAATGTTCTCTGTTTAAAAATTCCAAAATTAATTTTTAGTGAATCCCCACAACACGGTCGGACTGACGGTGTGTTTCGCCCCAGATTAACTCTTATATCAAACTCCTAAAAATTTCTGTTTTCCGTGTTTAAGCTTTCTGCATTCACATAAAGAGTTGATTTGAAGTAAGGTGTAGGGCAGTTCAAGTTTCGTATGGGATTTGGAATCGGATTACTGTGAAGTGTACTTTTGTAGAAATTTTGTAGAAAGTTTTGTAAAAACTATTTAAATATAAACGTAACCTAACAATTATAGTAGAAAATTTAAAAAGTAGCAGAAAAAATATCCGGAATTGTCGAAATTATTCGATGCTCTCAAAACAAAAAAGGGAGGATCTGAAATTCTCGAAATCTTAACGCATGTCTTAAAATTAGCTAAAGTAGTCGCAGGAATTCGCTACACCGTAGCATTAATAGCCTAAGTCACAAGCATGCGGTTCCTAATCATTCCAAAGGCTACTGTTTGCCTTCTTCATATAGAAAGAAACCGTGATTTAACAGATTTTATCCTGGCTTTCTGTATTCGACTTATTCAACTCACAGTCACTGCTAAAAAAGAAAAACAAAAACACTGAGCAAATCATTTTAATGGTCCCTTCGCCATCTATTGTAATAAAAACGTCCCATCCAAATAAATGTTTAGAAATCGTTATCTAGTCCCCGAAGAGACTTCGTATCGCATGCCCTGCAGGTTACGAGCCTTCTGTGCTCTAAAGAAAGCCGCCACAAGGGAGGGTCGTCGTTAGGCCTAATACTCGGGACCTACCTTCTCTGATCAACCAGCCCCCTAGCGACGGACGCAGAAGAAGAGATAATTTGCGTTGTTAACACAGGAACGTTGTTCAGTGTACCCCCATCAAAATTCTCTCAAAAGGAAGGTAAGGTTGTTTAAAAGAGTGGGTTTGTCGCCAAAAGAGCGCCAACAGTAGATCAGAGCCTATCAAATATTTGGATAATAACCAATTTCCCATATATGATTAAGAATTGTTTTCTCTTGAAGATTATGAGGGTACACCTTTTTGCTTTAGTACTGCTGAGCTATGTAAAAACTAGAGTTTCAGTTTCTTTAAAGTTCAACGTTCAAAGGTTTTCTGCTCCCTCTAGTTATCGTCCGTGAGAAACCGGTGAGCTTTTCTTTTGAATCAAGAATGTTATTTTATGATCTCTCCTTTTTTTTTTTTTTTTTTTTTTTTTTTTTTGTAACCTGCTTATTTGGCCTTTTCACATTTTTCGGCATTTCACTTTGCCTAATATCCACGAAAAGATTTTTATTGCCAGTTTCCGGAAGAGACAAAATTTATTCTCTCACAAAATTCAATAGAAAGAATTGTGGTTCAGCTGCTAGGACTATTCCCCGAGAAACGAAGAAGAAATGGAACTACTTATTAACTGAAGGCTCTTTATTTGGAGGTCAGGGGAGGGGATGACAGCAACAGTCATGGTTTACCGGTACTTGCGCTCAAATCGCGAAGCGAGGGCTGGTTCACTAGAGTGAAATTTTGTATACCTATTTTGATATCCTTAAAATGTATTCGCTACTTTTCTTTTCTTTTTTAAATATTAAAATATTTAAAATAAAAGTTCCAGGTTTGTTTTTGATACATTTCTAATTAGTTTACCTTTCAAAATTCGCGTTAGCACGATAGTGGTTACAGATTGCACATAGTTTGCCTTTAGATATTTCCGTAAGTGTGAAAATCATGCTAAGTCGATGTTCTGAATAGAACAAAACTAATAATATACAAGAAACACTCAGAACAACCATCAGAGCAGAAATAGTCAATACTTAAGATAAAATAGTGTCAATAAATCACAAGGTCGATTGATTATTTCTGGCAGGCTGTGCCAAAGCGTCGCTTGTTATTCATAATGAATTACAGCTGTTAGAAAACTTCCTACTGTCACAGGAAATGATGTGCGCAAATGCCACTTGTGCGGAACTGCCATGATCTCGAGTGCCGGAGCCACAATGGTATTTGGAAAACATACGTACTTCTCGCGCAAAGGAACTGGATAGATCATCTTCGTCCTGACTTATTTGATGAATTTCTCTATGGGTGTTATGCAGAGAAACATTTTAGCCCAAAACGAAAGCACTCTTCCTTTTAAATGAATGAATATTTTGTTCCCGTCCCCGCGAGTTTGAACGTCACTTAATATCTGGTGAAGTCAGGGCATGAAAAGTGGCTTGGCATATAGTACAAATATTTTTATCTGATTTTAACCGGCAGCCGAAAACGTTGCCAACGCCTGTTTTAAATCATTATTCGGTTCACTGGAGAGGCGGAGGCTTACTAGCAACAAGACAAGCAGTTACAAATAGCCCAAAATAAAGAACAAAGGACAATCTGAAATTCTCTTTAACCTGCGAAGAGTATCGGAAAATTATTGTAGAAAGCAACAATTTTGCTTGCACTGTGAAATTTCGAGCTATACTCACCGAGAAAGATCCATAGTAGCAAGACGCGAGCAGATTTCTGAAGCAACTGGCTGACTGCAGGCTCCGTTGCATCCTATATCTATAGATTTGCTCATGGATGAGAGAAGGTACTCCTAGAAGTTTCGAGATAATCTATTCCTATTCGAGCTCCAGCGAGGGCACTGCTAGTTTGTTATGTCTCCTGCTTCAAAATAATCTAATGTCTCCACAGCCCTCAGCATCGCATATCGTTATTATGGGCTTGTTGTCATGTTATGGGCCATGAAATCTACAGAACTCTTTGGTCCAGCAGATGACAACAGTAGGATCTTCCGACGAGTTAGCATCGAAACTCCGTGTGATCAACATATGGGAAGGATGAAAACTCTAACTGCATCCAGTTTTGTAAATTGGTCCTTGCGTTCACTATCACTTAGGGTAGTGACTGTCTCACCTGGATGCGGGATAATAAGACCACACGGAGGCACTTCAGATAAATGCAGGACAATCAGACCTTCTAAAATCGATGAGCTGGGTCTTTCATGAGCATGACAGTCGCATCCAATAGTTTTTGGTTCAGAAATACCCCTGCTATAGTTATTTTTAAAATTATGCAAATTTATTTAAAATTTACTGAAGCTAATGCAAAAACATTAGAGGGAAAAGTACATGAGAGAAAACTGTAATTTTCTGAAAATGAATAAAACAGCAACTTATATTATTATTATTATTAAGGCGAGACCTGATTCTACTTTATTTACACCTGTATACGAAGCATTTATATTTCTTCTCAAGTAAACAGGAATCAACAGAATAAGGAGAAACATTTTCTATAGAATAATACAGAGTGTCTCTAAATGAATGAATTTCGGGGTTTTAACGCTTTGTAGTGTTTATTACATAAAACTTGAGACCTTTTTCTGCAGTTTGCAGACACCAAATCTGTAGTTACTGTGCAACACGCGTTCCGGATTAAGTTCACATGTGATACCCCCCAAGTGATAATAACATCCGTAGATGGGTGATATAATCAGTTTGAAAATACCGGCTGCCTTTGCAAAAAGAAGAATTCGGAACGACCAACTGTCAGCGAAGAGAGTGCTGAGTTTATAAGAGATCGTGTGTATGTGCCTCCACTACCAGCTGACCTACCCGACCTAAGAAACAGGATTGAGGTAGCTGATGCAACAATAGTTAGCTATATACCGCCGTACCTCTTTAACAACGACTTTAACAAGTCACTGGGCTCTTCTTACTAAGTCAGACCTTTATGATCTCATTCCTCCTTTCCTTTTCGTCTCTCCTTACCTCTTCGATTTTTATTTCCTCCATGCCGCTTAGAGGCTCACGTTTTGTGAATACGGGCGTGGCAGCTCCACAGTACCCTAGCCCTTCAGCGGCTTACCCTCTTTCTGAGACGAGTATCACGATCCTGGAACCTTAGTGATCTTTCCTCCTTTCATTTTTGTCTCTCCTTATCTGTTCGATTTTTATTTCCTGTACCCTTGCGGTTTTCCCTTTCGAAGTTGGGGCTCAACGTGAGATTCTGTTACGTCCCTTTGTTTCAAGTTTCTCACGGATAGAAAACGTCCTACGCGTTTACCGAGCGTTGTGATCCGTAATGATAGAAAGGAGGGTTCTGTTAGTTGGGAGAGGCAAGATATTTTTCCCAACACACTGCTTTGGCCTCTGCTGCAGACTGAAATGGCAGGCACTTAGTTATCTCCGCTAGTTTCAATCGGCTGGTCACTCGCCCTTATGGGCAGTGGCTTGGGGATAAGCTTTCGGAGTTCCTGCTTTCGGGAAAGCTTATAATGTATTTCTCCCTTTCTGTGGTGTATTGGTCAGAACGCTTTATGCGTACTCGAAAGGTCCGTGTTTCGAGTCCCAACGAGGGCATTGCTTTTTTTCACGTCTTCTGCTTCAAAATAAACTAATGTCTCTACAAGGTGACTTGGGACTTCAGATTACGTATAAACCCGTTTAATCCTGGCGCAGGTTTCTGCATCCCCTTGTTGGACGCCATGGTGGGGGGCTGCCGAGTCCTAATCATTTTTCCTTTTAATAAGGAAACCTCAACACAACCTAATACAGCTGAAAGCATTAGAATTTCAAACAAAAAATCAAAAACAAATGTAAGTGCAAAGTCTCCTCAAGAAGTTAAATCATTACCTCGCTTTGGTAGTTCTGACAAACACAACAGGAGAAATTCCAAAAATGCCTCCTTTTTGATACAAAAACTTATACAGTCATGTACCGGTGAGCCTAAAAATATCAAAAAGCTTCGCTCGGGTTTCCTTTTAATCCAAACTATATCTCCTAGCCAATCTGCAACCCTTCTCACTTTAAAGAAACTATTAAATGCCACTGGAAGTACCCCAGTTCACAAAACCCTGAACTGCTAGGCACTGAACTGCACCCTGAATCTGCTGTACTGCTAGGCACAATTAAATATCTGTGCTGCTAGGCGAATCAAGATGCGTAAAAGGGGGCCAGTTGAAAAATACCAAGCATGTTAACCTGACTTTCAACAGGCCTGATTTGATAAAAGTGTAAAGACCGGTATTTTACATTGTGCATTAAGACCATACATTCCAAACTCCATGCGATCTTTCCAATTCTAGGGTTTTGTCCACTCAAAATTGTCCTGTCAAGCAAAACCCATATGTGCACGATGTTTCGTGCACAATTGCAACGCTGTGCCTCTGTGTGTCAGTTGTAATGGGAAGCACACAATACTTTTTCGTTAGCGTCCTAACTGGAAAGCTGAGAAGGAAGTCCCTGAAAGTGACCAAAAACATAACATACGCAAAAGATAGGAGAAATATAGGTAACAGACTCACGTCTGAATGTTTCGTAGGTGCTGCAAAAAAATTAAAACAGTTGGAATAAAATATACCACAAAAATGAAAATAATAGAAATTAACAAAATAAGGAACAAGTTAGCAGAAACCAACAAAACTCAAGCAAGTAATAGTACCAAAACAAATAAATCTAATGCAATAAAGAGTCTAAAAGTTCTACTCTTAAACCTAGAAGTCGAAGTCAATGCTCATTCGAAAATTTAAACTCCGATGATATGGAAGTTGAAGCGGGATTTTTTTCTTCCAAAAAGCTTTCTTCCGCGCCTGGCAAAGAAACAGCATCGACAAAATAAACATTCCTGATCCCCGCCCCTTTATTTCATGGAACTGTCGTGGTTTTCCATAGTCTCTTGAATATCGAGAGTATGATCGATGACCATCAACCGGTATGCCTCGCTTTACAGGACACATATCTCAAAGCCAATGGCAAAGCCAAACTTAGAAGATTTTCATTTACGAGAAAGGACAGTGTTGTTAGTGAACGCGTATGTAGACGTGTAGACCATCTCTCATCATATGACTATCCATCCACTGTCTTTCTGTTAGCAACATCCCTTCAAGCGGTTGCTGTACAGGCTAATAATAAAAGATTAGTTTCTGTTGTTTTCATATATCTTACTCTAAATGGAGTTATCGATCAGAGAGAATTAAATGAGTTGACAGAGCAAGCGGAGACTTTAACGAACACATTCAGCTTGGGTAAAGTCAAAATAGAAATCCTCGAGGTAGAAGCAAATAATCGAAGATAATTGCCTTTTTCTCATCAATAATAATCAGTATATGTACTTCCACGAACCTCAGCCAACAAGGACATTTCGTGCTCTTCATCTTGCCCACCTGTTCGACATCTGTGTTGCCTTTCTGTACATTTAGTGTTGCAGATTATCCTCACAACAGTTATCATTTTCCAATATTTGTAACTTTCACAAGAGAAGGAAGAAATTCCGTCGTAAGACCCTGACACTTTTTATTTGAAAGGCAGACTGGGAACTTTTCTCCTCTCTTGCCAAGTTTCCAAAAGAATTAGTGAACGATATGTCGGTCAATGATGTAGTGAAAGCCATCACTGACATATCATCTAAGCGGCTACAGCCTCTATACCTCTGGCCTCACCAAAGCCTCCAAAATATTCAAAACCATGATAGAACCGAGAAAGTCAGGAAACTCTGAGACAGCAGAGAAAAGCACGCACTCGTTTTCGAAGATATCCTACTTTATCAAAACTTATTGCTTGGAAACAAAGCCAAAGCAAAGGCAAAAAAATTCGACGGCAGATTAAGAGTAATTCCTGGATGTCCTACGTGTTTAAAATAACACCCTTATCACCCAGCAAATGAGTATGGGAAAGAGTTAGAAAAGCATGTGGAATATATCAAGATCACTCACTTTCCATCCTGGAAAAAGATGGCTGAGCGATCAGCACTCTAGAAGAAATTGCTAATACTCTTGGTCACTTCTAAAGGCCGCAGTTATTCCGCATCATTTCTTTCTGCTAAGTTATACGCTGAAAATATTCCCATTAGGCTCAATTCTGCCAACTCGAAGCCTTATAACTGTGAATTCTCCCTGGTTGAATTAAGACCTTTGTTACAGACACATAAGTCTTGCCCGGGGTATAGATGACATCAGTTACGATATGCTAAAACTTCTTTCCTGTAAGTCACTGAATCTGTTTATCTTAGTACAATCGGGTGTGGAAGGACCATCACTTTTCCAGTGGATGGAAGAAAATTGTTGTCATTCCTATACCTAAACCAGTGAAAGACCAGAAGAATTTCACTAACTATAGATACATCTCTCTTACGAGTTGTGTTTGCTAACTTTTTTAAAACATCGTGAACCGCTGTTTAGTCCATTATTTAGAAAATAGCAATGTAATTTCCCCATTATCAAAGTGGTTCCCGTAAAGGTAGAAAGACTATGAACAATTTGCTCTATTTAGAAACCTAAATTCGTAAAACCCACTACCACTACTACAATTACTACCTTGAAAAAATTATGTTGCAATTTTTATTTCTTAAAAATATAATTGCATGGTCGTTGCTGCAGCTGTGTAATCAAGCAAAAATATTCTGGTTATTATTTATTTTTGGTTTACTTTTGTGTATTCTTCAAGTTCTCGCCTCATGTTTCACAATTTATTTTTATATGTTATACTGCGTTTCAGGAACTCAAGTGGGTCACATGAAATTATGAAATTACTCACTCGTGACTCGCAGGTCATAAGGCGCAGGGACCTGCTTTAAATTAAAATGATTAACCAACATATTTGGGTCCTGCCCAACGTTAAACGTTGATTTAAATGGCCTGTTACCTGTCTAGGCCTGTTACCTGTTACCTGTTTTTTTCTTTTCGGCCTTCTTTACCTTTCTGAATCATATTAAACAAGATGCAGATGTCACTTCTAATCCTAGACATAATGACAAAAAGTAACAACAAGTAATAAAAAGATGAACAATAACTAAAGGAATCAACTCATACTTTAAAGCTCATTCGTCTCATAATGTCTCAAACCTAACACCAAGCAATTCGCAGAATGTAAATTATAAAATTGTATCATAATAATAAGGCTCATAACATTCTATCAATTGTATATTAATGTACTATTAAAAGATAAAAGATGTTAATTTTTTACAGTGTTTTCAAATACTGAGTTAGTATTTTTGTAAGTTAACAGCTTGTATAAACATTGTGAGTGAACATGGCAGAAGAGCAAAAAATGTTAACCAAAAATGGAGCCATTTTTTGTAACTCCTAGCAGTGACAGTTTTTACAGACGAAGATGTCTGGAGGAAATCCGGATGCTTTCATCAATTTTGATCCGAAATATAAATAACACAGCGAATGTAAAAATAAATGTTCACGTTCACTCTGTAAACGGAACACTGATCAGCAGACTGCGTCCACGAAACACACATTTCCTACCCCCTCGCTTTCTCTAATATAAGATACATTTTCTTACGCTTTTTCTAAGCGTTTAAATAGAATATATTCTGAAAGCCATCTTTAGCAATCATCATATCGCCTCAATAAAAATTATCAGCAATAAAAATGTAAATTAAGGCATGCTTTCTAATCAAAAAAAAAAAAAAAAAGAGAGAGAAAGAAAAAAAAAAGTTCCTCCGTGTGTTTTATAGCGAGCGAGCGTTCACGTTGCAATACACGGAAGCTGGTAAAATCAATACTAGCAGTTCAAGCAATGAAAACACTTTCTGCAGTGAAGAATTCAAAAATGAAGGAAACGCTTTCTCGGAAAAGAAAAGCGTTTTATTCAAAACATTCGATGTTTAATTAATTTTGTAGCTTGTTATTTAATTTAACCGGTAACAGGATACGAGCGAATTTGTTTTCCTTTTTCTAGTCGTCTGAAAGAACTTTGCTGGCAATTTCGTCGAATATTCGGTAATTATTAGTGATTGGTTCAGATAATTTATTGCAAAATCCGAGAAAATTTTTAAATCGAGTTTCTTTAGAGCGGCACGCTTTCTTTATAAATTAGATCTTCTTTAAATTTCTAACGCAGTTGAAAAGTTTAATTGAGTAATGCGTTCAATTTATTTTTAGTCTTGCAGAAGACTCTGCATCTTCTAACATTACTTAAAGAGTTCTTGAAGAATTAATTTAAAAGAATTTCAACTAAGGGCATACACTGTTATTCTTAGATACGAGGGAGTCGAGTTATTCGAAGTCATTTAGAGCTCTTAGAAATTAATTTTTAACATCTACAAAAAGTAAAAATAGTCAAGCTGACAACGATTAGTGAATTTATCTCTTATTTGCACTATCGCACGTAATGTAATTAATGTGTTCGGCTTTTAATAAAGCTGTTCAATTTTAACGTTAATGCTATGATTACTAATTTACAAATATGAAATTGAATTAAATCGGTCTCTCAATTTAATTAAAGTGATATAACAGCAGACGCAGCGAAAAGGAATTTCGGGATGTTTAAGCTCCATGAAGTTCATTACCTCCTTTTAACTTGATTAAAAAATTTTTTTTGTTACACAACATAAGTAGCACATGGAATGTTACACGTTTTGTTTTTTTTACACATTTATTTATTATCAAAATATCACAAAATGAATACAATTAAGAGTCTGAGCATGAAGACAGTGTTTAGTGCAGAATGTGTTCAGTTTGTCTACTACATTGCTTGACAATCTCTTCCGAGCCAGCTTTTGCATTTGTCACAACCTTCCGGTACGCACTTCTTCCGAAATTGCACTGTACTGCTAGTCGATGAATAGCACTGAGTAGGACTACATTTGCAGGTTCCTTATAAATGAAAGCATCCCTCCTCTAAAACGTTAGATAGGTTCCTTGAAAATACGTCGTTGTGTTGTGTGAAAATAATCGTCGTTTTTGTTGTGTGAAAATAATCGTAATCGATTTCCTAGAAAATAATCGTTGTGTTGTGGGAAACCGTGTTATGAGAAACTAGCATCCAGTTCAAAATAGTAACACATAATTAACAGTAGGTGAACAAATAGTAATAAATAATTGATAACACATACCAAAAATGGTTTTTAAAAATAATCTTCTAAAATAGCAGCTACGTAAATTTATGCCGTTTACCAGCTGAATTCTTAAAGCAGGACATTATAAATGATGGGTTCGACTCAATTTCAAAAGATCTTCGGTGTGAGAGTATGCGGGTGTTCCCGAAATTTATTTTAATTTTGGTGTGTATAAATAAATTGGTTGTTATTGTAGACTATACACTATGGCACTGTACGTAACTTAATTTTGTAAATGTGTAGAGCAAAAATCGTTTTTTCGAAGTATTTGCATACCTGAAGTGTTATTTTAGGCATATTTGTTAAAGTGCTGGAATAAACCGTGGTATCCAAGAGATTCCGCAGGTTTATTTCTTTCAAAAATCTCGTAAAAAACACATGGATTAACGTCGAGTCTACGCGATGGCCACTGACTCCCACCTTAGCAACACCCAGGAAACCGATGTTGTAGGATGAGACCGATGTGATCGATTCTTCCCGATGACAGAGCCAGTGGCTTCCAACGGCTGACACACTCTGTGAATATTCTGTTTGCAAGGAGCCCGTCTTGTACCAAAGTCTGCAGAGAAACGTCTGTGTTGTCACCAAACTTTTCCTGTCTTTAAAAACATCATAAAACTGACTGCTATCCACCATCTTGCAAACTTCTGTTTCGTGGCAAAATCTGATATTGGCTTAATCCGACATCTACGGAATTTTCCATGAACAAAAGCACCCGAATACGAATTTTCAACATTCAATACTAAAAATTTCATGGGATGGTCGAATGCTATTACATTTCGTCCCCGAAACCGTACATATTCAGGCATGTCAAACTCTGTACCTCAACTGTTCAGTACGGTGTAGATTTGTGGCCTTTTGGCAAGCGCATTGGTTTAACGTTCGGTCGCACTGAATTCATGCTCATTCTATTTGTAAATGGTTTATCTCGTTTTCAACGTTGGATCACTTCAGCACACAAGATTGTATACATCCCTCGACATTGGGTGTAATTCCTGTTTTTTTTTAATATGTTATTATGCAGTTCATACGATTTTCTTGGAGTGAACCTGCAGGAAAGAGAACTAAGAGCTGCATATGGAAAATAGAAAAAAAGAGAGAGAGTATTAAAATGTCTGAATTTTGTTTCAATTTCTAACTTGATTATATTATAACCTAGGGTTGAAAATCCATTTAAAATTTAACCCATTTTAAACACCATAAGAGAAAAATGGAAGCCCAGGGTAAATGCCTAAATTTCTTCTTTCATGAATAAGGCCCTGATTGCAGTTTAAAATATAAAGTATTCCCTGTTTATTTTACTTCTCATAAGAATTGTAGTTTTAAAAAAAAAAGCCTTTTTAACCATTATTGATTTTTTATTTAAAATATATGTTCTGAATAAAAAAGGGAATGTAATTTAAGAGTAACTTTTATTTTCTTTCTCACTATAGCGTGCAAAAGCACTTCCGACTAGCAATCGGGATGTCCGCAGTTCGAATTATGGCGAGGGGGGCTGCGCATTTTTCATATTTCTTGCTCCGAAATAAAATTCTAATTGTTTTGCAAAGTTAATAACCTGTTCCCCCCTAAACAAAAGTGGCCCTTGTGAAAGTTATGAATTTTATAATAAGCATGGAACTAAGTGCACTACATCTGAAACATATCAAAACACCTATGACACAATGATGGAGTTGCTATTCAATAAGAAACATCACTGACATGGCGTAGTCCAATAAAATGGGTACTAGTGCGCTTTCCTTGAGGTTTTTTTAAATTTATTTAAATTTTATTTATTATTTCATACATGAAGCTTAAAACAAAAGCAGTTCTCTCAATGAATTCAAGGCCGAAGCTACTGCAGTTTTCTTCTATGTAGGATCTGATATATTCCTGCTATATGAGTAGCGAGCTAGAAATAGAACTTAGGTTAGGCGCAGTTTGACCACCTTGCAAATCTAGCCGACCTGATCCGTGTAATTGCCGTATCATTGTGCTGGGTTCGAATCTTTGAGAAGGCTTACATGTTTGGTAAGTATAGAGTGTCTGTGTAGCATGGGGCACTTAAAACACTGGTGAGTTGAAAGTCCTCTTGAGAGATTCGATGGTAAGGAAAGAGCTCTGGAAAATCCTCGGAGCTCTTTCCATAAAACTAGCTCCATAAAAACTAGATTAGCGCATTAAAATTAGAACTCCCTTTTATCGTGGGTGCAATTTCCTCATCCTTTACGGTGTACCCTTGACAACGTCCTCAGTTTTGAGATGGCTGAATGCGGCCATTCTCAAAAAATGTATTAAATTGTATGTGTCCGGCTATTTGGAGTAGCAATGAACAGTTTCTTACTAGCATATGTAAGAAAAACGGTAACCAGATTGGGGGGGGGGAATTTATAACATTTGCTTTGAGCATTTAATAATACCACTATTTTATTATTATAATGCACTCAGAGTAAAATTGTTAAATTAATATATGTTAGACGAAAATGAAAATAAAAAATGAAGACGCGCTTCACTACAGTCATCTAAGAAGTTTACAAGCACATAGTTCTTTAATTTTTCGCTCTAATTTGTGCTTATTATTATGTGCTTGCCGTGGGCATAACTCAGTTGATCAACGCTCACGTTTACAGAGCGCTGCCACATTTTTTCTTTATATTCAATATACTATTTATATTTGGAATGATAACTAGCATCCAGATGATTTGCTTCGGATATCTACAAGTGTAAAAATTGTTACTGATTGGAATTGTAAAAAAAGTTTCAAATTTTTGTTTAATTTTTTGGTCTTCTGGTATATCAACAAAATCTATAAACATTTCGCAAGAGAAGAAGAGAAACAATGACCTCGTTTGTTGACATTAGCTGCACATAAGCCACATTATCTCTGAGGTCATCTACCTTGTTTGTTTACATTAGCTATTTATAAGTCACGGCTTGCATTGTGAAAAAACTGCGGTACCTAGAGCCCTCAAGTTTTGAATAACCTAATCCTCCACCCGAACATGGGCATTTGCAAAATCAAACTTTTAATTTGAATTTTCCCCATAACGTGTATATGAGCCAGTTCCTCTTAGATAGTCCTCCACGAAGGCATCTTTCCGCTTAGGTAGATGCCCTCGAAGCTTTGCCTTAATCACATAAACCATAAATCATTGATCCATTTAAACTTTTCTCCATAATTTACGGCATACCACTTAATCTCATAACGCGAATAATTGCACATAAAAACTTAAAAATTTCAAACAATTAGAATAAGAACAACATTTTCTAAGTGGCTTATTAGATTTACGTTTTATTTATCTTTTTTGTATTATTATTACTTTTAATTTTTCAAGTTTTCATAAAGCAAATCACAGATTCTATTTGTACAAAAGTTCGAATTTAATTCATTTGATCGATGCGTTTAATGTATTGATGCAAGTTTTTTTTTTTTTTTTTTTTTTTTTTTTTTTTTAACGTTTGGTATAAAATTGTATTCATTCAAAAATTACTTAGAAATAGTCAGCGTGTTTTATGTTTACCATTCTAATTTTCTTTTCTTCCAGTTTCTTTTATTATTGTTATTTTTTTGTGTTTTCTTGTGTTTATTCTCGTGGTTTTACTTTTTTTATATTCAACTTGTTACCTAAAAAATTACATATTTAAAAAATACGTAAAATAATTTTAATATATTTTTTCATTGTTAGTCCAAAGGGGCAATTTACCCAGAAGGCCCCTTTAGTTAATTTCGTTTTGGCATTTTGCGTCAATTCACAATAAGCGTTGTTTCACTCTTCAAATTGTTGCCACCAAATATTATCGCCCTGTATTATATTTAAAGAATAAAGAAGAATCTGCATGAATGTATGTATGTTTCTCGCACTGTGATAAAACAACGGTACATATAGCCATCAAAATTTGAATAACGTAATCCTAAATAGAATGTGGGCACGTGGAACAAATGGAATGTGGAAGCCCTAATTTGAATTTGAAATTTGTTTTATTATCGATTTCATATTTTGTAAAACTTTAACGAATTTTTGCTTAACAAACTCAAAGACTTCAAAGCGAGCCATGGCAATGTTGTACAGAAAAAACATTTTTATCTTCAGCGCTCGAGACTGTGTATTGGAAATTCTAAAGATATTCTCATTTTAAAATTATTTTGCGACATTGCTCTTGAACTGAATTTATGGTTTAAGCGCGAAGAACATTATATTTAATAAATAAAGGTAGTACACAAAATGTTAAATAAACACCTCTTTGAGAGTAATTTAAATCCTGAAACCTTTTTCTTTCAGAGTTTTATTTTATTTTTTAAATTTATTTATATGATTTCTTTCTTAGTGCATGATTCAGTTTTATATCAGTAAGCAATAAATTATCAATCTTATTCGCAATATTTTTAATTAATGGATGTTGTCTATGTCGATCAATAGGCGGTCCTTATCCGGCTATCGACCCCCAGCTGACGTTTTCATCATCATTAACCACTTGTTAAATGCTAATATTATAGGATGGGATGAATTCTAAGAAGAGAAAAAGTGCCTTAGAAGCATTTTGTAGTGCTGATAGAACTTATCTGATTAATTTAAAAATATGTACCACAATCTATTAACTCAACATGAAGTGTAAATACACGTCTGGCATTCTCATTTTATATTTCTAAGAAACACTAGATCTGTTAGGTGTAGCTCACGTTGAGCCATGCGGAAAATATTTTTAGTATTCTAGTGCCTTTTAATAATAAAATGAAGCTGTTTTCTGTCGTACTTTCCTCGTAATCATAGCATGAAATTTTATACTTCTTTTAAAGACACCATATATTATTTTACGAAAGGCACCTGTCAGAAATCAACTGCAGTGATTCTCCCCAAACACTCATGTATCTCTTCATCAACCAATAACAGTACTTCTAGGAAATCCAGTCAATCCTACCCGACTGGGAATCAAAAATGCGCCAATAGCGATACAGTCGCCAAGTAAGAGGGAAAAGATCCTCTAAGGGAGAGAGAATCGTGGCGTATTGGCTTCGGGAGCAACTCCTTTCGCCCCGGGCTGCACTCCTCCTCTTCCTTCAATTATTTTCTAGATCAGTTCACTCTATTAGATGATTAACGCCCGGGGCCCCGCCACGGGTAATTACGCGCCTCTCCCGAACTCCTGCGGTCTCCACCATTACACGGGTGCAGCGGGACCGGCTCCAAAAATTATTGCGAGCTGCACGCGGAATTAATAAGGTGACAGGGAGGAGGGATGGAAAAGCGGCCACTTTTGGGGCGGGCGGATTCTTTAAAGTGCACTCTAAGCACGTCGGGCAATGTGAAAATAGTAACAGAAATTAAGAAACTTCTACTAAATTGGGGTATGATTGCATAAAGCGCTAAGCCTCGGTTAATATTATTATTGACTTAGATGTTAAATCCGGAAAAGACAAATTAAAATATATTTTCCAAGGGAAACTCTGTTCTGTGATTAAATATCTTATTTCCTAGAAAGAATATATTCCTCACGAGAAAGTCTACATATCTCCGTTTAAATTTTAGAGAAACCATTGATATATTTCAAGGTTTTTTTTTTCCCTTTTGGAAATATCGTAGTTATTCTGCCTCTTTCAGTGTGATCATCACGATTGTTGATGTTCATTTTCAGATATCGAATCTCTTGCTCGTGTTATAACTCTGCCCTTCAATTATTCGATAAGTAATTACTATTTAAACTAATCCAAGAAAGGAACAACTTTTCCACTAAAGGAAGCACTGTAAGGAATAACTATTCCGTCTATTCCAATAATTCAAACTAACGGGCCTACCCGCGGACGAATGGTAAAGCCGTTGAGCACTGGTAGTTCCACTGTAGTATGAATTTCGGAGGAAAGGCTCGCTACATGACGAATTTCGCGGTTTTCTCTACGTGTAAGCTGAAAACGAAAAGGTTCCCTAAAAACATCCTCCTCGAAGACATCCCTTCTTATAGGCAAGTTATCTCATGAATTGCTTTGCCTTAATCCATTAACATAACTTGACCAAACCTGGCAACCTAAAGTTCTTTAACAGAGCTATTCCCTTGGTATTGGATAGTTATCGTTCTGACCTGATTCTCAACTTTTACACACAGAGATAGATTAAAATTAAATTAAGCTTCATTTAGCCACTACTGGCAAGTTACAGTTAAAGCGGAATTGTACAACGTAAAATAAATTATTGCCAAATTGTACAACATAAAATAGTTGACGAAGATTTTAAAATTAATAGTATATCGGAAATAATTGTGTCTCCATAAACCATTAAAGAATAGCACAGTATTTTAAGCCTTTTGTAATCTCTTCTCTTCAGATGAAGTATTATCTTGTGTTTTATATCCCTGTATTACTTCTTGTACTTAATTTTAAGGTTATTGCAGCCACACAATAATGTACCACTTTGTTGTAGGATTTTTCTCTCCAAATACACTTCTCAGGTTAATGTTATACTAATACATTGCTCTGTTACAAGTGTACTAATTTATAGGTAATTTTATGTTTAAAGTATATTCATATGAAATGTCCACATTTCATCACTGTGTATTATGCTGTGTGTACATGGTCCAAAGGATCTAAAGAAAGTTTCTCAAGGGGATTTATGATTTCTGGCTGATCTTTCGTAAAACGACAAATTACAGATAAAGAGAGTGGAGAAAAATGTTAAGATCAACTCCACATATTATGAAGAAGATATTTTATACCCAAATTTCAAGTATGGAATACCTTCTCTTTACCCACAGTGCTGTCAATCGGTAGAACTACACCAAGAAAAAACACGTCAAAATCCACTGCTAATTTCCCAGAAAAATGGAACGAGAAACAGGTATCAAGGCCATACCTTTAACACATAACCCTACCAAATCTTCTGATGTATAAAGCACGGATGTTTGAGCTTTTGATCTTTTAAAAAGCGTGTAGGGTTTTCCTTATTTTGCATAACAAATTTATTTTAAGTTTTCACGTTCTAAACTTCTCAATTTCCCCTCACATTCTCTCGCCAGGATGTAAATTTAAAGTTAAGTGAAGTGCTATTTAGACGTGTGATTATCTCAGTTTGTTCAGAGCGTGTTTCGCTAGCCAAGCGCACGTTTCGTTGTTATTTCGCGGTCACGCTAGTAAGCCTCTTGGCCCTATTCAGTTTAGTTTCACGCCGGTTAGATTTCTGTGAGTCAACCTCTTAGGCGTAAATTGAAGTGCGGTCTTGCACTCTTTATTTTTCAGATTTGACTTGTAATATAGTCTACGTGTAGTTACCGCCGCAGTGAACGGTATTTTTGTAACGCACGAAGTCCGTGTCTTTCTGTTAAATTAGTTTGATTTAATAAAGGATTATTTTACATCTTCTTCTGTGCCGGTATTTAATTCCCGCCTGTGCGAGAATTCGCCAGGTTCATTCTAGGATCGAATTTAGTTTATGTGGAAGAATAGAAATAGGTCTTACAAGCGGATTGTCCAAACTACAAACCTTTTGGACCTTGGAAAGCTATTCAAGAAGAAAGCAATAAAATACCTCTTCCGGTACTACAAAAAACTTTATTGAGAAATTACGGTGTAGAAAGATAGTGAAGAATGAGTGTTATCAAAAAGAACATTTAGAACATTAAACATTTAAGGTAAAATATTTGGGTAAATACAATGAAATTCGCCTAAAATATGTGCGCTAATGGACTCCGTAGTATTATCTCGATATATCGTATTAACTATTTTGTTTCTTTTCGTGCATGCAAATCATATGATGCGTAGGATAAAATGGAATGAACATTTTGCATATCTTCCTTCTCTGCTAGTTTCCATCTTCATATGCAGATATTTAGATCACATCTCAAAGATACACCAGGCGGATATGGTACACGTGCCAAGATAAGCTCGAAAGTGTGGCTTGTGGCCAATAAGCTAACCGAACCCAGTTGATGGTTGAATCCAATTATCGGTTGGAAAGAAAAATAGAAAGTATTATAAGACTAATGTTATTAATATTGTAGGTCTATGAAGTCAAAAGACGGCGTAGACTTGTAATATTCCAATAAACATATCTCAAAAATATGAAGAGGATTTCTTAGCGCTGAAACTATCAGTTATTTTCAAATCAGTGCTGTCCAAAGAATACTACAATATGTAGAGATTACCAATGATTTCCAGACGCAAAATTATATTGTCTTGCAACTGCAAAACTGCTTGTACAAGTATTATTTATAATAGCAAATAAGGTCATAGCTTATGAAAGACTTGACGAACGCCCATTGTATTCATGATGGCCAATGCTTTTCCTGCAGTATAGGGTCACTAAAAGTAGTGTTATGCAATCAGTTCACTTTACTAACGACTGAGCCCGAAGGTATTGAACTTCACTTTACTATTCACTCTTTACATATACTTAATCGAAAACAGCTTGAAATACTTACATTTCGCTGGAATATCTATGGAAGAATTTTTTTACCTGCTTTTTACATGGTAAGAAGAATATCAATAAATGGACACACATTGATCTTATATGTTTACAGTAAAGTTTCGGTAACTAGCGAGAAATACACAGACATGGTCCTGCATCTCATGTGAGGTACTTTAGAAAGATTGACGACCAAAGCTTTCCATGATAATCGGTAAAATATTTCTTAATACAGAAAATTTGGTGGGCGATTAAAGTAGGCTTTGTTCGTTTGCTTAATTATTCCTTCATAATGAGCTTATTTAATTTACATTTCGCATAATTCCAAGATTACCTTGAAATGATATTTTCGATTTATACCTATTTAAAATACCAAAATTGAAAAGTTTTATATTATAACGCATTTTTACGAAAGCCTGCTTAGACTTTCAAGTATCACTTCCGTTTTCTCATTTTTAGACCAAATCTAATATATTGTTCAGGTGATATTCTTTTTTAATTCGCAGGCAATTTATCTAATGGATATTAGGCTTGCGTCACTATAAAGGCTAGAAGTGGTGGCCATTTCTTTATTTCTCCGGGATTTGAATCCAGGCCCATCGTTACGGCAGTTAGCGTCAGTAACCACTGTACCAGCTGAACGACTGTTCCCGATGATATAAAATTTTAATTACTAAAACTGAAGAGTTTGAGATCATATGTTGACATAGTTTTTCATTGAAAAACTATTGTGGGTTTCAAGTAAAGCCCCACTTCTGATTATTCATTGAAAATTGTTATGGGATTTATGTAAAGCATCGCTGTCTGTTTTCCAATTTTATCCAAAATCTAACCAACTCTTTATTTTGATGCTTGTCAGTTAGGCTGGCCTCAGCGCGATATCTATCGCGCTCTTACCAGCACCTCAATTATTCCTGGGTAGGGCAAACCTCGTACGAAGATCTTCGAGTGGTAAACGCTGTGAGTAAGGGAAATTAGAAGTAAATTAGGCCCATGTCTGTGAGAAATGAAAATATGAGAAAATAAAATAAATGTGAAATAGTGGAAAGGAATATGCCAATTATTTAGATATTGTATGTAAAAGGATGAGTAGCATACGAGCGGAGATTAGAGTCTTCTTACAGGAGTTCGTACCTGAAATTATCTGCATAATTAATAATGTTAGTGTTGTTCGCCTTGGTATAAAAGTTGTTATTTATTTTTCCAATGTAAGTTTTTATGTTATCTAGTTTTAGTTCTTTGTGTAGGTCAGTTTTTCTAATGAACCATGGAGCTCCCGTTATTTTTCTAAGAAAGTTATTTTGAAAAGTCTGAAGTTTGATATAGTCAGATTTTGAAGCCGCGCACCAGGCCTGGGGAAGCATAAGTAAGAATTGGGCGTAAGATAGAGATATAGATCCTTGTTTCCTGCCGAGATCAAGCGTGGATGTTGAGATAATAATGTTGTTAAGTTTTCTTGCCACACCTGTTGCCTTGCCTATGGCTGTCGTGACGTGAGGGTTCCAGGTAAGCGTGGAGTTGAATTTTACCCCAAGATATGTTGCCTGAGTGACGTTAGGCACTTTTTCATTAAATAATGTCATGTCAACATCGACAGTTTTCTTGCGGTGACGACCTATGAACAAGAGTTTGGATTTAGTTGCGTTAATACGAGTTCTCCACTTAACAGCACCAATGTTCGATTTCATACATCCGGCTCTGGATGCGAGTTATTGCATGACTGGGGTTGAGTGAAGAAGACAGAATAGCAGTGTCGTCAGCCTAGCACACGGTGATGCAATTAGTATTGTTATCAAACATCGGGAAGTCCATGGCATAAATTAAGTAAAACAAAGGCCCTAGATTAGTTCCTTGAAGAACGCCCGCAGCAATGTTCCTTGAGGTGGAATAATGTTGACCCTGTCTGATTGTGAACGCTCTGTGACTAATAAAGGAATAAATCATAAATACTAACTCTCGGGTGACATCGAGAGTGGTGAGTTTAAAAATAAGTCCATTATTCCAGACGCGGTCAAAAGCTCTGGCCACGCCCAGCATAAGGAAAGCAGTGGTTTGATGCATGTGTGTTGCAGAACTGAGAAAATCGACAATCCTTACTATATGCATAACGGTAGAGAGGCCCCTGCGGAATCCGAATTTCTGATTAGGCAGTACGCTGGGAACAGGGTCCAATCGGATGTAAAGAATACGTTTTCGAGTATTTTTCCGAGCGAAGGGAGTAAACTTATCGGTCTATAATTTTCAACTTTCGTGGGGGGTTTTCCTGGTTTTGTGATCAAGATAATTATGGCATGTTTCCACGCCGTCGGAAAATAGTTTAGAAATAGGCAGGCATTCAGAATTTCGCAGAGATGTATTTTCTAGGTAGATTTTTCAGCATTTTGTTTGATATATTGTCATGTCCCGTTGCTTTCCTATTATGTAGTTTGGAAATGATGTTACTGATTTCGCCGGGATTTGTGAAAGTTGGGAGATTGTTTGCTGTGTTCTGAATCAACCATTTTTCCACCGAATGGTTTACAAAATTGGTGAAATTGCTATCAGCTAGGGTATCATTAGGTGTGAACTGATTTTCAAAATGATCAGCAAATGCATTGGACTTATCTTCATCTCTGTAGAGGAATCCATTGGCGGTCTGAATGGGCATGTTTTTCATTTTATTTGATTTTTGCTGACGTATATATTTCCAAAAAGCACCATCTTCTGAGTTTAGATTGTCAATTTTAATATTCCAGGTATTAGTTCTGTGTTCATTAATGAGACGTTTAATTTTTCTGTTCATTTCGTTGATTACGGATTTAATAGCTGTGTTACGTGAATGTGTATAATGTTTCCTAAGGCGATTACGTTCTCGAATTTGATTTTTAATTTCCAGAGGGAGCTTCAGGTTCTGTGTATTGCTTTTGCGTTCTGTGGTTGAAAAATTATACGCATTTTTGAAATTATTAGTAACGATTTCAATGGCCGAGTCTACTTCTTCTGTGCTTTTAAGAGAGTTAATGTGGGGGGTTATGTTTATTAAGGAATTCACTGAATTTGGTCCAGTCCGTGATTTCGTAAGCGTATTCCTTATCAGTTTTAACGACGCCAAGATAGGCTATGACATGGTCTGAAGTACTCTTTACAGGAAAGTAGAAAGTTTATATCAGAAGAATGAAAGTTTCATATAAGAGTTATCGTCGATAAAAAATCATCATGTGTATGTGATTTTACTGTAGACGAAAAAAATCACATACACGCAGACGCACGGACGCAGAGACAGACATTCTTGAAAAAATAGTAAAATCGTGCTGTGATTCCTACTTATTCCTTGTAAACTCACTATCGAATTTTTGGATCAGAAACATTACCTTCTTATGCTGACGAGAGGTAAAAAGAAACAATAAGAATGGATTACTTTTACATAAGATAGGAAATAAAACATTCATAGTTGATTGCAGAAGAGCTGCCTATCACCTGGTTTAGTATAGTGCACTTGCGTAATTTCAGACCAAAACAAACTTTAATAAATGCTGCCAGCTAAAGAGGACTTCTGCACGGTAGGCTGAGGTTGCTAACTTCTTGATTCTCCCTCGTTATTTAAACTCACTTCATTTACATTTTCTGTTAGAGCAGATGAAACAGTAGAAGTACAGAAAAGATTCAATATAAGAAATAGCGTGCTAATTAAAATAAAGTGCATACATTTCGTCAACAATTTATTATCATAAAATTTCTTTATCATACATAGCAAGCTTAGTGTAAAAATGTAACGAAGAATTTCTCTAAATTATGCATTAATTTTATAAAAGTGGTGTACTACGTTTTTGCCAGATACATCAATATTAAACTCGGTTTTTTTAAAGTCCAACTATTTTAACTAAATTTACTACGGAATGCTACATTTCTGTATGTAGTACCAACCTTATTTTACATTTCTATATTATAGTATCAAAACAGTTTCTCTAAAGTCCAATTATTTTAACCAAATTTACTACTTAGTGCTACATTTCTGTAATATAGTACCAACCAAATCGGTTTCTCTTAAGTGCAACTATTTTAACCATATTTATTACGTATTGCTTCAAACAAATAAATCCTATCACTCTTGGAGCAATTCTATTTCATTCGAAATTTTAACTTTTCGCCAGGTTTTCAGTCTGTACGGAAGTTAGGCTCAAAGTAACGTGGTCCCCTAACTGCTTTCGACTGGGTAAAAGATTCAAGAAATGTTTGTCGAGAGAAATATAATAATAATGAGATAGAAGAATTAAATAAGTAAAACTTGTTTTTCCTTGCAAAATCTATAGCGTACCTAAGCTTATATTTATAAGTCCATTGTAAAATAAAGAATTCCATACTTTAAATATGTCTTCTTTTCATTCGTCAAGAAACACTCGCTGTTAAGAAAGCAAGTAGTATATTATTTGAATTTAAAGAAATTGAATTAAGCAAACGGAATAGATACTACATTTTTACAACATAGTAGCTATCGAAATATAGTATAATATCGGTTTAATCTCCTATTTTTCACAGTTGTATATTATGCAGTATCTACTCTGTTATTTTTTATAGCCCCAACATTTCAACCAAATTTTATTACTCATTTCATTAAATAAATAAAAAGGTAGATAGCCAGTGTATATTATTTATTATATTTCAAGGAGGTAGTGTCTACTTTTTTACTATAATTTAGTTTCTACCAACAACTAGATATTCCATTTTCTTCTGTAGATATGCGATTACATTTGTTCTATACATTATTATATCCATTACAGAAAGGCAGTATCTGCTCGGTTTTCTTTAAATCCCAATTATTTTAACCAAATTATATTTCTCATTTCATTAAATAAATAAATTCCAACTCTCCTGAAATTCCCCTTTTTTTTCGAATTCTCCTTTAAAAAATCCAGAATTTAGTGTTCTGTATTTTAATATCTACTCCTTCATTATGATGCAGTATCCACAATAATGTAACATCTTATCAGTTTCTTTTTAAAATCCGATTATTTTAACCAAATAATTGCCTATTTTTACTTGGTCCGTAAAACAAATAAATTCTAATTCTGATTAGGTGTCTCCTATTTAAATGCATTAAACTCACCATTAAAAGTAATTTTCAATTTTCTTAAAAATTAAACATTTCGTTTAACTATGCCAACAGCCAAATGAGTTCTTAAATACATGTGAGTCTCGTTCTTCCCTAAAATAACGTATTTGAGGCATCCCAGTAGGGATTTCTGCAACGCCTTCATCCTCTAAAACTTTTACCACGTCTTTGGCTTACACAAACTCGGAACTTCTTTTCAGGACACTCTTCAAATCATTCTTTGAGGATTCGTGGATTCATTACCGCTCTAAACAAAACTCACATAACGGACGATCTTTAACAATTCACCCCGAAGAAGATGAAGAAGGGAATGGAGGTTTCGAATAAATAACAAAAAGAACTTCCGACACAGACCACAATAAGAGAAGAAAATCATTCCAGAAAGAAGATGAAAAGAAAAAAGAAGTCGCAATTCTGAATACAACGTTGTTGAAAATTCTAATTGCACCAGACTTTAAACAGGGGAAGAGGTTTTTCGGGAAGGTTTGAGGCTCTTTGTAACAAAAAGAAAAAGAGCTTTCCAAACTTTTTTTTTTTTACCCTCAGCACAGAGAAGACGGTTTCCTTTGCAAATAAGCCCAATTACGAACGGAATCATTTGAATAGGTTTCTGAAGTTCTTGACGGATTAAATGCTCAAGATTAGTGGGGAAAGAACTGGTTAAAATGCCATTGCATTATTTAATGTGTAAAGTAATCACGTCAAAGGATCAGTGATAAATTTAGCAGTAGTAAATGAATATTTATTATTATAGAATTCATGTATTACTGTAAAATAAAAAATATTTAAGAAAAAAGATTTTTAAAAAAAATAAGCTTTTATTTCAAAATCACAAAATAATTTATGAAATGAAAGGAGAAAATAATTTAGCACATAGTTTATTGTCAATAATAAGGTTAAATAATTCTCTTTACCAAATTCATCTACAATTTTATATCGCTAAAAATAAAAAACGAAGAGTTGAAACCGTTGAAAATTTTATAAAAATATTGAATTATACTTTTGACAGTGCAATTGGGAGGAGATAACGTAATAACTTAGAGATGCGTTTATTAGCGATAGAGTTTAATTATTTAATATTAAAAAGAAAAAGGGATAGTTATTACAGCCAGTATATTTTAGTAGGAAGCATTTCTTCGAGTCGTGGAATATACCAGTTGCCAATTATCAAAAATTAAACTTTTACATTATTTTCATGTTGCCAGATTTTACATCTAACAGATTAACATAGTAAATCCACAGTAAAAAAAATGCGATGGGAAAACGCTCCGTCGGCCAAACGATAAAGTTGGAAGTATGGAATAGCAATTAAATGAATAGATTTCGTTATTTAGAAACTCATTCTTTTATTATTCGTAATCCAGCATTATACATTAGTGGCATAATTCTGATGCTCCGCAAAAAAACTCGCATATTATTTAAATTCACTGAATTCATGTAATAGAATTTTAAGTAAAAATAAATTCCGTTTAAGCTGTTTTATTGTATGTAAAATAAAACGCGAATATTATTTTGCGAATAGATTGCTGTGACTTGCAGAACAGACGTTTAAGTAAACCCTCTTTTTAGTCAGCATTGTAGAAAAAGTAACAAAACAAAATAAGAATATCGTATTCTGCGCAATTGACTGAATATCAGATTTGACTACGGCTTAGCTTAGGTTTTAATTATAATTTATTTTGTACTTTAAATTTAGTATTACAATCTTCTAAGTATTTCTTTATACTTATATCTGATAAATCTAACTTAACTGAATTTAAATATTGAATACAAGTAAACTTTTTAAAACTTTCTACCCTTTAGAAATAATATTTTGATGTTAATTTTAATATTTATTCATTTTAATAATTATATATGTAAATGTATGACACATTTATATGTATATCATTACACAAATGAAGCGTCGTTATCTCTTTTGTAAAATGAATATTGAATTTATATTGCAGATTATATGGATATAAAAATTAAAATGAATGATCAAGAACAACAAAATTTTATTTTTTTGGGGGGGGGAGGGACAAAATGTGGTTCACGTAAACGTGAGATAGCTGAAGAATCTAAAGGGGTGAATTTGACTCATTTTTTAGTCTTTTTTTTTCGGCCGGGTGGGGCTGTCTGTAAACAGCTAATATCCAATAGTGAGTGAAAAAGCCATAACAATTTTGACTCTTCACAATGACCTACTTGCGTGACAAAACTTTCTTAACTGTAATAGCTATTAAAAACAACTATGCCTTTGGGCCTGATATAGAAGTTCCTGTACGAGTTGTGGTGACATGGTTAGAGATAAGATTTAACAAAATAATTTTAAACCAAGAGCAGCAAATAATTTTAATAATAATAAATTTTTAATACATATAACCATTATCTATTACTCTTTTTTGTTACAGTCAAACAGATGCATTTAATTTATTACTATACAAATAAATACATATCCATAGTTGATAGTTGATAGCAGGCAAGGGAACCAGTGCTTTAACGTGTGGTTAACAGGTGCTGCCCTTCGACTTCAGCTTTCTCTGTAAGTCAGAAGTTTTATCAAGTACCTGTACTTCTCCATTTTGGACTGATGTTTAAATAAATTTGTGAGAACGAATTCATGGTATATGTGAGGCTCTTGTACTTACGACAATGCAATGCTTGGCATGATGACTGCTTACATGGAATATAGCTTATAAGAGATCTTGTAACTGTAGGCTAATGAGCCGTTTTATATGATAAAAAGACCTGAAGAGGAGAAAACGTCATGACGTAATGGAGGTTTTCTTCAGATGTGAAAATTCTTCATCAGGGATGATATAAAAATCTGTGCCTATGTTTGCTCCCATATTTATTATTTCGATAATGTTTCTTCTGTCTTCTTTCTTTTTCGTAACGAAGGCTATATATTTTGGATTTATTTATGATGGAAGTGGAATGCGGAAATCGTTGTTACTGACCATTCGAATAGATTATGTGGACCTTCTACTAGACATCTGAGATGCAGGTATCTGATGATGGAATGCTTCTGAAGCATATATCCCATTCATGTTGCCTCGCTGTCATCATTATTTCATGCAGATTGGAAATGAGATGACGCCTTCGCCAAAGTGCGTATAGAACGTCGCTGTTTATTGTGCAACCTCTTTCGCACGTTTATCTGCTTGTTCGTTTCCATCACTTCCTTCGTGTTCTTTGATCCATGAAATAATAATATGTTGCTGCTTGCATCTTCTCATACTCAATTCTTGAAAATAATTCTTACCTTTAAAAATTGTGTTAAGGATCTGAGGAATTCTAAATTCCGAATTAAGTGGTCTGCAGAATTTTCAATTAAGAATTGTGTTGTCCAAGGTGTTTTAAATTACGAATTTAAAGGTTAGCGTTATCTAAGAGATGCTGATTTCTTATCTACACTATTAATCGAATGTCCAAATTCCGTAAATTTAAGGGATCACAATATAAAGTGAAATATATCGTGTTTTAATTTACAAAAGCATAATTTGACTATGAAATACCATCAAAGAAAAATATTTTGCATTGCATTCTTACATATAAGTAGTCAATAATAACTAATAATTATTAATCTGTTCTTAAATTTACTTAGATCACATAGTCTTTAAATACTTTCAGCTTTATAACCCAGATGGCTTTAAAACTCAGCTGGTTATAACATTTACAGCTTTCTCGCATCAAAGATAATTTTTGATTTCACTAAAGTAATTTTATTAAACATTAATTATTCGAATACATTAATATACTTGGAAATATTTCCCTATGATCTTAATTAGAATGATCAACCTTCTGCAGAATTTCATTTAGTAACTTTCTTAGGAGAAAATCAATCATATGTTAAGTTTAAGTCCTGACGTAAATCATGACCAAGATACAATTATCAATGTGTGATAAGTTCCGATGAGATGAAGTTGACGCACTTCTGTATTTAGGCGGACTGCAGAACTCTTTCGAAGGTTTGGACAGTAGCAAAATTCATTCTGAAGTCATTGAGAATATTTCTATAAAATCTGTCAAATTGCGTCATTCTCTCGTCCCTTCGAAAGAAAATAATAATGCCAACTTGATTCACGAAGAAATGGTGTCAGACTCTAAATGAACCGTTGCTCGAATCCATAGGGTGGAAAAATTTTTACCCATTCTCTCTGCTTCGCAAGCTCCTTGCTGGCTCTTCACCGCAGAAGAGGGTCCCGATTCTCTTCTTGAAAGAGGCTCGCCTCCTCTTAGTCCGTCGATATTGTTCCCTATTTAGTTAAGCAGCGGGTTTCAAAAGGCGTTCAGCCATTCTTCTTGGCTTTCTCCGTCCACCACTACGTGCCTATTTGTTGTCCGTCTACTCACTCCTGTCCTCTGCTAGAAATGGGAGACACTTGGGGGGGGGGTCTGTGTCTGTGTTGATACTAATAATTACGGCAACCATAATGAGAAGTTTTGGTAGAAGCGCAGAGATCTTCATCCACTGCTGCACCTCCTTTTGTTGCTCGTCCACTCAGGTCCACTCTTCGTCGAAAGAGGTATTTATTTATCGGCGTCATGCCCAAAAATGGTAAGGAACTTCAGTTCAGTCAGTATATTCTCACAACAAAGGGAATATTTCTTTGACATAAAAAGCAATCCTCTCCTTGTTCTCGACAGTTCTGTATTCATTAAACTGAAACCACACATTTGGCATATCCAAACAAGGAAAACATTAAAATAATTCTTTACAATTTTCTCTCATTCTTAGAATGTTCTCTCGTGTTCTTTCATTTACTGCCATAGAATTGTACCTCAGATTTGCAGGTTTATTATTTAAACGCCAAGCAATTAATATATACATTATTTGCGTTAGAAATTTATATAAACAGTTACGAAACAGTTCTTCCAATTAAAAAAAATGAATAAATGAGAAATTATAAAATGCCCTTATCATTAATCATCACTAAAATGACATAGTACTCATTTTAAATCCCTCTTGTTGACTCTTTACTCATTTTTAAATCAGTGATAGTTACATAGACTCGGCAGAAATGGAAAAATTATCACTTGGACCTAAACTGGGATCGATTATGCATCATTTTTACAATGCATCTGAAACTATTATTCATTTCCTAAAATTAAAACTTGAATTCACGAAATTGAAGCATTTGCACAATAATTCACACGAACTCTTTCCGATTGAATTTAATATCAACCTTTCCAAGTAGCGAATAAATACCCAAATCGTGCAAATCAATTCGGAAAACGAGTCAGCTAGAGATACCGATTTTAATGCGTTTATTTGAATGCCTCCTTTCATCATGATTTCCACTTGCTTTTCATATCTCTTAGAAGGTTATTTTAATTGATAAAAAGAAAATCCCTGAGATAAAATTACGTCTTCCTTATAAATCCCGTATTTATGCAATTCTTCAGAAGGCGTCTTCGATTTTATGGCCGAAGTGGCAAAGCTCTATTTTGCAAAATAGGCTGAATCATAAAAAAGCATCTCTTCGGATAAAAGCCGAAAAAAAAATACTTTACCCGTCACTCCTAACTTTCCCTCCCACACGTTTAGTGGAGGGAAATTTGAAACTCAATTTAAGTGTGTGTGCATATTGATAGAAAACCTGACATTGGGGTAGAACTCATAATCAATTGCTCTCTTTCCTCTAAACTCTAAAGCTTCTCAAACATTGCGACCATAAAAATTTCCTCTCTAGGTTATACCGAAAATAAAAAGAAGGAAGAATATTTCGGTGAAGGATCGTAACTCGAAAATTTTCCTCCCGGCATAGGGAGACAGATAAAAAAGGAAGACTTTCTCGATACGAATTTATGTTTATAGTGGTAGAGATCTAAAAAGTGCTGATGCGCCATCATTTTAAATTCCAACATTTTTTTTTCTCTTTGGATGAAATGATCGACTTTAAGCGGATGGTTTGTCTTATTCCCTCACTGAATGCTATCAGGGTTTTCCTTTATATCTAAATGCGAAAACATTCTCTGCCGTAGTTCTTATACATTTTTAGAAAGGAAAGAATCCTACACAGTGTCTGCCATTTTTAAGAATCTACTTATCTTAGCAACTCAGCTAACTTTATACAATGATATCCCATATTTTTACCAGTATTTGTATCCATTTATCGAACATTATAATTAACCAAAATGTCTCTCAGTTGCCTGCTCGAATAAAATTTCCGAAGCTTCCATTTGATTGCTACTTCACCACTGCTAGAAGATCTTCCCTATCTTTCCCAAAACTCGAAAAATATATAAAAATTTATTTAGCTTTAGATTATTTCTGAGGCGTTTTTATAAATTAAAAAAAAAATCTGGCCTGATCCCTTCTGAAACTAGTTCTTCCCAGAGAGAATCCTCCCCTTGAGAACCCTTGGTATAGAACTTTCTATATTTAGCTGAGCCTTATTTTGTTTTAAATAAAGAGAATTTTTTATATACAGTACGATCGCTTGTGTGCAGTTACGGCCCGAATTAAGATCCAAATTTCGAAAGATCGAAAGATCGATAAATACATCAGGAGTAGATAAGGCTGCAATGAAATGGAACGTAAACAGGAGACGAAATCACGCGGTTTGAAAATTTCTTAAGTATGAAAATACTTGCTACTTTCAGATAGCTTAACGAAGAATCTGCACAAATACATATCAAATAATAATGACAAGGAAAAGTAAAATGGATCAAATGCTTATACAAAAATGCAATCATTACTATATCATCCTATATCATTCCTATATCATTACTCGAAATGCATGCTCCGAGTAAAAATAAGAATAACCACTGGAATGCAATTTACTAATAAACTAACACACTAATCAACTCAAATTTACTACTGATAAACTTAAGATAAAACTCCTCAGTCGAATACCGTCCAAAGCAGAAAAGTGTAATAATTTAATTTGCATTTTACGAAAAGCCACTCTGAGCTGATTTCGAGCTCCTACAAATAAAATTTACCTTATTTACTTTCGGCACAGATTATCATAACAACACTCAGATTCAGCCGCCCAAACGGTATAGTGGTTAGCGTCGCTGACTGCCGTGCCGCGAAGGCTTGCGTTCGAATCCCGGAGAAGGCATGGATGTTTGTAAATAATATATGTACATTGTCGTCGAACACTTGCATATTTTTCTATAATAATCCATGGCACAAATAATTGGTCATAAGTAACTTAAAGATAGATAATTAAATTAAGAAAAAGAACTAGGGTTTTCACAAAATCTGTTTACTAGATTTATGTTTAATTCTGTGTTTGTTTCATTATTATTATTTTTAACTGCGCAAATATAAATAAGTTTTCAAGAATAAAATCCCCGGTTCTCATTCCAGAAAAGGTCGGTTTGAATGAAGTGACGGTTGCGCTTGACTCTCTTTATTACTTAACTCCCCCCCCCGCTCGTTCAAAAATAATTAATCATTTCTTTGTTTTCTGTTCTAGTTTTGCGTTCTGCCTATTTTTTACTGTATGTATGAATTTATATTTACTTTAACTAATAATTTAAATTTTAGTTCAGACTTTCCTATAAGCCTTCATTTCCCTAATTGTCAGTGCTAGAATAGTTAAATTTGGTAGGGCGCGTGACGTGAATGCAAATTCTACTTTGAGGAGGAAAGTTTAAAAACCAAAGTTTTAGAAGGGAAGTTAGAGAGTTGGGCTCGAGCAGCCGTCTCTGCCGTAGGTACTATTGCTGATTGCTAGTTCAAGTGGCTTAACTGCACCATATCTGCTGCCACTAGTTTTAGAGGGGGTCGAAGTTGGTTCCGTATCTCGCTGAGCTCTGTAGGTTAGTTTAGCACTTGTTAAACATTTCCGCTTTTGATTTTCAATTACCTGCTGTTCAGTTTCCGTCCAAGTAGAGGCGAAGTTTGTTAGCGTCGAGTTGACGCAGAGTAAATTTTAAAGAGTTAATAAATAAAGGGTTGAACTTTTTTTCTGCGTAGTTTCCTGCTGCTCCATTGTACAGATAGAAGTTAACCCGCCTGGACACTACAGTATATTATTGAGTTCTGACGTTTAATTCTTTATATTGCGCTTATTGCATAAAAAATTCCCTTAGTTTAAATAAGTATCATCGATTTTTAAAATATATTAAATAATTTAGCGTATTTTTCCTTATATTTATTTCATATGAATTTGTTTCCTCACAATATGATGTAACTTTGAATCAAAAAACAGTTCAATTTTATTAAATATTCTTGTAATCAATTGGATCTTGATTATTCCTCCAACGGATTTTCGCTGTCGACCCCTCGGCTATCACTGCAAGTGATACCAAATGCAAGTAAAAAGTTTGCTGATCAACAAACAGTAGAAGGAAAGAACGAATTGCCGCGCTCTAGATCAAACTTGCCAAAGCTATCTTTCTCTATTTCGATTCTAGTTCGATGATTAAATTCACTTGAATTGCATTTTGTGGTGGAGGACACGAAACAGCAGAGGAACAAACATCAAATTTACTAAATGTGGCACTGAAAAAAATCTAAAACTGTCTGCGCGTTTGCAAATTTTAACAGAAACTCAGGCTGCTGTTTACAATTACAGTAAACAGATACCTCATCGGCTAGCGAAAGAGAAAAATTGAGAGTAGAATTGATAAGAGGTAACTGGAGACAAGTTCTTCATTGAAGCAGGTAATTTTTCTGCTACGAAATTTTCTCCTCTGTATGATGAATAATCACTAGTTTTCTTCTGGAAATTATTTCGCATAAGATATGAGACATGATAGCGAAATAACTTTAATTTAAAACTGGCTAAATGTAGGAGAAATTTCATCTTGTTCAGCATACCTTAATACCGGCACTCATGTTACCCGCGCGCTAAAGAGATACTATCGAATATTAGCAATAACATCAGGAATCATTTGGGCTAAAAATAGCGATCCGATATAAAAAATAAAACGAAGGCTTAAAATAAAACCTATTACGCTGTCGGTCCCTGTCTAACCGTTCTACGTAGTAGATGGGATTCATACAAATCATATTTTGTTCAAATTATTTCTAGAAATAATTTTATAAACTTAAATCATAAATGTCACAAATGATGCTCAGAATGCTATGTACATTCGAGTTCTGAATGTTCTGTGAAAGTTTTTGAATTTCTTTCGCTATTTCCTGTGAGTATCTGTAACCAGGCAGATACATTATAAAGCATATTTTAAACTCATGAACCAATTTTTATGATTTCTATCTGCACTATAACAGCTCCCTTTCGTTAGCTCTCATCAGGATACAAAAATAGAATATTTAAGGCGTGGCCTTTGACTCGCCATTAATATTTCGAGTCACCTTAGTTATGCCAAATTTGTGTAGTCTCCGACTGCGATACATAAAAATCATGAGTTCAGCGTTTTGTTATTTTAAATACCCGCAAGGGGTGAAGATTTGAGAGCACGCTTAAGTCGTGCTCTCTGTTCAGTTCAAACTTAAATAAAAAGTTTTTTTTTTTTTTTTTTTTTTTTTTTTTCAAACTTTCATGAGAACAGTTTCAGACTGCTCGATGACTCGCTTGCCCACTTAGTCGAATGTCAAAGACTTTGAGTTAATATCACACGATAAAGGCCCTATAACGTGATAATACAGAGCGTATAAAATAATGATTTTTGATTTATCGGGAAAAGGTTTAGGTTACGTTTCGCAGTTTACTGATGGACGGTTTATTGGTACTCCAATGTCTAAATAAGGAATATTTCGGGAACACATCAGACGCTGTAAGTCTTATGATTTCATTCACTGGGGGAGACGAGATTTCGTTACACTAGAACCGCATTATTTAACTCTGTTTCGAGCAGAATCGTAAGAGTTTATAAGTTCCTTAATGGCTGTAAGTAGGCAATATTATTACGCATCTCATCCCGCAGCTGTCCAAAACTTAGGCCCATTTAAATTTGTAGGACAGGACTACAGATTATTGAGGTCAGAGGCCTATTTTTCGCTGCGAGGAGGACATAAGCCATTAACGCTTTCAGCACGCACAGCAGCGTGACTGAGCAGCGGTCACTCACAAGGCTGTCACGATAGCCTCTCGACACCCGTAATCTGTTTTCGACGCCTCACACGCCATCCCTCCCCACTACCCACTATCTCTGCCTCTGCCGATTTTAATCCCATCTCGCCGAGACATGATGGAGAGTTCTCCCATCTCCCTAAGGGGGCCCCACGTCGGGTCTCGTGGGGCCCGTCGTCAGATTTGCGTCGAACATCCGCAATAATCGGCCCGTGTTTGCCTTCCCCGTCACCTCTTCCCCTAAACAGCAGTGATGCGCGAGCGATGTATTTGTCATGAGACTTCATCCGATCGACGACCGAAGTTTTATTTGATTTTTGCTCGCCATTTACTCCATAATTCTTATTCGATGCATTTCAGTTAAAGAAGGAACCTATGAGGGTGTCCAGGAAGTCTTTAGTATTGAATAGCATCAGTGAAGGGGAATTATAAAGCAAATGAAATACTCGTAGAATCACTTCGTCATTTACCGAGATACGATGTGGGACGACGGCTAGGATTAATCCAAAAAAAAAAAAAAAAACTGACAGGAAAGAGGAATGAAACATATTACAATTAACAGAAACGTACTGTTAACCATTTATCTGAATTCTCAAGCAGTTTCAGCTCGGAAATAAGTTTATTTGATTATGATGTTAATATTTCGCATAGCACTTAGCAAAAGGAAAACATTGCATGCACTGTACGACTGAGATGAAATATGAAGTTAAGTTAGGTCAGGTATAAGTGCAGGAGCCACCTATTATTTAGCCTGTGCAAGTAGGTATAGACCCCTTATCCACAGCAGCAACGCCTTGGGGCCCACGGTACCATTCTGGTGCCGAGGTGCTGCTGTTGTGTACTGCAACCGACATCGCAAACTCTGCCACCGCTGCTGGTGTCACAGGTTGTCCATTCATAAGCCCAGATTTATTTCGCCTAGTGGAGTATTTAACTGCGTGTTCAATATACCATGTCACTGGCCATTCATGGCTTATAGGTACAATCTATGTACTTAGTTCCTTTAAACACTTTGGTTATTGCTCAGCATTTTGATTTTTATAGCATTTATGATTTACTCATATTGATTCGTTGAATAGCTGGTGTTGTCAGGTGCTTCATTTATATGGAGATTGGACGTTATTTGAAATGTTTTCATTATTTGCTGTGACCGCTTTCCAGCTAGAAATTCAAACAATCATCATTAAGGGGCTTTTCTTTGCGCAATGATTTGAGTGGGATCCCTCTGTGTTGCAGAGCTTGGCCATGGACGGTTAGTTTTGTTGCACTTATACCTTTAGCTGCTTCTTTTGCTAGAGCATCCACTTCCTCATAGCCCTTGTTGCCAACGTGCGCTTTGATCCATGATATTATGAGTTGGTTGTGTTAGAGGTAGTGTTGAGGATTTCCTGGAGTACTGAGGATGTATTCGTTGTGGAGGCTACTGCTTGCATGGTGGATAAAGCTATCTATAAAAAGATAGGAGGTTTTAAGAGTGGTGAATACTGTATTTGATGGCTTTGGACATGTCGAAAAATGCAGCATCTCTAAAAAAAAATTTTATTTTTCTTAGACTTTTTCTTTCCATTTATCCTCTGGCGGCATCAATGCAGCAGTTGTTATGATATAATAATAATAATATTCTATTTTGAAATAAGCATTTTTAGACTCTCTTCACGATCGTAGCCCTCCGGCGGCCAAGCGTTAAAGTCGCTGAACACTGTTAGTACACTCCGCGGTTCGAATTCCGGCGAACGTTCTAGTTGCTTGGGTATTTTTGTAGTTTTTCCCATGTGTAGTGAGTATAAGAACTAGATTCTCTTAGAAAATCCTCGACGAAGACATCCCTTCACTTAGACAGGTAGCCCACAAGCGCTTACCATATAAATAATAATAAAAAAGTTTTCCATCGTACCAAACAACTAAACCTAACGCGTGCCCTCTTCACCACACAACACTTATTTTCCCCACTTCATTTGAGACCACAGCTTAAGTCAGCTCTCATTTGTGCCCTTTTCATGAAGCGAAGTACATTAAACAGAAAAAAAAGGTGGAAAAACAACAAGAGCTAGCTTCTTCAAGAAAAACAATCAAGAAACAATCAAAAATCAGGAACAATAAAAAAATTCTAAAAAACAATCAAGAACTAGACCCATCTTCTGCAGTTGTCATTATCAGGTTACTACGCAACTCAGCAGGTATAAAATGACTTTGAAATGCATAGTCTAAAGTAACAGAGTACAGAAGAATGTAATTATAATTTTTATAATTTAGATTTCATAATGACTATAATTATTTCTGTCCATTTTAGATTAATTTTCTCCAGCTAAGAAAAGTTACGTTTGTTTATTTCAGAATAATGGAATAATTACTATTACAATCCATCAGCATAAAACAAAACTAATAAAAGAAAATACCAAAAGGACACGAAAAATTCGTGAGATTGTAAACGTTGTTTTTTGATTTGACATTTATAACTTTCTTTTTTCATTCCTAAATATATTTATTCTTCATCCTTTTTCTTTTTTTTTCTTCATTCCTAAAGACGTTTTTTCTTTCGTTAATTACATTCTTTTTGCTTTGAACAGTTATTTAATTTACACTGCTCCTCAAAACGAAAGAATAATCTGTAAAATTATGCCTCACTATTTAAAGTTTTCGACCATTGTCCAAAGGTGCAATTATTTCTGTGAATTATGTGCATCTGAAAGCACACTTGGATTTTTGCGTATAAGTTAGCGCATGAAATATGCAAATAATACAATAGGTAACCAGTTGTGCAATGAATGCATATCAAAATTCGAGTGCGTTGTGCTATATAAGTGTGGTTTATCGTTATAGTTTGGGGAAGAGATGATAAAGATTTGATGAAAAAGGAGAATAACCGTCGCATCACCACACGTCTGCATTCGTTATCCTCGCTTTTACTCGATTGCGCACCTATCTAGCTGGCGCACTATAGTTATATAATTCAGCTACGATTCCAGTGACATGGGTATCTCCTACATAATACGGCCGTCCTACATCGTAATCTGCCTTCAGATGACAAGATAAGATAAGATATAGGACCTTCCACGTTCCGTTAGATTTAACAACACTACGTGTCCAATCCAACCGCTGGACCAGGCCCAGGGGTTCAACTCCTGTCCTGGCACCTTGGAAACATGGACCTTATTAGAGATAGACTAACCCAATGGGCGGAGAGCGAGTCACTCACACGTCCGGAAGAAGGAGTAGGAACGATCTGGTTTACTTTAACACTGAAACCTATGGTGTTTGAATCACATAAGTGTTTTTAGTTATTAAAAGTGATACGTTGTGTAAGTGATGAGCTTATGAAAGTTACAGTTTTTGCAAATAAGAAATTTAATAAGATAAATATTATATAAGATAAATATTTGCATAATATATCTCATGAAAGCGCTTTTTACTGCATTTTGCCCATTTGTTTTGCGCGTAATTCTTGTATAAACATCTTTACTTTGGTAAAACGGTAAAAATACTAAATACAAAACCTATTAACTTATATTTGTAAGTTCATAAAAAATAATAAAGTAAAATTAAGTAAAACTGATAGTACATGATGCTTTGAAACAAAAAAGGTAAAATTAAACAAGATCTGCTATTTTATTATTTAAACTTTTCTGGGTGTAATGTAAAAAAGATGAATAAAATAAATCGGAAAAATCTCTCAGATTTTATATTACGCCCAAAGGAACTTTTTTTAACGTTTTGTGTGTTACCATTATTTATTACCTTTAGAATTTAGACAGTCTCGCACGCTGGAGATGAAAGTATTATTTTCCGTGCAGTGTTGCCATTCCTCGCCTTTAAGTAGTTGTGTTTGTTAATCAAAAATTCGTTAGAGTTTTACAAAATATGAAATAGTTAATAAAACAAATTCGAAATTCGGGCGTCCAAGTGCTCATATTCGAGTAGAGGATTACGTTATTCAAAATTTGATGGTTCTAGATACCGTAGTTTTTTCACAATGCAAGAAACTCCAAAACATTCATGCAGATTCTTCATTATTTAATTTCTTTAAATATAACACAGGGCGATAATATTTGCTGGCAACCATCTGAAAAGTGAAACGGACATTTATCGTGAAACGACGCAAAATTCCGTTTCGAAACTAATAGCCCTTTTGAGCTATCGTCCCTTTGGGTTAATGAAATAAATTCCCAGTAAATAAAAAAAAAAATCTAATGCAGAACTAGAAATAATTTTTAAAAAAATAATCATTATAAAATACTAGCACAGTCAATTATTAAAGTTAAACACGATTTTTAATATTAGAATAAATGTATAAAAATTATTAAAGTGTTTACTTACTAAGATGTACAGCGTGTTTCAAAAGGAGTATAAGTCCTTAGAATGCATATATTTATTAAATTGTATGACATACGAATATGAAACTTTACACACATAATTACGAACCTCTCAAGTTCAGATTAACAGATGTTCAATATGTTCGCCATCAACGACACGAACAATATCACATCGATACTCAAATTCCTCCCATACTCGGACAAGCATGTCCGTCGTCACTGATGTTATGACAGTATGATGTATGACGGTTCTTCACTTCTTCCAGGTTCTGTGGGAGTGCTGGTACATAAACGTTGTCTTTAATCAAACCCCACAGGAAGAAGTCACAGGATGTCAAACTCGAGAACACAAAATAATTTCTTTTGCGGAGTAGCCATGTGACGGTTACCACGCAAAACAGACGACAACTGACATCTAGCGGCTATTAATATAAACTAGACTATGTATTCGTTTCACCAATAGCCGAGCCGAGGCGCAGTGATCGATAGTTTGGACAGAATAACACTTCGTAATACGTATACTCATTTTGAAACACTGTGTATTATGAAATATAATTTAAATAAAACTCTTTTGCAGAATATTATGCTAGGCTATTCATCTAAAATTTTAAAAAGGCAACAGAACAATTCGAAATTTTAAACAAGAACTTTCAAAACTTAATTTTTAGGCATTTTGTATTTTTGTATTTATTTACACCAATAAAAAGCATAAAAATTGTAAGAGCAAACTGATTATTTGAACTTTTCTGTTAAGATTTAAAATATTATTTTATAAAAGAACTAATTATAAGTTTCCTTACAGCATAAGAAAAGCTAAAGAAATATACAGGCCTGAAAGCATTCAACAGCTTTATAATTACTTGAAACGTTAATTACGCTTGATAAACGTGCTAAATTTTTAAAAAGCAGTCTTAGTTTCAAAAATAAAAATATCTAAAAATTCTTCTTTGTGAAATGAGACGCTACCACTAGCTTTTTCTTGACAATTACACGCGCTGCAACAGCCAACCATTGCTAAGTTTCTACAAGTCGTCCCTACTCCTCTAGATATGGTCAAGAATTGAGTTGAGTTGAGTTGAGAGCAGAATCTGGACACCCGTGCGGCTTACAAAGACTATTTGGGTCTAGTCCAGGTTCCGCAACTATCCGGGGCAACACCTCATGGGGCCTATAAGGGCATACATTGGTCCTGTATACATGCTTACATAGTTCATAATATATGCTTACATAGTTACATGGTTCATAGTACATGCTTATATACAAGTAGTTCATAATACATAGATCTTTCCTAATACTTGCTTACATAGTTCATACATATACATGCTTACAAAGTACATAGTGGCTTACATAGTTCATACTTGCTTACATAGTTCATAATATATTGAGCCTGTTACATAATACATAGTGGCTTACATAGTTCCTACTCGCTTACATAGTTCATAATATATTGAGCCTGTTACATAATACATACATAGTTCATAATAATTTTCATGATATGGTCAAGAGGACAACCGAGATTGCGTCAGACGAGGGAGAAAATCCATTTGCTTTAGTCTGTTTCTTATAAGGTCCATGCTTGGAAAAGGCTGGCCTCATCGCCATATGGCGACACTAGTCGTCAATGTGCTACCCACCATTCACACGGGCTGCCTGCCACCCAAGGTCATTACCTAGAATACCAGGGCGCCAATCTGAGGTAGAACCCAAGACGCCAAACCTTAAGCTCTAGGACGTGCTAGACCCACGAGCCGACCGATAAGCGATCTTTTCGAGGTCTTTAGAACCACTAGGTTTACTATTTGTAAACCTCCGTGGCCGAGACTGCCTAGGTACAGATCCTAGCCGGTAACTTCGCAGAGTTGTCTACGTCGCCCCCCCTGGGAGGCCCTCAGATGACAAGAGCAAACAATGCAATGTAACATGTAAAATAGATTAAAATTTAAAATATTAATATTACTAAACAAAAAAAGTGAAAACTAAAAGTGCAACAGAAAAAAAAAAAAATGAAAACACTATTGAATCAGGATCATCTGATAACAGCACATGGAAAGAAAACAATAGTGATGATCGTTATTAAAGAAGAGTTGGATATGGTTAAGGTTGTTTGAAGGTTAAGGATATGGTGAAGGTGTTGATCAGTTCATTTGAGAAAATGTCTATAAAACGCTAAACTTCAGTGCATGTTCTGATGAAGCAGTCGAGGGTTTCGTAAAATCAGGACAAGTACTTGTCTTCATAGATCTCAGGTTGTTCATGAAAGACCCTATCATTTCCACAGAAGCAGGTTCATGTTTTAGGCTTCAGTCGTCAAATATCTTTGATGACTTTGTGTAACCTGTCATAGGATCTCAAGTAAGGCTCATTATGGAGTCCTGTTGGCTCAGAGGTTTCGCTGATGACTGGCAGTGTTTATCATCCGCATTGGGGAAATGTGGTATCAGAATACTTAGAAACAAAAGACATCAATTGAACATTTTGCCAGCATACTCACCCGGCTTTAACCTGATTGAGTATGTATATGATTTTTAAGCCGCCAAATTTAAGTGCTCCAAATGCTCCCTTATTGCTCCTGGAACTGAAACTACGCTTTCACTGCAATGATATGCAGTTCCCTATAGCTTGATCAGCAGTTCTGTAAATTCTACGAAATCAAGATATGAGGTTTGTATTTCTGTCAGAGGTTACTATACACCACATTTAAGTCAGATTTATTGCACAACATAAAACATTTTCCTATCATTTTTAACTTTCCATAAATTTAGCTATAATTTCTTAGTTTTGTAGAGTTATCAGAATTTTTTTTAAGCAGGAAAGTGAAAATTGTGCAATGCCCTAGCCGTGACTCAAACCTGAAACACTCGAATATGCACCGAGTGTGTTGCAGTTACAGCACGAAGGCATGCTGGAAAGGAGGAGAAAAAATACTTTATAGTACAACCTTAATTTTTTTTTTTTTTTTTTTTTTTTTCATGATACCCTGCATCTTTTTTCCGCAACAGTGTTTTCGGATGTCTGGAAACATGTTTCTCACACTAGCAATTTTCAGAACAGAAGTTAGATTTTCATAACACGCGAACCGACATTCATCAGAATCTCCGTTAACTTGGATCTCGCCGGAAAACAGTGATGTGAAGAAAGGTGTTCACAATGCTACTTAGACCGAACATGAAAAAAGGTATAAATTTTTGGCTTGCGTGCAGGAGAGTATCGTATTTTCTAGCGCACTTTTCCCTGTAGCTTTTTAGCGATAGGTTCTCAGAATTAAAAAAAATATTTGCATAACTTTCTCTTTCCTCAATACATTCAGAGGACAAGTTATCCTAAAGTTTAAAATGGATTGGTCTACGCAGGGATGTTTTTTCGTCTTACTAACAAAAGACACCCTCGCAAACTACCTGCGAAGATTTCAAATGTAACTGTTAAATTTTAGGCCACCTAATATAAGAACCGATCCATCACGGAGAAGCAAACACAAACTAACATTCAGTCTACGATTTCATGGAGCCCGTTGCCCTATATCGAGGTCAGGTCATATTACCATTACTCAGCGACTTTAAGTAACGCTACAGGATAGCTAAAGAGTGGGATGCTAAAGAAGTGGTACTCTAAAGTAGTCATGGATAAGCTATAGGTAGCTATGTCAATATTAATTCTTTGAGAAATATCTACTTTCCAATAAGAATGCATATCAATATTAGCATTACAACAACTCGTACGATATCTTTATTTCTTATTTATGTAAAATTTAATTCTAGTACGTCCTTGCGGTCTCTGCTGCTTCTTACCCCTTATACCATATGTAAATAGTCAGAGAAGGTGAATTTGCGAAATCGTAGACATAATGACAGTTCGTGCTTGCATCGAAGGGAAGGGTCGGTTTAGATTGATATTGCATTCAACAGCTAGAAAGGAAACGTTCGGCGTAATTTCCGCAGGTAGATGGCGAGAATTTGTCTTCGGTATTAATACAAAAATAATCACTACGTGCTGCAATCCATTTTAAAATTTATATGAGTTCGTTTTCCGAATGCCTTGAGGAAGGAGAAAATGACACAAATATTTTTAAAAGTTTCAGAATCTGGCTCAAAACAATTGGAGAAAATATACATAAAGGGAAAAAAAGCGAAAAAATAATACGGTATTTTTCTTCCTGCCTTTATTTACTACTTTGGAGATTGATTGTAAATTTGAGTTACTGGTGCAAGTAGTTCCTGGAATTATGCCAGTTATAACTATTCAGCATTTTACGTACGGACACATATACGTAGTAATGAGACTTCGTGTAATGTACCCCTTCTGGCTGCCCACTTTTATCCTAAGCCTAATCAATTCTTTATATGAATGCAGAAAGCTTAAATACGAAAAATGGAAATTTCTGAAAGTTTGCTATTAGAGTTATCGTGGATGAAAAGTCGTCACACACAAGCATACTTATAGAAGACCGACGTCATTGTAAAAATAGTCAAAACGTGTCACAGAGTCCCTAATTCGTGTTCTTAACTCACTATCGAACTTTATGACCGAAAACTTTATCTCAGTTATATATATATTTTCCAAGTAAAAAAAAAAAATTAAATATAAATTTACGTACCTCTTTTTTTTTAACTTTACAAATAATTTCTAAGCGATAAATGCGTTAATTGCATAATAACGACAGAAAAATTATGGCCTTATTGTGTCATTCATAGCTCAACTTTTCTCTAGCTTGGAGAAATCGACAAACTCCTCATTTTCCGTCACTAATCTGCGTATTTAATTACACAAATATGATATGCAGTCGTAATTGCCAATTATCATTTATAGCGACTCTGCGTAGTGCGGAAATCTAATTTTTGCTCGAAGCGATGCTAAATCATAGGAAGGAATCCCTTCTCAGTCACCAGATTGCATATTTAATGGCAGAAGAGATAAAAGCAAAAGAGAAAGCGAGAGGAATCGTTGAAAAATACTAAGAGAAGAGATGAAGGCGTTGATAAAATTAAAGAGTGCCGTCGAAGTGAATTGATTCGAATTAATGAACAGTAATTCAGGCAGACTGACAGGGAAGGTTCGATCTGAGAGCGAGATTCGATACGGTGGAGACTCAAAGGAAATCCCTCCCCTTCCCTCTATTAGCATGATAAGAGATTTTTAATGCGAGAGAAGGGGAGTGAACAGGACGTTGTCGTCTGCTTTTTCCGCCTGGACTTTCGGAACTGCTTCCCTTTCCGTTTGGCGCCAAGTGCTTCTTCCTGAGCCCACTTCCGAAACGAGACATAAATCATTCCTTCGCTTTCATTGGTCCGGAAAAGATCGCTGGAAGTATTCCTAGATTAATAGAAAGGGGATGGTGCCAGGGAACAAAATGAAGTACTACGTAACGTAGTGTTACTTTATTAAAAAAAAAGTAGAAATAACGCGGGTAATCTATCAGTTTCCGGTTTCTGTACAAAAATTTTTAACTGGAGACGGTTAAAACGTTAGATCTGATAAAAGCTATACCTGATTATATTTAAAAAATCTTACATGACTAATCTCGCTTCTTACATGACCAAGCCCACCGTTGTAAGGAGGCAAGATTACGTCTGTCATTGACAAAAGCCTTGGGCACCATACAGGTCACATTACGACTTTGCCCCCCTGTTTTGAAGGAGAGCACCCCGGAAGGACAAGCCCGAGGCTGTCCAGTCCCTCTTCTCTTACCATCTACCTATCGAAAGGACTTTCGACTCACCGCATATTTCGAGTGCCTTCATACCGCACAGACACTATGCGTTTACAAACATCCATGCCTTTCCGGGATTCGAACCGGGCCCTTCACTACTGCACTAACCACAATACCGTTTGGTAGGCAAATCTAATATTGCTAGCATATGATCTCCCTTAAATTCCATTTTGAGACAAGGAACTGGCAACGAGCTTTAAGTAAACAATCACTTCCGGTTCATCGTTTGCAAGTAAAATCTAATTTGTGTGTAACCTTTTTGGCTCAGTTTTAATTACAAACACTTTTCATCTTTTATTTAGTTCATCGATGGAGTTTCACTGTGGGTAAAATTTTAACATCGATTTTTCGATCCCCTTCCGGATAAGCTATCGATATAAAATTTCGCACGTACACCGTTCGTCGATGAAAATGCAATTTAGTGATGCAAATTTTACAATATTCGATTTAGATTTTTTTATTTAATGTTTAAAAAGTTTTTTATACATGTCTTCGTTGCAAGAAAAATCTAATTTGTGTGTAACCTTTTTGGCTGAGGTTTAATTATAAACTCTTTTCAGCACTAACCACAATACCGTTTCGGAGGCAGACAGCGAAGTTAGTCTGTAATTTTGTGTTAGATGTGCTTACTTATTTTTGATTTAGTATTTTTGTTTGTTGTTTGGGGGTGGTTGGGTTATTGGCTGCCCTCGCTCGTGGAGGTACAAGGTCCCTTCTTTTGAGCTATGGGGACAGTCGTGTCCAGGTGGGCTGAAGAGAGCCTACAATTCTTACATATCTTCGTTTTACAAACAAACTGAGCAAATAATAATTTTACTGTTTGCACAATCGAACAGGGAGGAAAAAAGCACCTTTTCAGTGAAACTTATATCAAAATTTCAACTAAAATTCTGAATTTCTGAAAATTGTTAGAATCGTTCGAATTTTCAGATTATTTGACATGTATGATTTTAAAATTTCAACATCTAAAATCTACACTGCCCTCCAAAAGTTTAGGAACAACTCGTTTCTCAAAGCTCACCATTACAAAAATGTCAGTAACGTTTAAATTCACAGTTCATACGCATGACAGCAACGAGGTTTAAAACCCTTCATGAAATTATTAATGCACCCTGGTTCGTCCCAAATTCATATATTCACAGAGATCTTCAAATTGATATTATACAAAATTATATCAAAAAACTTGCAACATCTTTTTTCCTTTCTGTACTATTGCATCCAAACAGCTGTATCAGTTCTTTGCGATGCTCACCTTTTCCTAGAGAAAGACACAAACATCCTTCGGATATTCCAACCTAACATTTTGTTAATTATTTGAAGTACTTACTACATTACTGATCCAACTTTTTTTCACATTGCTTGTCTATTTTCATTTATTACATCTTTCTTCGCCGACTGATGGTGGCTGAGTGAAATATCTCGTTCTACCATCTCGATTCCTCTTATCATCCTTTTGTTGTTCCAGACATTCTTTTATCTGATGCCAGTAAAAGCGCGCTGTCACTCTCTTTCCATTCGACACAAATCACAAGTCAAGTGTTAAACGTTTTCACTCTCTGCGTGTATTTCTCTGCATGTATCTCTGTGTATCACTCTGTAATAAATATTTGTTTTTCGAACCACAGTATTTTCAATGTTCAACAGGAAGTAAGTTTTTTAATCTTTAGCTCATAAATAGAAATAGATGGTAATTATATTCATAAATCATATGATTTCTTTACCTGCATTGAAATCAGGAACCAGGAAAGTGCACCATTTAAACATTATTTTTTATTTATTTCCAGTTTGATTTCCTGCTTGGAAAAATCTATTCCATTCCTTTCTGTTGCATTGGATCTTTTAATTGCATCGCCAGTTCAATTTAATGAAATTTTTTATCTTGCTAAGAAAATGTGAAAGAAGAAAACTAATTTTACGGAAGAAAATGTAATTGAATAAAAATGCAAATCATTTAAATTAGGTTCGTAAAAAAAAGTGCTAACTCTAAAAATGATTATGGAGATGAATAAGATTCTGAATTGACTCAATGGAGTTATCCACAATATCTAATCTTCGTAATGCTTTTCGCTTATGGAATGAAGTGCAATAAATTTATTACTACTCACAACAATTCTGGTATTTCTAAGAATCATTAAATTAGTCAATAAAGGTTCAGATTATGTAAACAGTTGTTTTTAGGGTACGCTAGGTACAGCTTGTCGTTCGAAATATCTTTTTTTAAGTAGATTTGTTTGTAGAAACCGCATTTTGAAATTCATTAGATATTTAGGACCCGAAAACAGAAAAAATTAACTACGCTTTTACTGCCGCCCAGACGGTATAGTGGTTAGGAGAGCCTACTCTGATACAAAGGTCCCGGGTTCGAATCCCGGAAAAGGCTTGGATGTTTGTAAATGTATAGTGTCTTTGCAGCAGGGAGTGTTCTAAATATATGGCGAGCCGAGAGTGCTCTCCAGATTGGTGGTACGGGAAGAGGGGTGGTACGAGAAGAGGGACGGGAAGAGACCCGTCCCCCCCCCGCTCTTCATCAAAATTAAGGCCGGAACTGAGCGAAGACGTACTGTCAATTGTATGGTGCTCAAGGCTCTTGCGACGACAGGCGCAATCTTGCCAACATGAAGTTCATGGGCTTGTTCTCACTCAGACGAGTAAGATAAGTCCCAACAACAGTAACAAGTTTTTACTTCAGGTCCAGGATTCAAACCACGCATCTCCTACTTCGCTAAGTAGGCATTCTAGCGAGTTGCATTACTAAATGAATATTATACATACAAAAGCATATATATATATATATATATATAATAAGTATATTCCTTACATTCTCCTTCATTTAACGAGCAGCTAAAAAAAAGCATAAAATACTACCTTTTAATTCTAGATCCACTAAATCAGAAAACGTGAAAAATTAACTGGACGGTAATAATGATAATGCGTAATTTTTTACAAGGTGTACTGTAAATTATATGAATCATAAATTAACATCCGTTAGAGATATTATCAAAACCGCATTAGTAAGTAGAGAGGAAATAATTGTTTTTTCTTATACGAGTATATAAGTAACATGTCGTTAAGAATATCTTTAATTATTTACGGTAGTGCTGAAAATGGTTATAAAATGCAGTAATCTCTCAGCTTACGTAATACGTTACTTACGGATATTAAAAACGGTTATAAAATGCTTATAAAACAGGATTATAAAAATGGTTGAAAAATGAAAATGTTTATGAAATGCAATAATGAAAATAGTTATAAAATGTAGCACTAGCTCAGCTTACGTTATACGCGACTTACTTGCATTAAAAACAGCTGTAAAATTATTATAAAATAGGATTATAAAATGCAATCATGAAAATGGTTATAAAAGCAGTAATCCATTAAAGTAATACGCGACTTACGAGACTTAAACGACTTTTTACGTAAATCTGCATACAGATGAGTCGCTTACGATCAAGGCATATTCTCTACAAAGTATTTTAATAGCGGGTCTAATGTGTACAAATTTCTAACAAATCAAGTTGCAATCGTTAACACCATATCCAATGAATATCTTTGTGAGCGTTTAAAACATTACTGTGTTTAATAAAAGATGGTTCTAAAACAATAAACTAAGTAATAAGCACTTGGTTTCTGTAACTATGAGTATTTCCTACTCTCTCCTGAATTAATTTGAAGGTCACCAGCGAGCGAGAGGTCAATGTCTACTGGTAGCTCGATCCAGGTTAGATCCCGGGCGAATGGGCTGGCTGCATGGTCATTTTTGTGGTTTTCCTCATTTGCAACGTAGATACGAATCAGTTTTCCTTAGAAACTCCTCCATTAAAGCATCCCTCTCTTTAGGCAAATTATCCTAGCGTGCTTTGCCATAATCAAATGAAGCAACCAAATTTGAATTTGATCTCATTTTGTTGTTTTTCTTTCCTTTGGTTGTAATGTAAGCTATCCTTACTTTAGCAAAAAATAAATTTTAATTTAAAGATTTGTATTTATTTCTAAAATACAGAGCCAGAACCTCTTGCGTAACATGTTAACATAACATAGTCTATGTCTAAAAGTTTGTGTTAGATGTTAAAACAGAGCCTACTGTTAGAGAAGCCCATAACTTCTGTTTTTTTATCCTCATACCATCTATATTTGGATCCATTTTTAGAGTAAATTTTACAGTTTTACAATGAAAAATAATAATAAATAGGCAACGAGTAAATTATTTAGATTTTCTTCAATTTCGCAAAACATGAAATACTAAAAATATCTCCGTGAAATCCTTCATCGCTGCTCCAGACGGGAAGAGTGGTAAATGTGCACATCGTCGATGCATTTTAAACATAAAAAATGTTGCAAAGATTTCAGAACATATGCATTTACAATAAATATATACAAGGAAATAAGCGTGGTTAGCTTACAAAGTACGCGAAGTATGGCGCCGATATTAGGAAACATTGAATAATTTCTCTCCCCAAACAAGAAACGGGAAACGAAATAAAATGGGAAATCTAAAGCGTTCCCTGGGTTTCTAACACGTCTCATCATTTCTTGTTTTCTGAAGAACCTGTTTACTCGATGAATCCTTCATCGGCGGAGCCTAAGTGCTCTATCAGGAATCCGCCTCACGCCCGAAAACCCTCTCTTGCAAAAAAAAAAAAAAAAAAAAAAAGAACAAGAAAGGCAAAGTGAAAATAAAACCACCTAAACATCTTCGTGTTTTACCGTGAGTCGACTGCAAGACACAACAAACACAGAAATTAGAAAGGAATTTAGAACACAAATAAATGAATAAAAGAGTACAGAACCTCTTCTGCAGAAAATCTAAAAAGCCCCCCTACACCGACCAGCCGCCACAGCAATGTGAATTATCCTCCCCCCTCCCGCACAAGCCCGTATAACTTTTTAAAAAGCGCCTGACGCGCCACCTAGCGATCGCTTCGTTCTTAATGGCATTAAGGCGAGCGAGCGTTTATGCCCGCTACTTCAAACGGGCCGCAAGCTTGGTAAATAATGAAACAGCGGCGTTGGAGGACTCCCTCTACCTTTCCTGGTGGCATTAATATTTGATCTGAGCGCGAACTGAGAATATGACATATTGGCGAATGCCTGCAATCTGATTACAGTGTCTTGTACGCAGCACTGGAGCAACCAGGCCCAGCGCCGGTGGTTATTAATATATGTACTTAGTACGTCGCTTCCGCACTAATGGAGGTATTGAATTAGAGAGGAGCACGGCGATAATTCCTTTAGGGTTGGAACTAAACACGTTTAATGTTTACAGTCATAAACATAAGTCAGAGAGAGTGGCTTTTAGGACTAACCTCCTTAGTGGGCGGTCGCCTAACAGAATAATTGGCATCCGAGTTGGAAATGCATTTGCGGCTTTCCCGGCTTTTATGATTTATTCCTCTTTTTTATTCCTCTCTCTCTCTCAGAGATCTTCGTGATCGCTTACTAGGTTTTGCCAACACATTATCAATCAGAGAACCAGAGAATGAGAGAGAGGGAGAGAGAAAACCTTTTCTTTGATTCCGCGAGGAAAAGAGTGGAAATACACAAATGGAAAATGGAAAACTTCTCATTTATTCTCTTTCAAGTAGCGTGACTTTCCTTCATAACGCATCCTCCTTTTGTTTTTTCTTTTCCTTGCCTTGTAGGGGAGTGTGTAATATCTTCGAGATTCATAACATGCAGGTGACTTTTATTATGTTCCACCAACGAATAATAGAACATAAAGTCAATCAGAAGTTCCATCCTTCATTTAGACCGTAATTTATCTTACGCGTATCAAATCAATTTAATCGTCTAGACCTTACGATACGCGCAATTTGTTTTCCTTCCTCCTCATAAATTACAGAGATACTTAAATGTGGAATAACTCACACCAAAATAAAATTCAACTAATTACTCATTGGGCTCTTTGTTTACAAGATTGCAAGCGCTAAGATTTTTTCTAAATCTTTTATTAAGAAAACAAATGCAAAATTCCTCGTGTTCCACAAATTATACCATGAAGCTTAGAGAAGTATGCGATACAAAGGCGATATCTTACAGTAGATAATAAATAATATCAGTAATAATAATAAAAAATATAGTACATAATAATACTATAAGATTACTAAAACAAAATATCATAATGAATAATACTTTTAAAAATGTCTATAATATAGTAACAATCAAATTAGTCAAATAAAACGTATTTGATATGATACAACAATAATACTGCAGAGGATAAAAGGAGATGTTATACAACAATAATACCGTAGAGTCAGTATGTTATTTTGAAGCATGAGACACGAAAAATGTCCACTGTCTTCTCCGGAACTCGAACCCTGGACCTCTCGAATACGCATCAAGAATGCTTCCAGTTACACCATGAAGGCATGGGGAAAGGAGAGAGAAAATATCTTATAATACATTACACTAAATATACAAAATAATAATAGAATGCATTAACACATAAAATACATTGATAAAATACAATAATTCATAAAAAAGATAATAATGCAATAATACATAAAATAATAGCAGTCAAAACTTAAACAATAAATGAAGTTGCGATAAGATAGCAAAAGCCTCAGAACCCTTGACAAGGTACCTGCAATGCACTACGATACCCTCTACATCTTCTACTGCATCGCCGAAAGCACTAACTCCATTAGTGTCACAAGCTAAGCTAACAACTGCAAAATCATCTGCAATTTCCAATACCAGAACAAGACAGGATTGTTAACATTTAAAAATAATAGTCAGTGGTAATCACAGACAACGGTGAATTATTAAATACTTCTTAGAAGAAAATGCTTTTTATTTTTTAAATTTCAGCAAAAATTGAGGAGTACTTCAAGGTTCGATGTTCTGATTCAAGTCTTGAATGAAAATTACTTTGAAGCATATTTTCTGCCTAAATTCTGATGAAAGGTCGTAGGATTCCTCACTGTGTAATTCTAAGTTACTGTTGGAAGTGAATAATCTTAAGAACTGATAAGCGAATAATCGTTTGAGTTCGTGTGATAGGAAACAACAAGATAGAAGGGTAAGATAACCCTTTATTATTCCAACTAAAGTTTAACAAAACTCCGTCTTGGAGTGTACGATAAAGCCGACACTTAGACTTGAACTTAAGAGACTAAGACTTAAACTAAAATAATCTTAACTAAAGAGATATAGCCGAAGCTATCAAGATTCTAACCGAGTTGGCCCCTTAACGTTAATAGACTGCGAAGCTATCAAGGGCCTAAAGTACGGCCGAGCGTGATAATAGCTTAGGAGAGAGTAGCCTAAAAAGGCGGACGCGTGCTATCCAGAATACCTGGTATCTCTCTCACTAAGACCGAAGAAATTCGCGGTTAAATACCGCTCTTCCTCATTATGTATTCAGACGTGATTCTAAAACTACGTTCTGGCCGGAAGTGTAGGTTGAAGTTAAGAATCGATAGGAAAGGAAATTTAACTCAAAATTTAATTGTTAATAAAATTAACATAATCCTTACAAGGTCATACCTAATTTTTTAAGACCTACCTAAGAATGTTTTCCCACTGGCGGGCACTTAGCTGACTTTGGTTTGGTCTGGTGTAAACTGATCCGTTTTGTCAGTAAAGTCTAGTTGGAGACTCAGTTATGTCGGCAGGTACTTGACTGCAATTCCATGCGATATTTCAAATAAATGTTGTACATGAAATTTCAATAAAAGTGATACGGATCTCCCTTTTATTGAAATTTTAGGATCGAAACAGATATCCATCACACATACGAAGAAATTTTATATTGATAAATGGGAAATCCGGTGGGAAAATTCACCAAAAAAAATAAATAAATAAATAAATAAAGGATACATGAAAATTATCAGAATTTCTAACCAAATGGATATTCTTAGCAACATTGATTTAAACTAAATTCTCACGGTCCTTGGGAGATTTCTCTATTTTTTAAAGAGATTCAATTTACAAAATAATGAACTTTGTATTTTTTGCAATGCCATCGGATACGCAGAACACTTCGTGGAGCACTGTCCTATCTTTGCTGATCAGAGGAAGCTTTATAAAATTGATAATTCTATACATGCTGATAATTTTGATATCGAAGCCTTTTTGCTTTTTGCACAAGATGTCCTCAAATTTATCAATGCAGATCGAAGAAGTGTAATTGGAATTGTGATCTGATGTTGCCCTTTGTGTTAATTTTTATTTGTATGTGTTTGTTATTATATTGTTCCTTATTTCTATTTGTATTCTTATTTGTATTTGTTAATTTAGTTTTGTGGGTCACTCTTTTTTTCTGACCATGAGGTTACTCCGTGGCCAGAAGAGTCTGAAGTGTGCCCCTTATACCCTATACACAGTCTTCGCACATTTCTTGGCTTCTACAACGGGATTACACATCCTTGAAGTTTTCACCTCTTCAGCACAGCCCAGACGCAAAGGGGAAGGTAAATTTCTTAACAATAGTATTTCGTTCCCTGTATTATTCCTTACAATCTTTGACTCGAACAGTATTATTGATTCCTCAAACCCGAGCTCAAAAGAGAATTATTGAAGCGCTGTTAACATCTGGGAAAACAGAGGATAGTGGACAGAATAGTATAAAATTTTTCTAGAAGTAGGTCAGCTTCCAAGAAGTGGCCCGTCTCACTTTATTCAGCTTCTAACAAGGCATGAGCCCTTCGTGACATATCCGCAACGCTTTAGACGACGGGAAAATTACCATTGCTCATGCAGTGTGGCAGAAGGTCCGGATCACTCTGTGTTCGTTTTCAGATCATCACCTTAAACAACCAGCACCTAGGCATATCCATGGATGGGCTGAATTACTTAAAAAAATCGCTGTGCTTTCAAACTCATACGCAATTGCGTCAATATTGCACATAATATCTCAAACCAGGCCGGAGTAACTCTCAGATGCCATCCTCGTCGCCAACACTGCCCATATGTGTTCTGTACTTGCGTTCAATGCATTTTATTTAAGCTAACGTTTCTCTTCTTTTCTGTTTATTTTTATTTGCTTATTTATTTTTTAATCAGTTTTTAATTTTTTTATATACGTGAATATATATATACATATATATATTATATATATACATATATATATATATACATATATATATATATATATATACATATATATATATATACATATATATATATATATATACATATATATATATATATATATATATATATATATATGGATTAATATTTTAATGTTTAATGAATTAATGTTTAATGTTTAATGAATTAATGTTTAATGTTTAATGAATTAATGTTTTATATATGAATTAATGTTTTAATGAATTAATGTTTTATATATGATTTAATGATTTAATGAATGTACTCTAATTTTAATTTTGAATAATTGTGTATATTGTCTTCGTTAATGTTTTATTCTATTTTTTTTATCAGTAACTCTGTTAAATACTCATTGTCACCCTCAATATATCACGTAACTGGTTGTACCAGTATATTCATGTAACTCAATCATACCTTTACCTGTATTATAATTACCGTACTAAAGACGCACTTTTTTTCTTTGAAAATAGGTCTGAAAAACGAGGTGCGTCTTATACGTCGATATTCAGTTAATTGAGTTACGCGATTCTTTTCTTGTTTCCTTCCCAAGTAGCACATGACGTAGCAAAGACGTTGCAAACTGGTCCGAAAGGTTGCAAAGTGGTCGTAGTAACGTCTTTGCTACGTCATGTGCTACTTGGGTTGCGGAGTGTGGGAATATTACAGTTTTACAGTTACATAGAGTTCAGTGAATGCGCATGCGCTGTCATCGACGATCGCAGCTAGGTTCGTTTAAACTTTCCAATTTTTGTGAACGACTTTTAAGAGTGTGAAATTTCTAGTGTTGAAATTTCTTACATTTGTTGACAAGTTATGGCTCAAAAACAAGGTCGACATTACTGTAACATAGCATACGAGCTACGTGTGATTTAAGAACTTGGCGGAATTACAAAGAGGTAGTAATGCACTGGATGGTATAGAAGACAATTTGTTATCTGAGTCCTCATACGCTGATTTAGATGAGGTGTCAAGTGACTCTTCACTTAGCTCTGGAGATGAGTGTCTGGGTTTTGACGGAGAAGATTAAAAGGTGTTCCTTCCCAGATAGGCTGGGTATTTGGAGAAAGTATTACTTTTTATTTGTAGTTCTTTATGTTTAAAGTACTGTAAATTCATTGTAATGATCAGTAATCAAATTTTATCCTTCAAAAATGTGTACAAAAAAGGCGGTGCGTCTTATAGGCTGGCAAAAACGGTATCTACAAATTTCATTAACTGTTCATGTTGTGGAAGTCTATTAACATTATTTAAGTTGCGTCTATCCATATCTAGCTCTGTACATATAGACATTACTTATTCTCCTTATCCGCATTGCACCCTTCTCCCATTTCTGAACCACTGACTCATCCAGCAGCAGCACATTTTCTTGCATCTATCAGCCCTCGTCTTGCACAAAATACCTTAAAGTGTTTTGTGAACTTTTAAAAAGAACTGAAATGCAAGAACTTACTTGCCCCTCCACCAAACTTAAGCCTGAAGAGTCTGCAATCCAGGAACATTTGTAGCAAAGTTAATTCCAAGAGCGGAGCTACGTGGCCGATATTCTAACTACCCCAGTATATAGGCTGCTCCGCCGTCGGTGGAAAAAAATAAATTATAACTGAAACGAAACTATTGTAAGCTCTTTTATTACTCATTTATCCATTACAACCTGCTTGATAATAATTTCACAATTTTTTCCTTTCCGTTTCCTACTTCATCATCAAGTTTCAAGCTAAATTTGTATTTCATATTAATGTTTTTATACATATTTTCACATAGGAGTACTCGAATTCAAAACCTGAATCCCTCTACTAAGAAGAAATTGCACCGAGTGACTATTCTTAATTTTCAATTCAATTGTTAATTTCTACGATTTCCATGTCAAGGAATTTAAAAGAAGTTAAAATTACCATAAGATCTTCCTTTACAAAACGAACAATGATCATATAACGTAATTCATCGCGAATTTCCTCCCTAGACTTTTAACGCAAGTTCTGAAAACTTTAAAAAAGTTAGCGTAATTTTCCTCTTCCTCAATGCCTTCAGGGAAAGAGCTGCCCTAAGTTTAAAAAAGTGATTTCGCCGGTATTTCCTCTTACTAACAAAGACAAACCCTCGCAAACTACCTGCAAAAGCAAGCCGAACATTTCCTTTCTATAGTTAGAAACTCTTTAATTAGAAACGTTGTTCACAATGGTACTTAGTACCGATCATGGAAATCACATGCAGTATATACTATTTTTGTCGTTTTGAAACTCGCGCGCGTAAGTATCGTATTTCCTCACGTACTTTTCCCTATTGCCTTTTAACGCCAGGTACTCAAAGTATTAAAAATGCGCTCAGAAAACGCGTTTCCCTAAAGTTTAAAATAGAACCGACATTCAATGTACAATTTCGTCTAGTCAGCTGCGATTAACCTTCTCTAACTATTCATGGAGGATTTAAGGCCTAAGGAGTAGCAGAGACAAGAATACGAGCGGGTTAGAATAAAGTTATAGCGTGGTAGAAATGAAGTTATGTTATCAAGATACTGTACTATTAATAGCGCTGTGTTTTCGAATTGAAATGTTGGTTTCTTTTAAATAAATAATATTGTGGTAGTAACCTGTAGTTTATCCATGACTGTTTTTCATTTGTTAAGATTTTACTGTAAACGTCTCCTTCGAAAATCCAGTTATTGTCATAATTTCCCCCTCTCGATTTTCGGATGATAAAATTAGTCCCAAAACAGGGATAATAAGCGGGGAAATACGATATTTGTATTTGTTCCTATGTGTTTTTCGTATACCATATCCAGTCCTCAACAATAGATTTGATTTTATGAAATGGACCATTACTACAGTTGCTGAGAAATTTTAAATGTATTTTTAAGCTACTCCGAGCACTGTAGTTGGGATGTAAATGAAAGCGGCGTAGGGAGTTATTTCATTATTCTGCACTTCGAATTAGAACCCCTCGCGCATTACCTGATTAGATTTTTTTTTCAGATTTTGACAGCTTTCATAAAGCAGTCGCACTGCTTACATGACAGGTAACAATTTTACTTCTAATTTCGTTTAATAATATTCGAACCAAAAACGCCTCGCATAAATAAAATTAGGTTGTTTTTCCACGTTCATGAAAGTAAGGAGAAAACTGAGGAGACGGGCGGCCTGTGCTCCATTCCCTCGATAATAGCGAGACATTCCGAAATTGGATTCCGTGAAGGTCGACATATTAAATTCTGAATTCTTCAACTTTATCACGCTTTCTTTATCTCAGGGCCAGAAAACAAAAAAGTTAGTAAGTGTAATAAATCATCTAAGCAAAAGTTGGAAAGAGCGAGAAGAGTATGAAAAGTTCGAATACTTGCATAGAAGGAAAGTAGATTTCTGCAGTTGAAGGCAAAGATATTCTTTTTGTATTACTTACGGGTGATTACATTGAGTAGCGAAGCCGAGATGCCAATGCTATTTCGAAACACAACACAGGGGACTGCGAATGGGAACTCAAAACATCTCAAGCAAATTTATATTTCGTGTCCTTATTTTTAGCTAGTTACCATCGAAAATTTTACTCAACGTTGTTTGGAAATATTTCGAAACCGAAGGCTTTTATATGTGAGTTGTTTAAAAAATGGGTTGAAATAAACTATATCTTAGATCGACACGAAATATAAACTTTAATTCGATGACTCAGGCTTTGGGGAATTAATACTTAGATCTAAATGAAAAAGAATTAGATTGAAATCAACTGTATTTTATCATCAGCACGAAATATATTATATTTTAATCCGATGGTCCGACATAAGAATTAGATTCAAATATATTGTATTTTACGGTCAGCTTTATATATAAATTTCAATTTGCTGCGACATTTAGGAACTATACACTATTTCCTCGCGTTCGTTTCCACCAAGTCTTTTAGCGCCAGTTTCTGAAATTTTTTTAAAATATTATCTTGATTTTCCGCATTCTCATTGCGTTCCAGTACGATATAATTTTCTAAGGAATAGACTCTCAGTCTCCTCCTGAATTTCTGAGAATTGAGATGCGCATCGAGAATAAAAATATGACATTATAGAGAGAGATTTAGCTCATTTAGTGTTGAGAAGACGTATCAAAAATATTGTAGTGTACAGGCCATCAGCAAGATGGGATGTAAAATATTATTTAATTTCGTTTAAATAACGGAACAATTTTGCGAACCTAGAACGACCACAGGGGCAGGTTTCGAGGGCCATTTGTAGTTCACAGTTTGTTAAGCGCTTTTTTCAGGAGGTTTAAAACGCCTGTAGAGAAGACTTTTAATATTTATATTTTTGACATGGGTTTTTCTTCCTAGAAAATTAATTTCTTTTTCAATTTCTTTCACTCTCTTTGCTCGAAGTATAGAATCTAAAATATCCGTACATATAAAATTAAAATATTCCGATTTAATTAATGTTATTAATATTGTTTCATTTTTAACAGAAGAACCTCTCGAGAAGAAATTCTTCGCTCGTCTTTATGGAGCATGCATATGCAATAAATCCTACAAATAAAACGTAATTCATTTTCCTTAAACAAACAATTTTTCCTCTTTTTCATTCCTCGAAAATGAGTTTGTTGATGCTATTAATGCAAAAAGGAAAACAAATGTCAGACGGATTACCGCCACAAAACTGGAATGGAAGGAAACGAAAACAAAATGGCATTTTGCATTTTCATTGTTCTTTTAAGCTGTTTGCCGTTTATAATTTCGCGCGTAAAACTAGATTCGAGAAGATGAGACAAAAAAATTATCTTCTTCTTCGTGCGGAGGATGAAAAACTGAAGAAGAAATTTAAAAAAAGAAAAGAAAGCGTCTGAAAGAAACTAGCGATTTCAATTAAAGACATCATACATAATTACTTTAATTAGTTTCCGTGAAGTACTCGATAATTATCACGGAATAAGTTAACATTTTCTCTTTAGCTTAAAAAAGTACGCACACAAAACAAATTTAGCTCTTCAAAAGGGATGGAAAAACAGTTTTTCCGGAAAGAAAAGCGAAAAAAGGAATTTTTACAGTAATTGAGTTAAAAAATCTACTCTACTTTTACAGGGAAGGAAATTAATTTCTGTTATAGGTGATGAGTTAAAACCTTCACAAAGAATGACATAAAAAACAGCTAAAAATAATCACTGCCGAGAAGTAGAGATTATCATCTAATTACATGTTTTCATAAAAAAAGAAGAAAAAATGCTTCACTCTCTCTCGAAAATCCCCGACAAAAAGAAGATGCGGAAGGATGAAAAAAAGCAATTAAAAACTGTTACAGGATGCCTATTGAAAGAGGCGGAATTTTTCAATTTCCTATTGATCCCAATTTTCTGATTTAGCGAAACAGCTTTTTTTTTTTTCTTCCTTCCGTTAATTTTTTTTTTTTTTTTTTTCCGCCTCTTTTCCAATCTCGCGTTAAGAAGAAGCGATTTGTGCTCGAGTTTTGTAAGTCCCGTAGTTGTTTTGCGGACGTTCGCAGCTCAAGTTCACTTCACTTCACTTCCCTTCACCGATTAGGGAGGGATCAAGCGCCTCAGATGACGGTGAAAAAATAACAAAAAAAAAAAAAAAAAATGATACGTAGGTAGGGTTATATAGATATATCCCCGACGCAGAAGCTTCGCTTCACGAAATGCGAAAGCATTAAGACGTTATTACAAAAGCAGATACAGGATTTGGAACTAAATGGACTTTTGAAACCTCCCGGCAGGGGGCGTCGGTGGTCCCCCCGCCCCCTTCCCTTTTGCTGATGACGTCGACTATCCGGTACTTGTCTCTCTCTTATTCCCTCTTACTTCTTTAACGCTGCTCTCTCTTTGGCGTTAACTATGCCCCATCAAGCAATCTAATGCGGAAATGCGAAGCGTGCAATCAAAAACACTTTTTTTTTATTTCTTTCTTCTTCATCCTTTTTATTTGCTATTATTTTTATTTTTATTTTTTGCAAAAAGCCAGATTTTTTGAACGACTTTTTGGGATGGGGGGGGAGGGGAATCATTTTTCAAGAGTTGTAATGTTTAAAAATTCCTTCAAATTCTAGAAATTACTTCTCGGTATTCGGTCCTAATCGTCGTCGGATGATGGCAATAAGTAAAAAGTTTCGTTTTATTTTTTTTAATTTATTTTTTAAGAAGAAGATGTTTTTCATAACACTTCATGAGACTGATTAAGATTTCGAGTTATTTTGCTATCGCATTTAAATGTGTATTATAGCAGGAAAAGTACTTAGCGAGTAGCTTTCGCTGTTGGAATAAATCTCGGCAATTGCTTTCGCATTCGGTTACAGTTTATTGAGAGAATGAGAAATTTAATTACTCGTTTTCCTGATTAAAGCTTAATTTCTTGAAAGGAAGAGAATTTTTCTGCCTCTGTTATCGATAAAACTGTTTAAAGAATTATATTTAACACGGTAAAGAAATAATTTTCAGTTAAAAGCATCCGCAGTAATTTCATTGCTACTACACTTCTCCCTTCTATTAATTATAAATTCATTTGTAATTTTTAATAAGCTAGGAAAATATTACACTCCAATTAAATTTAATCTGAAATGATGAACATAAATTTAACATCTTTTCTTCTTTCTTTTCGCCATCGCCGAAACGGCTGGTCTACTGGGTTAGGTGCACATCAGCCTGTTGGATCCCTTGATAGAAAGAAAAAAAGAGGAGAGAAAGAAAGAGACAATATCTGAAATGATTAAATTTTAATTTTATTTTTAATTTAACTACTCAAAGGATTGCTAAGGTTTTTTTTTATAATTTCGCTTTGTTTCGCGGGTTAGCAATCTGCTCTTGGACTCACTCCTGCTAACGCTATTTGTTTCATCTTTTTAGCTGTATCATGAAGCATCGTTTTTTTTTCTCATTTACATCATATAAAACCCAACAGCGAAATCACGAAATATTTAAAAACAGCATATATACGTATAAAATTCCGAAGAGTCTTAGAGATTGCCTCACATGAGCTATATTATTTCTTTGAAATCTAGCCGCTCGTGAGGCCAGCCGCCTGAAAGAGTTAGCATAAAAAATAAACGAGTGTATAATGATTTTAAGGATTCCAGCTAATGTCATTTCATAAAAATGTTGAATATTTTCTAATTATACATCTCGTGATTTAAATGTGTTTTTATTTAAATCAATCATATTAAAAAGTAGTAAAATAGTTTGGAGAACTGCGTTTATTGCTTTACGGTCACTTGGTTTGCTACTCGGTAACGGAAAGATTAAATTTGAAAATTAAATATCTTACGTTTTGTTGAATGGCAATACCTTAGCGGACGGAGATAATAAGCATTCTATTTGAGGCAGTCTCAACACATTTCTGTCAAATAGTCGAATTTACGGATTAAAACTCGCAGATAAATATCTTACATTTTGACGAATGACAGAAGTCTGGAGGTCTCCAGGTAAAAAATGTTTTATTTTGAATGGTACTGCCACTTTCCCTTTCAGATCAGTGGATTTGTTTAAAAAATTCGTTATTAAATTTTAGAAAAATACACAGATTAAATCACAAAAAAATTTTAATTCAAAATTAGGGCTTCGATGTGATCATGTTTTAGATTCTCTCCAGTAAAGATTCGAAACTCTCTGCTTAAGTATACACAAAGCTAATTTGAATTCTGGTGAGGAATACGGAAAGGAGAAATAACAACGAAGATTTAAATCATAATATATATTAAGATTAATAAGATACCTTCCTTACACGCCTTCCATGAAACTGAACCGGTTAAGATAGCCTATAAACCTCATGAGATCTTGGATGCCTCTTTTGAAACCTGCAGTAACTTTTGGAATGGATTGGAATATTTTTCTGCCTGTAACTTCATTGTTCCAGTCTAGTTGCAAAAGCAGTTATCAGCAATTTGAGAGATTAATGTAGCAACCAAAAAAAGAAAAACGATTATATGGAGAGAGTAGTTTACGATTAAAAGTGGATCCTAGTTTACGATTAAAGCTAAGCGAAATAAGGCCAGATATAAAGAATTGGATCTCTCTTAAACAGACCCAAATTTCGCACTAAATTTTAGAATTTAAGTATTATAACTTGAATTTTGATAATTAAAATGGTAACCAATTTTTAATCTAATATTTTTAATGTATATTTAATACAAATAGGCACTAGGTTGTGCAAATGGCAATATATATATATATATATTAAATATTTATATTGGAAAACTGAAAAATAATCATTGTAAAATGTAGTGGTGGTACAAAAGTTTTCCAATTTTTGTTTAGATGGTACGTGGTAGTCCAAAGGTTGAGAACCGATGACCTAAACATCAAAGGGTAGAATGACATTTTTAAAACTGAGTTATATTGCCTCTTCTGCATAGCTTAATGCTTACTTTTTAAAAGCTATGAACTCGGAATGAGACAAAGAAGATAGAGCCAATCAATTCCTGCGTTGAAGCAGTTCCTCTCAATTCATTGTATGTCATAAAAGTCACATCGACCTAGGATAAAGAAATCAAAACGCAGTCGCAGTCACAGTTATCACCCAGTAGATTACATAATGTAAGTAACAAAGAAGCGAACGTGCCGATCGCGTGTCGCAACCCCCTCGAGTGGGGCGTCGGGTAACATTACTGAAGGGAGTGTTACTCAATAGGGCAGAAGAATAACTTTTTGTATATAGTTAATACGGAGGCCCAATTTCGAAGTAAAGACTTAAGGTTTGTCAGCTCTTGCATTTTATCGCTTATTTGGCGCTATCTTTAAACTGTCAATGGAATTTGGATACTTTTCTGTGGTACAGACAAAACTACAATACAGGTTTAGAAGTATTCGGAATTTAAGTTATCTAAATTAGTTATTTTATAACCCCAAGAGGAATATTAAAATCTTGCAATTGCTCTCCTTTCTATTTCTTTGATTTGAATACCATATGCAGATAATATAATTTAGTACCTGTTTCTATTAAATCAGTTTATACGAATGTGCTCAATGTGTACACTGAACTGCAATGTTTGATAAATATGCATCCTATAAATATGATTGCAAAATAATGAAGCACACACATAGAGCAATCAAGCTTTGTTTATTCCATAAATCCTGTTTAATCATAAACAATTCTATTTTCCTAAAAATTGGCAAATCTGGGGATTTTAAAACAATACAAGGAATTTTTTAAAGAGTAGTTCTCTTCAAACTATTGACCATTACAGTTTGAAAAAGAGCTACAGTTGTCTGTTTTGTAGTAGCTTTTACCGCATATTGTAGAGGCAGTTAAGCATTTCCAAAGCAGGAAACACAGATAATCAAGTGGATCCTTTCGGAGCTCCAAAATATGGAGTTTTCGTTTGTTAACTGGATAGTGTGCTCACTTACATTACGAAAGCCTGTAAAACGAACGCGATAATTCCTTACATTTTCCCCCCACAAGGGGATTCATAACATCTTAAAAGCCATAAGATCTTCGAATACGTGACTGTTGCAAGAATTGGGATAACTTATTTATTTTAAAAGCAATTACTTCCAACGTTTTACAGCTGACTACATAATATATAGCTGCGTTCTGAAATGGTAATCAGAAAGTTTGTGTTGCCACAAATATTTTTGTAATTTAATCCGCTTTGTGACAAAACGTTTCGTCGTGTTTCCACCTTGCGCGCACATTTTAAAACATTCTGCAGCGTAATTTAATTGCATATTTTATATGTAGCTTTTATACCATTTGGAAACTACCGTGAACCAAAAATTCTAATAATTTCATGTTAAATTTTTATTTTATTTGCAGTTGAGATTATAAAATGTATTTTATTAAAAAAATCTGTAATGTTTTTGTGCATAAAATGTTTTAATATTAAAATATTCATCAGATTTTTGATTCAGTTGAAAGATAGTGCCCGTATAAAGAATTCCATCAAATTTCAAGTATGCACCATTAGCCATTTTTTAAATATCGTGCAAATATGAAACATGACGAAATATTTTGTAACAAAGCGGATTAAATTACAAACATATTTGTGGCAACACAAACTTTCTGGTTACTAGTTCCCAAAGCAGCTATATTATGTAGTCAGCTGTAAAAAGTTGTAAATAATTGCTTTTAAAACAAATAAAATATTCCAATTCTTGCAACAGTCACATATTCGAAGATTATAAGGAGTTTAAGATATATGAGCCCCCTTAAAGGATAAGAGAGGAAAGGCACAACATCCAGTAGTTTAAATTTAAATAATGACGAATTATCATCTATCATATCAGTATATATGCCACTGCAGATAAAATTATAATTTCTGCCCTCGCCTTGATTAGAACCATAGATATTCCAGTTGCCAGATAGACCTGTTAATTTCTTACACGCTGAAAACAATGCACGGAAAAGTTGAATAATTTTTTTCAGCACCAAATTTTTCTTTTTCTTCTTTCTTTTTTTTTTTTTTTTATAAGGGTGCTCTTTTTTAAGCGCAAAAGGGACATTAATCCCGAATGATATATTAATCACGAAACGACATTTTGCGTCAAAACTCTTTTCAAATTGTTGCCTCCAAATATTATTGCTCTGTATTATCTTGAAGAAATTAAATAATGAAGAATCTGCATGAACGTATGCATGTTTCTCGCACTGTGAAGAAGCAATGGTACCTAGATCATCCAGTTTTGAATAACGTAGTCTTCCACCCGACCATGGGCATCTTTATATTTTGTAAAACTTTAACAAAATTTTTATTAACTGTGACTATATGAGACTGTCCAGCGTAAATTCTAAAAACACGCTGTTTTTAAATATTTTGCGATTTTGCTGTTGAATATCGGATTTTATGTGGCGTAAGCCCCAAAAACGTGATATTTAACGAATAAGATAAACACACAAAACGCTAATAATAAAAAGGGAAAAAAATGTGTTTAAGCCATCTCGGTAAGAAAATCGACATTGATACGATAAACTCAGAAAAGACTGTGGAAAAAGTAAAATGTATGCCAAAGTTGAATCTTGAATTCTAAATGTATACTGTCGTGCGACTTTGAAACCTTTTGCAAATTTTGCTGTTGATTTGTAGATTGGGGTCAGTGCGAAGAAAATGCTGCATAATATTACAGCTTAAAAGACAAAAAAAGTGCTAGTAACAGTGAATGTATCAGCAGGCTGGGAGCTCAACGAGAGCACAAAAAAGCTTAACAAACCCTTTTGGGAGACCATTCAAATCAGAAACCTTTCAGTTTTTTTTTTTTTTTCCTTTAATTTGAGCAAAATATTTTTTTTAATTGTTTAGGATAAATTGCATCTTTTTCCTAGAGTATAAAGTCTTACGGAGATTTCCTAGTGTAATTAATAAGAAAGCAAACGAAAATAATTCAACTTTTCTTTTTTTTTGGCGGGGGGGGAATGAGGTATTTCTTTTTTTATATATTTTGTTGTATAAAATAAAATGTTGACTCATTTCAGAAGTATAATCCTTATTTATACAAATTTATGATGAATTTAAAAATAAAACATTCTCACTTTCATGATAAATAACGAATCTGAGTGCCCATCTAAAAGAGACTATCAAGTTATACAGATTCTTCCAGCATCATTATTAACGTGATTTTAATTGAGCAGATATTCGAAGATTTCCAGAAATCGAAACTTCAGTGGACAATGTTTAGGAAACTAATTATATAATAAACACAGGTCATCTTTTTGACGAAGTAGTGAACGCAAAAGTTTTTTCCTTGGCTAATTATGAAATCTGGGAAAACAAACGTTGTGAAGAATAACGGATACAACCTTTTAGACATTTAAATGAAATGCTCAGTGTTGTTCAGATAACAGAATGCAATTCTAGCATGACAGGCACATCGGCACCGGTCGAAATAATATTTTCACCAGCGAATATCATATGACCCTGAAAAAAAGTGGTAGATCAGGCTGAATCGACGAAAGCTGTTCAAAGCTGCAAAATGAATAGGGAACTAAACTGCAGCGAATCTTTCGATGGAATTAAATATAACGAAGCATTTTTAAAGAATGTTTCCACCACTGATAGATACGAATCTACCGTGAGTGTTTTCTCAAAATTGTGCTGGTCTGTCCAAGAAATATTATGGTAAGCCTATTTATGCGGATCTTATTTTATCATCAAGTCATCCGCACAACGACCCTTTCTTAAAACTCAATGTATTGAGCTGTCCAGAGCAACACACTTATCGGAAGACATCATCAGAAGTTCACATTCGTCTCAGGAGTTCGAACCCAGCCTCGTCGGACCTGCAGTCGGCCTCGCTAACCAGTAGGAAAGTATATTCGTTTGAAGCGTATTCGTTTATCAACACACTGTAGAAGAATGTTTATACTGTTATGAATTTTGCATACATGTAAATAATTTTAGTGAAATTATACGTTAATTGTAGTGTCAATTGTATAATAAAACATGAAAGGCCTTAGGATGCAAAGCACTGCTGGACAAACAGGGTTACAGTGGTAAGTCCATTTAACGTTCAAGTAAATGTCTCGGCGAGCTAGCGAAGGTTTTGGCTACTACTTTTTGTCTCTAAATTCAGCGAGAAACAGCCAAAAGTCGCCAAGCTTGGCGACATTTTGGTTCGATCCTATGTAACTGTAACTGGTTCGATCCTTATGTAACTGCGATTGTATCGGCCCTATGCAACTGTAACTGTGTATGCTTTTCAGCAATTTCGAGAAACTGAAGATACTGGAAATCTGTAGAGAGCACTTCAAGTGAGTTAAGAAGTACTGAGTTCAGAGATTACCGTGGCAGTTTATGCATTTGAGACTTTTTCATTGCCTTGTGTTCAAGTTCTGGGTAGTTTGATGTGGTAACTATTGATTTACTCTGTCACACTGAGAAGAGCTGTAAGAGTATTTTTGTGTGGAAAGTTACAGAACTGTAAAGTGTTTTTAGAAAAATAATTGTCATCAGGCTATCATCGTTTCTGTGTGCATTCAAGTCATTACGAAACGTACGCATGCAGCAATATAGTAAATGGCAACACGAATTTTCATGGCAAAAGCATGATCTGTGGGCAGCTTAAAGATTTTAAATAATTCAGTTTCATTTGTGGCTGAACTTCTGTTTTTATGTTTGTATACAAAATTTATTTCATCAGGTTTCTTCTCCAAGTATCGGCAGATTCCAGGAATTATCACATTCTCCACAGTGTGCTATACAGGTGTAACTAGAAGTACACTCAGCTAGATTAGAAGATTCATGGTTCGAAACCCGACAAGAGCACAGTTTCATTCTCTTATTTCTAAAAATTCTAATATCTGTACATGTGCACCAGCGAATAAACTCGCTGAACTCTGGTAAGGCTTTCAATACGACAAGAATGTGCTGAGAAACAAAATATTACGTGATTTCTCTTCCTAAATAATTTGGGGGGAAGGGAATCCTTCGTAATGGTAATCTGTATGCAGAGAAGAGGGCACCGCCATCTTTTTGTTATAATTAAACGCCTAGCAACTTTCTATTTTAATTCTGAAATAGCTAATTTTCCTTTTGAAATTAAAGACATTGATAATTTCAAAGAAATGCGTCTTTTTAAGATAATTAACATGAAATTTTATAACGCCTGAGACATAAAGGTGTACGGTTTTATAAGGAGTTTTTCCTTTACCTATAATAATAAGAAACTGGCGAAAAGATTTGTTAATGCGATATCAAAATACACAATTAAAACAAATGCAGCTTTCAAGACGGAATGGAATTCTTCTGCTCACAAAAAAATACACCTCTTATTAGCTACCTAGAATCTCCTCCTGAACCTGGATTACTTTTAAAATTTGTTCTTTAAAGTGAGGAGTAAGCAGTAAAAAGAGTTGAAAATCCATTTTTCATCCCCCCTCCTCCTCCAGCTTCCTTTTTCATAACCGTTCGCGACAATGAAACTTGTTAAGAACACTGTGGGCGAATAATCTCACGAATAATATCTCATCACGAATTTGCTTTTTTTTAACGTCCTTCGTTTGGCAACAGCGGAGAAGCCACTTAGAGACAGCGCCGCTGCGAAGGAAGCAGCAATTAATTAGCGGCCGAAAAAGCGAAGCAGCGTTGTCGCACATTAACTCTCAAATTTAAGCTCTAATGTAAGAATTAATAACCCAGATTAAAGATATCACTTAACAATGATTATCCGAGCGAGCACTAATTTGGTAACGCTTCATGCTCGAGCAACCTTGAGAAAATAAGGAAAAGTCTCATTAAAATGTCTGCGTCACCAGAGGGCGCCATTAGCAGCCGCCATTTACTTTAACTTCCACTTCAAAGAAGCTTTGGAGAGCTCTCCTTTTTTTTAACTCTCTTTTTAGTTCTATCATCTCTTCATCGCCGCCATGTTTTTTAAGCACCGTCGTCTTTCTTAAGAAAAACAAGTTGTCGGGAAAGGATGAAAAACTTTGCTATAAAAGCCGGGATGAGTGCTTCTTGATATTAAATAACTGTCCAAATTACTTTTACGCCCTAGAAGTTTCCCTCCCTGCTTTGATTAGTTTTTTTGCTTCTCTTTTTTGAAGAGTTTTCGGAAATTAGAATGTAATGGAGACTTTCCATCAAATTTTTTCCCCTCGACTTTTCCTTTTTGGATGGCGAATTCCCCCTCTCCTAAACGAGAGTCATTAAAAAACTCCGGAATTAATTGAGGTGCCATACTTCCTCTATTAATGGCCTTGGAAAATCTTCGAACGCCGTAGCCGCCATCGAATGAACTGTTTTTACAGCGACAGATTTCCATTAGCAACCTAGAATGATGGGAGGGGAAAAAATGAGTAAAAAAATAAATAAATAAATAAATAAAGAATCATCCCCTGGTTGGGTGAGGGAAAAAACGTCACATTTTTTTTTCTTCCTTTCTGCATACTCTCTTTTCTGACTTAACCGGTTCTTAATTTTTTTTTATACGATAGATATTTTTCTAAACCGGTGCTATCCGGTTAACGGCGTAATTCGAAAGCAGTCCACTAATTTAACAGTTTCGCATTTGATTAAATGCGCTCGTGGCTTACAAATAAGCTTTTTTCCCTGAGCTTTTTAATCATCTTTATTAGTTATAACTTGAGGAGTTGGTGCGTGTGTGTGAGTGGAATTTCCCCTTTCGCAATTATCCATGAAAAAGCAAATGAAGGGTCGAATGAAAACAGTTAGATAAATGTAAAACCAGACGAAGAGAAAAAAACAGATATATCAGTGACAAAATTTGTTAATTATTTAATTCATTTCCCTCATTTATTACCCATCAGCATATTTAAAAGGTTATTGAATGGAAGTAATTAGAGAAGAAGATTGGACATTCATTAAAAAGCTAAATTAATTCTCGTCTGCGAACGATGTATCGCGGTGTCGTGAGGAGTAAGAATGAATGGAAGGACTTTAAATTATTTAAAAGGTAATATTTTGCTAGTTACATCACAGGTAGTAAACAAATTATAACTATCATTATTATTGTTAAGAACTACTTGACAACCTTGTACATATTCATATCTTTTGATTTTGTCACTGCTACATAGAAACAGAGAGCTTTCTAGAACTAAATTCCAGATTTGTAAGTACAGTGCTATCTCGTTATACGTCATGAATTGGTTCCCGATCCTTGGACTATACAAAATGAACTCTTCCAACAATAATAAATAGAAAATAATTCGTTATTTTTTTAAACAAAATTGACAGTAGGCTCTCTCTTTTAGTTAAAGAGACGCTGGTGCTCAATGCGTAGGATTACTAACGGAAGTGTGAGGGTGTTATAGAACAAATAAAACAAACAACAGATTTTGCGCATACGCATGTTTATTTTATTTTAGTTTTTTATTATTACATTTATTCATTCAAAATGACCCTATGAAAAATGGGTCGATGATATCAGATATAAGATACATAATTTAAGAAGTCTGCAGTTATATTCTTAGTCAATGTATAATCTATGAATTAATTGCCGAGTGTACCTGGATAGTTTTTCGGCACCGTACTGAGAATAAAAGGATGTTTCATAAAATCAAATGTGCCTCTTCATTTCGCATAAAATGCATATAACACCACCCCCAACATCACTCACTACATATGACTCTCTATCACACGACCTTTGTCTTGGCGGAATAAAATAAAATACAGCAAACCCCACCTAAACACACGATTGTCTACCAGACGACTTTGCCACTCACACGCGTTCGCTCATGCGTACAGAGCTTAATGCGTAACAACACAGACGTCAACAAAATTCAACAAACGTCAACAAAAACAAAATTTCAACAAAAACAAAATTTCTGAAATTGATAGAGATGTATTACAGTTTTTATACTTTGATAGTAATTACAATTTAAAACATTATAGAATGACTCGCGTTCCTTTCAGTGTGTCATGTAGCCCTTTCATTCTGGCATGCACTATATAAAAACATATGAGGAAACATAGAGTTAGAAAATCTAGATATTTTTGATATGTTGAACTGTTCGATCTATGTAGATGATGTTTTTTATGGGGCAGATTCCGTGGAACAGACTTTTAAGTACTGGAGCCTATTGAGTGATTAAAGATGGCGGAATGAATTTGCGTCAGTTTAATACAAATTCAGAGGAGCTCAAGAAACTTTGGGATGATTACGGAATAGTTAAGTCAGAAAATGAACTAAATAGCTCCTTAAAAGTATTAGGGCTTAAATGGTGTACGAGTAAAGATGTAATTTCCTTGAACATAGATAACTTGTGCGAAACATTAAATAGTTGTAGCACAAAACATTAAATAGTTGCTCTTGCACAAAACATTAAATAGTTGTTCTTGCACAAAACATTAAATAGTTGTTCTTTTTGTGGTAAATACCACAAAAATAAATATATTAAAGGTGACTGCTGCTATTTTCGATCCAGCAGGTTTCCTTTTCGCCATTTGTATTACGTGAAAAATTGATAATGCAAAACCTTTGGCAGTTGGGTTTAGAATTTGACGACGAAGTTCTAACTGAATATAAGCAGTTGTGGTCCGAGTGGAGCGGTGAAACCGAAAAATTAAATAAATTTGAAATTTCTTGAGAATACTTCCCCGGCAAATTGAAGCAAAATAAAGATAATGAACTGCCTTTATTCTGCGATGCATCTATTAAAGCGTACGGTGCAGTCGCATATTTTAAATCGGTTGAAGAAGGGCAGGTAGCATTCATTATGGCAAAATCTGGAATTGCACCAACAAAACAAAAACTCACATTTCCAAGGTTAGAGTTGCTAGGAGCATTAACATCGCCAAGACTTGCTAAAAATTTAAAAGAGCTGTTTTCAGTTCATGAAGAAAATATCTATCTGTCGAACTAGCAGTATGATAGTGGTTCATTGGATTCATAGTGCTCCTGAACGACGGAAAATGTTTGTAAAAAATCGAGTATCTGAAATACAATCATTAACTTGCCCAAATAACTGGAGCCAGGCTGGTTAGTTGAATCAACGAGTGCTTGGCTAGTAAATTTATTGCGACAACAGAATTTTCTGATGCTGAATTAAAGCGGAAAAAGTGTATAAATGATACCTCAATACTACCGTCTATTGCAGAAAGACCTAATCCTCTGTTGAATCTTGAAAATTATAGTAAACTAATTAAAGCTATTAGAGTGACTGAATGGATATTTAGATTTATTCACAATCTGAAAAATAAAACTGACAAGAAAACAGGACCCTTGATAGCAGAAGAACTCTTTACCGCAGAATTATATTTGATAAAAGAAGTTTAATATGAACATTTTTCTGATGAAATTACTAGTTTAAAGTCTGGACAGATGATTTCAAAAAACTCAAAAATTTATGAACTAAATCCTTTTCTAAGTGAGGAAGGAGTTTTGTTAGTAGGAGAAAAACTACAAAAATCAACTTTAAGTTTTCATGAACAGCATCCTGTAATTATTCCTTCAAAAACTCATTTTACAGATCTTCTGGTACGTGATACACATAAACGAGTTCTTCAGACAGGTGTAGCTAGTACTCTCATGATCCAGCGTGAAAAATACTAGATAATTAGATCCAGACAAAATGTGAGAAGTGTTATAAAAAAACTATGTACTGTGTCAGCGTTATACTCCCAACCAATGCAACAAGTTATAGCACCATTACCTCCATCTGGAATTGAAAATGCAAATCCTTTCGATGTTATAGGACTGGATTATGCAGGTCCAATTTTCGTTAAAAATGAAGATACGAAGTATTATATTCTATTATTTACCTGCGCAGCAACTAGAAATATTCATCTTAAACTAACAAAGATCTCACAACTAAATCTTTCCTACTTGCTTTTCGTCGATTCATATCAAGAAGAGGGTTGTGCTCTTTAATATACTCAGATAACGCGCGTACATTTAAGGCAGCTGATGCGGAGCTCACAAAGATGTGGCAGGTATTAAGCCATCCGGATGTAAAGAATTATTATGCAGCAAAGGGCATTCAGTCGAAGTATATCATCGAAAGCCTGGTGGGGCGGATTTTACGAAAGACTTCTGCGATCCGTCAAAACAATATTAAGAAAAATTCTTAAAAGAACATCACTGCTACCCGAAGAATTGGAAACTGTACCGACTGAAATTGAGGCTGTGATAAATCGTCGACCCTTGACTTACATCCAAGATAATGAGCCCAAAGTTCTGTCACCTGCTCATTTCTGCTAGAGCAGAAACTTGCTAATTTGCCACCTGTCAAATACACTCATGAAGTGTGCAGCACTAAAGAAACTCTTTTAAAAGCGCATATACATCGTGAAAAACTATTAAAGAACTTTGGAAAATCTTTTATAAAGATTATTTGTTGAATCTGAAATCTGCAAATTGTGCGAACAATCACCGTGCAAAACACGACTTGAGTGTGAACGGTATCGTTATAATACATGATGAGCATTTGCCACGTAACATGTGGAAATTAGGAAAGGTTATCAAACCTTTTACTGGTAGAGGTTGACTAGAGTGCTAAGAGTATTAATATTGTGTGATAGCATATTTCTTACTGAAAATGTAATCTTAATGCTACTTAATATTGTATCTATGCTTAATATTTAAAAAAAATGTATATTTAATATTTAAAGTTGAAATGTATATATTACAAAATTTTAAGGTTGTAGAAATGTATAGGTGTACTTAAAATTTAATCTAATTCTGAAAAAAGACAGGTTTCTTGGAATATTTTTAGTATTTTAGTTGCATTATTGAAATGTCATTTGTTTAATATTATCTTAAGTTATAGACATTCTTGATTTAAATCCCTGATGCTTGAACAAGTGGTAAGTTTACATGTTCTTGATGTTTATGTGACATTTTCTTGATTACAAAAAAAAAAAATTGAATTTGAGGTGTTAGAAACACTTGTCAGCAGGCATTCGGGTTATCAAACCACATCCTGTGTTGAACACGTGCGAAAATGGCATATCTTTTCTATCCTAACGTGACAAAGTTCGTAGTTGAGATTAAAAAAAAAAAAAAAAAAAAAAAAACTTGTGAAAGTGCGATTTTAGAGTCTTCAGATATAGCAGGCGCTGAGATAGTTCAGATAGTTGAGATTACTTTTAGCACTTGGAACGAATTAATCATACTTTTTGTAAGCTTTTGCAATGACTATTATAAAAGCATTATTATGCAATTTCAATTACTCATAAAATAATGAAAATATTTTAAACTGGTACAAATGACAGTTTAAATACATTCTTATATATTAAAAGTATATATTCTGATAATAATTTATTTTTACGCAGAATTTCACTCACTCCGTTTTTCTAATATTAGTTTTCTGTACTAATTTTCTATACGATACCTAGAGCCATCAAATTTTGAATCATATAGTCCTCCATTCAAATATGGGCACCTGGAAGACCGAAACTTGAATTTTCGATTTGTTTTATTATCAATTTCAATTTCATATTTAATTTAGAACTCAAACAATAAAAATAAGCGTTATATTTTCAAATTTTCACAGGACTAGTTCGATGGTTTTTCTGAACCATCATCCTCAGCTGCAAAAGAGCAATAAATTTTTGTTGTTTGACTTCTAAATTAATATTTGTTCGACGTGTTATTGTATTTTAATTAATTTCGTATTTCTTAAACTTTAACGAATTTTTTATTAAAAAACTCAACTATTGCTAAGCGAGGAGTGGCAAAACACTGTACGAAAAAAAATATTTTTATCTCCAATGCGCGAGAGTGTCTATCGGAAATTCTAAAGATATGCTGCTTTTAAATATGTTTAGCCTAAAGGGGGGTTATTCCAAATGCTCTCGAAATGTGTATGTACGTGTAAATGAAAAAAAAAAAAAAAAACTTTGGACGTAATATTAAATGAGAAAGCTGTCAGATTTTTTTCATTTATTTATTTTCATTTTTTGTTTTATTTATTTATTTATTATTTTTTTTGGGGGGGGAATAATTTTTTAAAGGTTGCTTTCTCTTAGTCTGCTAAAAAAATCATCTTCTCAGAGCCTCTAATTACTCCCATTGTTTTCGAGGTTTGAACAACTACACCATTGCATATTAACTTTATATTCACTCAATTCCTCTTGGCTATTGCTGTTGTCATTTCGAAGTTCCACATATGCCTTTATAGAACTTAAATTCTGAATTCCATCAAACGCACTTCATACATATATAGATAGATAGCTAGATATTGTATGATATTAAATTCACTTAGTGCGAAATCGAGTTCTGTTGCCTTTGGTGCCTTGATATATTCCGATAACTAACCAAGTCAGATACATTAACAATTTGGATAGAACCCTTTTGTCGTTAATCCTAATAACCTATTTTTCATATCATTCTCATAATCAGACTCACTGAAGTTATTGTCGGACGTTTTAGCATTCTTTATGTAGACAATATTCGCTCTTTGACAGCTGTGCAGCTATTATTTCGTTAAATGAATCTTTTATGCGAAAATCGATTAAATATCATGCTTTTATTATTATTATTATTATTATTATTAAACATAATACCGCAGGTAGCGACAGCCCAGGTTCAGTTCTCAATATTTTCCAGTTACAAACATTTTCTAAATACAAATTCAGTTTAAAAATATCCTCAGTGATAATTTTCAAATAAACGTCTTTAAGAGATCTAAACTTTCGCACTGCGGAGTTCTGATCGGTAGGCGAGGAGACGAACTTAGTTACATCACATAACATTCGGTATGTTCCCCGAGAGAGTTCGTGTCGGCATCGTTCCTCTCAAAGGGATGACACAGCTCTTCTCTTTTTTTACCCCTGGTTAGAACTGAGCTCGATCCCAAGCGCACAGGTTAGCTGCGCGGTTGGTTTTTCGTAGTTTTCTCCATAGTTAGTAGACAGATAAGTTTATACTTTCTCCGACGCTGGCGTCAATTTCTTACACAAGTTGGAGAAACGAAGACAAGAAGGAAGTAATGAAGATGTTCCTTTTGAGCAGACTTGAGTCAGTGACGCCATACGAAAGCAGACCTTGTAGTCGTAGTTTTTCCAATGCGTAACATGAATACCAGCCAGTTTCTCTTAGAAAGTTTTCCACGAAGACATTCTTCTCCTCTTGAGTGTTTTGGAATATTCGAACGTAAGCCGAATCTTGTTTTCTAACCCACCTAAACCGAAATTTTGTTTTCTGAAAAAAAAAAAAAAAAAAAAAAAAAAAAAAAAAAACTAGTTACAAAAAGAGAGGGGAAACTTTGAAGAATTTATACAGACATGATCAAATTAATGCAGTTGGGTTATTTATAAATGAAATAATCAAATATATGACTAAGATACAAGAATAAAAAAGGCAATTTTTTAAAACTTCGAAGAAATAGTCTTCTGATAAATTCTGCTTCTAATTTTATAGTTTTAAAACCAATATTTGAAAAAGCTGCCTATTAAATATTACTGAAAAATCTGGAATCCCATTGGAAAGTTGAGCCCCGGAGCACATACTTCTATGGAAATCAGACGGTGTAAGTTGGTAGTTTTCAAAGAGCTGCTATTCTATGTGATACAACGTGTTTAATTTAGTTTCAAATTTTAACAAAATTATTTAATAAACCGAGAGACTTAAAACCTTTTTCTCGATGAGTTAAGATTATAAACTGAAGTTTCCATGTTGTAGTTTTTACAATATTTCCCCTTTAGATCCTTTAAGATGTGTTACCTTATTTTTCAATGGATATTGAGCGGTACCTGACGTTGATTCATACATCCGCAACTTCATTTGTGTCAATTTTTATTGAAACATTCTATGACAAAGAACACAACAGTTTTATAATGCAGTAAAAGTCTAATAACGCTTTATGTGGTGAGATTTTGGAAAAGCCCTCGAAGATATACGCCTAAGAAAAAGAATGCCTTCGTGGGGGAATTTTTAAAGAATACTCGCTCGAAAATATTTAAAGAGAAACTTTAAAACACTAAAATTTTAAAGAAAACGTTTTATGAAAATTTCAAAGATTTTCATGCTACTCATGCTAAAATTAACGAAAACTCGCCTGTAGCCAGCGCGTTTGCCAGTACTTGGATTCGGGCCGAAATAACAGTGCTCAGCGATTTAACCGCTCGGACGCTAGTGGGCCTTCCCGGCACGTATATACTATCTTATAAAAATCGTCAAGAGGCATTGACGAGGCAAAAAGTGTGTCGTTCGAATAATCGGAAGTGTACGGTATTTGCTTCCAGAGCAGTGTCATCATGCTGAATATTGTTACGAAATGCCTAGCCGTGGTAAGGTAGCTTCCCCGCAAAGTTGGTTTAGGGTTGCCAGAAAATGACAAGAAGAGGCAGGATTGTCATATTTGGCGCGAAATCGCCCACTTGGTGACATTTGGCGATAAAACTGGCATATCGACGGAGCGAGAACTCCATAGACGGAGCGAGAACATTCTAGAACGACTTCTTACCGGTTTACCCCAGAATGTTCTCGAAGGCCGGTCGAAAGCTATATAAACCCTGCCTGACTCGAAGTAGCAGTTTATCCTGAGTTTATCGCGAAGAGTATCTAGAGTAGGTTGAGTTCTGTCGTAGTGTCTTGAGCTCCGAGAGCGATCGACCAAGTCGGGAGCTGTACTTTAGTGCTTTGACGTGAAGCTCTCTTCACCGTTATAGACTGAAGGCTGTGCTGCTGATTGTTTCAACGAGTTTGTCGTAGTTTTCGACGACTGGAACGCGTCTTTGGAACTGTTCCGTGTAATACTGACAAATCAATTCTGTTTTAATTGTTTATCAAGTGTGGGCATCAATCACTCTAAATCCACCAACCCTTACAACGCAACAATGTGTAGTAAAATTCTGCTGAAAAAACAAAAATACTGATCAGCTCTGAATTGCTGAATTGAATTGAAAGCATTTCTTCAAATAATCCTATTGTTGGACTTTATGAAAACGAATTTTGCTCAACGAAGGAAAGCAGATCGTGGGAAATCCCGTTGGAGTCAAATGAAGTGGAGATAGTCGTCGGAAATGTTTAAACTAATATTTCTTGGCGTATGGCTGTTGAAGTGTAAAATACATTCGTGAAATTTGCGGAACACAAATGGATATTCATACACCGCCTTTCCTCGCGCGCCCTATATGTACTAGTCTCAGCGTCCCGAAAATCAAGAAGGGATAATTACGCGAATTATTTAATTTTTTAAGAACGCAGGCACAATGCGAACATAAAAAATGATAAGTAGTCACGGATAAACTACAGGTAATTATCACAGTATTATTTCTGGAAAAGAAACTAACAAAGAATACACAATAATATTAACATTATCTTCATATCTAATTCCGTGTAACTTGAATCTTGCCCGTTCTTTTTGTAGCCTCTGTTACTTCTTAGACCTCAAATCATGCATAGATATCTAGGGAGGGGGAATGGAAAGCCGACTCTGTAAAATCGTAGACTGTATGTTGGCTCGTTTTTGCATTGCTGTGATGGTTCTCGCATTAGGCTAACATAAAATTTAACAGATTCGGAGTGAACTTCGCAGGTAGTTTGCGAGGGTTCGTCCTTGTTAGCAAGACAAAAACAATCACTCCGTGAACGAATCCCTTTTCAAATTTAGGCGAGCTCTTCTCTGAACTGATGGAGAAAGGAGAAAACTACGCGAATATTTTAAAATTTTCAGATTTTGGCGCTAAATTACGCGAGGAAATACAGTAGTGTTCAAGGATATTTTGATCAAGCATTCAACAAGCAATCGAACTATGGAAAGCTCATGCGACAACAATGCTGTATAAACTGTGCGTTATCTGCAATTTATCTTCTAGTATTTTCTGGTTATTAACTGTATTTCAGAGCTACTCTACGTACAGCTTCGTTTAAAGTTTCGCATTTTTACAATGGATTAAATTACGTTTCAAAATTGTTTTTTAGCATTGGCTTGATAAGTTCGATATTCTGGTATATTTGATTACTCGAATTCTGGACTTGCCGGACTATCTAACGTTTATCGTAATTACACATTCCACCTCGCGAATATTTTTTTCTGTTCTATATCTTCCAATGAAACCTGGCCAAACGTTGTTAAGAACATTGAAAAAGTTCAAAAAAAGAAATTTAATGACAGACTACACTGTTTGTACTGAAAGATTCCGCGCACGGGCTTAGTTAGTTTTCTTCAGTTTTGTTTTTCATAGTTGAATTTACTTCTTTGGCGATGACAATCCTCTCAAGTCGAAATCCCGTTTTGAAACTTTAAAAGGAATAACGCGCGTACCGCCATCTATGATAAAGATTTTGAACTATTCTGTTCTACGCTTAATTCGGTGAGCACTCTGCCAGTTTAAAGAAAGATAGATACTGATACTAAATCAAGCCAAGAAAAATATTATTTAGCGTTCATTCAAGTCTATTACATACGTGCAATTATCGAACAATTCATTTTACTAAAAGTTATTAATGCGTTTGGTTATTTCGTTCCCTTTTCACAGTCTGCAACGCCGAGGTAGTAAATAATAAAAAACCTGCTCAGATGCGCACATCAAATTTTCAACAATATCAGATACGAGGATAGGAAGAAATATTACAATAAGTAGTACTTTGACAAACAGAAACATCATTGTAATACTAAGTGTGACAATAATATTCATTTCTGAGTGATGTATAAGAATGGAGGGGGAAGAGAGGGAACTGTAAAAAATTGGAAATATTGTACTTTCTATACCACTTTAAAGCAATATATGACTTTATATTTTAATCTTTGAGTAGGTTTTTTTTTATTTTTTGGTCTATTAAATATTATTATTATTATTATTACTGTTGTTGTTGTTACTGTTACTAAACAATTGTTATTGCTATTATTATATTTTCCCTTCTAATGCGTAATACATATTAATTAGAGCAAGAATTTAATTTTGATTGAGGAAGGCAGAAAAGCAAAATTTATACTAACAATTTCAAGGCCGAAGACTTACATTACATTTCCGGATGGGTTATATCTACGAGAATGGTAGTAGTATTTTAAATAATTTGCACATAGTTAAATAAATATCATATTTTGCATTTTATAACGAAAATCTATATTTTTAAGCCAATGAAATTCCGGAAATGTATTCAGTACCGTTATTTTAGAAACTCTTCTACAATTCTCAAAAATAATCGAAGATAACGCGTTTCGCTAAAGCTATTGCTCCTACCTATAATATTCTAAATTACGATTTCCGACCTCTTTCCTTGAACCGTCCCTGTTAAAAGAATGGTTTACTTCATCGACCCCTCCCCTCTTACGTATTTATCCATAATATGCAGCATACAACATAATCATAATACAAATAATTGCACATAAAACAACTTAAAGCTAACAATTAGACTAAGTAAACTAACAAAAGTTGCAAAAAAATGGCTTACTAGAATTAAATTTTATTATTTTTGGCCCAAAGCGGCGTTGGCCAGAATAGGTATGAGTCTCGAAACGGCATTTTGCATCGAATCACTTTTCAAATTATTGCCACCAAATATTTACCTCCCTGTATTATATTTAAAGAAATGAAATAATGAAAAATCTGCATGAATGTATGTATGTTTCCACCCCTGTGTAAAATCAAGGGTACCTGGAACCATCCAGTTTTAAATAACGTAGCCCTCCACCCAGACATGGGAACCTGGAAACCCGAAATTTGAATTTCGAATTTGTTTTATTATGTATTTTATATTTTGTAAAAGTTTAGCGAGTTTTTGATTAACAAATTCGCCGATTTCTAATCTAGCTATGGTAACACTGTACGAAATAAAACATTTCTGTCTCCAGCGCTCCGGATTGTCTATCGGAAATTCTAAACATATGCTGTTTTTAAGTATTTTTAACACAAAGGGGCATTAGCCCAAATGCTCTCGAAACGTGTGTGTGTGTTTGTGTAAATAAAAAAAAACCCGCCCCTTTAGGCTTAATATAAAATCGGAAAGCTTTCGTATTTTTTATATTGTTACCATTTGCAACTTTATAAATAAAAATGAGTTTCTAGAATCACAAACTGTAATCGCCAAAAGCTCCATTTTAATGAACGTTATGGCTATGGTTGTTGTACTGGTGCAATGTTTTTAATATCTGGCATAAAACTGCACAATTCAGTAATAAGATCACGTCGTTCAAAAATATTCAGCCTCTTTCTTATTTTCCGCAGTTAAGTTATTGACTTGTCTAAAGCCTGATCTTAATAAGTAAAAAGAGGTTCCGTAACAACTTTTATTCCGGGATAATTCTCTCGGATGACTTTTTAAATTCCCAAGCTTATGCTTTGAATAAGACTCGTGTTTGAACATCCTCTTTCAATGCAATCAACTCTTCTTGTATTACAGCATCGAGATCGGATATATCGCATGAACCATGGTGGCACATTCAAATTTCCGCTTTCTAGGAAGTGATTCTTGTATATGCTGCAATATTTCTTCTGAGGAAATGTTTACAATCCTTTTCAGTAATGGCGAACCGCATTAAGTTATCAAAGATATGGAATTCTACTCGATTTAGAGTCGATATAAACAAGTCAACTTAGAAATAAAAGTGAAGATAATCGTTCTAGCTTTAATGAAATTGATGTCTCTTCCTTGTAGTTTGTTTTGCGTGGCGATGCACAATATATCGGCCAAGTAAAACATATATATCTTTTTTTTTTATGAATAGTATAGCCATAAATTTTTAAACTTCAAGGAAAAATTCCGCCTTAGTATTAAAAAAAAATGTCTGTAAGAAGCTGCAAATAATTACCCTCGTACCGCCAATATACCTTCGCGTGAACAAGCAAGCTATAGTAACTTCCATCATTACGTTCACACAGTTTCGCAAAAAAAGACGGTCATTCAAAGCTTTAGCTTCGATTGTACTTAGCTTTCGTGCATAGCTTTAAACCAGTATGAAGCTCTTCTTGAACATTTTAACTTTAAACTTTAAAAAATGATATATTTAAGAAATTACGTATTTTAAATAATAATAAATAAGAGTTTACATATTTTAAAAAATGTTGCTGATTTTTTAAATATCTTTAATGATTTTCATGCATTTTCTCCTTATATTTATTTTCTTTTCTTCACTCCTTATATTCTTCTATAGCTTTGTGTCAATGAACAATTAATTATCAATAATTTATTATTAATAGTTCTGTAATTAATGGAATCGTGATTATTCAGATCATTGCCAGTGCATATTCGACTTCCTACCTCCAGTCGCGCGCTTGATCATTATTGACCCCTTCAACATTCCGTCATTCTCCGGAGAGTCAATACCGACGCAGTCGCGAACTCCTGTACACAATCCGAAAAGTGATGCATTGTTTATAGTGATTCAACGTAAACGCCGTTTCGAGACTAGTGTCCTGCTTCGGACTAATGTCCCTTGTGGGCTAAAAAACTTCATTTAACAGTTTCTCTGCTCGAATAACCGTATATTAATGATAAACAGCATGTTCGCTACTATCTGTCGCTGACAATAATATAAAGCTTGCGACAACAAATATGCTTTTTACTGCAGAATTCAAATTCGGAAACAAGCTTAATTTCTTCTCATGTTTTATTAACTAACCAAGCTATAAGATTCCTTCATTGATTTTACTGGTAGAAAAAAAAAGTATTTCTTGATATGCCCCTGTTCCATGACATGTGTGTGAATGAAACTCGAAGTAATATTATTTCAATAAATTTTCGGCACTGCTTCAAAAATTACTGGTTTGAGAATTATCCAATCAGAGGTTGTAATGGAAAATCAGATTAAAGCGTTTATTATGTTTCGAATATTTATAGTGTAAAATTCGATTTTACGATTAGCCAATATTCTGTTTATTTATTTATTTCTATTTTTTTCCCTTTAAAATTTTTATTCTTATGAATGTGCACACTTCTTTACGTTTTCTTTAATTGTATTTCGTAAGTAGTTTATAAAATAAATTATGAAGGGCTTCGTAGTTTTCAAATGAAAGCTTGATAAAATTATAGTTCTATTTTTTCTTATTCGCTAATTTTGATTTCAGTTTCAGAACTGAATGTTATTATTGGTTGAAGAATGTTATTATTCTGAATGTTATTATTTTACATACATGCCTGCATGTTGGCTTTATATAAAAGTAATATAGTGGAATTAGTATTGAAATGAAACAGTTTAAAAAAATTTACTATGAGCAGTTACTATATTTAGGCTAAATTAGGAAACTAACTAAATTTAAAAGGATTATTAAAGATTTATTGCAAATTAAAGTTTGTATTTCTTTGTACCGACTTTTTATCTTACATTTATCTCTCCTAAATTACAAATATGTCGAGTTGTCTGAGATAGATTAACATTTCGCCACTGGCGTAAATAGAACTTTTAACGACCAGGGAAGTCGTGAGTTATCCTCCTGGAGTTGGCCTCTCCTCTCAATATACAAATATACAATCATAAAAAATGTCAAAATGACATAGGGAAATAAATTAAAACCTTACGTTTATTTTTGAAGAAAAGCTTTCATTCTAACTTTTAAAAATGATTTTATTATTTCCCTCGGTTTTTGTTCTCAGAACTATTCATGACACTGCAGAGTTCTATTGGATTGCTTTTGCTGTTATGTAGACACAACAGATAGGTTTCTGAAATGCAAAATACACATTTATTGTTCTTAAATTCTTTTAAAATAGCCTTTTATTTAGAAAACGCTTCTTACAATTAGCACCATTTATAGCAACTGACAGAAAACTTCGCACCTGTATTACAATTTGCTCTAGAAATTGTATTTCAGAATGCAAAAATTCAAAAGGAGTGCCCTCCCACATTTCTGTTTCATTTTCCCTATAAAACTCTGAAATACTTCTTCCAGAATGAGGAATTATTCCTTATTGATGCCACCATGATCATAATTTAGTTGATATTCGTAATCTGCATTCAAAAATTTCGACGTAGTAAGAAAGTTATAACGAAATCTGTTGAAATCACGTGGTGATTTCTTTGAATACTTTATCTGGAGTAAAAACAATTTTTCTTTTTCAGTTTAATTCCATATGTCAGTTCAGAATGTAATTATTCTTCACTTGCTTTAATGACTCACCTGATTAATTAATTCCTATAAAATAGAGTTGCATGCAAAAAATGCCATCTATAAAAATGTTCCGTCCTGAGCGGACTGCAGCTCTGCTCTTTACTGTGCCCAAACTGCCCGACTCTGCTCAGGCAACTTCTGATAAACTGTTTGGTTATTTTCAAGAATGTTTTCTAAAAAATACTTGAAAATAGCGAAAACTAAACTAATGGGTGGCTCACCTATTAGGTGCCTCCATAATAAAGTGACCATCACTTCCGGCCTTAGTAGTGGCCAAGCCAAAGTAGGCTGAGGACTCGCTGTTGGGGGGGGGGACTTTAGAGGAAGAAGAGAGGAGAAGGAGAACGTAATCGAATGTTACGTGAATAATAATAATATTTTACGAATAACCATTTTAAAAGCGTACGCTAGCCATTTCAAAAATCTCATACGACTCTTTAGCGGCTTAATCTGACATTTTGTCACAATTACCGTCTGTGTCAATAATTAGCTATTTGAGTATGGTCATCGGCGTTAACAGAAAAGGAGTCAAAAAAATTGGTCAAAAGAAAAGGTTTTCGCCATTAATTCAATATGATAGTGAATTCTCATAAAATAATTTTCAAAGAAGAAGTATATTTCATTTCTGTAAATGGATAATGGGAAATTTACGCTGTTTATAAAGCAAATTTCATCGCAACGCGCCCATTTCACTTAAGTCTAATTAAGACGAGGAACGTAATTCAAAATTTTTCCATAAAGTTCTGCCTGTCTTGCTGCCAAACTGCGGAGCCGAAAAGCTGCCGCTTCATTTCAAATTCGAAACGCAACGCAAAATCAATTTATTGTCTGCGATTTTCGCGCAGAGCGGCAACAGCTAATCCATTCTCGGCAGAACTCTATATAAGAACGCCATTCATTCATTAAAACCTTCTCATCTGGCAACCGAAAAGATGTTTATTTTGCGGCAATGCAATTAACGCAATTATCCCGCCAACTTAACGCAATTTCGAGTCGGCTTAAATTCCTGGCATTCCTTCCTTCTTCCTTTCATTAGAAGACGAGGCAGAAGAGTTTATTTTTGCAGCCGTTAATTCCCGCTAATTCTCCCGATGTGGAATCGCAGTCAATTAGCGCATTCCACTCAATTAATGCGAACGGCTCGCTGTAACTGTAACCCACTTGGAAAGGGTTGAAGCGCTTCTCGACTCGCTGCTACGAGTTTATATATAAAGATCGGGGCCAGGATTAATGTAGTGACAGATATGGAGTACGCCGGGGTTTTCCATTACCTCCCTATCCAATCTCCGCTCTCTGCCCGCAAGCCCCTCCCCACACCCCCTGGGAACGCTCACTTATTTTAAAACTCCGCAGTAGCACGACTTTACAATCCGAATGCACGCACTTTCACATCTGGCGACGAATCGTCGGAATTGGCGACAGGAACAGGAATTCATCGAATATTTTTAAAATTTTCCAAATTTTAAAACAAATGCGAAAAATTATTATTTTTTGGTTTAAAAGAGGCAGACGCCTAAACTTTTGAAACAAATTCAGAAAGGGCCATTTTTTTAAAAAAATTCTAAATTGATAGTTTAGTAAATACGTTCTGTACATTTTCTGTCGATATCATAATTTAATAAATATTCACGATCATTTATACAACGCATGCTCATTCCTCTTAAACTTTAAAAATCAAAAACATGAGATAAAAAAAAGCACGTGAGTAATAATGATATGCGTTTAGCTGTACTCAAAGATTCTCATTCTCGTGCATGCTCATAATTTAGTGGCACTTGGGCTCACGACACTCGGGCAAAAATCGAAAAGGAAGCCTCTATTGCTAGATGGATAATAGTAGAGTGGCACTTCCGCACAAAACCACATTTTCTTGATTATCTGTCGATAAGCTGGAGCGGAGACTTAAGATATGAATTTACTTTATAAAATTTTAAACTACTGGTTTGCACAAATATAGATTTTAACAAAATGTTTATATTATGTTTGTGCTAACGTGTAAAGAATGTTAAATAACTTAAGGAATAACGTGCTTTTAAAATTTCAAATATTCCCAAAATACAACAAACTTTAAACAAGTCAGTAGTTTTAGCTGATTTTTTTTAAAGATAAAAAAAAAAATGTGCAATTAAGATGACTTAACTTTAAAAATAGCAAAATTATATTTTCCTATAAAATAATATTTTTCTAATTTTCGTAACTCTAAAATCGATTATTTTTTAACATAATTAAAGATAATTTTTAAAATTTTTAGGCTAGAGACATAGTAGATATTCCTTTTAAACACACTTGCTTTTAAATTTTATCCACCTTATCACTTTAGGATTTGCACAACGGAAAACTCTGGATACCGATAGCGGCCGTGGTTTGCCTTTAGGTGCTGCAATAAGGGTGAAACTCGTTTTATGTAAATGTTCTAAAAACTGCCCTTTGGACGTAATTTAAGGATTTTAAATTACTTTTTAACATGCTAACGTGTTACCTTTATTTAAATATCATGTTCTTCGCACTGAAGCCATAAAATTCATTTCAAGAGCAATATCGCAAAATAATTTTAAATTGAGCACATCTTTAGGATTTCCGATACACAATCTCGCGCGCTGGAGATAAAAATGTTTCTTCTGTACAAAGTTGCCATTGCTCGTTTTGAAATCCTCGAGTTTGTAATTAAAAATTTAGCTAAAGTTTTATATGAAATTGATAATAAAACAAATTCCAAATATCAAATTTGGGCTTCAACATGCCCGTATTCGCAGTAGGATTGCGTCATTCAAAATCGGATGGCTCTAGGTACCGTTGTTTTATCACAGTGCCAGAAAAAAATATATATATTTATGCAGATTCTTTTTATTTAATTTCTTCAAATATAATACAGAGCGAAAATATTTGGTGGCAACAGTTTCAGAGTGATTCGACGCAAAATCGCAAAACGAAAACTATAGTGCCTCAGGGACAAAGTTCCTTGGACTAATAAACATTAATACTTATAAAAAAATCATCTGGAAGCTTACAGATTTCATATAACGCCCAAAAGGGCGTTTTTTCAATGTTTGGTGTGTCCCCTTTATTTATTAAATACCATGCTCTTCGCACTTAAAACACATAAAGTTCAATTCAACAGCAATAATACAAAATATTTCAAAACAGCATGTCTAGAATTTCCGATACACTGTCTCGCGCGCTGGAGATAAAATTGTTTTTTTCTGTACAGTGTTGCCACTGCTCGCTTTCAAATCGTAGAGTTTGTTAATAAAAAATTTCTAACGTTGAACACTTTAAATAGCTGGTTACACTGACGTTTCCGCTGGACATGAGCGTTACACATGTTTAATGAAATGAGAATATAAGCCAGATTCCTTAGAGAATCCACCACGAAGGGATCCTTTCCCTTAGACAGATATATTTATTGTGAATTAAAAGAATGAACTACGGTCAACTTTCTAACCCAAACCATCAGTATAAAAAGTAAATCTGTCTACCTGAAAGTGCAAAAAGAAAAGAAAATTACGCGAGATAACAGTAATCATCGCGGATGATGCCCGTCTAACGAACTCTGCCAAAATAAGAAAAGTTCTGATCGAGCCCTAACCGAATATAAATTTAAAGACATTGCTGAAGCTCTTTTCAAAATAAAGTTTTTAACTGCCATTTTTATCCTAGTTCTTCATTTCTAACAACGTTTTATCGAGTCATTATTTACATCGTGTTCTTTTGTCCTGGATACTGATTTAATTTACGTAGTCAGCTAAATATAGTGATGCAAATTTCCGTAAATATTTAAATCCATTTCATTGCATTGTTGTTCTTGTGTATGGATGTGATACTGGGTTTCATTTTATTTGTTATTTGTTAAATATTTGCATTTAGGGTTATAGTTTTAGATTTTATTTTGTTTGCAGTTGAATTTGTGGCCATATGTTTTATACATAAACGTTTATTTCTGGAACAGAATTGTAGACCTTTCAACTGAATCCAACAACGTTTACATTCCAAAAATAGCTAAAGCAGAACGCGAGGTACAGGCAAAAGAACCCCTAACGGGCATTGACGATATTTTTTGTCGCTAACTTGGCAACATTTAGGGATTTCTAACCAACTTTTCGTTATTTTCTAGGAGATTCGGGCCGTCACATTGACGTTTCCTTCTGAAAGAAGTTACCACAGCTTAAATTGCGCCGAAGACCGACTCTGGCTCTTCTTAACCCTTTGTTGCATACAAATAATCTAGAGAAGTTAAACAAAAATGTTTGTATTTTTCTACTTAAAATAACCTTAGTAATAATGAAAAAAAATTTATTCAAATTTCGTTTTAAATAATTGCTACAGTTTGTTCGCTACAGTGGACAGCATGCATATACGTACATGTATACGAATCTCTTCCCAACAATTTACGTTTATTGCATTTGAAACCATTTCCTGCCTTGTTTGCAGTGATCGTTACCATCTTCTAAATGGTGAATCTACAACTGACATGTACATACATATCCCCCAAAATACCTTCATTTCGTCAATTGTGATTGAATTCATTTTGCTTCGATCTTGTAACCTGTACCTATTGGATTCAAATGTCAAATGTTCTAGAAATTCCTTGTCAAACATAAGCATTTCCAGTGGTTTTTTGGCTTCATAAGCAGTATATTTGGGTTTCACTCTTTTCGGTAGATCTTTATCGACCCACTCCACAATTTTCTCAAATTGACATTTAAAATAAAATGTCTAAAATTACTAATTATGAATAAAAAATGGCAGCATAAGAAAACGTATGCAATATTATATAATGTTTACTATGAAAAATTGTACTAACTCGGAAACAGAAGTAGCAGTCATTTTCCAAATAGCAATGCTTTACTAATTGATGCTATACAGCCATCTATGATCGACAGTTGAATGTTGTAATAATATAGAATGAATAAACACAGGAATGGAATCTGTTCAGGTATTTGCAGAAGAATAAACAAATTTAAACTTTTGCCTACTAGAGTGGACATGATGCAACAAAGGGTTAATTTTTTTAGATGAATCGAATTTCTAGCCTGAGCTCACCGGAGGCCTGAATAAGAGGCCTCTGCTATTTATTTCATGAGACTGAAACACAGTTTCTGCAGAAAATTCTTTCGATTTCGAAAATTTTATCCTAATAATAAAATGAAATGAAAAATCGATTCTGTGTTCTGAATGTATGTCTCTCTTTCCCTGCGCAATCAAACCTTGGACGGAGGTTAAGATTTTTAAGAAGAATAAGCCTCTACTCACCTTCCAAATGCTTATTCTCCAGGAAGTCTAATGAATTTACGACGGTGGAGATATATTTCTTCTAAATATGAGTGTCTTCCCGCAAAAAAGAACGCCTGCAAACTTCCTGGAAGGATGTGACCAAATACGACGGACGAAAAGTATAATTTGTTACTTTGTTCTCAGCTAGTCTCGGATTCGGAGAAAATTTCCCCACTTGTCACAGTCTGGTTCACAGCTACAGTGCTTAATGCTCCTCTCTTCTTTTCCATACCTGCTCATCTTCCGTTAAAATTTCCTCCATACTCTGTTACTGTTCATAACATCTCTCCATTCTTATCCTTGATGTGTTAATTGTTTTAGATTTTTTCACTGGTACATAAAGTCTCGTCCTCCTTGTCAACATAAATTAGACGAGAACTCTAAAGAAGTGAGTGAGTTATCACTATGTCTTTAAAATCACGACAGAAACACGTATAAGATGTAAAAGACTGTTTTATTTAACTCGGATAAATGTTAGCAGCAGGCATTGCAGTTGCTTAAAGAACAGCCAGCATTTATGACTTAAATCAAGAGTAACGAATTTAACTTAACTGAGTAAAACGTAAGCTAGCCCAACGGCTACGCAGACAGAGAAATGCACAACCTAATATCGACGTGACAAGCCTAATGGCGAGAATAACGCAGCGGCCCAGAATACTGCTCTCAAGAGCAAACGCAAACGTGGCTTTCAGCAAGTGGAGCGGGCTCTAATTCTGCCCTCTAAAACCTTCCTTTAAATACTATCTCTTTTCTACTTCATTTAAATACACACGAGCTAGAAATTTGCATCCTAGCAGGAAAGCGGAAAGCCAGAAAGCCAGCAAAGTAAATTAACATATAAAATAACTCGTTAGTAAAACCAAATGAATCCTTATAGGTATACTGGAAAAAGAATGGCTTCTATCATTTCTTGAAATACTAAATTATACTATATATCCAGGGCTTAAATTCAAACAAATCCCCATTGAGCTATTTCTTAGTTTTTGAGAGAAATTCTAACTCCAGCCTGAGACCCAAATAAGACAAGGTCCAGTGTTTTATTTCATTATTTAACTATTTAGCATAAATCTAATAATTTACTAAATTTTTATTTGCCTCTTTACGTTTCTATTGAATTTTTACTTTAATTATTTGACTACCTTGCTAGTTATTTTTATTTATTTATTATTAATTATTATTATTTGTTATTGTTGTTCCTTTTACCTGGAAGCCTTTCGTAGGGCTCAACAACTATTAAAAATTAAGTTACAACAACAACAAATTTTTAACAACTATTAAAAATTAAGTTACACCATATAAATATGGATCTGACAGCCGGCAATCAGACAGGACAGAACAGGACTAAGTGTGGGAAGCACCAACACATCGCAATTGGCAGAATTGGTATCGCTCCTCCACAGGGCGTACTTAACGCCACGCATTGGTGTTAATTAAAAAGTTATCATTAGGGCATAGAGAACTTGTGGTACAGAGCACGGCCGGGAGATACAGTTGCTGATGACAATGAAATTACAATACAATAGCATGCATTACAGTTGATGGTGAAATATAAATATAAATATATGTACACAAATAAACAAATAGAATTGATTGAAAAAACATTAAACATTATTATCTTGGTTAAGTTATAGTGATATTAATGTGATGTTTTTGGGACAGTGTAGGACTTCCTAGATGGTTCACAGTTCATTGACAGTTCATGAAAAGTTCACGGATTGAGTCAGAGCTCATACATACAGTAAAGTTCACCAGTTCTAGTTATGGCATTTTTGTTGTGCATAACTGTGGTCGTATTGTCTAGGTGCTAGGCATGTGACAGTTGACGGAGGAGGGAGACGCCTGATGTTTAACAGAAGTTAACAGGCATATGTCCCGCGTCGTCCCCTATCTAGTGGCAGCAACTCCCAGGAACCTCATGAGGCCACCTCGAGAGTTTATTGAAGAATTTTATATGTACATGTACATGAGAAGTACATGGCCGTACGGAGGCGTCTTAAGAATACATTAATTTTGATAGACAGGCAAATGATTTGTTACATCTTGGTTTGTTAGATACTAATTACAGCATATAAACACATACACTTGCATATATAAAGACACATGCAAAACGCATATATAAACACATATAAAACATGTGAACACATTATAGAATAATAGAAATTAGATATTAGTTTGCACACACTTACACAAGGAAAACATATACTTATAATGAAACATAATTAAGCTAATATATATTATACACTTACACATATAGATCACATATAAAATGCTCATATAAAGCATGCAGACACACTGCAGAATATTAAATTTTGTTATTATATTGCTTGCACTTGTATAAGCAATATATACAATGCTTATATACTTTGCGTAGTTACGCAGTGCTTATATTAGATGCACGATGCTTATAGAGAGATAAACAATGCGAGATCAAATACACTATGCTTGCAGAGTATTAGCTATTAGTTATTATATTGCAGACAATTATACAAACAAAATAAAACACTGTACAACAAAACACAACACAGTCTTTACACGCAGCAACATGCAGACTGTGTTGCGTGATGTTGCCTAGCCGAATAATTCTATGGAGAGGTATTAGATTAAACCTAGGTGCTAGACAGCTGCTAGTAAATTTTCAGCTGTTTGTAGCTGTTAGTAGTTTGGTTTCAGAAAGATGGCAGTTTAATGAAAGTTAGCTGAATTAGTTAAGTTCATTTTGACAGTCAGCGCTTTAAATGCTTTCCTGGATTTTTATTTAAGTGCTACGGACCACTCTTTCGAAGCGTATAAATGTGGGTGATTTCGGAACTAACGATATTTCTCTTGCGCTTAAGGAGAAATTGCTTAATATGCGTTATTTACACATTTTTAAAAAGATTTCGGGATCGTTTAATTAAGGTTTAAAAATGAAAAAAAAAATTTTTTTGAATGTTCGATCTGATAGCCCTTTCCCCTCTTCTTTTACTAAAAGTCAACATCGTGATTTCCTTGGTAGAAGGGTTCTTCGTCCACAGGTTCTGATTTCTACTCCTCCTCCACTACTTTCCAGAATCCATCCAATCGTGCTGGGTTTGCGCTTAGAAAGAGTTTTCAAGAAACCAAAAGCACAATAGTCCATGGTTGAAATGTCAGGGAAATTCAGAGGAGTACGTTGAATGTAAAGCAGCGTAAGGCAGTGTTTCAGGATTTGAACATACCGCCAACATATCCTTTCACTAAATAATTTAAGTCAGTGTTTTTCACTGCTCTGGGGAAAAAAAAAAAAAAAAAAACTGAATTCTCAACGCACCCTATGAATCCACATCTTTATTTATTGTAAAATTAGTGAAAAACAAAAATAGCGATTAGTGAGGTTGGTTTATTTCTTTATTAATGAAAATAATAGTAAATGCACAGGGAGGGAGAATACGAACAAAACCCGTTATAAGTTAATGAAAAGGATAAGCATGATGAGTACTAAGAATGAATACGTGCAGTATGATTTCTTCATGACCCCGTATTTCCTGTAGTGTGGGACATAAGCTGCTGTTGTTTCTTAATCTGCATACCAAGTGGCAGAATTCTATTACTCTAAGAAAACTATATTAACAGCATTTTAAAGATAAGCAAGGAGAAGCAGCCTTAGCTAGGCGTAGTTTTGGAAATATATGTCAATTTTTCTTTTTTCTGCTGCTTCAGAAGAAGAACTTATGTTTGATTGCCCAACCTAAGACTGCTTTTTTTGGCCTAATTATGAATTTTACATTGGCATGCTTAGCTTCCGATTCCATATAATAACAAATAGCTTTAAAATAATTGTCCAATTTATACTCACATCTATATACATGCATTGCATTCAAATAAAATAAGATAGTGGTCTTAATTCTGACAAAACACCATATGAAGAGATCACACTATCTAAAGGGAATTATTTAATTTTTTAAAAGACGAGCTAAGGAGGAAGATCTTTTTTATGGGAAATGTCTTTTATGTTTTATGGGATTATAAATTAAAAATACTCAGCTAACTTTTTTTTAAAACTTCTCAATGCAATCTTTTTATTTTTATAGTTAGGGCATTCAGAAATATTTACATCATAATTTGTGAGTTTTATTTTAAAATTATTCGTATCTGATTTATTATCCCCATCATAATTTTGGTATTTAGCCTCAAAATGAATTTTATTCAGAATTAATTCGCATAGTCTTTCAAAAGCACTCTGCATTATTTTCTTTTTCTCGGCACAGCGTATGATTTTAACAGTTTCTATTGCGGCAATGCAAGCAAGCGATTTTTCATGCCAGCTTCGAATTCACTGCATAGAAAATATTCGCTGTAAATTCTTGCGTTCTTCACATTAATAGAATCATGTCTGTGACACATGCATCCCTTTTTTTCGCAAAAGCATATTGTCCTTTGAAAATCGTGAAGTACAATATCCTTACTATTCTCCTTTCCATGAATGTTACAGCATTTTGCTACAGTGCTATAATACTATTAACGATATATTACGATACAAAATTTAAAAGAAAAACTGGCTAAAATTATAGATACAAAATTTCCTTATTTTACACTGCTCAAAACAAATACCTGCGATAAAAATTAATTTGGGATGTTCGCATTGCTAGAAAATTGCTGCGCGGAGTATTTCCTGTTAATATCACATAGGAGGACCGCGTCGACGAAGGGTTATTCAAAGGAATGATGTAGCTCTTCTGTTTATATCTGCTATAAACCAGAAAAAAATTCGGGTGTCTACTTCTGCAGCGGAAACTGTTGACATCAAGATCTAAATTTCAATTTCGTTTGCTTTTATCAAATTTTCCTAAGTTTGGAAAAGCTTTTGAACTTGCCCAGAAAATGGGTCATCCATTCTTAAACTACCTTGAAATCGTTTCTTGAAGTCCAATTCCAACACTGAAGTTCACACTCATCATTCTTTGCTATGGTTAACAAATTTGAAACATGGCTAGATTCTCTTTGGCTTAAGCTTCTTTCATGCATTCGATCTGCCATAATGCAAAAGATACACTTTTCTTAAACTTAGATTCAGATCAGCATTTTGGACCTGACGGTTCGATTCATTGAATTTACTCAATAAATCTGTTAAATACGCTGTATCTGTTTTAGTTTTAATCAAATTTGCTATTAAAGCATCTCTTTTCACTTCCAAAATCTCTAGAACAAAGTTTGCGAATTTACAGAAATGGCTCAAAGAGGTATCCTTGGATAGCCAACAGACTACTTTCTGAAGAAGCAAAAGACGAATCTTCATCGATTTCAATAAATTTGTCATTCAAAGGATTTCCTCTGATTTAAATCAGGAGTAAGTAGCAGGGTTAGTTAGGCGTAAGTATTGAATAAAGCTGTATCGATTTCGATGATGATCAGACACGGAACCCTTTTCCGCAGAAGCAATTTTTTTCCCCAAAAAATGAAAGGAGCGATAACAATTTACATCGAAACTATGCCAGAGCAAATGTAGCGTCATCTGTCGAAGGAAATAATGCTGAAAAAGAACGCCTACTAATGAAACTTTGATTCTGATATTACACTTGCACTGCTAACCAAATCTTCCACGTATCATGAGCGAATAAAATCTTATATTAAGCGTATATTAGTCTTTATTTCCATATATTCCTTTCACGGTTATCAGTATTTTTCAAAGGAAACGTCGAGAACAGTTTGTCGATGCTGAAGCATGAAATAGAGGGGGCAGTACCATTCACTGATGGCGTTTTTTTAAATCCGAATAATTTTTCTTAAATCCGAATCATAGATTTATTTCTTCAATCTTTCGAATTCCTAACTTCTGAAATTATTCATATACTGTTGATGAAACAGTATATGAAATATATACACATTATATATACAATAAAAATAAACAAGAGTTTAGGAATTTGAAAATTAAGATTATAAATTATTAAAGTCATGCAGTCTACCGCGAAATTAATTAAATAATCGAGATATAATAATTAAATCAAAGTTATGTTTAACACCTTAATGGAGAGACAATACACAAGCTTGGAACAAAAACAGAACATTTAGTAAAGTAACTCAAATAATAAAATGCTGCAATGAAAGAATACAAATAGTTGAAAATTCTTTGGTCTTTTCAAGAAGCAGCCAAAACTTTTCAATAGAGCCACGTTTCGGAATTATTTCTTGACGACTCTGCTCCGATGTGATACAAAGCAAAAAATACTGTATGAAACTTAAACAATATATACATTTATATACATAATTTAAGAAAAAGACCTTTGTGGTCAAGAATTTTGCGCATTGAGCTGCAAAAAATTATATATATATATATATATACTAATACTGACTAAAAGGTTTTTTCATTCTTGGTTTTAAATTGAATTTCTGTTCCTTGGAGATGATATATAGAAAGTCTTCTTATTATAAATTATTAGAAATTATATCTATATATATATATTATAAAATTATATATATTATATATATATTTAACTATTCTCTTTTATTTTAGTTGGCCTTCATAGTCACAAATAACTTGGCATAATAAGTCAAGAACTTCATAACTTTTATAATTCTGAAGATAGCAGGCAGCGGCGGGAGCAGATTGGAAGGCGTGAAAGCCAAAAGCAAGTGTGATGCATTAAAAAGAAAACTTTGGGTGAGAAGAAAAAAGTTATGGTTTGTGATCAGTCAATTTCAGTTTCAAAGCAATGACCGGCTTCAAATGTATTAAAGCTTCAAAATTTATTATTGGCTGAAGCGTTTCCGCAGGAAGCATATGACAAGGATTAATTCGGAAATGGTTCAGCTAAGAGAGGTTTATTATAAACAATTACTATTTTCAGATCAGAAGTGGGAAAAAGCCCATGTTAAAATAAAGAATTAAGGGACTATTGTTTCAAAATTATATATATAAATTTGAAAAATACTATATACCATCTGCAAGGTTATAACGTAGAATGTATTTTATAACGTAGAATGTAGTATTAGTGCAAAGATCACTAATATCTTTTTATTCCGAATAAAATTATAATCTGAAATTCTTTCTTTTTATTACGAATAAAATTATAATCTGAAATTCTTTCTTTTTATTCCGAATAAAAGTATAATCTGAAATTCTTTCTTTTATTCCGAATAAAATTATAATTTGAAAAATTACTTTTCTAAATACAAAGCAAGAACAAGAAGTTATGTATGCATGTTTAGAAATAAACACACTAAAATGGAAATGTGAAATCGTTCTTAATTTATTTGAAACTTTCCATTTATTATTAAAACGATATAATTAATCAATTACAGCTTTAGAACTTTTGAAATTGGATCAATGATTTTTTTCTAGATGTCTAATGGATTACCAGTAATAAAGCTTTCAGAAATCGGTGAAATATTTAAATTTTTCTGTTCACTTCCTGTGCTTGGATTCGTAAAGATGGGAGTTTGGCTTTTCGGAACGTGGAAGAGTTCAAGATAAGGTGGGAAACGCACAGCATGGCTGGAAAAGAAGGGCGCCGCGAGTTGGCGAAATCGGGCAACCCCCCGGAATTCGCCGGATTTTCTCCGCCACATCACTCACATTACACCTTGACACTCGCGAACGAAAAGTCATTAGCGGTTGATGGGATCGCTAAACTGTCTTTGCACTTTCTGAAAAGGCGCGAATTTATGTCCGCGCGCCTCTAAAATTCCGGCCCGCCTCGCCGCCATCGATCCGGACCTTTAAGTGAAATTAATGGCCCGAGCCTTGAAGGCCGGAGGAGCGAAATTTCGCCGCTTCGGACCGAGGGATCAAATTTAAAGCCCGGGCCTCCCGCCACTGAAAGCTCTCCGCCGTCTCGTAACCGTTTCGCATTCCGCGATGTGTCCCTCCGCCGGGGGACTCTATTCCTCCGCAGCTATAGTGGCCGGAATTAATAGCGATTGCGAACGACCTGCGCGAAACGGCAACCAGTTTTAAGGGTTGCAACTGGCAGCGGATTGGACACGGCGCAAGTTGGGGGTAAATACCCTGCCCTGCCTTAACTCGAAATCTTGCCCTAAAAGTGGAAAATAACATCGAGGAAGATGCTTTTTCGGCATTTCCGTGACGGGAATGTTTCCTCACGATAAACTATTGCGGCGCTTATATGAATTTATTAAACTACCACTTTTACAATCCAACTACAGTAGTCTATTTCAACAAATCATGAAATAAAACTCTCTTAAGAATCGAAAATGCTCTTTTAGGCATTCTTTTTACAGTAAGAAATGAAAATACAGTAACATGTTTTTTAACTTGAGACGAACTAACCGGAAAAATTATTATTACAAACCACCAACATAAAACAAAACTATCTACAAAGAAAAAAAAGTAAAGTAAAACATGTTGGTTAATAGCAAGCAATTTCTGCTGCATGAACTCTGTCTGGAAAATCTGTTACCGAAACGTTTGAATCTTCTGAACAGAATAAGTCTAAACAAAAATAAACAAATAAATAAGTTTCTATAAAATTACCTCTCATTTAAATTACCTCTCATAAATTTCATAACTAATGACTGAAAGCAGAAAATTAATTTATCACGCACTTTCTTGAGAGCAAGAAATGAAAGAGTTTTTTTCACAAAAAGTCAGCTACAATTTGACATCACGAATGATAAAAGGGTGGGGTCTCTCGATAAATTTATATAGGTAATGACTTACATTTTTTATAATGCAATTCGATTATTCGATTTCGTTAGTTAGGCGCCCACACTTTTATTATTCGTGACGTAAAATGTTAAAAGAATTTCGTCAAGAAAATTAATCAATCTCTTGCTCGCATGAAACTATATGTAACGAATTACTTTTCTACTTTTAGTTCATTAATTATTTTATGAGATCTATACAAATAATTACTGTATAGAAACTTTTTACTTTTATCCTTTTAGTTTCACATTATCAATCAAATTACTTTAAGTAAAAATCCGGTGCTACTTTGGTAGACGGTTGCACGGATTTTGGCGAGTTTTTGGCAATTTTTCTTTTGGCGAGTAATACGACTTATGGTAAACCTATTGCTGGATAAGTTATTTATGGTAACCGATACCTTGTTGACATTTTATTTAAAAAATAATGCGTGTTATTGTGCATAAATTCCGTGTTTTAAATATTATTTATGGCTTCTAAATATTAAAAATCAATTTAATTTTGCATTTTTATTTGAAATAAAAATTTTATTGTTTATGATATTTTATGAAATTTTATGTTGTGAATGATGTAATCAATGACGCCACCTTACTTAAAAAAGTAATTTGTTTTAATATCTATAAATTTAATCTAATGCTTTAAACATTATTTATGGCTGTTAAATATTAAAATACAATTTAATTTTGCATTTCTTTTTTAAAATGATTTTATTATGTATGATTATTTAAATAATTTTAATTCTTATTTCTGTATGATTATTTAAATAATTTTAATTAATAAGGCGTGATGTAATCAACTCTCTGATTGGTTATAGAATATTTGTGCATTAATGAGCTGTAATCAGCTCCCTGATAGGTTGCTGAAAATTTGTGCATTACCGCGCCATTTTAAAATTTAATTCATATCTTCGAATTCCTTCAAAAATGTCTCCTTCAAAGATAAATGTTGTTTTTGATAAGTACCAAGAATTTTTGGTTTCGGAATCAAAAAATTGTCCTTTGAGACCTTATTTTCGCCAGCCTGGCTTTCCTAATCAAAGATTTATTTATAAATTCTTACAAGGGCCAGAGGAAATTTATTTTAAATTTTTGGAGGAAACGTCGCTAATTGTTTCTTCAATGAAGTGCGAAAATGTAGATCACAGATGAAGACCGTTAGAAGAGCCGATTCTGAGACGGCCGTATATGATATTGTGGTCATGTTGGAAGAAATAACCGCTGTAACGGTAAGAAAATTATTAGACATTCCTTCTTTTTTACCGACAATAAACTAATTGCTGTCATTTTAGCTCTAGTGTACGAAGCGTTCTTATTTACTTATTTTAAAGTATTTAATTTAAGTAATATTTTAATTCTTTTAAACGTTGGTATGATGGTTTTTAATTCGATATTCAATTTACGTAATATTTTAATCCGATTAAACGTTGGCGCAATGTTTTTATAGTGGTATTTTTATTCTATTTCTATGCTATATGAAAGTAATAATTTAACCTTTCTTTAGTATTTTATACTCGTAGTAAATGTATTTATTCTATATAATTAACGTATTTTAAAGTATTTAAATTTAATAATATTTTAATTCTTTTAAATGTTGGATGATGTTTTTTATTTCGATATTCAATTTCAGTAATATTTTAATCTAATTAAACGTTGGCACAATGTTTTTATAGCGGTGTTTTTATTCTCTTCTTTGCCATATGAAAGTAATAATAACCTTACTTTAGTATTTTATACTCACAGTAAACGTATTTATTTACACTTGACTGCCATCTTAAAAAACGACATTTTCAACAAAAAAAAATTAATCCATTATTTCTAACGATATTTATTTTTTTTTTAAGTTTCGAATACTTTACTATGCGTAAAAACAGCGTTTTTCAAGATGGCTGACGTTTGTAGAAATCGCGCCAAAAATTGCGCCAACGTAAATCGCCAAAAATCCGTGCAACCGTCTACCAAAGTAGCACCAAAAATCCTTTCCTTATTTCAATATAAGGATATTGAACCTTGTAGGAAGAAAAGAGCTAAATTTTCAGAATGAACAAAATACTTTTATTTGAATTTTAGAACAGAACAAAAAAATAAATGCAGCAGCTCTTAACTATTAAAATTTTTAAACTCTTAACTGCTACAGTTAAAACTTACAACTATTAAAAATACTCAAAACCTTAAACTCTCTAAACAAAATATATAAAAATCTTCCGAATCCTCTTCTTGTTGCCACACTGTAAAATGCAAGTTCTTATCCTATTATTTATATTTCACGTTCTCTTTAAGTCACGATCTTTACAAATCATGATCTTTAGAAGTCACGATCTTTACAAGTCATGATCTTTACAAGTCACGATCTTTACAAGTCTCCCCACAAGAAGCACATTCGTCACCGTAGAGACAATGTTGCTCAGAGTTCATTGAGAGAGAAAGATTTAACAGCTAACCTTGACAAAGCATCAGCATTCCCATGTGAACTTCCCTTGTGGTATGTCACAGTCATGTTATACCGTTGTAACGCTAAGGCCCAACGAGACAATTTAGCACCATGAGGGGCGCTTTGGGTCAAGTAGGTGAGGGGATTGTGATTAGGCACAATTTGCACTTTGGCACCGAAAATCCATGTGTCAAATTTTTTCAAGGCTTCGATGACACAAACTGCTTCTCGTTCGAAGGTTGACCATCGTTGTTGACAGGGCGTTAGTTTCTTGCTGAAAAATGCTATGGGCATTTCTTTTGTAAATGGCTTATCTTCATTATCATTCTCACCTATGGTAGGCAATCCTAGTAGCTGTTGTTCCTTATCATCTTTCTTCTCTTCTATCTTTCCAATGGCTTTGTCGAGTAGCTCATACCATTCATCAATTGTTTCAGCTTTATCAGTTTCTTCAAATATGGGATTTCTGTGCTTGGTGAAAGTCTTATAAATTAAAAAAAAATCTCAGCAATTTTTTCTTCTGCTTTTTCTAATAATTCTTCATCAACATGATGTAGATCGTCTACCTCGGGCTCGGGCTCTTCTATTAATTCAGCAGTTTGTTCCGTTTCTCTCTCGTCTTCCAGTTTTTCGCTGTCATCAGAATAACTTTCTGTTCAATCTTCCATGTTTTCACCCTTGAACTTGAAAGGTTTCTGTGGTTTTCAGTTTCATTGTGGATGACATTTTCCTTTTCAGTTTCAACTTTTGTTGTATAATCCACACTTTCTTTTTCATCTCCCAGTTCAACAGTATCTATGCTGTCCTTATTGTACTTTTTGTTTCTATTATCACCCAGAATTTCTTTTTCAGTAAATTGTAATAGTTCACTGTTATCTGCAAGTTTATTTTCACTCTCAATATCTGCAGCTTCTGTGTGATTTAAATTTTCATTTTCAGTTACTAAGTCAGCTTTCATCCTTTCCTTATGGATTATTAAGTCATTCTTTTTATCATCTACTTTTAACTTCTCGTTTCCAATTTCAGCAATATATTCTTTCTCTTCTATGTTCTCATCATCAAGATTTACTTGAATTTTATTGTCAGCTGCAAGTATTTTTTTTTCAGCTGCAGTTTCAGCATCATCTGTATTTTCTGTTTTGGTTACTGGCTTCACTTGAGTTTCACTTTCATTGACAGTTTCTTTTTCAACTGGGATTTCAGTCTCACCCATAAATTCGTTTTTACTTTCAGGTGGCATAATTTCTACATCTGTTATTTTGCTGTCAATTAACTTTTTCTCTTTGAGTTTCTTTTCTGTTTCTACCCTCTTAGTTTCTTCAGTTATAATTTCTTCCTTCTGTGCTTCCTGTTCAACAATTTTACCTTCTATCATTTCTGTTTTCTCTATTTCTGTAAAGGGCAGTTCTTTACAACTTTTACAGAATTTTTTAACATCTTGCTTAATAGTAGGCCAAAAGAACGAGTACTTGATTCGTTGAATCGTCTTTTTCTCACCGAGGTGGCCGGCAAGAGGGATTTCATGTGCCATTCTTAGGACTTCCCTTCTTTTTTCTAAAGGTAACACAACTTGCTTAATGTTTCTTAAGATATATTCGGAATGAAGTAATGTGCCATCATCGAAAGTATATGAATTTTGATTTTTATTTGCCCATTCAAAGCATTTTTTAAGAGTTTCGTCTTGTTCTTGATGTGTCTTGAATTCTAGTCTTACTCTGTTCATTGTTTTCAGAGACTCTATGTTTTCTTGGGAAATCTGATTAACAACAGCCAAATTTGTAGTATTGTCTTCAACTGGTGAGGGTTTATCATCTGTCTCTTTGTACTCTAAGGGGGATGTATCCCAATGACGATCACTGTTCCACAGTTCGATATTTCCACAGAGTGTTTCATAAGCTGAAGAACTCAATAGCAAGTCGGTAACTAGCTTTTTTGAAACAGCACACGTAATGGACACTCTACCGTGAAAATCATCGTCAATATTCATCTGGAAAATCTTTAGTGGAGTAATTTCGTTTTCACCAAAAGCAGAAGATATCTCTATTTTACTTTCACTTTCGCAAGGTATGTTGTCAACCAATTTCTCACGGACTACTGAAATTTGTGCTCCCGTGTCTGCGATTCCATTTAGAATAATATCTCCACATTTAACTTTGACAAGTTTTAATTCATCTATGTTTCTAGACACGTCCACTGATTTTGAGACAGGAATAGAGATCTTGGCAGTTAGCACTTCTGGTTTTTCTTTTTCTGCAAGGGGTGCTTGTGTTTGTATTAAGTTGTTTTGTGCTGTTGCAGAAGCACTTCTTGGAATCCGATTTTTGGTACATAACTTAGATGTATGACCTTCTTTTCCACAATTATAGCAAGTTAGTTTGAAACTAGGCTTTTGTAGTTCGTCACTCTTACGGGATGGGTACACTCTTGGCGTGTTTTCAGCGGACAGAGATTTATTTCTGAAAGCTCTTTCTGGAAGTGGAGAACGAGGTTGTCATTTTTTATTAGTTCTGTCTGCTGATGGATTACCACCAGTCCATTTTGAGATATTACGAACGCTGTCATATTCGTCAAGTTTATCAGCTAATTTGGTTGGAGAAACGAACTTCGCCCAGTCGTCAAGAAGATGGTCTCTTACTTCATAGGGTACTCTTTTCTTAATTTGGTCAGTAATAATCAAGTCTTTTAACGCGACAAAATTTGTGATTTCAAGACCATTGATCCATTCTTCAAAATAACTTGTAATTTCGTAGCAAAAATCTCTCCATGATTTTTCAGCGCTTTTGGTGCATCACAATTTTTTTTCTAAAGCTTTCAGGATTTAATTTAAATCTCTTCAATAAAATGGCCTTAATGTACTCATAATCTTCAAAATTTTCTTCAGATTCCCTACCAATTAATTGAATGATTTCAGATGGCATTAAAGTCAATAAACATGAAACCCAATCTTTAGGATCAATCTTTGTCCTTTTAGCTTGTCTTTCAAATAAGGATAAATAAATCACAATATCATCGTGTCTTAAATTGAATTTGGGAATAAGCTTAATTAAATCAAAATTATGATGTCCATTTTCATTTGTTGGTGGAGTTTGTGTTAGTCGAACATGAGATTCAATTTCGAGTTTCCTCAATTCAAACTCCATTTGCTCTCTTTTCTGCTGTGCTTCTAATTCTTCTTTCCTTCGCTGTTCCTCAATCTCTTCTTTCTCCTTTCTTCTCTGTTCATCAATCTCTTCTTTCTCCTTTCTTCGCTGTTCCTCAATCTCTTCTTTCTCCTTTCTCCGCTGTTCCTCTTCTTTTCTTTCCCTCTCTTCAATAATCGTTAAAAACACTTCTTTAGCAAATGCTTCATCATATGTATCACTTTGAATTATTTCATTTTTTATCGCCACGATTTTCATACTTGGATCTACTTGAATTTCTAATTCAGCAGCTAAAACTAGCAAATCCTCTTTTTTCCCACGTCCCATAAAAGCCATGTCTCGATTTTATTCAGTCAATAGACTCTAGTTTTATGAAAAGCAATTTTTTTCTCTTTTCTTTTTCTATTTAAATATAATTCACAATGAATTTAATTTTATTCGACACGAAAATCAATCAGTAGAATCAATACTTAATGTGTTGTTCACCTACTCTGGCGAGTCAAACGAAATTACATTTGAACACTGGCGTATTCATTACTTTGACAAGTAAATAAACTAAGATTCCATGACGGAAACAATAATTAACTTTTCATAATCTTAATTAATTATTTTACGTTTACAAGGTAAATTGAGCTCTCACCTGAGTTATTTTGGTTCGTAATTATATGCGGGGAAACCCCGATCCTGTCGACTGCGCCAGTAAAAATCCTTTCCTTATTTCAATATAACGGATATTGAACCTTGTAGGAAGAACAAAGCTAAATTTTCAGAATGAACAAAATACTTATATTTGAATTTTAGAACAGAACAAAAAAATAAATGCAGCAGCTCTTAACTATTAAAATATTTAAACTCTTAACTGCTACAGTTAAAACTCTTACAACTATTAAAAAAAAACTCAAAATCTTAAACTCTCTAAACAAAATATATAAAAATCTTCCGAATCCTCTTCTTGTTGCCACACTGTAAAATGCAAGTTCTTATCCTATTATTTATATTTCACGTTCTCTTCAAGTCACGATCTTTACAAGTCATGATCTTTACAAGTCACGATCTTTACACTTTATTTAGAATTTCTTCTCAGAAGGTGAAAAATCACTCTTTTACTTGCAATACTTATGACGTGGTGACGTGATAGACTTAAAACTATATTTCCCAGTAATGCCGAAGGAGGAAGCGACTTTTGTTTCCCATTGCAGCATATTCTTTTAAGATATGTAGAAAACTGCATAATTAATATATTTAATCGTTCTGGTTTTAAAATAGGTTCTGGTTTTAAAATAAGTTTTGTTAAATCTGTGAAATTTCAAAATTTTGCAACCGATACATGTTTTAGATGTTGAAATTTTAAAAACCATAATTATCAAATACTTGAAAAAAATCGAGCGATTTTTGAAAATTCGCTGAAAATTCAGTAATTACATTAAAACTCGCACACAAATCCCCCCCTCCAGGTTCCTTCCTTGCAGCCTCATCGTGGCGATGGAAAGGGCATTGGTAGAAATAACGTTGAGAAATTTTACTCCTGGTAGGGACATCCTAGGCCATTCATTATGCTCTGCTAATGCTTGGCAGGCACTGCAGCAAAGTCAGTCTTCTACCTTCGGGTACTTGTGGCACTTGGTACTAACAGAAGTTGCTCATTTTTTTCTCTTGACCGTAATTAGTTCGTCTATTTTATCTCATAAAGCATCGTATGTCGCTCTGGTAAACGAGGACGTGGTCTGGGTTTAAGAAGGGGGCCCAAATCAAAGGCTTTAATTTACAGTTCTTGGAGACAACTACCGACACATTCATAGTATCGTATTGCAAGTCCTAAAACTGCTATTGATTTCAAGGGTGACAGGAAGGACCAAACGGCTGTGGCTCGGTTGACTCAGCACACTTAGGGACCTTCAGATTTTCCTGTGGTACTAAAACAATTCCAACTTGTACCAAATGTAAAAACCGTAAAGACACTGAGCAGCATCTACTTAGTTGTGTTTGCCTTGATGTGTGAAGATCTGATGAAGAAACTTAATTTCGGGATGGAAGTCGTTAAAATAAATGAACTTACGCAGATGGATTTCATTTAAAGACTTTTTTTGTCCTCTGAAAACATTTCTTGACAGTCAAATTCTGAGAGTTTTAGCTTGTTCATTACAGGAAGATTATGTGCGAAATGTGGTTTGAACATTAAATTTAAAAAAAAAGAAATTAAATCGAATTTTAAAAAAAATCTTTTCACTGCATTGTATTCACGAAATAATGCGAGTCCAAAATTTGGACACGACAGCTTACCATGAATTAGTTTAAAAATCGATGACAAATTGTTGACCATAGCGATAAACACCATCAGATAAACTAAATAAAAGTTTGTAATAAAAAAAATTGGATTTTATTTCAAAGTTATGGGGTAAAATGTTGACTTTACAGTTAAGCGGGTAGTAAGATGCTAATAAATATAATTCTGAAAAGTAATATTTTCATTTAAGAAGTGATTTTTACTTGGATCCCTCAAAACATTTCTTGGGTTCTGTTGTAAAATCTGCTGTGGAAAAATTCTGCCATGGAAAGTAAAACCTCTCTCAAAGAAAGCAAAATAAGTTCGGGCTTCTATTGTAGAGTTCTAAATAGAGTCTCAATTAAGCCACTTATTCTTACGAAGCATCAGTTTTGATTCGCTCCAAACACCAGGAGAGTGGAAGGGGCCGGCTGCCTTCAGTGACTTCCGGCGGTTGCACTTCGGTCACTTCCTGGCTAGTGCCGGAACTACGGACCGTTACTCGGAAAGGATTAAGAGCATTAGGCACCCCAAACATTTCCCCAGTGCCGAGAGAAAGCAGAACAAAACTTTGCTCTCTAAATGTAACTCTCATTCTTGCTGCTTATTGGATTTCCTCCCGTTAATGGCATAAATTTATTGTAAAAACCCCAACGGTGCCTACTGTAGCCTGACCATCTCATGTGAATTCTTTTCTGAAATTAAGTTTCATTTGTTCGAAACTAACTATTAATTTTCTTACTTCGTAAATAATAAGTAGATACCCATGGGTGAATGATGAATCCAAAATTTTAGTTTAGAATGCCTGTCTAGTATCCGAAAACGTAAACTAAATTTAAGCAGAATTACAGAATATCTCAAAATCTGTAATTTTGTTTCTATGAATTTCTGCACAGTAAAACCTTGCCAAATGCAAGTTTAGCATTTCTTATAAACGTTATCTTAATTGTATTCAACTCTAGAATTTCATTCATATGCGGTTCAGTGCTCATTTATTATTATTGAACGTTGTCTAGCATCGGCCAGAAGTTACCGGCGATTGTAAATGATTTATATCAATTGAAAATGAAGCCAAAGAAATCGCACGAGGTGCAAAAGCAAATGGAGTCGAATGATGTTTTCAGATTTTTCAGAAGGAGTCAAAGAATTAATCGAGAAATGACGAGAAATTTTCCACAAAACTAATCGAAACTAATTTACTTGGAAAAACTATTCTTGACAGTATCACAGAATACAATTAGTATTTACAGTTCAAATTACTAAGCAAGTTAAACACAAAGTAATGCAAAGCGTATCTCAAGAGCGAAGCTAACATGGATATGTCATTAGTCCGAATTCAGCTCTCAACTAACAACTTACAGCAGATTATCTCTCCGGTTTTACATAGTTTTCACCCGGCCGCCGAGAAAATTCTAATAAATTCTATTTTTTCGAAAGTATTGAAAGGCATACACGGTTAAAGTTACATCTAAGGGCCGGATACGATTGCAGTTGCATGTAGTGATAAATTACATTTATTTAATTACAACACCCATTATTATTATACAAGGACCGGACGGCAAAATGCCATACTATAGTCGTCAAGTTTGGCGATATCTCGCCAATTTACCGAGATAGCTATTTAGTACTTAATGTTAAATAGATTAGCCCCTGTATTCTAATTTTTCTGGCAGAGCATCACTTCTTTAGATTTTCATGTTAGATAAAATACCCGCCCCCCGGAAAAAAAAAAAATCTAGAATTTCACTAAAATTATTTATATTATATACAAAATTCGCAACATTATATTATTTTCTACTAGCGAAGCATCGGCATGGCGCTGCAACGAAAAATCGTGCGTAGAAAACGTTTAATGAGCAGAAGTTTTTTTTTTTTTTTTTTTTTTTTTTTTTTCCGCAATGGCGGGCCTTCAGCCGATTTCAGCTTGGCCACTACTTAAGCCAGAAGTGGTGATCACTTTATTATGGAGTATTATTTGGTTTTACGATCGGCTTCCCTAACCACTGTACTATCTGGGCAGCACTGAGCAGAAGTTCATTTCATGCTTCGCCGATTGCAGCTATTCGGCTTATTTACTTCTGCTGTCATGAATTCCATGTTGGTAGACTTGAACTAGAAATGAAGCATTCTAAAATGTCAAGTGGAACAATTACGCTTTCTTACTTGAGGATTAATTTCTTTTCTCTTTCATTTTTAAAAAATTTACTGCTGGGTTCCCGAGCATGCAGAAATAAAGGGAAATGAGCTGGCAGATATCACAGCCAAATCTGCTGTTGTACTATCCAGTCGTCTCATTCCTCTTAGACATATCTGTTGGGTCATCAAAGAGAAGATCCGAAAAAAATGGCACCAACATCGGGACGTTCAGCTTCATAACAAGTTGAGAAGTATAAAGCCTAGAACTGAGCATTGAGATTTTAGAAGTAATCGTAAGGAGGAAGTTCTTTTGACTCGCCTCACAATTGGTCACACTAGAGTGACACATAACTACCTTTTGAAAGCTGAGAATGAGCTTGTTTGTTTGAATTGTAATGTTTATCTATCAGTCCGTCATATTTTAATTGAGTGTCCAAGTCTTCGTCAGAAATATTTTAATAGCTGCGATTTACCTCTCGACCGTTTAATCGGAAGAGAGGTCAATTGTAATTTATTTTATCATTTAAAAGAGACTGGCTTCTGTTACCTAATCTAATCTGATTTCAAGAATGTGTATTATAATTTAATGTTTACCACTTGTGTGCTTTTACCTTGTTTTTATATGACTTCATCCTCTGGATTAGTTTTGATTTCATCAAATTCGATCGTCCTACCTCGCGTTTGGCGCATTGTAATAACTTTGGTTTTGCGCCAATAATCTCACTCACTTTTTAAAAATTAGTTTAAATTTAATAAAAGAGTCATACTTTCTCAAGAAATTACATATCTTTAAGGTTACCATTCTGATCATTAGTTAGATTTCGCTCCAACGTTTACGTTTGATGCCAAATGGCATCCCGTGTGATCGCGGTTAACGCTGTCATGCGGATACTGTTATCGTATTTCCCACCTATTTGTGTACGGAAACATAGAAAATATACATCGCATATTGTCATCAATAATTCGTTTAAATATAATCAAAATATTAGAAAATATATTTTTCAAACTCATGTAAAGAATCCAAATTCAGTGATAATGGATTTCAAAAATTGCCAAATGACAGAGAAATGTTGCCAATTAAGCGCTTAACAGTTTGGATTTGATTTCAATCGACGATTTAAATATAGGCAACAAATCAACCTTAGTCCCACAAAGATTTTGAATAATTATCAATTTTTGAAAGTGACTAAAGCTGCGTTTTGCTTAATATTAACTTTTGACATGCTTAAAGTAAGAGATGACCTCTGAGTATTAAGATTAGAGATACAGCATGGGTCGAATAATTACAGAAACGCTATGAACCGTTCATAAATGAACTTTTGCAATAAAGACACTACGAATAGATCATAAACAAACTTTTGTCTTTCACTTAAAACGCTTTAAAAGTGATTCTTTATATGTTTCTAGGTGTATTTATATTAAACTAGTCGCTATGCGGCCAGCCTTCGACTAGCTTTTAAAGGTACCGAGAAAATGCCTAAAGGAAACACCAAGATTAAATTTAAAAACTGTACAGAGTTTTACTCTGCAGAACAGCTTTATCCGCTCGCCAAAAAAAGAAAAATTTCAATAAAAATTTATTACATATAAAAAATTGCAATGAAATAAGCAATAAATTTCATATTTTCAAGAGGAAACAGTCAGCAGTCCAGTATCCAAAGCAATGAATGAAAAACTCTTGCCAAAACCACATTTCTAAAATAATGAAATTACCATCAGAAAGCCATAACCAATCAAAATTGTGCTTTGTGGATGACATGATTCAAAATATACAAACCTCTTTGCCGTTAGCTAATAAAGAGAGGGGGGGAAAGGAAATTTTTTCTGTTGGCGCCTCGCGAGACACATGCGTGTCAGAATAAGAATATTGCTATGTGTATGTTGCCTGTTCAAAAATCAAAAGAAAATAAGTAGCATTTTATCTCATATTTTCAACAGTCAGCAGTCCAGTATACAAAGCACTGAATGAAAAACTGTTGCCAAAAACATATTTCTAAAAGAATGATGATTTCTCTTCAAAATGATGCGATTTCATCAAAAAAGACAAAATAAAAGAAAAATCTGATTCAAATTTTGAAAAACATCGCTTCGAGGTGCACTGGCTCTTGTCTAGATGCACCTATGTACCAAATTTCGTAGCCCTGGGTATATTAGCTTACGCGCAGCACGAACAAGACAACACACAGACACTTTCTTTTATTATATGTAGAGATCAGGTGAATTCGATTGCTATTTTGAAGAATATTTTATCTCATCCTTAATTGTTATCAAAATAGCCGTGGACAAAACTTGATCACATTAAGCGGTGACTGCTCTAATTATTTATTAGACATGATACAAAATGTCTACGCGACCAATCGTCGTCTAGTTAATGGAAATTTTGTAAAATGCCGGCGTTGATTAAATTACCAAGATTCAATCGATTAAGAAATTCGTAATGTAATACTTATTTATTTATATGTTAATTACACCTGTAATTAATTATGAAGCTGGATGAATTTTTCTTTTCCTTCGCGCGAAGTCGCCGCGAAAATTTCCTGAGATTTTAAGATCTATCACAAGGAATTGTGATAGATCCGCAGATTTCGTCATTTGTCTACGATAAAACTATGGCGGTAAGCGTACCTGGGATATAGAAATTATATCAAGGGTTCCGCTACGTTAAATAGCTCGAGAAATGCTGAATGTAGACAATCCCCGTACATACGTTATTCATACAGAAATGGACCGGTGTATCTAAAAGTATTGTGTCGGCCATATTTCGAAAACCCCTGCAAGATGGGTTTTCAAAAAAGAGCAACACTTTTCGCTGAGCATGCAGATTGCGTTTTGCATTCAAAAGGCTCCGTGCTTGAGGGAATTCATTTTGATGCAAACGCAATATGCAGCTAAGATGAATATGTTGGAAGATGAGGATAAACAATCGCATCTCGTGCTTTTCTATCCGAAAAAGATGAAGACTTCTTGCACTACCGCATTTCTCGTTCTCATTCGAAAAAAAAAAAAAACTCGCATCTGAATTCTCGCATTTCTCTGCAAGAAAATGCCCCTAGTACTTCCTCGAAAGAGTAAAATGTCATCTCATTGATTTAATCATTTTACTTTTATAAGTGAGACTCATTTTACTCGATTCTACAGTGTTTTACTGGTGAAAGCCAATCATCGCAAACTCAGATGACTCTTGGGCCAAATGTCCGATCTAAACACAACTGACGGGCCAGAATTTTAATTTTTATGCAAAATAAGAATTTTTTTTATCAACAAAATAAAACGTATTTTGACTTAATTTTAATGTCACTTCCTAAATATTTATCAAAGCATACATAAACAATAACAATAATACTAACAATAACGAAAAGAAAAAAATCATATTTATATTCCTTTTCGAACTGAAATCTAAAGTTTGGTATCTACAAATCTAAAGTTTGGTGGTTTTTGGCAAGAGTTTTTGTTTGGCAAGAGTTTTCTACAAGATATTTTGTTGGTCACCCATTGTAATTTAAGCACATTGACAGCTAAATATTAATATTTAAGAATGACGTGTTTATTTCATAATTAATTGTTAAGTAACTTACTTTAATTTAAACTCTTAATAAACAAATTAGGAAAACTTTCAAAGTATATTCGGAGGAAACTTTCCAAGTGGAAGGAAACATTTTTAACAACCTAGTTTTTTTTATATTATATGTAATTCTTTTTTCCGGCACGTAAACAAAAATACATATGCTTGTATTTATTTAAATAATTATAAACTTCTTTATTCCTTGCAACAGCTGAACGCTTAACAGCGTTTTGATTCTGATAGTTTGTCTGAAATTTTCAGATTTTCGAGTTCAAATTTTATTTCTCTAAAAGTTTGTAACCTCTGAGAGAAATTATTAGAAAATATCTTCATAACGAACTGTAGGTTCTCTTCCAGTCAATAGGGTTCTTTTCTCAATTTTCGGCTATGGGAAAAACTGTTGGAATATAAATGTATTAAAAAACAATGCGATTATTCTTAGAGCAAAAATTCGTAATAATTTATCTTTTGATGAGGACAACAAAAGTCAATCAAATTTGTATGTGTAAGTCTTAGATGTATTCGTGGGCCGCATGCAGTCCCGCCTGTTTGAGATTACTACTGTAGGAGTTAATTTTTAAACTCAGATGCACTTTTATTTAATTTACTGCACTTTTGTAAACCAAATTAGGCACAAGACGTCTCTTTACATCACAAAACTGGAGACATTCAGTGGATATCTTGAAAATCTAGATTCTTACACATCTTGAGTATTTCGAAATATAGCATCGCAAGGATATCTTGTTTAAGTCGCTATGTCCCGAGATATGCGAAGATGTCGATTTTTAATATTAAAGATTTTGTCGTTTAACATTCCGAAGCTTTGAGTACAGCATTTGTAAGAGGAACTTCAGTCACCCAGCATTCTGAGGATGTTAATTCTCAGTTTTTCTGGGGATTTCAGTTTTCCGAAGTTGCTTCAGGATGTCCTAAGTATATAAGGATACGTGATATGAAATATTCGAAAAGATATTTTAGAGAAATATTGCAGAATGTTCCGAGGATGTGGTAATTGTAATTGTACTAGATACGTATTCCGCGGCCACTTAAAGACCGCACTACGTAGATCATCCATTGAAACGTAGCACATTGGGTAGGAGTCTCGAAATTACAAAGCTGAGACGTCGTTAAGCTACCATGCGCAATGCACACCCCAGAAACCACCTCATTCCCAGCCTCAGGGTTGCGGATTAAATAAATTCTGTCTAACATGCCATAAAGGGTATGGAACTTTCTGAAGATGTAGAAAAACTGATCGTCAAATTTGCTGTCTGCTAGATAGAGTTTGCACAAACTGCTTTGTGGGGCCTCGTTTACCGGGATTGTGATGCTTATCCTACGCCCTTAGGTTACAAGAAGCCAGGCTGGCGTATTTTACACCCTCAGAGCCGAGAATGTTCGAATGCAGACGAACACGGGGGGGGGGGATGATGTGGTAATTAGGACTTGAAAATTTATTTCACACATCACACAATACATTATCGATGGAATTTAACGAGAATGTATGATGAGAATGTGATATTTAGTACTCGGAAATATGTCTACACACCAGAGATAGATATAAAAAATATTAGATTTATATAATGTATTATGATATATTTACAATATAGAGTTCTTGCTAAAACAGAAAGTGATGTCACGCGATCGGTGTGGAAAACGGGTTGTGTAGAAGAGGCCTGTTATATCATTTCATTGACATTTACAGTGAGGATTTTTAAGCTCCGCTCAGTGGCATTTTGTTTTAGCACAAGCACAACGTATAAGCTGCACAACCTATAACTTAGGGCCCCCACTTTCTTGGGGCCACCCCCAAAGATTGTACCATATCCATATTAAAAATACTGACTCATATTCCCCATAAAGGCTCCCATATTTCAAATAGCTTGGGATCTGGTCAAATCTAAATCCGGTCCTGCTTAGATCTCCGTTTAAAAATTTCACAGAAAGTAACATTTATTGACAAATCTTCTTCAGTCATTAAAAAAATACTCGTTTTTTCTCTTTCTTTTTCCTTTTTCTTAATGGATGTAGAAATCTTAGTTTGTGAATAAAATTACCTTTAATAGTTTTAATAGCAAATATTTATGAAAAAGGATAACAGATGACGCCACGCAACGAATAGGTGAATATCTTTCTGTACTTGTCTGTAAGCACAAATTCTAATATTACTGCCTACGTCTATCATTTAAATTCTAATATTACTACCTACGTCTATCATTCAAATTCTAATATTACTGCCTACGTCTATAGATGACAGACAGAAAGCATTATTCAGAAGAGTGATGGAATTATTATAAAGTATAGTAATTCCATGACTATCAAGTGTTTCCGATGCTTGTGTAGATCATTGCGGATATTCGTAAAATAATTCAAACTCCAAATGTCTTCTAAAAACGTAAAGTTGATTCAGAGTATCGTGCTTTTAAAAATTCAGCGGACCTGGAAATATTTTTACATTTGTAAAGGATAAAAGTGTTATCTCTTCTGCACTGAAGTTGTAGCAGTCTTCAAAGACCTATATTTTTCGTCACTTCACATAAGAGTATTTCTGAAAGATCTTTAAGCTCTGAAAGTACTTATAACAAACATATGTAATATTACTCAGTGATAAGATATGATAGGACGATAAGCATATAATCTGGGGAAAATGCTGTCTTTCTTCAGATGCTCTGTGTAAATCTGCATTGAAAATGAAACCTGTCCTTGATATAATCGTGAGGCTAGTACATACTATTTGACCTCGTGAATTTACAGGTTTTTCTACAGTCCATGCAATTTAAATACTCTGATGCATGAAAGTAAGGTGGCTAAATGCAGGATGTGTTTTCGAGCGAGTTGCAGCTGAAAGACAACATTGTGTCATTTTTCCATGAGACACAGTGTTCTGCGTAGTGTAAAATGTTGGAAGCTTTAGAATGGTTTTCTGACTTTGGATTTCTCAGGTCATCTCTGTTATACTCTGTTAACTTAAATGTAAAGATGCAAGGTAAAAATCAATTTATCGACGCTATCTGGGCTCACTTTAAAGATTTAAACTGTATCTGTTTGCTGGGCGTCTCTCATTTCCCTCAAATTCAGTACTTTCTGTAAGTGAAGACAAGCTTCAGAGCTGAGAAGATGGCCTAAAAAACTGCATTTTGAGTATGAGCCCAGATTTCCAAAATTTCAATGCCTTTCAAACAAAACTGGATATTTTTACCACGCCTTTTAACGTGAACTGTGAAACAGTGAGGCCGAATTTGCAGCTTGAATTAATTTAGTTACAATCTAGCAATCATCTAAATCAATTGTTTCTCAATATTCCAAAATTAGAGTTTTACAAATTGTTATCGAAAACAAGTTTCCCAAATCTAATATCTAACTACCAGAAAATTAGTGCTATGTTTGCTTCCTCTTATATATGGGAAAAAATGTTTTTTTACCATGAACCTTAGGAAGACTTCTATTACAAATAGACTGACAGATGGCACTTGTACGATATTGACTATAAGTCACAATGAATCACAAATTTGGCGGCAACACATCCCATCAGACAATGGATTGGTATAAGGGGCCGATTGAAGCTCCAGGTAATATTGGGAACACCACGGTGAAACAATCGACGGTCATTCTTGTTCTGCCATCGAGTGGGAAGGGCTCTGTTGCTTTGCTTATGAGTACGCCTAAAAGTGATGACTCTCTTGAGGGCGAACTTAATCTAGCCCCGATGGATGAAACTGACTCTGAAAAGGGCAAGTTTACATTTTCATCAACACAAGACTGCGCAACTCACCCGTTGTAGAACTAAAGCCAGAATGCCTCCATGTTTGATACATATAAGACACAATGAAAAAAGTTTACGATGTTAAAGATCTCATGTTATACTCCATACCGGTCGAAAAATATGCTACTAAAAATTTTTATCACCTAGCCCTATAATTGTCAAAAGTGGAAGTATTCTTAGAATTGCTTTTTTCAACGACATTGTCTGAAATGTTCATCAGTCCATAAAGATTGCCCCCATTAAGGAAAGGTGCACTTCTAAGTGGGGCAACTGCCCTTCAAAATCATCCAACATCGTATTTCGGGTGTCCTAAATTCCCTATAAAGAAGCCAAATACCAAGAAATTAATTCAACCTTGCATCAAATACTACTTACAGGCTCTTAAGTCGCGGACCCTTATCCCCAGTTCAAATGATGTTGCACTCGAAAATAGAAATAATTTATTCCCCCCCCCCATGACTAACAGTTATTCAACAGTTCAACAGATACTACTAAGTACGAGAAACCCCACAGCACGCTTAGTAATGAAACACAAATGACTGAATTCATGAAGTTATTCCATCACATCCAAAAAAAGTTTTTAATTCTCTGCAAAGGCAAGCTCACAGTTATGAATCATATCTTCACATAATCTTTGCCTAAACTCAGAAGTTGTAATGATCCCTTAGATAAAATGTACTCATTTTTGGAACAGTAAATGAAATTAATGTTCACATCATTTAAATTAATTAGTTACTTCAAATTGCCATTCCAACTCTTTTAAATCTCATTAACTGCTCGTAGATTATTTTCTTTCTTAGCCCCTTTTTATGTACTGAGTCTCCCATTTCCCACTTCACTCTTTTTTTTTTTTTTTTTTTTTTTTTTTTTTTTTCCTGTTCCTTTCAAAATCCGTGTGGTTTTTTCTGAAAAGAATCTCTCCCTCTCCAAGCCTGCATTATTTCCTTTATCACTTCTTTCACATCCAGCAGTGCATTTACTTAGCCTGCTCACTACGTCGTAGCAGTATCTCTCGCACAGAGAATTGTTTGTCTGCTTTTAAGGCTTTTGTCATACGAGATTAGGCTTGGCCTTTTCTCAATTAAGTCTTCCCAACATGTTAACGATAATAGTTCTACGGTAAATGGGGAGGAGCCTGAAAACGTGATCATCTGAATCAATCACTGGCGACGAAATAAATAATGTTTGCATGGTAGCATTCGAGTGATTTCTTCGCCTACCTTTCTAAACAACATATAGGTTACAGCTAATGTCTTCTGTTATTATAAAATGAATTGATTTGAGCACTGATTCAGATAATTAAGACCTACAATGATATGAAAACTGAGAATGAAAGAAGTCGCTGGTATGATCGTGCTCTGTTGCTTCCATTTGTATATTTGCATATATTTTGTAGAGTGAATATTAATATTTTTTAGAATGAATATCAATATTCCTAAAGTGAATGTTCATAGAGTGAAATATGAATACCTTTTCTTTTATCCAGAAACATGTTATTTATATCTAGACCCGAAGATCATTTGTTTCATTTTGGAACTTTCATTTCGCTATGCATTCATTCCGTTGTATCTTATCTTCTATTATAACATGATCCCTTTTTTTATTTTACTTATTGTCTGATTTTTTTTAGAAACTGGTCCACGAACGCCAAGCGCAAAAGTTTTATTCGAAAAGCATTTAATCGATTTAATATAAATATAACAAAGAACATATAACTTGGTAATAGCTTCCCAGAATTTTAATTAGAAAATGCAAGTTCGTTTATGAGCTCTTCATAACGTCTTTAATGCAAAAGTTCATTTGTGAACTGTTCATAAAATTTTTAGAAATTATTTGTCCGATGCTGTACCAATACTCAAGGCCACGGTTCTTTGAAAGAAAGCATAGCCATGTAAAATTGCAAATTAGGCAATAAAACAAGCTTAGTTTTGTACAGATGTTTCAGACGAAAAAGGAAATTCTGCAGCTGCTCCTGAAGAAGACCTGTGTCTGATCTTTCTCAAAATTAATAGAGTAATTCAAAATCTACATCAAACTAAGGCTGCTTTTTTTGTGTAATTTTAAATGGTTGTTGAAACTGCACCAAGCTACAAAAAATATAAAGACAGAATGACTTTGCCTGTATGCGGCAACGCTGCTGCAACCCATGAAACAGCCTTTGATGGTTGTTGGCAAATCAGCAAAGAAAAGAGCGTTTAAAAATATTAACATCAAGTCCCTGCCAGCGCACCCTGCCAGAGCTTTAAGGACTACTTGGATGACTCAACAGCCATTCAAAGAATGGTTTCATTCTGAGTTCTCCAGCAGTGAGAAAGCACCTCAAGTCAAAATCTTAACCCAGTGGACGGCATTGCTTTTATTGGACAATGCTTTTCCGCACCCTAGTGGAGATAAATTAAAAGTGGGTGATATTGAGGCAGTCTTCTTGCCGATTTAAGCGTCATCGATTTACTGAAAACTATTAATATAAAGGAAGCTATTTATATGATAGCCGAGTCATGGTTTGAGGTTGCTGAATCTACAATGATAAAACCTTGTCGGAAATTTTGGTCACCGTATCAAAGAAGAAGCAGTCATCACAGTTGCAATTAAAGAGACAGACTTTTCTACTGACAACATGAATGACGACAACATTTTGCGTCATTCATGTCTTAGTGGATGCCAAGATGTTTACTTGAAGACGTAGAGCAGTGGTTGACCATCGATAGGGATCTTCAGCAAGAAACTTTGTCTGTGTCTGATGACCACATCATCGAGACTGTCGTTGATTTGATTTACGATGACTCCGACGTCGATGACAATGTGACCTCCCTCACATCACATACAGATGGAGTTTAAATGCTTAAATGCCATTTGCTTATGCTTATATTAGCCCATTTGGGCTTTAATAAGCTATATTGATCTAATCCCTAGGGACAATCAGAGTGTCAACTATCAGCTAGTTCCCAGCCGCGAAATCGGAGCAGGTAAGGAAAAGAGGGTCCATCGGCCATAGTGACAAAAGTCCAATCATCAAAGTAACTTAACTCTCACCCCTGAGACAAGAGTAATAATCACGTGTATGGAGCTATGAAGATGCAAAAGAAATGAAAATACATGAAATGTGCATATGATAGAGTGTTAAACATGTAATAAACCAATGAAAGTGAAGTAATGTACACATAAAAATGCGTTATTTACATATTTGAAAACGAGTGAGCTAAGTGACAAAATTGTGATCCCTCATTCTGTGAGCCGTAAAAGGCCTGATATTGTAGTCCTCAGGAATGCAGACATAGTTCAGTACAGCATTAAAGTTTCTTTTACTGCAATTTAAACCTTTCTCAAAGAACTTGCTGTTAAGTTTTTGCAAATATTTCTCAATATATTCAAGTTGTAAATCATCGTGCAGGAGTTTGTTACGGATGTAAAAATGCTCTCCTGTCATGGTGCGTAAGATTGTGTTTTGAGTCACCTGCAATTTGTTGATATCTGAGCTCGTAGCAGTCGTCCAGACAGGGGACGCATAACGCATAATTGGTCGTAAAATAGAAATATAAATTTGTATATTTTCCTTCTCAGATCTAACTGCGAGCTGCGCCCTAGCAGTACTTGTAATTGTTGAGCAACTTCTCTGGTCTTGTTTGCAATGTAATTGACATGCGTACTCCACGTGAGTCTTTGATTCAAGTAAACACCTAAATACTTGGCCTTGTTTACCACCGGGACACGTTGGCCAAATAGGTAAAGTGGCTGAACTGAGACCAGTATTTTCTTCCTTCTAACAAGAAGTAGCTGTGATTTAGTCGCATTGATGGAAATCTTCCACTTGGAGCACCACTCCTCAATGTCCATAATAATATCCTGCACAACAGAAGTTGCCCTGTTAGGCTGAATAGATCTGACCGCTACAGCGGTGTCATCCGCGTAGCAGGCCAGCGATGTATTTCTGTTGAGTTTATCCCGAGGAAAATCAGCCGCATAGAAAAGATAGAGTACTGGGCCAAAACAGTTTCCTTGAGGGACGCCTACAGTGATAGTTTTGTATCAAGAATGAATCTGCTTGCAGCTAACTGTAAAGTAACGATTTGCAATATAATATCGGGTGAGTAAGATCAGTTCTCTAGGCAAATTCATCATTATCAGTTTATATATTAAGCCCTCATGCCAGACGCGATCAAATGCTTTGGCCACGTACAGCATGAGCACTGCAGTACAACTCTTATGATGCAGAGCAGAGCCGATAAATTCCACAAGCCTAATCAATTGTTTAGATGTGCTCCTAAATCCGTACTGATCTTCCGGAAGTAACTGTAAATAAGGCTGGAATTTCCTTAAGATTATTCGTTCAAAGATCTTGCCTATATTAGACAGCAAGCTTATGGGTCTGTGATTCTCCGCCTTAGTGATGTCCTTTACAGGCTTCGGTAGTAGGAAAACTTTTGCGTACTTCCAGCAGTCCGGGAAGTAGCATAACATAATGCAAATATAAAAAATGTTGGTGAGTCTTGTGATCCCACCATGCGGGAGGTCCTGATCATTAAGTTAGTAATTCCGTCAATACCCGGGGCTTTCTTGGAATTCAATTTGGAGATAATATCCATAACTTTTCTTGGATTAGTTAAACCATCGGCATTTAGAACCGTGGGAGCACCTAGCCATTCTTCTACTTTCATTCTGACTTGGGTCTCAAAATGAAAATTACAAGGTGTCCGATTGGGAGAAAACTGCTTTTCAAGATGTGAAGCGAAAATCTAACATTTGTCAGTATCTGAATAAGCAGTCATGCCGTTGGCAATAACTGGCCTATCACACTGATGCGTCCTATTTAACATTTTTGTAAACTGCCAGAAGGCGTCACTGTCTAAGTTAAACTCCTCCATTTTATCATTCCAAGCCTCACACTTTAATTTTTGCATTTCAAGCTTAATATGCTTACTGATCCTATTTAACTCCATTTTAATAACTGGGTCCCAGGTGATATTATACCTCCTTCACAGCCTGTTTCTTTCGGATATGAGAGATTTGATGTACCTTGGAATCTTAGCGATTTTACTAGACCTCTGAGTAACCTTGGTGGCCTTATAGTAAGAGTCATTAAGACATGTAGTAAACCTATCAATCTCCTTGTCAATATCAGAAGAGCTTTTCATAACACCTGATTTAGGGAGTCTCACTTTCACAACATTGTGGTACATTCTCCAGTCGGTATGGGTCTTAGCATTAGTATAATTAATACTGGTGACCCCTAGTGTAGCAATCACAGAAGTATGATCAGAGTTTAAGTCGTCCCGAACATCCAGCACCATATTAATTAATGTATTAGACAAAATGATATCCAGAATATCAGGCGTGTATCTGATGTTACTAGGCCTGAACGTCGGCACGTCAGGCGCAAAAATACCAACTGGGTGGTTACTGATATACCCTCTCAGTATTTTACCATTGTGGTTGGGGCTGCGGCAGCCCCAATCTTTAGGCTTACTATTGAGATCGCCACCAACAATCATTATTAAGGAATCCGGAATAATATTTTGTAACATTTCCTTAGTTAGCCTATTAGTTGGGGGATTGTAGACAGCCGCAAATAAGGTATCTCAAATCTTAGGCAAGTTAATATAGGCAACCACAATTTCATAGCCCTTGTCTCTTTCAGTCGAAATTAAAGATGATGAATATTTACAATGAACATAGATGACTGCTCTATCTCCTCTGTGATGTAACCTATCACATCGGTAAGTTTGTAAAGTTGCGCGCCTCCAACCTGCACGCAACAAAGTGGTGACTGCTGAAACTGGAAATTAGACAGAGTCTTGAGAAGGGTTTAAGTCCCTTTTTATTCAACTTTAGAAATTACAAATGCGTGCTCTTGACGCTCACAAACTACGCCGATCCGGTGGTAAAATAAAAATAAGAAACTAAAAAGAGATAATAACATGAGACTAACTACGAGGCTCTCTAAACGTAACTAACATCACCGCGTTCTAAAGTACCGCTGATAATTTAGCAAACTCTGAATACCACGTTGAAAGATTAACAATTTGCCGAGGCAAGCACACAGGCTGAAACGCGTGGTTATTCAATTTCTAACTAGCCACCTCCACACTCGTGAAGCAACAAAGCATACTTCGAACTCGTTTCCTTTCTATTTAACTCAGAATACTTCCGCTGATAATTTGAATCCTTGCGCGTTCTACTAAAATTTACATACTCTGGCATTGGCAGTTCCAGGGGAAAGTAAGGCTTGACAGGAAAGATAGTTTAAACTTAAAATAAATGTTAGTTAAAATAAATATAAATCCTACATTTGCCGCTGCCAGAATTTGGAAAACTTGGAAGCAGGTCCTACAAACGACCTGTTGAAAGGTTTCTACAATTCTGAACTAACTTTTAAGAGCCTCGTTTACATAAAAAAAATCTTACCTCACAAAAGGATAATAAAATTTCTGAGTATACTTAATTAAATCTCTCTTCTTACAGCAACTTTTCCTGGACTTCAGCAATCAATCTTGTTCTTTTCCTTCCAGCACCTGGAAGGAATAAGTATCAGTATCTTTCTAAATACATTATAATTTACACTTTCTTGACACTGAATAAATTTTTGTTTTTAAACGATTTATTTTCCTTAGTTACTGCTTAATTCACATTCATTCAAGTATTCAAACATGAATTTAACTTTACCCTGGCTCTCCACCATGTGTGATGTCAAACGGGGATATTCGTGTTTTAGTATTGCAACACTTTCCCTAACCACCATGATTTGTTAGAATTCAACGACCAAATAGACACACCTCTTACTCGACATTCTACAACTCGATGAGCTACTTTAACATTCTTAAAATTCAAGTGTAGGTGGAGAACCCTACAAAACACATTCATTCTAACTTCCCCCTCATTCATCTTTAGACATGCAGGCTTTCGCTCTAAAGCATGATTTTATCTACAGTTTAATACTTAAATTTGAATTCATTGGTTTTGAATGCATTTACTTTTAGCATCTAAAATTTTATGCTTCTAGACTAAATTCTACTTTTACATAACTTTCAAGTATTTACGTATATTCACAAAATTCTAATACATATGATTTTTTACAATTTATCATAAAATGAATAAGAAAAAAATAAATTTCTACTTTACTCATTCTTCGCCAAGCTGGCGGCACTGAAACTAAAATTCTTATTAATACAAGAATACGAAGTTATTTTTATCTTCGGCCAAATTTTGGCTTTAACATAACAGAATTAGTCTTTCGACCAACAGCAACTGCTTGTTCTTAGATTTTATACTGAAAGAAAATAATACTTTTGCCTTAGCTAAATAAAGTAAAACAAAACTAATTCTCAACCGAGACACATTGACTTTCGTCAAAACATAGAACTTCGTATTTACGCATAACATTTTGGAACAAAAGAAAAAATTTTATAGAAGATTTTAACTTATCTTTGAGTTTTCGATGATTGGAACTCCGTCATTCTTTTCTGGCAGAACTGTTCCCACGTTATAGGTTTCATGGACGTCAATCTTCTCCTTCATGACCTTCGAGTGTCGTCCACATTAGTTTTTCTTTTTCGTCCTCTGCATGCTGGCCTCTTCGAGTAGTAGTCGTCGGGTTGCTGTCTTTTTCGTTTTTCCCCTGGACGGCTGGCCTTGGCGTCCTCCGGTCTGGAGTCATTCTTGAATTTCTTCTGTTGGTGCTGATCTTTTCGTTCCTCCTGCTGTCTTTTAATTTCGAGAACGGTGGCCTTGTTTGCACCTGACTCTCTGGCCCTGGGAGCGTTCTCCTCGATGTAGAATTTCTACTGTGATACGTTGTAAGTGGTCTTTTCCTCTTTACCAAGGTTTCTTTACGCGGCGGCTTTGCGTTCTTGTTTTTCTTAAATGCTGGAGTCTGAAAGTTTTCGTTTTTTTTTTTCGGTACCGTCGTTGTAGAAGGGCTAGGCCTCTCTTCAGTTCTCTGCTTCTTGGGTGATGGAACGGGTGACGTTATTTCTGGACCTTCTACTTCTTTTAGGCTTGAGTCCAGCAAGAAACTTTTAAGGATTTCAAAATCATTTTGATTGTAGTAGTTTTTCACCTGGTCGGGACTTGCTTTACAGATTTTCCCTCTCTCGTTCTTAAGATATAATACGACACCTTTGATTTCCTGAATTACATAGGGGCCTTCAAATTTTGGAGCTAGCTTTGCCGTAAAATTTTCTGGGGCACTTGATAAAGAAAATTTCCGCTTCAATACTTTATCCCCAACTTTAAAATCTGCTTCACGGCGTTTTCTATCGTAATATACTTTTTGCTTCTTTCTTGCCGTATCCGAGCTTTTAATCGCCTGGTCAATAAGTTTTTGCACATCTTTTTGTTTAAATTCTTGCTCTCTTTGTTGCACAAAGAATAATTTATCTAATGGCGTAATTAACTTCTGGCGTAATTTCATTCTGCTGGGGTTTTTTCCGTAGTATCGTGATTTGCCGTTCTTAAAGCATAAGCTAACTCATTTATGTAGCCATCCCAGCGCTTGTGATGTGTGCTAACGTAACTGCGAATTATTTTTACAATGTTTTTATTCACTCTTTCTGCTATGTTTGCCTGTGGTCTATACGGAACCATTTTGATATGGCGTATGCCAAGTCCAGTGCATATGTTTTCAAATATTTGACTAATGAATTGTTTACCGTTATCGCTAATGACTTTTATCGGTGCACCGTATTTTAAAATGTATCTGTGTAAGAATGCATCTGCGACTGTTTTGGCTGACGCGCGTTTAAGTGGAACAATTTCTGTCCATTTTGAAAAATGATCTACAATTACTTAAAGAAAACGATTTTTATTTAACTCGCTCTGGGGGAAAGGACCAAGAAGATCTATGCCTAAAATTTCATTCGGAAATGTAGCACGAATGCTTTTAAGTACCCGGCCGGGCTGTAATTAATATCATTTATTAACTGACATTGATTGCAGGACCTGACATACGCAGTTACTATTTTGTATAATTGCGGGAAATATACCGCCTCGCGTACCCTTTTTAAAGTCTTTCTGACCCCTAAATGACCCGCTGTTTTCGCGTCGTGTAATTCCTTCAAAATGCTTAATCGAAGCGAGGCTGGGATGACTGGCTTGTACTCGAGATTTTCGTTTGTTGTTTTCGTATAAAATAATAAATTATCTAATATTTCATAGTTTTCTGCTCTATTTCTTATCGCATCGATATCTGAGTGCTCAAAGCTTTCGGGGTCTTTCAAATATGCATAGATACTTCCAAATTCAGGATCAGCTTTCAGTTCAGCGATAATTGTATCTCTAGAATCTAAAATTTTTGAAGTCAACACAGCGCATTTAAGTTCATTACCTTCATCGTCCAGTTTTATACGAGAAAGTGCGTCAGCTACATTGTTTTCCTTACCGGGTTTATATTTTATTATTAGATTATATTCTTGGAGTTTTAAAGCCCATCTTATTAACCTGGGCGTTAGGTTTTTCCCCGAGTAAAGTCTACCAACAGCCGCATGATCCGAAAAGACTGTTACTGGCGCTTTGTCGAAATAAACTCGAAATTTGTGTACAGCCATTAATACGGCTAATGTTTCTTTCTCTCTAGCTGTATAATTCCTTTGTGTATGATTCAACGTTTTACTAAAAAATGCCAAAGGATGGCTATTTTGCATAAGAACCGCACCCACCGCATAGTGCGACGCATCTGCTGCAATTTCCAGGTTTTCGTCCCCCTCCGGGAATTTCAAAACAGGGGCATTGATGAGCGCTTCTTTTAACCTTTCAAATGCAGTATTTGCTTCCGCTATCCACGTAAATTTACTTTTCTTTCTTTTAATTACTAACAGGGGTTCAACAATATTAGCGAAATCTTTTATGAATGACCGATAATAAGAACATAACCCAAGGAAAGAAGAAAGTTTCTTTTCGGTGTTGGGAGGTGGGAAATTCTTGATTGCTTTTATTTTTGAATCTTGAGTTTCTATACCCTTTTGCGAAATTTTATAACCCAGATATTTAAGTTCTTTAGTTGCGAACTTGCATTTTGAGGCGTTAATTGTAAGACCGGCCTCTTTTAATAATTTAAACACTTCTTCTAGATCTTTAATATGTTGTTCCAGCGTACTACTCGTTATAATTATATCATCTAGATAGATTAAAGTCGATTTTCCTAGGACAGGCTTTAGAACAATGTCCATAGCTCTCTGAAATGTTGATGGGGCCCCACACAACCCAAAGGGCATGCGTAAAAATGCATAAGTGCCCGATTTTGTTATAAACGCGGTTTTATGTATGTCTTCGGGTCTCATAGCTATTTGATAGTAGCCAGACGTTAAGTCCAAAGTAGTCATGTATCTAGTAGATTTAATCTTTCTAATAATTTCCTCTATAACCGGCAAAGGGTAAACTGGGAATTTAGTAATACTATTCAGTTTTCTGTAATCGATAGCAAACCTCCAAGCCCTTTTATCCGAAGGAGGAAACTCGTTCTTTTTCCTACATAGTACGACTAGACTCGCGTACTCACTATTTATGGGCGTTATCATTTTGTTCTTTAACATTTCCTGAATATGTTCTTCGATGATTAGGTCTTTTTGTTTATCATAACGATACGGTTTAGTCCTACAAGGTTTTTCGGCAGTTAACTGTATCTCATGCGTAACTATTTGACAGCTACCAGGCCTTTCTGAAAACAAGTTTGAAAAAGTACTCATCACTTGCTGGATGGCTTGACTTTCATTGTCATTCAAATGGCTAAGGTCAACTTGCGGTTGTTCCACTGGTTCCTCCACCCTCTGGTCCATCTTCAGCACAATAGATCTGTCCTGAAAATTCAATTTGGCCCTCGCGGCCCTTAAAAACTCCATACCTAAAATAAGAGGATTTTGCAAATGTTTTACTACAAAAATTAATACTTTGAGGCTTTCCTCTTTTACCTGTACGTTTAATGATAATTTCCCGATGCAGTGACAGGTTTTTCCTTGCGCCGCTATAATTTCTGTGTTTTTGTTTTTAAATAATCGTAACCTATAAAAATTCTTTTTGAAAAATGTCTCACTCATAAAATTAACTTCTGCTCCTGCATCGATGAGGGCTTCTACTGGTACATCGTCAACCAGGACTTGTATAATTGGTAGATGTGAGTTCTTTACGATGACCGTATTTAAGTGTCTTTTTGAGGGTTTTTTTTTAAACTTCCGGGGTCTGGACCCTCGCTTTCACAGGCCCCTCTACTCGTTTAAAGCTTTCCTTTCAACTTCTGCCTTCTGGGTACGCGGACGTTTGTTTTCGAATTTCCTTTTTGGGCCTTGACCTTCGAGGTTCTATGAGTTAGCTTGATAGCTCTTTCCTCCATAAGAGCGGTTTGCATTTCTGGTCTGCTCATTTGAAGATTGCCTTCGGGTACTTTGAGAATACGATGCCCCTCTAGCTTTTTCCGCTATTCTGCGATTTTGAAACTTAACCGCCAATTCGAAGAGCTCCTGCAATGTGCTTGGGTTTCTAATTTCAAAGTAATCTTGAACAGCAGGTAACAATCTTGGTAAGATTATTTCAATCTCCGCGTCGGGTTTCTTCCCATACAGCATATCCGTCAGTTTAATTTTTCGCAGAATAAAGTCCGTTAACTCTTCTATATCCCGTTGATAGAAACTATATAGTTCGGCTTCTAGCCTTGCTTGATCTTTCACTATGGGGAAGGCCTTTAATAACGATTTTTTGAAATTTTCAAATGTATATGTCTGGCTTCCAAATTCCCCTAATAAAAATTTGCCTATATTCTTCCACCATAGCGCGGCCTGTCCTCTTAGTGCAGATGTGGCAATGGCAACTTTTTGTCTTTCAGGCACAAGGTAGAGCTGAAAGTGATTGTTGAGACTTTCTAGAAATATCGCCACCGAATTTTTTCCGTCGAAATTGACGTTTGGCTTGATTGACGCTCTCAGCGTCTGGACCAGGTATCCAAATCCTTCCAATTGGCTTGCCATTTCTTGTTGTTGTCCCGCGGCTTCCATCCGATTTTCGGACATTTCAGTTCGACAAGTGTTCGGGCGCCAATGTAAAGTTGCGCGCCTCCAACCTGCACGCAACAAAGTGGTGACTGCTGAAACTGGAAATTAGACAGAGTCTTGAGAAGGGTTTAAGTCCCTTTTTATTCAACTTTAGAAATTACAAATGCGTGCTCTTGACGCTCACAAACTACGCCGATCCGGTGGTAAAATAAAAATAAGAAACTATAAAGAGATAATAACAAGAGACTAACTACGAGGCTCTCTAAACGTAACTAACATCACCGCGTTCTAAAGTACCGCTGATAATTTAGCAAACTCTGAATACCACGTTGAAAGATTAACAATTTGCCGAGGCAAGCACACAGGCCGAAACGCGTGGTTATTCAATTTCTAACTAGCCACCTCCACACTCGTGAAGCAAGAAAGCACACTTCGAACTCGTTTCCTTTCTATTTAGCTCAGAATACTTCCGCTGATAATTTGAATCCTTGCGCGTTCTAATAAAATTTACATACTCTGGCATTGGCAGTTCTAGGGGAAAGTAAGGCTTGACAGGGAAGATAGTTTAAACTTAAAATAAATATAAACCGTACAAGTTTTATAATTTTTTATGCTAACTCTTTCTCCATGGGTGATGTGCGTCTCACAGATGAGGCAAATATCAATGTCGTTCTCGTACATAAAGTCCTCCAACTCATCTTTCTTTCCTCTCAAGTTCTTAGCGTTCCACACTAACATCTTGATTGGCCTAAACTTATTGCCTTCCCTATCCATGATTGGGTTCATTATTGTCCGCGTTGAAACCACTAGCATTTGCGCTAGGAGCTAAATTTACTTGTAGAATGCCAGAGACCTTAATAGCCTTAACAAGGTTTTTAAGTCCTTCAAAAATACTTCTAGCTTCATCTAGAGTATTCGCGGTTTGCCCGCTAACAGCGGCGGCATAAGATTTATTAATAACTACTCTATCACTGAATTTCTTCAAAGACGGATTTTTAGTATTTATTTTGGGCATATTCGGGCAACCCCTGTAATTGCTTGTATGATCTAACTGGCAATTTATACACTTAGGTTTCTCTTCTCTTGGCTTGGGGCAGTCTTTTGTATAATGATCGCCAGCACATTTCATGCATTTCGGGTCATGCATACATCCTGCCTGGGCATGATGAAATGCCTGACACCGAAAGCACTGTACCGGCCCTTTCCTTTCTTTGTAAGCTTCTACTTTAACACTCAGCAAACATAATTTTGTTATATTATGTATCCCTCTCGCTTTTTCATTCCTGCTCAAAATAACCAGAAACAGGGGCAGATTAAATTTTTCTCCATTTCTGCGTCTTACTAATTGGGAGACTCGTTCAACTAGGAAACCTCTATCTATCAGTTCATCAGCTATCTCTGAGGTTGGGGTGTCGATCGGTAAGCTGCGTAAAACAACTTTAACCTTCTTGTTTTCGGGTAAAATAAATGAATGATATTTCACTCCTTTGGCATTAAGTAATGCTGTTAAACTCTTATGATTTTCTATACTGTCAACTTTTAGCTCATAGTAGGACAGATGGAGAAAAGCATTGGGAATGGCTTTATATTATGTGGAACAACAAGCCTCGGCTTCCTCCATTGAAGCGATGCTTTTTAAAAAATGGTGAAATTATGCAACCAGTCGCCGAATTTTCAGACTTCAGGGAAAAAAAAATATGAATGAATTTTTTAAACATTTCTAATGGTATGTAAAACTTTTGTAATACATTGACACATTTAATAAAGTTTGCAGTTGCAGTTTTTAAAATCTATTTTGAATTTATTTGGGGACTTTACTTCATTTAGTTTTAAAAAAATTATTCTACCAAAATGTTGATCAAATTAACCGAATTGTTTGTCACAATTAGTGATGTATTTTCCATGTTTTGGTACACAAACAGATGGAACTTCAGCAATTTAATGACAATTTCCAAATGAGAACATTAACCAAGATCACATGAAGCAGAATCTGCTGTAGTATTTTAATTATTACATTATTATGTGCTGTCTTTAAAAATATATATAACATTAAAGTTTGAAATTGTTGAAGTATTAAAATTTGTCATCGAAAAATCTGATTATTTGAAAAAAAAAAGGTTCAATAAAAGCTTTTAAAAAACTTTTAAACTCAACAGCACATTTTTATAAACACTACCAACGGAAACTGCATTGGGTTGGAAAGAAAGTAATTTTGATTTTTTTAGTGTGAAATAAAACTAAATTTTTTTAATAAAAAAAATAAAATAATTCTTTTTATGTATAAAATACTTTGATTAGTAAAATATATTCCATCCTGTTCAATGACACTTTACCATCTTTCTGGTAGCTTGATGATTCCGCGCTCACAGAACTTCAGGTCTTTATCATCAAAACACTCAATCACCTTGGGGGAAATTTTGGTCACCTTGGTATTTGAGGTCACCTCACGATTTGAGATCATCGTTATTAATAAAACTTTTACCATTTAAGAGGTTTTATAAATTTCAAAATAGATCATAACCTGATGATGCACATTTGGGGCTATATTGGGGATGCGACATTACTTCTCAACCAAGCTCCAATAATTTCGTACCTATTGCTAAACGTGTGTGAGGCCCCGCATTGTCGTGGTAGAACACGATTTTTTTTTTTTTTTTTTTTGCGATTTACCAACTCTGGCCTTTCTCTCGCATTGCTCCCTTCAATTTCATAAAGTATTGATAGTAAACATCTGAGTTGATCGTTTGATTGCTTGAAAGCAGCTCAAAATACACAACACCTTTGCAATCCCACTAAATTGACAGCACGGTCTTTTACTGATGCAATTTAGCTTTCAATGTGATTTGTGCTGATTCATCATGCCTGGATCATGATCTTTCTCGGTTAATGTTTCTTTTAGATGATCCATTTTTTTCATAACCCGTCATAATTCGTTTAAAAAAGACTCAATTACATTACACTTGAAATCCATATTATAAATATTGATTCGTTCGGTTAAGTGCATTTCTTTCAATTAATGTGAAACCCAAATATTAACCTTCTTAACGAGTCCAAGACATCTTATGCGATTTTCATTTGCTGTGTGTGATACATTAACCTTTTCGCAATGTCTCGCACAGTTATGTGACAATTCGATTTAATTATGGCTTTCATTTTGTCATCATCAACTTCAGATGGTCGGCCAGAACGTTGATCATCTTCAAGCAAAAAGACTCAACAATTAAGAAGAACAAACAATCAGTCAATCAACATAAACTTCGCATATCTCTCTGTGAGCTTCATGAATATTCATGATACCTCACGAATCACAAGAATGTTTCAACATTCTCAATTCAAGCTTCATCATTTTCAAAGAGCATTAACATGTCGTGATAATCACGAACACAATCTATGCATGCAATGAATAATACATATTGAAGATAAAAGTTTATCGGCTCGTGAATCGGAAATATAACCCAGAATCAAAATTTCACTTTTTTCCCTTGCTTTTGTTTTCAGGAATAATAAGGAAATGAAGGTAAGTATCTTTTATTTCTATACATATTTTTATCAATTTATCACTCGTCCGTTTTATCAATACAATGTACACAGAGTTCGGAAAACACAAAATTATGATAGTATTTAAATGCACGTTTTATATGTATATATTTTTGTGGATTTAACGACTGGAAATCAAAAGCGCATTAAAAGAAGTGTCATCATTTATCAAGATATTTTGATTCTGTAATGAAACCTATAATAATATACTGGCAGATAAAGTAATATTAAAATGTCACAAAAGGTTACTGAAATTTAAAGCGGTTTTCAATAAAAAATTTTTAAGTATTAAAATCCTAAATAAATTTTAATAAATAGTTTGTTAAAAATTTATCCACATTTTATTACATAAGCAGTTAAAATATTTCTTTTAATTTTAACCAAAAATAAATTTATGTATTTAAAATAATTATTTAAAAAGAATACTATAATAAATTATTTCCATAATTTTGACACAAAATGACTTTTTGATGTTTTAAGGAACCCGTTTTTTGAAGTTTTTATATGGAAAAGTATATTGAGTAATAGAGAAACAGCTGAAGAAGTTCTCTTTCAAAAATGCTTAGTTTGAATATTCTCAAGGGAAAAAAATTTATTTTTTTCTCTTAATATTTGCTTCTATAGGATCTCCAAAAACCATTCCTCCCGCTAGGCAGACAGCCCTCGTTTGCTTTGCCATATTCAAATAACCTAATTAAATCGAACCCAAGAGCCATTTTCCATGCCATCTCAGCAATGCTGACTCGCATGCTGTTTCGCATGTTGTCGACGGTAGGACTTTTTCCTTTCCGGCGAAATCCCTGCTAATCCTAAATACAATCACCCATAGCCTCCGAAGTTTTGCTGCCCAGTGCGACTGCATCGACTCTGACGGCTGCCCTTGGGCATTGTACACAGCTTGCATGGCTTCATAATAGCCAGGGCAACCGAAAAGGCGACAGACCTCGGTCTAATTAATATCATATAATATGTAATAGCAGTATTCGTTACTCATTTGCATATGAATTTTAAGGCATTTTTTCTATAAATTTTTGTCCAACGATTTGATTAATGGACTGCCCAATTTCCGGGAAATTCTGACACTTAGGTTAAGCTACAGAATGCTTGAAAACTTTATTTTATAAAAATAAATCTACTTATCAGAGCTGGTAAGTTGTTTTGTTGTACCAATGTTATGTTAAGTTACTAAACCTCATTGGTGCGCTTTGACAATTATATACAGTAATAAGTACACTAATAAATATGAGAACATGTGATGACATTCAGCAGAGGTACACAGATAATAAGTCAGACATAGCAAATGTATAGAGGAGGGAAATGCAATAAATGGGCTATTAGATAAAAAAAATAAAATAAAAAAAAAAAAAAAAACTATTCCTTTTGTGTATCGAAAATTGCTACTGGCCTTTTGCTGTAAATCTGATCATCAGCATAGTAATTACAAAGCTTGATGGCAGGACTGTCAATAAGTTTTTGCTTATGACAGAAGTTTTCGGCAATCTGGATAATAATGAGTTCTTCATTGTTCAACTTGCTATTCTGCATGTGTTCTGTCGCTCCTCACAGACCACGGTGAGTTCTTTATCTGGCACAGAACATAGTTCTGAGCTGTTTTCAATTTTTTTCCTACTCGTATGACATGAGTATGCCCAAGAAGGCAAGCATAATACAGCGTAGATCGCAAAATGGACTTATAATTGAGTACCTTATTGTATATATCGAAAACGCTGTTTCGAGTAGTTAGCGGATACAGCTTAACTTCTCACACTCGAAACTTCTTAATAATAGATGTAATGTGTGGGCTCCATGTAAGACTTTTACCGAGAATCTTCCCAAAATAAGGCACCTGCTTGGCTCAATGAATAGAGACTCCATAAAATTTGAGCTTATTCTTGAATAAGTTTTTCTTTGTGAATAGAATGGTTTGCGTTTTCTCGATATTTTCCAATATTTTCCATTTGTGTAGCCAAGTCTGAAGTATATTAATGTATTCTTGTGTAACCGTGTAGAGTCTCGGCATCATCCAGCGGTAGACTCTACTAAAAAGACTACGTAGGGAATTCTCGCTATGTCTTGGAAAAGCAGATACTGCATAAGAAGGTTTAAATGACCTTTTTATTTGAACTAAACTTAACAAAACGCACTCGCTCGTTGCTCACAGTTTACCACCACTTATGGCTAAGTAACTAGGACAGAAGATAAAAAAAATGTCATATCACAACAAAGATGGATGGGCTACACGACTGGCTCCTTAATTATCTAGACTGCTAAATCGGTTGTACACAGCGAAGTCGAACCTAGAATATCAATATGATCTACAGAGAAAGGCTAAGCACCAACTATTCACGTAACAGAGCTACTTCAAACAGGCGACATCAATTCGGAACTAACGCTCCTCCTACTACTACATAAAACCGTTGTTTAAATACTGATTTTTATGATCTAAAGACAATGGTTAAGCATCAACTATTTACGGACAGAGCTACTTCAAACAGGCGACATCAATTCGGAACTAACTCTTCTCCTCCTTCTACTTAAAACCGCTGTTTAAATACTGATTTCTAACTCACTTATTTTGCATACTACGTCATTAAATTTTACATTCTGGCAGGAAACTGAAATCAGAACAGAAAGGAAAATTTCACAACCAAAAGTAATTGGTTAGAATAAAATAAGGGCCTTTAGAATAAAATAAGGGTTAGAATAAAATAAGGGCCACTGTGTGACGTTCGGTGTGGTGGGAATGCCATTCACGTAAATTTTAAGGAGAATGGGCCATAAAAGGAACCCTCTGGAACGGCAGCTAACATAGCACGACGAATGTGTACCAGAAACGTGAAAACAATGGGTCTAACTGCCAGTATGTTTGGATGTAATCCTGGGAAACCTAAGTTGTGTAACTTGTAAATGAGGGTATCCAGTCATGCACGACCGAAATATCCATAAACAAACCTCCAGTGACTTTTCTGTTTTGGAGCCCTTCGCTGATGAGTTCAGCAACACTGTATTGTATAAGTGGTTGGCAGTAGAAAGGTTTCGTCTGAAATCGAACAGGTAGAGTATAAGGATCTTTCGTTCATCCAAGTGACTGTTGATTCTCTTGATTAGAACAATTTCAATAATTTTACTAAAAGATGATAGGAGGACTGTATGATTCTGGCGGAGTTAGGCTTTTGGAGACTTGTCAGGCTTTTGAATCGGAGTAATCTTGGCGGATCTCCACACTTCAGGAAAATGCTGGCACCTTAGGATGACATTGACAATCTTGATGAAATAGAAGACACTTTTGGTTCGAAGTGCTTGATAATTATATTTGTAATTTGATCATAACCAGGACGTTTGCTCTTTTTCATCTTTTTAATGTATTCATAGACTTTCGATGGCATGAATGAGATAATGTTGTTCGTGCATGGACTTGTTGTGAGGTTGGAGTGAAAATCAGCAGCGTGAGTGTGTCATGAATATTGTTAGTGCAAACTGAGATTATGCTGAGCTAAAAGCTTTGCTTTCTCAGTTTTGGTGTAATGGATCCTTAGAAAGTCTTTAAAGGTCGGAATTTTATTGTGGCATGTTTTTTACCTTGCAGTTAAATAACTGCAGTAATGCTCAGAATATTACCTAATACATGTTGTCTCTCAGACCGAGCTAAAACAATGACAAACCGAAAATATAACTTTTGAACTGTCCTACAATAAAACAAATTAAACAAATGAATTACTAACAGCCCTTATTAAAGTACGTAGAAAAATAAAAATGTGTAGCCAAAACTTGGAATAAAATTTAATTGATTAAATAATTAGGATTGATTTAATTTGACTACACAACAAAGCCTCTTTCGAATCCATGAGAGAATATTGATGTTTATGAGTATAGTGGCTATGTGGAATGGAGGCACTTGAAATTTGTAGATCCGATTATTGTTTAAAGAGACTGCTTTGGTAAAGTACAATACAGAACTCCTGGATTTCATTCACTGTTATGTTGTGGAAAACAAATAGGATGGCAGTTAGGCAGAGAGCATGCTTTTGCTTCGATACAATTGGAATATTTCTTTCTATTTCAATATAAAAAAAGGGAGAATGTGATTCATGAAGAACTAAAATCTGAATTGTCCTTTTAGGAAAGGAAGGATTGTTTTAATGGCCGCATTCATTCATTCATTTTTAAAATACTTCTAAAATGTGAAAAACGATACACAGACAGACAAACGAAGAGAAAAGTTTTTCTTCACGGCTCCTTTATTTCATTTATCGGAGTTTTATATTTTGATGAAAATGATGAAATTTAAACTATCTCTATGTACTCCAGGCCTCCACTTTCAGAGAAGCATTCAGATCTTTCTAGAATATTTAAAATTACTAAAATTTTAAATTAATTATTTTCCATTTTAGGTTTCAGAAGTATAAAAATTAGAAGCATTAACAAAATAGTAAATTTATTTCAAGTTTTAGTTCTTTGTATCTTTCCTTAAAAATCAGAATCTCATAAGTACTCTTATTAGTCACTGGTGTTGTTTACCAAAGCCTCGCTTTTTAAATTAAAGGATAATTTGGAATGCCAATCTTTTCTATAGTGTATTTACCTCGTTTAAATACAGTCAAATGTCATTGTCTTTAGCCGTGTAATTCATTATTAAACTTATAAACACTTTAATTGCATTATTTTGGTCTTATATGTGTAATTTAATTAACTGAAATACGGCTAAAAGGTAACTGAAGTTTGTTCCTGGACTTTCTTTAACATAATAAATAATATTTCTTGAAATAAAAAGCTAAGTTCTTTCAAATAAATTCCTGTTTGGCTATATTAACAATTTTATTTAGACTTTTAAAAGCACACCACTATAAATACTATATTTTAAGCAGAGTCTGTTATTTTTAAATAGGCATTTTAAGAACACTTTTACCAACTAAACCAAGTCTCATAACCACGGCAACGATTGCGTCGGAAAAATGGTCGAATCGTCTAATTTCTTCTCTGCGGTGATGGCGACACACATTACGATCGTAAAGAGAAGATCGTGAAGAAAGAGTTGCTGTACGCTTGAACGGCCTATTTTAACGTAACAGATCATAGTGCAATTTTTATATCAAAATGTTAGGACAGCATTCTGATATTGTCATTCTGGCGAAGTATAACTTTTTTTCTTTTATACGCGACTTGCATATATTTATACGCGACTTGCATTTATTTATTTAGTTTTCTATCTGCAAAAGTCATTTGCAAAACGGAACTGTATACTTAAGTATCCTAATTTTTTCTAGAGAAAACAAATTCCTCGTTTAAGAGCTTATATACTTTTACAATATATAATAAATTAAATCTTATACATTATACAATACATAATAAACTGAAAACATGAAAGCGAAACACATAGATGGTCAGATCTAAGCTAGTGAGCTTTAAGGGACTTTATAAGGTATTTCTCCCGCCTTCCTAGCGTGCCTTCGTGGTGCAGTTGTTCTGCACGCTGGGCCGGTATTCCAGAGGTCCGTGGTTCGATTCCCGGCGAAGGCGTTGCTAATTTTTCATCTTCCAGAAACAAAATACCTAATGTCTCTACAACTTCAACTAAGAAACTTTAAGTGAAAGTTAGTAAATTATTAGATTATTTCACAAAATATTTCATGCAATTTTAATCGGTGATATCTAATTGAAATGAATTAGAGGAGAATGGGTAGGAGATTTTGCTCTGGGTTTCCAGTTTTGTAAATCGAGACTTGCCATTCCTTAAAAAAATACGTAAACAAAAACATCTAATTCTTTACAATGGCTTTACACATCCGAAGCATTGCAATTTTTTATTCCCTTTATTGTAATCGATTACAGCAGAAAAATAGAACACAGAAAAACGGAAAGGAGGAAACAAACAAAAAAGAGATTACGTTCTTCTTTCTCGCTTTAATCTCACACCGAGAGCACCTGCAACATATCTGAAAAAGGCCGAAACCCTCGTTCCCAGACGCTGAGTGCGTAATGGTGGTACAACGTCACGGTCACTTTCGCCTCTGATCCATCAGGATTCTGACAGGGGCGCCTCTTAATCTCGCCTCTTCCTGCCTCGTAATTGTATCCCCTAAAAAGATGGAAAGGGGCGTAAATAAGTAAATTTCTCAGAGGGCTGTGGAATCCACTTTAAAAAGATGCCTCTGCCCTTCTTCTCCGCTGCTGAAACCGATGGTTGGTTTGGCTCAATCTCTTTCTGGTCGGAAGAGGAAAACTCTCTTTGCCGGCTGCTCTCCACCAAGTTGCTGGGACAAACCACAAACCTACTCATGTTAAGCTCGCATTTCCAGCAAGTTTTACATTGAAGGAGTTGGAAAAATCTTCGAATCTAAAGCGAGGCATTAGAAACCTGGGCCAAAAGCCGAAAAATGCATTGGACTTAGTTCAAAGAATTTTAGTTTTAATATCATATTTCTTCGCATATCTCTCACCTAGGTTCTAAAAAATTAAAAAAATATTCGCATCATTTTCCTCTTGCTCCATTGCAGTACTCTCTAACTCGCGGCCTCCGAGGCAATTTTGTGAGGCCCTCGAATACGTTTCATTTATCTACTTGTTGCAAATATGGTGTTCCAAAGATTTCAAGATTTTAGTTACTTGAAGTTTGACTTGATGTTATTCTCAGTATCATTAAGAAACTAACGCATCAAAATATCCGCAAATAGAGCTAATTAATATGCAGTAATAATAAGTTACAATAAATCTGATTAATTTGATTAACATTTATTCGTTCTTGTCAAAAGACTACGAATTTTCGCAAAGAATACGAAACGAAGAAGTTAAGAATTTTCCCATTGTGATGAAGATTATTTCTAATAAGTTTTCTCCAGGTATATAAATTTTATCAGAATCAACGCACCATCGAGTATCAAGTTATTGTGAGAAATTTTTTTAATCATTCACATGCAAATATATGTATTCTGATTTATGTGCCAAAGAAAATTTTAACGAATAAGAGAAAGGGAAAATTTTGTCGTCAATTATTCTCAAGTTTTGACGCACTTGGAAAGTTTTCTTAGAAAACTTAAAATCTTTTCATAATTTATTTAGTTTAATTCTTATATCTTTAGAAAGCGAGATCTAAGTTATCTTTAGAAAGCGAAATTTAAAATTTAATTAAAATACCTTTTATTTTGTTGATTAAAAATTTTTCGTATTATTAAAAAAAAAAAAGGAAAAAAAGCCTGGCCCTTCAAATTGTTTTCAAAACGAATATTTTTGAGACCATTGTATGGTACATAGTTTTTTCCTCTGAGTTCTACTTTGTTCGTAAATCGCATTCCCTTTACTATTTACGTTTTTGTTCAGTGTACTCAATTTTATTTGCATTTTTTCCGCTCTTGATATTCCAACTATAAAATTATTTTAAAATATTTGATTTGCACACCATATGACTTCCTTGTAAGGCCCATTAAATTAAACACGATTTTTTCTGCGTTTCGTTTGTACTTATTTCCTCGAATTATCCTAACTTAATTAATCGATCCCTCAAGGCAAGCTGAAAATGACACCATAAACTGAAAATTTTAAAATTAAATAAAAAATAACGTAATGTCGTACGAGAGTAAAACTTTTTATATTTTTTTATTTTTTCATAATGAGTATAAAACTTACCCAAATATAACAATAGGAAACGGGACACCGCATTAAAATTTAGATTTTGTTAGTTTGTCCGAAATAATTTTTTTTAAATTTGACTTTAAAAATGAAAAATAAACATGAATATTTTCGGCATTTAAAACACCTCTATATAACTGGAAGGTTCGATTGCAATTAAAAAAAAGAGAGGTGCACAACAAGATGTTATAGCAGACCCATATACAAAATATCAATGTTCTACAGCTAATCATTTTTGAGCTATGCGAGATTACATACGTACTTACAGATGTCACAAAGAATCCCTTTTGAATTCACAGACGTTACGCAAAAAAAGTGTCAAAATGGATTTGGCAATGGTCAAAATGTACATTTCCGTTAAAATCTGATAACGAAAATTCTCGTAATTACAATACTTCAGATCTTTCGTACAAGAAAGTAAAAAGGCGAAAAGTACATGAGAAAATACGGTATTTATTATACAATGTTTAACTATGTTTACTCTTATCAGATTTTGTACAATAATTTATAGATTTTATACAAAGATTGTATCTTTGTAAAAGGTCTGTCCATTAAAAATTTTTCAGAGGATTTAAATTTTAATTGTTATATAAATAAGTTTAATAATTTAATTAGCTTTATCTCTGTACACTCTTATCAGACTTTGTACAAAGAATTGCACAGTGAACCCTTACCAAAAGCGAATTTGTGGAATGCGATTTCCTATACATGCGTTCTCTTAATTGTTTTCAGTTAATTTGTCCAGAGTTAGAATCTCATTCATACGTCCATTCATCAACAATGAATGCTTACTGGCATCAGCTCTGGCCAGAAATTATTAACCGTTGTAAGAGATGTCCCAGAAAATGAAGGCAACGAAATCATACAAATTGCATGAAACGCACTGAAACTCTCCACCCCTCACCACAAAACTTTTTAGAGTTGCCTCAGTCATTGTCGATTTAAAAAAAAAATAATTTTAATTATGCACACTGCGAGGAAAAAAAAAAGGGAGAGACAGTTTTATATCTCCCGTTCTAGTGGGCCGATTGATGAAATTCAACTTCCGTTCCTCAAATCTCGAAAGCGTGACTTAGGGTATGTATTAGATTTATATACATCATTGTTCTAATATAGGTATTTTGACACAAAACCGGACTTTTTTTTAAATGACATGTCAATTTTTTTCTGTATTTCGATTGTACGACTCAAATTACGCCAAACTGAGTTTTGTAAAAATCGCGCGAGTAGTTTTTAAAAAATTAGCTCTCAAAATTTTAGTTCCTCAATGTTAATTGAGTTTGGTATACATTTATTAATATTGTTACGGATTTCGTATTTAATTAATTAATGTTAGTAGAATTATAATTAAAATTGTTTTATTCCCCGTGCAATGCAGCGCGTGACGAATATTAAAAGAAAGCCAAGCCGGAAAATTAAAAATACAAGAGCGCATGTATTTAACATTTAATAAATAAATATCTCTTTTTTTCTAAAAAATACCAGAAAATTCTCGCGCATTTAAAAAGCTTATAAGCGGCATGAAAACCTTTCAAATCGTAACCAACAGATGCAGAAATTTTAAAATTATCTCATAACTTCTTTACGAAGTGCGACAATCATCCTGAAAATATTATTAAAAAACTCGGAAATTATGATTACACAGTAGAACAACGTCACAAAAGACCCCGTACTCATTACAATTACATCATTTGCCAATAGTTGCTCATCTAAAGAATAGTATGAATTTTTTTTCAAAAATGCCTCATAATGTAACCAACAAGAGATGACGCCATCGGAGCAACAGCATATTAAGAAGCTTTTCATTTTCAAAAGTAGATGGAGCCACATGAGCACCTCCGTATCTTCTAACTTTACTTATCTCTCAACAGATGGCGGCACTGGAGCCTCCATTAAAAATCTCTGAATTCTAAAGCAGTATATGTACAAGTACTTTCCCTTCTAGTGGATTCAACTCCCTTGATCCTCAAGATTCAGAAAAGCGAAGAATAATATATTGGTAAAGGCCGCAATAGGCCGATTGCCCTCTGTCTTAAGTTAAGACATATATCTCATTTCGTTAGTCAGTTAGTTTTAAGAGTTTGTTTAGAAAACTGCTCTTGCTGACTTTAGCGAATTCGCGGATTAGCTTTCTCTAGCTGTTTTGAATAATTAAGTTCTGTGGAACATTTGTGTAGTTAATAGATAACTACTGTGAGATATTGTAATTCCGTACGAATGTCTGAGGAAATTTAAGCCCTTTTGTTTTATTTGTTGAGATAATAATAAGTTTTGTTCATTTTTCATCGGACTTGTGCATTCAATTCAAACGAACCTGTAGGCACGCAACACTTTTTGGTGTCAGAAGAGGGATTTGAATGCCAATTACCAGAGCGATGGAGAAATAATTGAGGCAGCTCATTACTGCTTTTGATGCATTCCAAGAAAAGATGGAAGCTGGCGAAGCTGCATTTAAAGATGACATGAAATCTGGTCAGGAAAAGATGAAAGTATCCGTTAAAAAGGAAATGAAAGCCGTTCAAGCTGTCCAAAAATCCGTTAAAGAGGAAATGAAAAGAGAAATTACTTGCGTAATAGAAAACAAGTTCTAGGCTATGGAAGGAAGAATAGATACAGTTGAAGACAAAGTTGGAGAAATTCAAGAAAGAGGTTTTTGCGGTGGAGCAACAAATAGAAGAAAGAGTTTCTACCGTCCAACACCAAATCGAACAACAAATTGATGACAGGATTTCTGCAGTTGCCAAAGAACTTTAAAGAAATTCGTAGCAACGGCAGGGAACAATTCGGATGGTTTTAAATTTGTATCCATGCCTGCTCGTTCCTTTCTTAAGCTATCGACATATGATGGGAAGACCTTCTGGCAAGTGTATAAGACCCAATTTTCTATAGTTGCGGATGCGAATGGATGGGATTCCCAAGCTAAGGCCTGTCATCTCGCCGCTTCTCTGAGAGCAGACGCAGCGGACATCCTACAGACTCTTCCCGAAAACCAGAGATTAGATTGTTGAAAGGCTGTCCCATCTCTCGCCTTTTCGGAGTGCCCGACAGAAACAAGGGAAACACTGTCCCTGCATTATTTCATCAACGGCATCCAGGATCATGAAATACAGAAAGCTCTGCGAATGGCGGATGTGAAGGACATAAAAAGCGCTCTGTTGTACGCCGTGAAATTCGAGGCAGCCTAGCAAGCAACTCGTAGAGATCGCTACTCAGACAGACCTGTGGGAGTCCACGAGCCAGTGGATCAATTGTTGGCTCATTTAGATGATTTATTCAGACAAGTCAATGCTTTGATACGGAGTAGGAGTGACAAAAAAGTGGCTCTAAGGTGTTGGAAATGTGGTACTGAAGGGCACATACGACGGCATTGCAGAATACCCCAGGGCACGGATAATAAAACGGATGAATTGAAAATACCAGTGAATGCCTTGAGACGGAATATTGGTGAGAAGAAACCAACCCTAAAGTGCTGGAACTGCGGTGTTGAAGGCCACGTACGAAAGAACTGCAGAACACTCCCAGAGCACGCAAAATAAGACAGATGAGTTAAAAAGACTATTAAATAACATGGGATGGAAAATGAACGACAAAAACCAAAGTGCTGGAACTTCAGAGCTGAAGGCCACGTGCGAAGGAACTGCAGAACACCCCAGAGCACGGAAATTGAGACCATTTCTCAGAAACGACGCAGGAAACAAATTAATGACCATATCGAATAACAGATGGAGTTCCTTGCAATATGATAATTGGCATAGGAGCTAATGTTACCATCATTCGGAGACATTTAGCTTAACAGTTTAAAGATAAACTTATTTGGACACCATCCTGTGTTACCCTTCAGACTGCGTCTGGTGATGAGATTGGCATAGTTGAGAAGTTAAACGTCAACATCACGTTTGGAAGTGCCGCCTACCATCACACGGCATTTGTGGCGTATATTACAGATCCATGCATACTCGGATTGGACTTTTTCAGGAAATGCAATTTTTCCTTGGACTTCAAAAACAGCAAACTGCTTTCAGCATCTTCAGAAGGGATCCTCACCTACAAACGCCGACATCTTCTCAGAAAGACCCTGCTCTGAAAGCTGCCGAAATCATACTAGTGTGGAAGAGAAACACCAGAATACCGGCTATTCATCGTGTGCCTTGTGACCTCCTGTTTGGTCGCCCTTCGGATGTCCCTTCATCGACTGAGGAATATATCCAAGATGTCCAGGCCTGGTTTGAAGTGATGCACCGTCCTGCACGAGAGCGAGTCAACTTGGCGACGGAGAATGTGAAGACCAGGTACGACACGAGAGCTACTAGACATAGATTCAAAGAAGTTCAAAGAAGAAGACATAGATTCAAAGAAGTCAAAGTGGTTTTGGAACACGATTCGATGAAAAGGAACAGGAAGCCAAAGCCACAGGTCCCAAATTACAGTCACCTTGGGATGGTCCATACACAGTTCTGAGCAGGCTAAATGACGTCGCGCTTCAGATCCGTAGGTCGCGAACCACTAAACCTGAAATCGTTCATTGCGACAAGTTAGCTCATTACTGTGGCCATAGTACGTAGTGTAAGACCATGGCCCCTTTTTGATTGTGTGTATTTTATTTGACTTGTATTTAGTATTTGATTTGTATTTAGTATCTGATAGCATTTGATTTGTTTAATTTAGTTATTGCATTTATTATTCATGTTGTTTGTTATTGTAATGTAATGTTTATTATTGCATTGATGCCTTAGTTGTATGTTTGGCTTCTTGTCCGGGGATTGTACTGCCCAGGACGTGCAGTCCTTGGGAAGGGGGCAGTGTTACGGATTTGTTATTTAAATATCTACTGTTAGTAGAATTATAAATTAAATTATTTTATTCCCCGTGCAATGCAGCGCGTGACGAATATTAAGAGAAAACTAAGCGGGAAAATGTAAAATACAAAAGCCTGTGCATTTAACATTTAATAAATAAATATTTCTTTTTGATTTCGGGAAATTGTTAGAACCTTCTCGTGCATTTAAAAAGATTACATTAGTGGTATGAAAAACCTCTTAGTTAGTTAGTTGTTGCTTTAAGAGTTTGTTTAGAAAACTGCTCTTGTTGACAGTAGCGAATTCGCAGATTAGCTTTCTCATTTGTTTTGAATTAAGTTCTTTGAACGTTTGAGTAGTTAAAAGATAACTACTGTGAGATATCGAGATATTGTACGATTTTCTCTGGAGAAGTTTATGCATTTTGTTTTATTTGTTCTAACAATAATAAATTTTGTTCATTTTTCATTCAGATGACTTGTGCATTCATTTCATAACGAACGCGTACGCACGCAACAATATACTCTAAGTCTCACTTTCGAGAGAAGATAAACGAAATTTGAATTTCGTCATTTGGCCCAGTAGGAATGTAAGATATAGAAGTGTCCCCCTTTTTCCCCCGCAGTGTACCTAATTATTAATAAAAATCCTTTCAGTTAACATTTATTTCATTTTCCCTTTTTTCATTAAAACTATATTTAGGTTTCTTACATTATACATAAATTCTTAATCTGAACTATTTCTAACCCATTTTTCCATAGAAAATTTAATTTCCAGTACCATTTAATTTAATTTCCAGCGATTTTTCCGTACGCGCCGCGCGTTAATGATATAACACACGCATGCGGCAAAGGTTGACTATACTGTACAGAATTTATACAAAGAAGATATCTTTCAGCAATGCGTGTTATTAATATTTGTACAAGAAATGTATCAGGCTTTCTAAAAAGAATTTTAATTTTAATCTTTGTTTTTAACTTTTTTGTTAGATTTTTGTAGTAAGAATTTTAGTTCACAGAATCTGCGCAAAGATTGTGCCTGTAGGCAAAGTCCGTATATTAAATATATATATTTATATTGTATAAAATGTTTGGTTTGTTTTCACAGATTTGATTATACATGGAAGACGAACTGATTTAACCGAAATCTTAAAGCAAAATATTCCGAATATGCTCTATTGTCACTTCTAGTTAACTCAAAACAAATGTTCAAATGTAACTGAACTCAGAACAAGGCAAAATGGCAACCTACTTTTATGGCAAGTTAGTTTATTCGGTTAGTTAGAGGAGGAGTTTCCGACTCTCAATTCAAGAAATCGCATTTCTTAGGGGACGACTGAAGATTTCATTAATAGTTCTCATTTTTATCTTCCGCCAACTTCTGTATGTAGGTAAGGGATGTGATTAACCCTTTCGGTCCAAAAATATTCGATAGTGAGTTTTCAGTGAATAAGCACGAATTAGGTTCCCCACAACGCGTTTTCATTATTTTTACAATCACGTCTGTCTATGTGTGACGATTTTTTCGTTCACGATAACTTATTTGAAACTTCCAAAAATTTCTGTTTTACATGTTTAAATTGTCTACATTCATATAAAAGTTTATTCCATTTTAGGTAAAATTGGACAAACGGAATTGGTACTTTACAGGAAGCCCATAACAGTATTTAATGGATAACGTAATAGTATTTAATGGATTTTACCTGAAAGTGGTACTTCATTTAATGGCCAGAATAGGCTTTAGTGAGAAGTTTTAGTATAATTTAAAACTTTTTAATTTTAGTATTTAAAACTAGATCTTGTTTCAAAGCAAGAGCTCGTTCCTTATAAAATCAGGCAAATTAAGATGAAATACGTCTAAATGTCTACGATAATGCTAAACGGTAACTCTGTGGGAGTAATGAATTTAAAAGAATATTCTGCTCTTCATAAAGATGTGTTTTAATTGTCTTATTTTTTCTAAATTTTCTTCATGTTAAAACTAATAATAATAATAATTTAATTTTAGTATCTAAATTTGATTTAAAGTGTTAATTTATGTTTCGAGCTTTTAAAGTGTAAATTTATTTTCACATTTTATTTTTTCATCCACTATTTTATTTGATGTCTTCAAATTTCACTTAAATTTCGTGCACAAGTAAATTTATTTCCACACTTTACTTACATTTTTCATACATTTGTTGAACAGTTTCAACTCTTTTCAAGTGTAAATTTACTTTTCATGCTTTCTTCATTTTTTTATTTTACAATTTTTAATGCCTCGTTTCTAGTTTTTGGTAATAAGTAAATTTTAAAACATTCTGTTTCATTTTCAATTCCCTTTTAGTACTTTGTCTTCGTCGAATAACATTTTGTTAAGATTAGTTCTAAAATCACTTTTTTGTTTTTCGCAAAGTATTTTTTATTCTAACGTAATTTTCTTTGTGCTGACTTTTCTCAAAATTTCTTAATTTGCATATCTTCTCAGAAATCGGACTTTGAAACCTGTCAAGAAAAGTCTTAAATATAGGAAAGCACTTCCTAACGCTAGCGCTTCTGCGCGTATCTCAACACTTCCCGACAAAATTTCTATTTCACCTTCCAAGACAAATTTTCCTGCTGGAAATCTGATAGATAAACTTGCTGGATTCCTCAGTAAGTTTCTAAAAATTACTGCCAAGTTTGTGAAACTGAAATCTCAAGAAGAGAGACAACAGTTAGCACTGTATTGACTACATTTTTTCGATGATCTGGAACTTTCCTACTCACTGAAAGATGACTTTTTTAACCGTGCTTGATTGCGCCACCATCCTTGCGGAGTGCAACTCTACTTCGTTACGATTACTGCTTTGCTTCCCGGCCTGTTATGCTTCCGGCCTTTTTTTTTTTTTTTTTTTTTTTTTAGTACCAGTTATGTTTTAGCGACTGGTAGGAGCATTAGACGACCGGTGCTGCCTGGTGTCATATCCAGGTGGTGCGCTGCTCCCTTGGAGGGTAATAGTGGAGGTTGAACCGCCACGACGTGCCCAAAGGGAGAGTAGACCTGTAGTGGGATTTAGTTCCCGGAGCAGGGAAGCCAATAATTACTTACCAGTTATGTTTTGGTCCCACTTTCTTCAACTTCATGATGTGTATTTTTTAGATTATGTAATTTTCTACTTTCAGAGCCCTAGAGCCTTTTTATTTTACTGAACCGGCAAAAAGCTAGCGATGCACTAGCTAAGCGCAGTATATTTTATCAACGAAGTTAATAAAATCTCAGCTGAGTTGTTTAGTTGGTTGGCTAGTTATTGTTACAGCGATTTATTTAGTTCCGCGTGAACTGAGACAAATCGGAATTAGTTTTCTCTTTTGATATACGCTTTGCATTGAGTTGTATTTTAAAGTATTTAGTAGTTAGAAATATAACTACTGATTATTACTGCGTGATATTGTGAACAACACATGTACGAATATCTCTCAGGAAAATTCCAGCATTCTGTTATATTTCTTTTTGATAAGAATAAATTATATTAACCTATTATCGGATTTGCGCATTCAATCTGTTACGAACCCGCACGTAGGCAACAATATGTAAAGCGAAACTTAAAAATTTTCCACTCAAATAACAAAGACTCGAATCCAAAAACGGCACTCATAGTATCTAATTTTGGTCTCTCAGTTTTGCAGATCTGTTATGCAGAGTACATTACAGCAGTTCTAATTGCAGGACACGATCCATTTATATTTTGCTTTCTCTACTGCCCACCATTTTTGCCTTTTTATATTATTGTTACAGCCAAACGTCCTCTCTGGAGCCCTTCTCATGCTAATTTCAGAGGAATTCAAGTATGTGATTTTGCAGCTGCCTCAGGTTTTACGGTGTGCACTGAGCCCAACAGCACAGCCGCGTGCATAACCAATCGAGACGAGTCTGAATAGATCTTACTATGGTGAAAATCCATGAGGATTTATATATTAATAACTGGAAGGTGGAAGATTAGGCTAAGTGACTACCGGATTATTTCCTTTGAATTAGGCAATGTCTTAATTCTGCAAAGTAGTAAACAGAGAATGAAACTATATCGGACTGACTGGATATCTTTAAGAGAAAGTTTATTTACGACCTACCAATATACTGGAGATTTACATACAGAAAATCAGACAAATTAATTGCACAGACTAAGAAGGAGCTACATAATCTGTATAATAATACAAAAATTACAAGCAAAATTTCCGAAATCTTTCCTAAGTCACATCTTTGGTGGACAAAGGAATTAACCATGCAAGGCAAAACGGTTAGGGTGTTGAGATGAAGATATCAGACTGAGACTTGGGATGAGATGGAGAGAAACAAACTATGCGCCATTTACAGAAAAGGAGAAACGCTTTATAAGCGTAATATTAAAAAAGCCAAGGTTAATTCTTGGAATAATTTTTGGGAAAATTTTCTCCAAAGTTGCCATTTGGCACTTGGCAAAAGCAACTATATAATAGGAATTAAAGAGTAAGAGAAAATTATAGTAAGTCTTCTTCCCATTTTTATGTGTTTTCCTTCCTTATTCTATTACTTTATATGTGTAACAAAGGATCAGTGGGAGCCATTTATGAGGTTTACCAAATTTCCAGTCTAGCTCGGTTAATCAATGCCAATGCTCTCAGTGTTATGGCTGCATATGCTGAGCTGATGGCTGAACAATTGCTTCATCAATTTCAGCACAAGATTTAAAATTGTCTCTCTGCAGTGTTCTTCATTGAGCGGGGCAGGAATTCAAAATGTAGATAGATGGCAACACTGAGCAGCTCTTGGGAATTCCAAAGATGTACTGCTTTTAAACATTTTTTTTTGTTTTTTTGTTAGATTTGTGTTGATGCTGAAGGATCATATTTTGAAGAATTTTAGTCCGTTGAACTTAAACGTCCAATAAATTTCTAGATCTTGAAACTTTTGAATCACACCCTGTATATATATATATATATATATGTGTGTGTGTGTGTGTAAAATCTGTTAGGTTCCTCTTAAAATATTATTGGGATATATAAAAAGTCTCAATAGTATTGGGTTTTTTTCCCACTAGAAGGTGTTGATGCAACACTCACCCGATTGTCTCAAACAAACATGTGCTTAAAAGGTGACATTCAGCTTCCATTGTTTGTAAAGATAGTTTTCTAATTTGTTGCTTGTGTAAAACGTTATATTGATTTGAAAATGAATGAAATATCTGAAGAAATACGTTATGTGATGCTTTTTTACTATAAAAAAGATAAAAAGACTGCAAAACATGCCGAAAAGTTTATGAAGTGTATGGTGAGAACGCTGTGAGTGAACAAAGAACCCAGGAGGGGTTTGCTCGATTCTCTTGCGGAAATTTTGATATTAAAGATGTACCTCCCTTTGGTCGGCCAATCACTGGAAAAGTCGATGACATTTTGCAACTGGTGCAGCAAGACTGGCATGCAAGCTGTCAGGAAATATCAGAGGCACTAAACATCAACTATATGACATTTTGGAATCGTTTAAAAAGAGCAGGTTACAAAAAGAAGCTCAATGTTTGGGTGCCACGTAAATTGAAACCTCGTGAAATCATCAATTCGGCCCTGTGCTGGCACAACTTGACCGTTTGAACAAAGCAATACTGAGTGAGAGACCAGAATTGGTCAAAAGAAAGGGAGTTGTGTTCCATCATGACAATGCACAGACACACACATCTTTGTCATCCATCTACACCGATGGAATTATGAAGCTACCTGAAAAATTAAGACCATAGATAAAAATCAACAATATGTACTTGATTAAAATTGATCTTCAATAAAGAAAATTTTTGTTCAACAATATACCAAAAAAGTGCGCAGACTTTTTATATGACCCAATATATTATAAAACTACAATGTTTTAAAACCATACCAAGATATTTAATTCTCCTAACAAATGCCTGGAAACCGAGAAAGACAATGCAGATTTGACCCAACAGTTAAGTTATTATCCCCTTATTTTTTTTATATTTCTGGAAAGGAGGAAAAGTTACATAATTTAACTTCTCTTAAAGATGCAGCACTTAATAAAGAAATTACACATATGTGCAACATATATATATTTTGAATTATTAGATGTTAAATTTATATATATATGAATCCAACAGAGAATTATAATCAAATTATAAGGAGAAACTGATACGTGCATATCTCAGAATTTGATCACAGGGAAATTCTAACTTATCAGGACTTAATACTATTATTGTACCATGCAATGAGAACTTTCCTTCAGTGGCTTCAGAAAGGATGCAAAAAACATGGTGCAGGATCACAACAGTAACAATTCACTGACAGAATCTTGTCGGCACTCCTGTTAGTATCATACAGCCGCATCACATTTGTGTCGGAACAGTGAGCGTGTTACAAAGCACCAAACATTCATATATATGGAGGAATGACATCCGCAATACCCTGGATTGCCAGCAAAGCGAACATTGCTTCAGTTTGCCTTGGCAATAAAGCACAGGAAATAGCTCTGCAGTTACTTTCAATCCACTTTCTGGTTACAGCATCATGATGGTTTTATCTGCGTCTAGAGGACCAATGTGAACAAACAGCGGAAGCTTATTGCCTACATTTCACATCATCTTGCCAGCTCAGTACCTGGACTGATTATATGCGGTGTCATTGGTTACATATATCATGCTTACACCATATGCAGTACTTTGTAAATTATTTGAATATGGCAAAGCACACAAGGGCTATCAGCCTAAGAAAAGGACATTCTAAGGAAAACTGGTAAATATTCATATTACACATATTGAAAACCAACCATGCCGGTGTTCAAGCACAGGACAAACTACTAACACTCAGCAGTCTTTAACCATTTGGCCACTGGTGGGGCAATTAGAACTTTGACCAGCGACTGTTAAATTACTATGATTTTAATGCTCATAGCTATGTTATACCTTCTTTTGCCCACCTTTCAGAAGGGCAATGACAGGCTGGAAATTGACCACAATGCCATTTCTTCAATTAATATGGGATTTGATCCTTGCCTTAGTTAATATATTCTCCAGATGTCCCATTATTTGAAAGCGTCTAGTTAATGGTTGCAAACTGGCAACACGGCTGTAGTATGCCAGAATTTCATCCAAATTCTGTTTGATTTCATGCCCAACTGTATAACATCTGCCACTGTTACCAGAGGTGGATGCTGCCCTTGTTACCAGAGGTGAACTGATTTCTACATATTTTTTATTTAACTAAATTTTATTCATTTTAACCTTCCATTATACTGTATTCATAAAATAAATACGATTCCAGTCATTGCTTTACTTAGTATTTCTATTATTGGTACATGACTATCGGAAGATATCGCTTTTCCTCAGAAATGCTAAAGCTAATCCCTTAGCATTTATGACTTTTTTTTACAAAATTACAGGTATAAATTCTAGCTCAAGGAAAGTTTGTGAAATTTCATGATATATCCTGCTTTTCTTCCTCCAATAAAATTATTCCAAGATTATGATTAAAGTATTTATTTGGAAAAAAAAAAAAATGAGAATACTTGATGTTTAGAAATGTCTGACGTTTCACTTTTTAAACCAAAAACATTTCATATGTGAAATAAAAAAAAAAAAAAAAAAGTGCAGAAAATGCTTTGATTTATTCATGATTTTTAACAATCATTTTGCACATACATACAATAAATATGTTGACTAAACAATGACATAAGCTTTTGCTTCTATGCTAGTCAAATATCACAATATTTCAATTTCATGCACTGTGAATAACTTATAAGTCAGTAAATATTTACATGCATGGTGAAGAGCTAATCCATTCAGGTAAAGATTGGCATACATTATACACATCAAAAGCAGATCATATGAAGTTTCACAAATCTAATAATAAACACAAGTCCATAAAAGGTATACCATATTTTCCAAAGTAAGATAAAATAGCCACAGATTTGTTTTAATAAAATTAGATATTTCTTGAAAGTTTCAAAATATATCAGTCTACATAATAGGTATGTAAGGATGATTAAAAAGGTCATATAATAATTATAGCATTGAAAATGTCAGGAAGGACACACTGAAAACATTTATCCCTATATAAGGAAAGGACAGAATAATAACATACATATCATCACAAGTACCTGTTTATTGCAGCATCTAAAAACCAGACATGTATAAGCATAAAATTTATCATTTTATTTCAGATTTATTGTTTGCGATATGAAATTAAAAAAAAAAAAATTACAGATGTAAAATTATTTTATACAAATCAAATTCAGAATTTAGATAAAATTACAGTATAAAAAAATTCAACAATAGCACCCATCAAAGTATTTGGTCACCAGTGACCTAAAAGCTGATGATCACTATTGATCAATCAATGGGTCACCAGTGTGGGGCATGTTAAGTAATTCAGTAAATTTAGATCAGCACAATAATCACTCCCAAACATTTCTTTTAAAATTTTTCGAAATCAAGAATTATCATACTGAATAATGCCAAGCATCTTGTTATACATTAAAAAAATTAAGAACAGCAATAAGCACAGTTCTGTAAAATACTTCTCAAGAGAGATAAAAATGACAGCGTGCATCTTATGACAATAGCGAGCATGATTTGGCACAGCATTTTCAGAATTAAAAAAACAAAATTAAAATATCAATATAAAGCACTTTTATAGCTATGCAAATTCTTAAGATACTGTTGGGCATCTTCATGCAAGCTTCCAAGACTGAGGAAGTGATAACAATATTTTACAATCTTCAAATACACAGATGTATACTTTATTGCCATTAATGACTGGATTTACTTCATGGAACATAAATAGCATTAGCTATACATCATCAATACCTGTATATCGGTACTAATGCAAATAGCATTAATATTAATCAAATATATACATGTCATCAATCACAAACCATACACAAAACCAGCTCCAGCATTTTTGACAAGTCATCTATTAAGATACATATTGATGATTTGTATATCATCAACACATATCATAGTCAAATAAAAGGATCATGAGCTGGCAGTGGAAGTGTCTGCAAACCACAGTTCTCAAAACTAATACAAAACACAAATTTAATGAAGCTCAACATGATATGATCATTTGTGATTCCCAAATATCCATGAGATTTCAAGAAAGTTCTATACACCACATCAATGAATGAGTGATGTAGGAAATGGAAATATCAAGAGAGTTACAAAATTTCCAACATTAATCTCCAAAGCTGACAAAAATTCAAGATTCAGATCATCAGTTCTTTTGACAAATGTATGCCAAACCACAGAAACTGCAGTTGGAAGCTTTTAACATATTTCAAGCAATTCTTGGACTATTTATCAAGAGATGTTTCCACTTGGATTCTATGGATGGGTAGCAAAAACAAGCCAATGATTGTGCAATATTCCCACCATGAAGTCTTGTAAAGTTCTCATTTGAACCCTTTTTGGTTTGATATTTATGTGCTTTATAAAAGCAGTCCCCCCATAGGGTCATTTTTTGTACTGTTTGAGGACTGTACTTAGACAAACTTGGTACAATGTACACAGTTAGTTAATATCTCTTCCTGTGGGTGCAGTGCAGCAGATGGGCAGACATTAAACTATTCCTCCTTGTTTTCCAGAGTGAGTTGAGAAGACCCACCTTCACAACTGAGTCAACTGAGCAAAGGCTTCTTGCCAATGAAGTATTTTTTGGTTTAATATGCCCCTCCCACTTAAAATGAAGTTTAGCAATTTAGATATAACTCTGCTTGTTTCCTAAATACACAAGACTATAAAGCAACATTATATAATTCTGCTCTGCTACAGCAATAGTTTGGAGTTTTTTCACTTCTCTTTTAGCATAATAAAGTGCCATTCATAAAGCAAAGATAATAATTCAGTAATCTATCGAAATGGCAATGAATGAACTTCAATGTATGCTTAAAGCTGTTTTTTTTTTAACCCATCTGAGCATCCTTGGGATGAGTTAGAGGCACCAGCTGTGAACTAAACCAAATTACCTAAAAACTAATTCTAAGCTACTCAAAAGAAATGATGCAGAATATATGGAGATATTTAAATATTTTCTTATGTGTATCTGGTCATTAATGGCAATACAGTGTACTTTGTGCCAATAATGACACCTGAACCTGAGAACATATTTAATCTAACTGCCAGTTTTGATAAATCTATGTTATAAAAATACAATAATGAAGCATGTACTTAATTTTAAGGGACTTCTTTATTTTATTTTTTTATTTTTTTTTTTTTTATTTTCTTTACTTGAACTAAGATGGAAAAGACCCATAAAATAAATATTATCAAACAAAAACAAAAAGGGAAAAAAAAGCAAAATTATGCAAGATACATATATAAATTTAGTATCTTAATTTTAAAAAAAAATAATATACATTGAACAGGCAATGAAAAATATATAACAAACATTAAGACAGTGTTTTCAAACAATGCTTACAAAATGGTCTTTATTTTAAAATAAGTTTAAATTTTTTTATAAACTTGTTAACTTAAAAAATAAGTGAATGCAGTAATTGGAATCCACAGTCTTTCAATTTATTTCAATATCCATAACTGGGAGAAAGGGAAAGGGGAAAAAAGAGGAGAAATGAATTTAAAAGACTCTCAGCATATACTAGCCATTTACAACCAATAAACAACTATTCTTTTCTTCAACTAGTTGTTCAAGTTAAGTTATAACAGTACCACTACTCCTGATTCATCATACAAACAAGTTTTCATGCAAATTACCATTATTTTACAAATACAGTAAAATTTTAATAATTAAAGAATTAGTTTTATGATTAAAATTATCAAGATTTTTTCCTCCTAATTCCTAATGATGTGAAGTAGCAAAAAAAAGCAAATTTTGGAAAACTGTTGACACTCAAAATAAATAAATAAATAAATAAAATAAAATAAAAGCATGGGATGATATTTTACATACTAATTGCTTTCATACTCTATGAAAAATACTACAGTACAAAGTCCGTAATCCGGACTCGTTGGGACTTCGGCGATTCCGGATTAAGGGTTTTTCTGGATTATGGATCATAAATTAAAATCTGGTGAGATGCCATGCAGAAATTATACAATTAAAAATATGAAACCGTAATGTATGAAATAAAAAGCAATTACGATCTAAACGGTATCAAAATTTATATATAAAAAAAAAAGCTTAATATTTATTTGCTTACTTTACTAAACATTTCTTTCAATGTAAGTTGTTTAAGTTGCTTCTTTTTTGTGCTAAATGCGCATGCGTAAACATTAAACGCGCATGCGTAACATTAAACGTGCATGCGTAAACAATACAAAAAAAAAAAAAAAAAAAAGTTTGTGGCTTTGAGGTCCGGATTATAGATCATTCTGGATAATGGAGTCCGGATTACAGACTTTGTACTGTACTTAAATATTAATTAATCCTTTGAAATGAACTTGCACGGCAGATAAATTTAATGATTTTATAAAATACTATAAAGTGAAATAATTTTATTTTTACCCCTTTAGTATGAAGTGCTTCTGAGTGCAGAACTTAAGATGAAAAAACAAAGATGGTCATAAACCCAACAATATGCATTGATAATCTATGTATGAATATAAAAGTTAATGAATGAGTAACATCTCATTCATTCATTTATTTAATATCTGACCAAGGAGGATATTGATTAATATGCAAACGGTTAAATATAAAATGTTAACACTTTTTAGTATGGATTAGAATCAAACAAATATTAAATCGCTCAAAATTTACATTTTCAGTATACACTTAACATACCACACATTTTTACCCCTTGATCATTTTGCTATAATTACTAAAACACATTCTTCGGAATTTATCATCTTTCATTTTTTTCCCATACACATCTAAAATCTTTTGCATAATTTGGATATTTAAATGTATTTATTAGTTTTCAAAATCTTGTTTTTTTATTTGATTACAACATTCCAATTTTTTATAATTTTGCTGATTTCTGCTCCTAATTCATTTGTGGCATTTCCTTTTCTTTCAATATTACATCAAATAACTAATTTGTTTATTATATAATTTTGATCAGATTTCTAGAATTATTTTTTAATCCACTTAGGAGTTGTATGACATTAATGAATAATTAAATACTTCATATGCAACATTAAAAGAATTTATTACTCTGAATGTAACTTCTATTATTCATTGGGTAGACGATCTCGTGGCCACAGCCCATGTTATATGACACTGTTTTATTTTTTAAAATTCTTTTGATTACTCATTTCTCTTTGGCTTTATTATTTTCTTTTGTAATAAGTTCGACTTTTATTTTATGAACCTCTTACCATTTTTCTTATATTTTGATTTATGAAAACCCAACTAATCCAGAAAGTTCTTAAAAAATGTCCATGATGTTATTTATGACTGTTTATAGCATGTAAAAGAGATTTTTGTAAAAATCCATTTTCATAAAAAATGACCTAGAACAAGAACAAAAATAAACTATGCTTTTTCTTTCTTAGGAGAAAATGGATATAATAGAAAAGTATTAAATAAAAAGAAGACTAATACGTGACTATTATTATCAGGACAAGATGTATAAGCTATAATTCTGGTATATTATCGAAAATATCTCACTACCACATCATTTTTAACTACCTACAGCATTACTGCATTAAAAACACTTAATTTCAATGGAAATCATGCTAAAAATTACAAACTCATTCCTCCACAAATATGTACTTCAGAAAAAAAAAAAAACGCAAAATATCAAATTTAAGCTTTTCTATTTCTATATCCCTAACTATCCCTCAACAATCAAATATTCCTTTCATTAATCATTTTGAAAATCAGTTATAGGAAAAATACTTCCCCCTCCCCAATTTATACCTTAAATGATAAAGCCTATATCTCTTGTGCTTAGTGAAGGCCGTATACCTTAATCATCTGAAGTTCTGAAAAATCCAACAACAGAGTTGCAGAGTCTAAAAGTTATTTCAGAATAACAAACTAAAGCAAATGTATGGCAAGAAGATAACAGTTAAGATACACATAATAAATACAACATCCATTTTACGACAGGATGCACACAGCATTCCTTAGTTCAGATTAAAGAAACAGTTTTATATCTGACTTTTCTCGGCTTGCCAAGTACCATCAAATGTTTAACAATAATTTCACAAATTATATACAAGAAACAATGCCAACAATATATCTTTGCATACACTCAACTACAAGCATGATGAAAAATAATTTTGTTAAGAAACATGTTTGAATACATTTCTTAATAATCTTCCTAAAATTTTGTATTTAAAAAAAAAGCTTTGATAGATTGCTTTCTACAGATGAATTTTAAATCTATAATAGATTACATTTTGCAGATATATTTGAAACAGGTTTTCCTTTTTGGTATTAAATAAATAAATAATAAAAAAAACTGATCCTTTAAAAAATTTTAATTTTATTCTTTTTCCTTCTTTTTATCTGTGGTCTTTTTACTAGATTCGACTTTTTGATCTTTTTTTGCATTTTCGGATGTTTTTGGCTTTGATAATCTAATTTCGAAAGAAGATGTGAATGTCTTGCCTTTCTCTTCACAACTTTTGGAGTCTTCAACCACAGCCGCTGGTTTGTCAACTAAACAAACTTTTTTGGTAATATTTTTGGAGTCATCACCCATAGTAGGCTTGTCAATGGAACAAGTCTTTTTTGATGTAATAGTCCCTTTTTTAGTGTCATCTGAGGATTTAGATTTTACAGTAGGTGTTGCTGCTGATGACGCACCAGATATGTCTTTACTCGTGGTCTTTTCAGTTGCGCTACATCCTTCTTTAGATACAGTCTTTTCAGTTATTTTCTTCACAGGTACACTAGATCCTTCTTTAGATGCAGCCTTTTCTGATATACTGGATCCTTCTCTAGAAGTAATTTTTTCAGATATATTATATATTTCTTTAGTTGCAGTTTTTTCAGTCGTACTAGATCCTTCTTTAGATGAAATTTTTGAAGATATACTAGATCCTTCTTTAGTTGCAGTTTTTTCAGTTATACTAGCTCCTTCTTTAGATGTAATTTTTGAAGATGCACTAGATCCTTCTTTAGTTGCAGTCTTTTCTGTTACATTAGACCCCTCTTTAGATGTAATTTTCGCAGATACACTAGATCCATTTTTAGATGCAGTCTTTTCAGCTAAACTAGATGCTTCTTTAGATGCAGGCTTTTCAGAAACACCAGATTCTTCTTTAGATACAGTCGTTTCAGTTACATTAGGTCCTTCTTTGCATACAGTCTTTTCAGTACTTCGTACCTTTGTTTCAATCAAGAATGCATCTTCAGTTTTTACAACTTTCGCTTCCAAGCTTTTTGAAGGAATGTTATCTTCACCTTTTACAGATCCATTACTTTTCTTCTCTACTCTGAAAACTGAAAATTCTGCTTTCTGAACACAATTAGACTGAATATCTGTACCGGACTTCTCACTACTTTTGGCAGGTATCTTGTTATCAAACACATCTTTCTTTTGAATACTTTTATTTTCTGTGTCATGATTTGCTTTTTCAACAGTTTTTACAGTTTCCTTGTTTGGGGAAAGCTCTTGTTTCTGAATACTTTGGTCTCCGATCAGATTCATACCTTTCTCTGAATCCTTTACTTCCTCAACAGTTTTCTTTTCCAGCAGCTTCCCATTTTGAGCTTCAGCTGAAATTAGTTTATCACAATTGCTTTCTGATGGCACAATAGAAACATCCTGTTCAGCAGAATGTTTTTGAGCGGAAAAACCTGGTTCTGTATTTTTATCTATATCTGTGTCAAAAGCAGATGTTGGAGCAGGTTCAGATTCACTCCTTGCTCTTCTAACATTACAGCTTTCCGAAGGAGGTAATGCTGAAGAGTGTACAACATTGAAATCTACAAAAGAAGAAGGACAACTAGTGATTTCTATGTCAGGAGTTGCACCTGCTAATTTATTTGTAGCGCTCATATTTTCCGATTGCACAGCAATCTGTTCATCTTTACGAGATTCAGCTTCCTCAGATGAGAAAAGTTGCTGAGTTAATGATGATTTAAATGGCTTTTCCCCTCGCTTTCTTAGTTGAGAAACTGTTGACCGACTAATTCGGCCTTCTAACCTGGATTTTGGTGTGGTGCAGTTACTTTCATACTCTTGAAATGCATAATGATCACTTGATGTATCTGCTAAGTCAGTCAAACTTTTCCCAATATTTGAAAAACCATAAGGAGATTGTGAAGAACGCTGGGATGCCATGCACAGTTTAGAAGATCCACTATGAGATAAATACTGGGAACGTGGAGAAGGAGATGATGAAAGAGCCAGAGGAGAAGCCTGCCCAGAGAAAGACTCCCGCTTTGCTTTTACTTCAGCAGACTTTGGATGGAGACGGTCAGGAGATAAAGCTCTTCGTAAAAGAGGGGAACTTGGCTCTGCGCTTTTGGGTCTCATAAAGGATTTTTTGGCTGATGAACATATTGTTGCAGACAAGGGCAAAACTGAGGATGATTTAATAGTTTGGAAAGTCTGAGCCATCTGAGGATTTGATGGGTGATGACCAATGGGAAATGCAAGAGGAGAAGGTGATCTTGTAGGAGATGTGGATGTGATAGGTGATGGAGATGGTGTACGAGCAAGTGGGGAAAGTGGTATGTGCCCAACTGACTTTCGTCTAGGAGAATGGAATGTTTGTGTCAATTTATGCTTCAGACCATGAAGAGAGCTCGGACGAGGAAAGTGAGGAAGATGAGTAGAACTTGCAGGAGAATTAGGAACACTAGAGCTAGGAGAGCTACTTTGAGAAGAATTGCCAGTGGAATGAGGCGAATCAGACTGTGAGCAGAGTCTGGCTGTAGGAGGTGATCTGGGGCTTTTTGTTCTAGTTGGAGATGCAGGTAAACTATCAGCAGATGCAAGAGTCCTGGTCAAAGACTGGAAACTACGACTAGGTGTAAGAACAGGGGAAGAACCAGAAACAGACTGATGTATTTCTGCACTAGCTCGTTTGCTGCTTAATCTCCTAAGCAAAGAGGCCCTGCGTTTTTTATCAGAATGACTGTCTCGCTTCACTTGTGCTGAACGACGATGACAAGAATATGGTCTCCTCGCCATTTTTATAGCAGATGGATTCCTTTTTCGACCTCCCGATTTTATGGTTGTGCTATCAAGAGGAATAGTTCGAATGTTTATACGATCACCATTAGAAAGAATTAGATGCAGTACTTGGTGATGGAGAAGACCTTGAATTGGTTCTCCGTTGATATGAGTTATCAGATCTCCAGGCCTTAAGCCAGATTCAAATGCAGGACTGTTATTTTCAACTGCCTGTTAAAATTAAACACTCATTTCAATTTGCTATAAAGTTGGGAAGGCATGGCTTATTAAAATAAAAAGTTAAAATAAAATGTGTAATACCAATTTTAACAACCATTAAAAATATTACTGCTGACAATAACAAAAAAGTAGAGAATACATACAACATATACTAGTTAAATTTAAACTAAAAGTGATGATATTATGCTATAAATAACAATCATTTTTCTCCTTTCAACACATCACCATACTTTGAAATATATACAAATAACACTAGGTGAGAAAACTACCATTCAAATAGGATATACACTGGTTATCATAAATTAAGGAAAAATCACGATTACTGAAAAAGTTACATATGGAACTTAATGAAACTTACCCACAATATACAACATATAGTAAGGTATCAAATAACACAAAAAAAAAAAAAAAAAAAAAAAAAAAAAAAAAAAAAAAAAAAAAAAATTACCAGACAAATATGGCAGTATAGAAATTAGCACATGTATAAAATGAACAAATCGAAGGTGTCAGTTTGCTATAGAAAAAGTACCTTCAATATGGAATATGATCGCCTCTAGAAGCAATACAGCACATACAGCAATGTGTGATGCTTTCAATTATGCGGTCTATCAGTTCCATAGGAAGCGAGAGCCATTGCTCTTGCAAAGCAGTTGCAAACGCGACAAGGGTCTGATTGGGCGGATTGAGAGCAGCTAGACATCTCCCTAAAGCATCCCAAACGTGCTCGACAGGATTCAAGTCCGGGGACCGAGCTGGCCACTCCACGCGCATGATTGTTTCCTGTTGAAGATAATTATCTACGATGCGAGTCCTGTGTGATCTTGCACTGTCATCCTGTAGTAGGAAAGCATCACCTATTGCCCCCATAAGGAGATTACCCCAGGAATATTTTCGCATTGTACAGTTGATCTATAGGTGGAAGGACGAAGATTTTATGCTGGAAAGAATTGCTGAAGAACTGGTAAGGGAAGAAAGCCGACTTCGCCAGGTAAATGCCGATTTAGAAGACAGCAAGGTAAGCGTGTTTAATACTATTGGTTCAAATGCAGGGAAAGATAAAGTTGAAAATAAAACTAAATTTAAGAAAAAAATGGGGAATATGAGAATAGGACGGACCTTGTTTCAGATGTCATAAATTTGGACACTTAATCGCTCAATGTAAAGAAAATGTAAGTAAAAATCAAAAGTTTAAAATAGACGATAAAAATGGACAGTTTAAAGATAAAGAATTAATGTTAGTAGAAAATTATGTAACTACAGATAAAGGAGGTAACGCAGATAAATTTAATTGGGTCATAGATACTGCAGCTACAACTCATTTCTGTAATAATAGAAATTTAATGACAAATTTTGAAGAAATAAACGATATACGTATGTCTTTAGCTGTAGGAAATTGAAGTAAAGTACTAGGAAAGGGTACCGTCAAATTTGCAGTAAAAGTAGGCAATCGAATAAATTGGATCGAGTTAGATAATGTGTTATATGATTCAAATCTAAGGAGAAATTTACTATCGGGAGCAAGGTTAGAAAAGGCAGGTGCTCATTTTGTGCTTTCAAAAGGGAAGATGTGGATATACTTTAATAACTGGGATAGATTATGCTACGCTAAACGATATTACGGACTTTATCACGTAAAACCATTTAGATATGCAACAAATAAAAAGGAAGCTGGTTACGGTACAGAAATTGGAAAGTTAAATAAAGTAGACGATGTGATGCTATGGCATCGGAGATTTAGCCACGTAAATTTTGATTATATTAAGAAAACCGGTAAGAATCAAAGCGTGAAAGGGTTACCATACTTTTCATGCGTAAAATGAAATGGAAAGGGAGGTTTATTTAGTAAGTACTGTACATAATGACAACGTAATAAAACAGAGAAAAAAATATAAACAAAGAAACCAGAGCTAGTGATTGTTTATAATAAAAAAATGGGTGAATGGATATGAGCGATGGAATTATCATAGCGTACTCTACAGAGGTGTGAACCATGTATTATTGCTAAATCTAGTACAATAACTTTTAAAACTGTTCCGAAGAGATCGGATAAACCATTGCAGTTGGTTTATTTAGACGTTTGTGGCCCACTACCAGTTCCATCTAAGGGTGGGAATAAATATTTTCTTGCTATTGTGGATGACTATAATAGATTAGTAACAGTGTATTGTATGAAAAATAAAAATGAATCGTTCTACAACTTGAAGAATTATCATAGGCAAATGGAAAGACTTACGAATAGAAAATTAATAAGTATATGCACCGATAATGGTGAGGAATTCTGTAACAGGCAATTCGAAGGGTACTTAGCCGAAAATGGAATTAGTGTTGAACGCACAAACGCGTACACCCCAGAAGAGAACGGTGTGTGTGAACATTTTAACTGAACGACATTAGACGCAGTTAAAGCTATGCTTAATGATGGTAAAATGGGAAAAGAATGGTGGGCAGAAGCTCTTGGCTGTTTCGTACATACGTGGAACAGAGTATGACATAAAAGCAGTAAATGCCGAACCCCTTATGAAATGTTTCTAAATAGAAAACCCAGAGCTGTTTATTTTAAAATATTTTGGTCGTAAAGCTTATGGTGGCGTGCCAAAACAGATTAGAAATAAATTACAAACGAGGTGCAAAGAAGGAATCATGGTAGGATATGCGAAAGAAACTAGGGGTTATAGGATATGGCTACCAGAAGAACGCAGATTAATAGAAACTTGTAATGTGAAGTTCGATGAAAAACTGAATGCAGCAAATGGCATCCTAGAACAGAAATCGAAAACTAAGCTTAAAAGACTACAGGAATCTGAGCTATTAGCAGAATCAGATGAAGAACAGGAAACTTCTAGAGAAGAAATAAAGTTGTCAGATGACAAATCTACCCCGAAAGAAGTATCAGACTTAAACTGGCTAAGAAAAGCAGTTAAAAGGCCAGACAGAACACGTACCGACATATATTATTATGTAGAGGAAACAGACACCCGTTTTAGATCCTATAATGATATTGAAAAGTATTGTGAGGCAAGAAATATTAAATTTGAAAAAGATAACTTTGATTTTAGTGGAAAAAACGAATACTCTAGGAAAGTTAATTTTGTAGAACAGGAGACTAGCTCCGTGTCTGAAGAGGCAAATTCCGTAAAAATTGTTATCCCACAAAATTTTAAAGAAGCACAAAAATCAGTAAATGCCGAAGAATGGGATAAGGCAATGAAAGAAGAAAAGAAAGGTTTGGGAATTAGTCGAAAAGCCAGAAAATAAAACTATGATAGGAAACAAATGGATCTATACGCTAAAAAGAAATGAAAAGAATCAAGTGGTTAGATACAAAGCATGTTTAGTAGCACAGGGATTCAGGCAGAAAAGAGATGTATTATACATCAGCAAAAATATATCGAATAAATTTTTGAAAAATTTAAACATTTCCAGATACCAATAACTTCACTTCCCACAGCTAAAGGCACTAACTATTCTTACAAAATTAGATTTTCCATCTACAAGTGCAGAAATTGCGGAAATGCATACATTACAGAAATCTGTTGTGATGTTTAGTTTTTGTAGCTAACAGGACAAGGCCTGATATTACATATACAGTGAATATCTTATCACAATTTCAGGAGAATCCTGGAAATTAGGCATTGGGAAGCATTGTCGAAATTGCTTGGTTATCTCAATAGTACTAAATTATATAAGTTAAACTTATCGAAGATTAAACATCTAAATTTATACTGTTATTCAGATGCTGATTATGCAAGTAATAGAGATGACCGCATGTCCATGGGAGGATTTATATTATATTTAGATGAAGTACCGGTAATCTGGAAAACTGTTAAACAAAAATGTGTAAGTTTATCAACCATGGAAGCAGAGTTATATCGCCTTATCGGAGGCAGTGAAGGAATTAATGTGGATGAAAAATGTCTTACAAGATGAAATTTTAAAGTTTAATTTAAGAGAATGTAAACTATTTTGTGATAACAAGTCTGCCATTGATTTTTCTAGATCGCCAATAGAAAATCGCCGAACTAAGCACATAGACATAAAATATCACTTTGTTAGAAGACTAGTAAATGATGGAGTGTTTGACCTTGAATTTATCACAAGTAAATTAAATACTGTGGACTTATTTACAAAAGCGGCGACTGCTGTTAATTTAAGGAAGTTTTGTTTAGATCTTTTCAGTGTTTAAAGACAATAAGTGTTTTCATATAATAGAATTGAACTATGAACTTCTGTAATTCTGTGCAAGTTTTGTTTTTGTATTTGCATGAGGAAAAGAGGGCTGTTTGTTGGCTTCAGTTTTCCACATGCAAATTTTCATCGGAAGTCAATCGGTGGTGGGCTAACATGCTTGCCGCTGATGTCAAGATCGGCGGGTCGGCTAAGTATTATATATATGTACGCCGGTATCGACGGATGTCTTGTTCTCTTGTGTTATTATGAGTTAGCATAATGCTAGTTTGCTTTCAATCAAATGATTTTAAATGTAAAGGCTACAGTGTTAGCTCTTTTATTTTAATTTACGGAATAAAGCATGGATTTATTCAGATTAGTCTTAGCTTTATTTAAGGGAAGCAAAATATGCTTTGTCTTTATCACCACTGCTAACATATGGGCCCACAAAAACATCAAGGATGTCATCTCTATATACCTGAGCATTCACAGTTACTCTTGGAAAGACATGGAGGTCTGTGCGCCCACCCAAAGAGATGCCACCCCAAACACAGACACTGCCCCTTCAGTACGCATCTCTTTCACGGATGTTTGACGGATGATAACGGGTTCTAGGTTCTCTCCATATCAAATAACGCCTACTATCGCTTTCTAGACTAAACCTGGATTCATCCGTAAAGAGACCACCCTCCACTGATCAGGCGTCCAGTGGACATGTTGTCATGCCCACTGAAAACGGTCGCTCCTATGGTGTGACGTGAGTGGCACATAAATGGCTGGTCGCCTCGCATACAGACCACCTTCACGAAGCCTTCTACGCATCGTTGACGTTGATACGAACCTTCCGGTGGCTGCAGCAAGGGAGGATCTAAGAAGAGTCGGAGTAGCAGTTCTATTCCTGCGTGCACATAATGTCAAATACCGGACATCGGCGCTCGTCGTAGCAGATGGCTATAATTGGCTGAACCTCCTAGATGATGAATCTGTGGTTTGAAATTGTCTCCAAAGTCTATGAACCACATAAGGACTCACATTTAGCCATCTGGCCACTTCAGTTTGACTTTGTCCTGACTCTAGTCTCCCAATGGCTTTCCATCGCAATTCTGCAGGCAAATGATGGGTGGAGGTCATTGTTACGAATTGGCTATCTCAGATTTCTCATGTCACTGTCACAGTGAAATGTGTGGGCTTGCTTTCAAACATGGTCTTTTATGCTCCTCGCAGATGACGTATTCCAAAAGCAGCGCTACTAATTTGCACATCGCAGTTTTACTCAGCTACTCTTACTTGGCAACATATTCAAATTTTACATGGTTTGGCTTATTTTTGAGGGAATTATCGCTATTTTTGTAATTTTTCCTTAATTTATGATAACCAGTGTATTATGAATACAGATGATTCCATAATTTGGGAAGTTTAGCCTGCACTTACATTTCTCTCTATTTCATGATTAGCCAGCATCCAGTACTATGCTATACAGTTGACAACAGAATTCAAAAGAGATTGATGCTCAAAAACATATTTTAGGTCATAATTTCTACATCTACACCATTGATTCAAAATTAAAGTATAACATTCATATAACTGATAAGTGTACTACTACAAAATATGATAAATAAAATGAACAAAAGTTTTAATTCATTAAACATTATCACTTAAAAATATTAAGTCAACATCCCATTTCTCAATTATGGAAATGAAATGGCAGCTTCAGAAAAGCACTCTATACTTCTCAGCTGTTACTTACAAAAACCTATGTCTCAGAATACAATAAATTTAGTTAAATTATTTTAAATTTACATGAAGATAAATGATTAACTCACAAAGCATGGTTTATTTTAAAATAAGTCTTTAAATGTGCATCAGTTTAATTCTTGTTGCTATAATCAATTAGTATACTTAAAAAAAAATTTTTTTAAAGAAAGCTTATAAACTCTGGAAATATAAAAACAAAACTATTAAATGAATATATGTATAGCATCAAATTATGTGAAACTGTATCGTAAAAGCTACTAAGCTAAATACTAGTGATGCATCAAGAAAATATCTGTAAAAAGAAAAAACTGATATGTGTTAAATTATATACAAGCCTCGGCACAAGCTTAGTTACAATGTTCAGTTTTCTACCAAAATTATTAATAACTTTGCATCTAAATCATTTAAATACTGATGAAATACTGATGGAATTAAAAGTTTTTATGCTAATTAACACAGTTGTCTTATTATTTTGGAGGAACTATCATTTATACTTTTGCCTATTCATTAAGAAAACAAATTAGTTAAAATATAAATAAGCATGTAGTTCTTGGGTACAAAGTGAGCTTTTGGCATGACCATTATTTTGCCTAGCTTCCCCTCCTTATTCAATTTAAATCAGCTTAAGCTTAAATTTCATGAATACATAGAAACAAACCAAGGCTTAATAGAGTGTGTTGAATTCATACTTTGGATTCAATTTGAATTTAAACATACATTCTGAATTACCTAAAAGCAGTAGAGTTTTGTTTCTTTCATATTTTTCTGTTTGTATAAACATCACTTTCATGTATTAATAAATAGCTTTTATTTTAAACTTTCGCTTTGAGTTATGATCCCTTTAGAAAGAAGGCAGATGAGATGATAATACATCTTATAATCTTTTAAAGTTCTTTCAAGATGATCTGGCATTTTAAAGCATTGAAAAACCACATTAACTATTTTTTATTTCTGCATAATTCAAAACTGAGATCCGGGTTTCTACTTTGCATCCATATCAAACTTTAATTATCACCCAGATTCCATTTACAAGGCCTCTGTAAATTACTACCACTTATCAATAAAGAATATAAAGACTAAATGTTCCTTTATACAGTTAGTTCAACTAATTAATTATAAGTCATAATTAAGTTACTCCAATATCAAGGGGGAAAAAATGAATGAAAGCAATTATGGACAGAAAATGACTGATTTTATTTTGTACACATTTTTATTCTTTAAAAATTCAATTAAGATTTCTGCACACCCAGATTTCAGAAAATAAAGCTTTTTCATTGTCCGTAAACTTCATTATAACAAAATTTTACTGAATCACCTTCATCTCCATTTTTCATATTGTTTTATTTATTAATTTACGTTTTGAAATTTTGCTCATATTGCTGGACATTTTCAGGGAAAAATTTTAAAAAATTTGATAATAACTTCTAATTTATTTATTCATTCAAAATTATAATGACTGATAGATTTAGCTTCAATTTTTTAGCTTCAATCTAGTCATATAAAATTATAATTATTGACTGACATTTTAAATTTAAGAATATTTACAGCTATTGTAATAATAACTGACAGAATTCAACATATTTTCAAGCATTAATTTTTTTTCCTTTTTAAAAATTTTACTTATGAATCAATTATTTATATGGGAAATAAGAAAAACAACTTCTTAAATACATCCAGTTCAGTCAAATTACAAATGCAATATCAAACACAGAACTGGTCATTGCTGAAATTGAAGAAGAATTAAAAGCATAAAAAATAATATTTAGTATAAAAACCAAAATAGAAGTGCTTACCATTATAAGATGATGAACAGTATAAACATCAGAATCCCCATAATACACCCGAATGGCTCTAACAGTAAAGCCATAGCCCCTCGGTCCCTTCCTAATAATGATTGGTGGTTTGAGTTGAGCAACAAGAGGACTCAGCTCTCTGCTGGGAGAAGCATCTCTCGAACTCGTGCTAGAGCCACCAGGTGATCCAATTGGAGGTGGACCAAAATCATCTGAAAATATATTTGAAATCTAAATTACAAATTGCCAAAACTTTGCATGATGGCATTCCAAATAAAATATTTAAAAAAAAAGTTATATCTGAATACATGAACCATGCGACTTGAGTTTCTTGCATATCGAGTAAAAAAGGGAAATCAGTAGAAAACAGAAAATTTCAGATCTTGAACTAGAAACTGATACTTACTAAATCCAAAAAATCCAAAGTCTCTCTGAAAACTATTGGATAAGGTCAGAACTGCCAGAAATGTAAAACTGTGTTCTCAATTTTAGCATTTGGAGTACTAATTTCATGTTTAGTTTTAGAAATATGTGTTTTCACATTTAATTATAAACAATGTTTTTCCCTTTAATTTTCACATAAATTTAAATTTGGGGATTCTGTAATTTTATTAGATTATTGATGATAAGTAGCTTTTCTGCTTCCTCTTGCAACTAACTGCAATTTCAGTATAATAATGTTTCCAAAAGCCACCAAGCCCATATTTACATCATTTTAAAAGAAGTGCAAATAAGTTTCAGAAGAAAGGAAATGCTTCATAATCTTCAGACATTGAGTAGTTTTAGTTTACCATATATCATTCACATATTTTATATGCATAAGAGTCACATGCAATGCGCAAGGGAGGCTATGGTCACCCATTATATAATGTTAATGACACATGCACTCACACAGCTGCAAAAGTGAAAGTAAAATCTTTTATTCAATTTGAAAATTAAATTGAACACTGTTGAAAAATTAACTTCAATATTCATAGTATGATGTCAATAGCATACATTCATTCTTTTCATGCTCATTACCTGCCTTGTAAAATGCCATCTGCCATCTCTCTTTTTGTATGTGTGTGTGTCACCAATTATAATCATGCAAAAGATAAATTTAAAACTGCTGAAATGTTGGTTTTAACTCTCTATGTACATTCAGGGAAATTTGATTCAATAATGCTTTTCAGCATTTATTTTCTTAAGATTTTCTATGCCATGAGACTAAAATTCAACCTCACTCACAATTTCTAGTTAATAAGTGCATGTGAAAGTGAATGGAAAACAAAAATAAGACATAACTGATTTTAAAATGCACATAAAGCTGTAGTAATATGTGGCAATTAATAAGATTTCAATTTACTTATTTAAGTCTTTTAATAATATAAGCTTCTCTCACTCACACCCCAGTTTGACAATCACAGAAATATGTAAACATAAAAATAAAAATGGCAAAATATGTAAACATGCTAATAAAAAAGTGAAAATAATGATAAAATAGAATATTTTACATTGAAAATTGTAAAAGTGTTACTGCTGAAGCAAACACCACTATCACAAATCAATAAACCAAAAATTCATAAATTTCCTTTATTTTAAAAATAAAAAGCAAAAAGCTAATATATATTCCTCCATTTAATTGGATGAAAATGTTGTATAATGATATCATGTCTCATCAAATGGCATTTCATTAGCTGTCTTTCTGGCCTCTCTAGTTCTCTGATGAAAGAATTTAAGTTCAAAGCTTAAAAGGCCAAAAAACAATGAATGAACTGATAAGTGTAGATAACTCCAGAATGCTTGAAAAAAATTATTAAAAAACTAAAAACACAAAAATAAAATCGTTCTAAAAATTAGGTTTACGAAAATAATACACAAGCATGTGAATAATAAATTTAAATTTATAGACTTTCTCAATCATTCAGGCCTGTAGACTTCTTCATTGTGACGACGAGGTATCCCTGGGTAGAATGGGAAGTTGAGAATTTACTCCTAGCAAAGCCACCCTATGCATGAAGACCATTCCTTTTTGCCAACATAAAGTCTGCAGGCAACGGAGCTGAGTCAATCTTCTTACTTTGGTGATCCAGTTCTTGACCAGAGAAAGCTGCCTGTTTTCCCCATCCATGAATAAATCCTCCTATGGTTTTCATGTTGCATCGGTCATCATGCAGTCAAAAAAGGACAGTGTTCCTGGCTTAGGCAGAGGGTTTGGTTTGAAAAATAAATTACAGTCTCCAAAACCTTTAAAGATGTTACAGCTCAGCATTAATAGAATCCCAACAAGTGCTGCCAAAATTAAGTTGGATCAGGTCTTGCATCTCGCTGAAAATTATGGAGTTCAGATTATTGCATTACAGGAAACTTAAGACCAGTACCTCACTTAAGATTAAAGTACATAATATTTTTTGAACTGATAGACAGAATAAAAGTGAAGAAGGTCTTGTTTTCCTTAGCAAAGACATTAGCTACCAGAGTATAAATATCAATAGAAGTATCAAACACCAACCTTGAGATCCAGGGTATTCAGGTTACCTGGAGAGGTAAGCCTCAGTATCATTAGAATTAAATTAAATAAAGCTAATGAAAAATTAAAAAGAATGTATGCAAAAATTAAAAGAGATTAATGGAATGACCTTCTAATGGTAAATGAGGAAGTTGGTGGAGAAAAACAAGTAAAGAACAGCCTTAAGTTGAAAACTGTAACACGATTCAGAGTAAAAACACAGGTTTTACTTAGGATGATGAATAAGCTACTAACATCTATGGGCAAATGATAGATAATTTAGGACCGAGTGGGAGAGACAGATTCCTTGATAGGTGGTTGCAACGAGAGTTTTCTGCCAAAAAACATGCTTAAAAGAGTTAGAAAAGAAAAGAAAAAAAAAAAAAAAAAAAAAAAAAAGCACATCCTTTAACGTGGGTAATAACCACCACCCAAATGTATGACTCTACCGTTTTGGTAATTTTTCAGAGCCTTCGATCCAGAAACTTGGTGGCTGCGAGTCCAAAAACAGATGAACCTCATTTCGAATGTTCTGTGCAGAATGGAACATAGCACCAGCAAGATGTAGCTCCAGGTATGAAAATAGGAAGAAGTCTGTAGGAACGACATCAGGGCTATATGGCGGGTGTGGAAAAAAATTCCATTCGAGTCTGTACAGAGTCCAGCTGGTGAATACAGACACATGTGGTCTTGCATTATCTTAATGGAACTACCTTTTTGTGTCGGAACTCAGTTCGATGTCTTTTCCTGATAGCAGCATCAACATGGACTAGCATTTCACTGTACTGTACACTTTACTGTCGAGGGTTTTACTTTTTTCAATACTCTTTGTGAATAATACTATGGCGATCCCATCAGATACAAAAAATGATCTTTCTGTTAGTGAAATTGTTCTTTGCGACGCTGCTGATGCACTCACCGGGCACAGATCAACCCCCTTTTCGGCCTGCATTGTTAAAGTGCATCCACTTTTCATTACAAGTGATGATCTCATTCAGAATTTTGTTCTTTTCTTGATATATGAGCAGATTAGTGCAGACCTGAACATGCCTGTCCTGAGTCAGCTCATGTGGCACCCAGCGACAGAACTTGTACATCAAGTTTATGCAATGCAAAGCATGACCAATGGACATGGCACTAACATCTAACTCCTTAGCAAGCTCTCGAGTGGTTGCGTACTGATTTTCTTCCAAAAGTTCTCACAGGTGGGCCTCATCAACATCAGCAGGCCAGCCAGAGTGCCTGCCTTCTTGAATGTCATAGTCTTTGTTTTTGAACTTTTGGTACCAAACCTTCACAGTGTCATATGATAAATATTAGTAACTAAAGCTGTACACATGATTTGGTGACATTTCATAGCTGACTTTTTGCAACAGAAATGGAAGTAAATGAAGGTTCTATGTGTGTGTGTGATTATGGCAAAGCCTCGAGGGCTATCTGCCTAAGGGGAGGGATGCCTTCGTGGAGGACTTTCTAAGGGAAACTGGCTCGTATACACGTTACACATGGGGAAAACCACGAAAACGCCCATGCAGCCAGCCCGTTCGCGGGATTCGAACCTCGGACCGAACTACCAGTGTTCAGCGACTTTACCGCTCGGCCGCTGGTGGGCAAATGATGGTTCTAATCTGGTAGCATGATATATACATACTTGCCAACCTCCGACACTCAAAAATCAGGAGATTTTTTTAAGAAATCAGGAGATTTTTCACAAAATGATAAAAATATAGTTTTTAATAATGAATTAACTTTAAATAGTTACTAATTCTTAAATGCAAACAACACAAAAATACCTTACACATAAAAAAACATTTTTATTACTTGCATCGTTTCAGAAAACGAAACAACAACAACAAAAAAGACTGCAGTTTTCTTACAAATCTTATGAACAGTGGCAGATTTTGCTTTCGTATTCAGAATGTTATGAACAGTGGCAGATTCGTGCTTAGCTAAACTTACAGTAATCCGAAAATGTTTCGTGTGTTGAGCATTTTTTTTTTTAATTTTGAGAGAAATTTGTATCAGCTTTATGCTTATATTTTGCAATATTATTTTGAGAACTGCCAGTTGAATTGCTAAATGGTGCAGAAATTACTTTATTTTTCTCAAGCCTATTTTAACAATGTAAGTAGTAACTATACCTCCATTTACTTTAGGTATTTTATAACTTTCAACACAGCCTTTTATCTTAACTCTCGAAGCATTTACTTCTTCTTTAAAAAATGCAAAAAGGTTCCATCGATTGAGGATTCTAGATAAGCATTTCTTTAAAGACAGCCAGCGTGTACACACATATTTCAAAATTTTTCTTATTTCAGTATTATGCAGCTGTTGAAACTGTTTCAATTTTTCCTTCCTTTTAGAACTCCTTTCAAGATAATAATAAATATCAACAATGTGTTCATCCACATTTATTAGTATAGAAGCTGCTCCTTTTTCAGCTGCTAAATTTAAGAGGTGACAGGTGCACCTCACAATCTGCAAATCTGAATTTTCCTTTCTTAAGATGCCTGCAACACCACTCTCCAAGCCTACCATTACTGGTGCATTATCGGCACCAAGTGCTAAACAATTATCCAAGAGGGATTGCATTTTCTTTTAAAGTTTTAATAATTAGCTGTGCTATATTAAAGCCTGTCAAATGTCCTAAAGTGGGGACAGAAAGTAAACTGCGCTCAATTTCTGAAGACTCTGGATTAAAAAAAGGAACAATAATTCGATACAGTTTTGAATCGGTATTATTGCTTCCATCCGTACAGAGGCAGAACGGAGCTGTTTTAATGCAATCAATAACTGAAGATTTATTTTTCAAACCCATTTCTTTAACAATTGCACCTGTTTTGGTCCTTGCAATTGGGTATTTCTTAGCGATTTCGCTATTGGGAAACATTTTTCTAAATAAAGCTGCAGCGTGATCCTATGCATTCAGTGGCAGGTTGTGCTTCATTCTGCATTAATAACTTTTTGGTCCTTTGTTTCTGAAGAAAAATTTAATTTTTCGTTGTTTTGATAGAGGAAGAAGAGCCTGCTCCAATTAAAACATTCAATACCAAGTTAACCCATTCAGTGCCGCTCGTGAGTTAACTCTTTTTCTCGGGGAGCATTTTTCTTTCTGAATGCCTGTTTTGTTAACTGGTTTTTTGAAGCAACCAATCATGAAGCAGCATTTATCCAAGCCTGTAGCCTCACTTTTAAGCAATAAATATGTGTTTCCATTTCCTGCTTCTCGTGCAATAAATTTTTTATCAAGGCGTGCAGAAACCCAGCAAACCAAAATGGTGGAGCGAAAAAGAAAAGGCTACCAGCAGCTGATGCATTGAGTTTTTATTCAACATTGAGTCAGAAAATAAAAATAGTAGTGGTTCTAGTGCCACAGATGTACAATCGACCAGTGAAAGTGCTTCAGGAGGTTCTGATACTGACAGCACTTTGACTAAAACTTTGTGTAGCGGTCGTTAAAAAGGCGACAAATGATCTCTTATTTCCCGTAACGTTTGCGATGTTTATGGCGGTAGTGACACTGGATCAAGTAGTGGCACTAACATGTGGAATTCAACAGTATAACAACCAGTTGTGGATATGTTTTCTCATGAAAGTGGTGTGCAGTTAAGTTTTGGTGTTTCAATTAACTCTGTTTTCTGTTTTACTGCTTTCGTTACTGAAAGCATGGTTGAAAAATAGTTGAGGAAACAAATTGTTATGCTAGTGAAATCGTCAGCTCAGGAAGTTTCACTGATAATTCTCATATGAACAACTGGAAAGAGACAACAGTAAGTGAACTTTTTGAACTGTTTGCATTTATTATGTTCATGGACATAATAAAAAAGCCAATGCTGTCGATGAATTTTTCAACTAACCTGCTTTCAATACCATTTTTCGCATTTTCGATAGCTAAAAACCAATTCCTGTTGCTGCTGTCTTGCTTACATTTTGCCAATGATTCTGAAAAAATTGACAGAATGAATAAACTACCTCCGGTAATTGACCACTTGATAGAAAAGTTCAAAACTGTGTATCTGCCTGAAGAACATATCTGTATTGATGAATCACTGATACTGTGAAAAGGCAGGCTTGGTTTTTGTCAGTATATACCCACTAAGGATCACCTTTCGGTGTCAAAAGTTATGAACTGTGTGAAAGTTTGACTGGATATGAGTGGGATTTTTTGATTTACACAGACAGCACAACTGAATACACAGAACAAGATGGTCAGGGAGAAAAAGTTGTTCTACCTTTAGTTGAACCTCTGCTCAGCAAAAATAACAAACTTTATGTAGATAAATATTTCAACAGCCCAAAGCTGCAGAAAGGTTGCTTAAATTGAAAATGTGTGTTTGTGGCACTGTGAATAAAAACAGAGTTAACTTGCGAAGATGTTTTCTCACAAAAAATTGAACAATGTGAACATGAGGTTATAGAAAAAAATGGTATGTGTTTTTTGGCGTGGAAAGACAAATGTGATATTTTTATGCTCAGTACAATGCACTGTGATAACTGGTGTGAAACCAGAAAGGTTGACAGGCAAACGAACGCAAAGATAGTAAAACCAAGCCGTGTTGTTGACTGAAATTCTCACATGGGTGGTGTTGACATTTGTGATAGTGTAATGCATGTGTATCCAAGTATGGGTAAGTGTATCAAATGGTATACAAGAAAATTTTCTTACATATGTTAGATATTGCACTGTATTACTCACTGGTAGCGTACAAGGCTTGTGGGAAGAACATCTCAATGTTGGTTTTTCGAGTTAGTGTAATACGATCGCTAATTGAAAAGTACCATGTAGGTCGTGTGCGAATCAGTGGTGGCTATCCATCCCATGAAAACCCACTACCTTTTCAAGAGCAGCATTTTCCTGCATATATTCCAGCTACAGAAAAGAAACAGAACCCCACTAGAATGTGCAGAGTATATTCAACAAATGGCATGTGTGGATGAACTGAGATTGAGGTTAGTAGGCTTTTACATAGGCCGTTTTACGTATTAAAACGGCCTATGTAAAAGCCTACTAACCTCAATCTCAGTTCATCCACACATGCCTCAAAGACTAAAATCCAAAGTACATATTGTATAGCAAAGTAATTTTTTATTTATTAAATTTTTTTATATATTTATATAATATTATTTATACAATGAATTTTTTAAAATTTAAAATGGAGTATTTTTCAATTTTTAACTATTCGATAGCATTTGTAGCTCTTATCTCATGAACACTATTAAGGAGATATGCATAGCAAACCTAGTGCATCTTAAGAACAAATTTGTAGTATGAACAGTCATTTAAAATGTATTCGCTTGCAAAGTACTCGGGAAGCATTTGTATACGTTACTAGCAAAGTATGAAATCTGTTATTCTATAGAATACCTGGGCATTTTATAGAATTCTAAAAACTGGCCGCCAATGTACGAAATGATTAAACATTTCATACATTGTCTAGGCATTCTGTAGAATGTCAAATGCCAAACCAGCAAAGTACAAAATACATCTCCGATTTGTTTCAAACAACCAGAACTACTTAGCAGAAGTTAATACATGATGTAAAAAAAGCCAATATAACAGTTAAGAAGTAACCACAGGACTACTGGTCACTTAATTGTTATGATGTGATGAATATGGAAAAGAAAAGTGAATTCATTTATCCTGTTACAGAAAGCATCAGTACAATGTTGTATTATGTCATGGGCACGGATTTCTTTTATGCACTACATGAAATTTTATTTGGTAATTGGACTCGGAGGATGTGACAGAATGTTGGAAAAACATTCAAGCAAATACAAAAATGCTACATGAAATGATTTTGAACTGTAGATCCATCATTGTGAGCCCTCCCTGGAAAAAAAAAAAAAAAAAGTATTTAAAAGGACAATTTGTGAAACATATGACTTCTGAATTTAATTCACATTGTCAAGTGGATCTTAGATTTCCAGGCTCAGCCAGATAGGGAATACAAATTTATCATGGTGTACCAAGATGATCTCACTCACGTATTTTGAATAACATTTCTAATGGCAGTCTTTCATTATTTTTTCAAAATAATTTGTAATTTTTGGAATGAATGTCTCTTAAATAGTAGCCTTAATCATGAACCTTTTTTCTTACTTCATTTAAAGAGCATTTATCATTCTATAGAACAACTAGGTATTGTATATAATGCCTAGGTAAAGTATATAATTCTCAGATTTCATATCATGCCCCAAAACACCAGGCATTCTCTAAAATGTCTAGGTATTCTATAGAATATCAGTATTTTATATATTGTTGTTAACATATATATACATACATGAATACAATGGGTCACTGAAGTATGTGACCACTTCACACGATTTGCAGTTTTAAAGGATTTAAAATGCTAAATGCTGTTAAAAATAATCATGTTATCTGAAATTTGATATAATATGCAAAAGTTAACTATTTCAACATAGAAGGGAATCATACATATAAATAAACAATTTTTTTAAAAAAAGAGCTAAATTAGGTAGTCACAAAAGTATTCAACCACCAATTAAAAAGCATACAGATTTAGTAATCATACGTAGCTGTTTAACTAAATTATAGTCAAACTGCTCAGTATAATGGTTAGTGCTGCTAGCTGTCAAATTTTTGGGCCTGAGTTCGAAGAAGGGTTGCATGTTTGCAAGAGTATATTATCGGTGCAGCATGGGAATTCTTAAAATAGTGGTGAGCCAAAAGCCCTCCCGAGAGATTTAGTTTTAGGGAAAGAGGGCTGACACACCTTGCAATCCATCCCTCAGGGTGTTCTCTATCAAACTGGAATGAAGCTTTCCTGTTCTTATGGGTGTAAAATTCAACAGTGCAAAATATGTTCAAAGATTCAGAGAAGAAAATTAAACAGTAAATCTCGATCAAGAAATAAAAATTCTAAAACATCATAAAGACAGGCAAGTTGTTCGATGTGCCAAAGCAAATCCTGCTGAACTAGCAAGATTTTTTTCTAAAGTTGCAGCATTTTCTGGTAAGAACATAAGCTCTGAAAAAAAAAAAAAAAAAAAAAAAAAAAAAAAAAGCATCAAATATTATGAAATAATGAATACAGAGGCCAGAATGCCAGACGGAAGGCATGAATTCTTGAATATAATTAGGGGGAATAAATAAATAGATAAAAGGATTCTGGAAACGTATTTGATAAAAATTATAATTTCTAAAATACCATTATTTTCAGGGATGAATGTGAATTTGAATGCTTCTATTCAAGTAACAGGAAAGTTGCTTGATAAAAGTTTGAATAGAAAATTTTTAAAAAGCAGGACATTTCAGTTCAGCCATCTTACTAATTTAGTACTTTCCTTTTTAGCTAACAACATTTATATTATTTTACAAGCATTTTTACTGTTTTAAAGTTCTACATTATGTGGAAAAGTAATTTTAGAAATCCTTCTTTCCTTTCTTTCATTGTCTGTTTAATAAACATAACTACATCATATGATATAGTTAAATAATTAGAATATAAAAACAATTATATCAAATTATGCTGTAATAAAAAAAAATAGTTTTTGTTTAGTCTACAACATAAATATATATCTTAATTGTCTCCATTTAATTTGCCCAATGGCAAGAATTACAATTATATGTGGTAAACCACAGAGTGTCTGCCATGTTGTGTACTCTTCAATAAATTCATTCATTAAAGAAATCAAACATTACTTAGAACAGCAAAACCTGAGCTTTAAAGTTTTCCTAATTATCAATAACGCTCCAAGAAAACACAGTACTGCAGTCCTTCCACGAACATCACTTCCTTAATTCCACAACAAAGCACAAAAATAAACTGGAGATGAAATGCTAAATAGTTTAGGCCCAACATTTTAGATAACATTATAGTTTACATGCAAAGCAAAAGTTGAATATATTAAAATTCATATTACTTACATTTAAAGACATTTCTATGGTATGTTTGAGACATTTAATTTTGAACTCTTACCTGTAGGAATTATGAGTGAAAGACCAGACACAGATGCAGATTTAATTACAGAACGAGTACTTTGCTTAGTCATCGGAGATATCGGAGGAATGGAAATGCGGCCCGAAGACGGAGGTGGGTTTGCCTGAGGAGATACTTTTGCATCTGTTTCTTCAACAGGAGACAGCTCTTTGTGATCTTCTGGCATTATATCACATTCTGTGCTGATAGAAAATCGAGGCAAGTTGTCTTTTGAACCAAGATGGCTTAATTTTGATGTGATAAAGTGTTTCTCACTATCAAGATTAAGCATGCTTGTAGACAATGACTTTCCATTCCTAAAATTGAATGGTTTTTTATAAACTACTGCAATAAGCATAACTATACAATTTACACATCACATGACAAAAAATTACTTTCATACTTATTTTATAATATTTAAGTTCTGAATAATTATTTATACATTTCAGAATTTTTTTAGAAATAAATAATTACAGCAATTCAGACTCTTGTTCCTAGTCACTATAAAATAAGCTGAAATGATTTTCATTGGCATTAAATTTGGAAACTCTTAAATTTTCTCAAAACTGATAAATTATTACAAAAGTTATCAAATTGAGGTATCTTCATAATGATGTTCAGATATTTAAAATTAAATCTCAGAAAAATAAATAAACAAATACTGAAGTGACAAAAGTCATGGGATATCTCCTAACATTTTGTCGGTCCTCCTTTTGCCCGGCGAAGTGCAGCAACTCGACATGGCATGGACTCAACAAGTCTGAAGTCCCCTGCAGGAATATTGAGCCATGCTGCCTCTATAGACCTCCATAATTGTGAAAGTGTTGACGGTGCAGGGTTTTGGGCACGAACTAACCTCTCGATGATGTCCCATAAATGTTTGATGGTTCGGGCGATCTAGGTGGCCAGATCATTCGCTGGAATTCTCCAGAATGTTTTTCTAACCAATCGCGAACAATTGTGGCCCGGTTACATGGCTCATTGTCATCCATAAAAATCCCATCGTTGTTTGAGTACGTGAAGTCCATGAACGGCTGTAAGTGATCTCCAAGTAGCTGAAGGTATCCATTTCCAGTCAATGATCGGTTCAGTTGCACCAGAGGACCGAGTCCATGCCATGTAAAAACAGCCCAGACCATTATGGAACCACCACCAGCTTGAACAGTGCCTTGTTGACAACTTGGGTCCATGGCTTCGTGGAGTCTGTGCCACACTCGAACCCTACCATCAGCTCTTACCAACTGAAATCGTGACTCATCTGACCAAGCCACGGTTTTCCATCCGTTTAGGGACCAACCGATATGCTCACGAGCCCACGAGAGTCGCTGCATGCAATGTCGTGCTGTCAGTAAAGGCACTCAAGTCAGTCTTCTGCTGGCATAGCCCAAGGAAGACAAATTTCGCCGCACTGACCTATTGGATACCTCCCTCGTACGTCCCACATTGATTTCTGCGGTTATTTGACGCAATGTTGCTTGTCTGTGAACATTGACAACTCTACGCAGACATCGCTGGTCTCGGCCGTTAAGTGCAGGTGATCTCGGAATGTTGAATTCCCTAACGATATCCGAAATGGAATGATCCATGCGTCTAGCTCCAACTACCATTTCGCGTTCAAAGTGTGTTAATTCTCATCGTGCGGCCATAATCACGTCAAAGCCTCTTCACATGAATAACTTTAACACAAATGAAAGCCCTGCCAAAGCACTTCGCATTTATACATTTTCTACGCGATACTACTGCCATCTGTATATTTGCATATTGCTATCCCATGACTTTTGTCACTTCAGTGTAATACTTATTTGAAAATCTATACTAGAAGTTAATTCAAGTTAATATTGACCTGATAAAAATTGGAAACATTAAATAAAAATAAAGCTAAATCAATCAATATTTAGCAAAATCTTTACAATCCTAATAATTAACTATTAATACAAATGAATGAAATGACACTTCATTAAACTAGCAAAAATATAAAGTCATCTAAATTATGCCATTAACTTGTAAAATTAAACTCAATTTCATACTTATTTAACATTTCTAGGATATTCTTGACTTATCAGCCATGCCTTTCACTTCTAATGTCCAAAATAAACACAAGAAGAGTAAAATCTAGCTACAATTTAAATGTACTACAACTCATGAACATAAACTAAAACTTCACAAACTTAAAAAATTAGTGCTCCTTATGGTGTCTGGAATTTTAGCAAATTTTAAATATCTACCAAACAAATAATAATATAAATGCCAAATAATTTGATTCCGAAAATAGAAGATCAATCTCTTAAGCTCAAATACTAGCAAAAGCCACAAAAGCCCTTCCTGATGCCAGTTTACACTCTGGATCATTATTGCTCATTATTTAAAACCTGTTTAATTTATATTTCTAGTGGAGATGAAAGAAAATGGTAGGAGTAAGATTAAACTTAAAAATAACATATTTACTAAAATAAGCCTTATAAAGGGATCACATGGGCTAGGAACCCTTAAAAAATGCACAAATCCACTATGCTTATTTCTTCAAACTGGAAAGATATATCTGATTTTTGTACTACTAAATTGGAAGATGAGTTCCATATCAAACTTACACCCCTGGACTGTGACATAGAATTTCAGAAAGGGGAGCCTTCTGGTTCTTACTGATGACCTACAAGTTGAGTAATATACTTCATAAAGAAGTACTACATTAGTATAAATATTAGCTAACCAAATGAATATTTCCAGCTCTTGCCAACAAAAGCAACCATGAAACTACCCATGAACTTCAGCTCTTACGACAAGAGGGGAAAGTTCAATGTACAACTGTGGGCCTCATTTTTAAAGCTCCCTGTTCTGGCCTGAAGTACTGCCAATCACACCTCCTGCCCCAGCAATTGGGCATTCCTACTTCGCTGAGGATAAGAAAAAGGAGAGATGACTGAATCCTAGCGACCATGATGCTCACCTAATGGGATCTCAACTAGAAACCAGGGTCTTGTGTACTTTTTCTTCTGAACCAAAACACACAAAATGTAGATATCAATGAAAACAATAAATGTCCCTAAAGGATAAAATTATCCACGAAATAGTAAATTAAAAAGCAGGATCAACCCATTATAAGAGAAGAATAAATTCCTATTTACAAGACGCTGGTCAAATTTTAGTTTAATATTTGGACACTACATCAGATACTACATTTTGATCTTAACTAAGAAGCTGACAAAGACTTCCACGTAGTTCAAAATAGAGAAAAAAAAATCAGGAGATACTGGATTATGGATTAAATTCAATAAATGAAGTTAAATACACCTGCAGTATGAAAAAAGAAGCAACAAGCAAGAAAAAAGCTGCTTTCTGCAGTGTTCACCAAACATAAAATTTCATATAAATACTAGCAATTCTTTCATAATTTCACTCAATGGTAGCTTTGTAAATAATATACAGATTTTTTGAGTAATTAAAAAAGTACTTCTACAGATTTGCACATATTCATATTTAAGAAAAGTTATTTCAATTCTTGTGATGTATGACGTTTTATATAACTGCAATAGTATACAAAATGTGAACCACTAATATCACATATTTCCCTTCAAATTCAATAGTTATTGCTTACGTGATTTTGAACATATATACCAAGAAGTTACAGAAGAGAAATATGAAATTAATCAGGCATTTAATTATACTGACTATATAGTGCATATACATAAATTTTTTTAATCGTACAATTAAAAATACTTATTACTATTATAACTGATTATATACTGTTAACAGATTATTCCTTACATAGCACCCTCCCCTTATATATATATACCATTACCTGTTTTTTTGTTAATTATATGCATGCTTTTTTAAAAGTAGGTGCATAACTATTTTATTTATGTGAATCATGTCTTATGTAGCATATTGCCCATTTAGAGGTTTCATTATTATGATTTAATTTTCTATGCAGTATTTAATCTATATTTTTAGTATACATCACATTATCTAAATACACTTTAAAAATTAACCTTAAATTTACAATTAAAAATTCTTCAGCTTATTTAGCATTTTAAAAACCTTATCATTAATCCTATAAACTACTAACTACAAATTTCACAATAGATAATTTTTGGTGCCACTTTATATTATGAATATATATATATACCATATATTCTGACACATAATATGCACTTTTAATGCAAAAAAAAAAAATAAGATCGAAATTTACAGGTATACATTATACGCCAGATATAAAAATGATGAATTTTAAAATAAGCAAAAGATGAGCGTGCAAAAATTAGATTTCTATATGCACCTGAGTGCTATTTATTTAAAATAAATGACATAGCTTATGAACTTAAAAATTTTCATTATCAGATAATATGAAAAGTTCAGCTTGGTGATGTCTTCCGTTACATCTCCAAGCACATCATTGAATTCCGTTTCATCTTCATCATCTCAAGGCCTATCCACACGAGTACGCTCGCGACATATTTGACGCAATTATTTTTTGCATATTTTTTGGACGGGCCTTTACTCTAATCCATAAATAAATAATCATCTTCCTTTCCATCTACATTATTGAAAATACTATATTGTTTAAATAGCTTTTGAATAACTTCATTCTGTGCTTTTATTATCCATGCATACATTATTTCTAGACTAGCATAATGCATTGGACATAAAACGATTTTGTGTGTTGTGAAATTTGTAAAAACATACCATTATCATTAAGTACAAGGTGTCTGAAATGGAACTATCATGCTACCTGATTAGAAACATCATTTACTTCCAGTTCGATTGCAAGAAGTCAGGTACAGAATGCCATCAAATAATGTATACAGCTTTAAGAACTAATGTTGTAGCATATGAAACTGCGGAAGTTTGGTACCGAGAGTTCAAAAACAAGGACTATGACATTCAAGAGGCAAGGCACTCTGGCCGGCCTACTGATGTTGATGAGGCCTGCCTACTAGAACTTTCAGTATGCAACCACTCGAGAGCTTGCTAAGGAGTTAGACCTTAGTACCCTGTCCATCAGTCGTGCTATGCACTGCATAAAAATATTTTTCTAACTTTTTAAAAAATGTTTTTTGGTGGAAAACTTTTGTTATAACCAGATACATATACACACACACACATTAAAAGTTACTCTAAAAGAAATATTTTAATTTATTACTAAACATACGTTAAATAATGACTGCATTAAATTTGCATAACAGGGAATCTACAAGGGGTGAAAATTTCATCTTACGCATCAAAAGGCAAAAAGACATCTTTCGTTCCAACATCTTCTGGAGTTTCAGCTAAGCTACCCATTAGTGAATTAGGGCTATCAGAATGGTCAGAATTGTTTGAATCTGATCTACTGAAAGACTTCCGATACTCATCTTTTGAATGCTGAAATTACAAATAATAATTTAAAATTAAAACTAGTGAATAAAAATATAATGCACAAACAATAAATTATTAAAATGCAGGATTTTTCCTCAAAATTAATTTAGCTTCAGTCTTAAAACCCCTTCTTACCAGAGTTCGTAAACATTTCTCAACACAGAAATTAAGGACTTTTAAGGAGCATTAATGAAAAAAATTAAGGATCTATGAGCAAATGGGAACTGAATAATTTTAATTAAAAATATTATCTATGCCTGAATTTCACTTTTGTAATACCATCCTAAAAATAAAATAGATCGGTAAGTAGGCTGCATTATTATCAAACATAAATTAACATAATTATTAATAAGTTTGAGAATAAATAAACTTTATGAAATTTATTAAATAGCATTAAATATTTTACTTATAATAGTTGGACATGTTTGAAAGAAGATAAGTGACATTTTATTTTCGTTTTACTAACAGTTAGCTTTATGTTGATTTTGTTTATGTCTCATTTTGTCACATAATTTTTACTTTTTATGCCCAGCATACGTTAAAATGAGAAGTAAAATCAAAATCAGCATGATTCATAATAAAAGAGTGGCTGCTGTCACTGCTACTGCTTGCCTAGAGAGAGATCTGCTGATCAGAACAAACCTGAAAGGCCTGATGTAGGCACAGTTGGGAAGTTTTGAAAGTTAATTGGGCTTTGTCCGACGCAGTTAGTATCATAGCTTTGTGTAAAGTTCTAGGGCTTGTAATCCAGTTAATATACTTTAAGGTTCCAATAAGCAACTAAAGCACCAGAGGTGATGAAATGTTTTGCATTATTTGAAGTCCCGCTAAATATGAAGAATACATTTTACATGAATTCTTACAATTTTGTGTTTTATCATGTGACCACAGTAAGGATTAATGAAAGGCAATAATTCGCTTTAATATGCAACAGATAATTTCTAAGGGTAAGTAGTTAGTCATAAATAATTAAATTAGGTTGTTAGATAACCTTAGTCATTATCAATTTATGTGGCCATTATTAAATTTTATGTATTTTTTAACAATATGTGTTAAAAAAAGCACTACTAAAATCCCAATCTAATATAATTTCACAGTTTAAAATACATGAAATTTATGACATAAGATTCCTAAACGATATTAGGATAATTACACATTTTAAAAGCTACATTTAACAAATTTAATAGCAGCAACATTTAACAAAATATTTATGCGTCTTTTTAATTTGAAGCCTTCCCAGACATTTTGGCTTAATTATATCTATTTTTTTTTTTTCCCCTTTAAGTACCTTTTCTAATAATTAGAAATTGGTCTCACGCAAACCAGTGTTCTCACTAGTTTCTGCATGCTTTATCTCCTAACTTGACCTCTCCTCAATGTACTTATGAGAGTTTACTTGATCTGGTAAAAGTTAAAAGTCCCAAACTCTCCGACAGATGTGAAGCAAATTATTGCATGTCTGAAAGTAACTACAAAGTCAGACAAAGGCTTAAACAAGCCTCGTATTTAAAAAGAACTTAGAGCATAAAGGCATGTTCCGATGCTAACAAAATCAATTACAGTTTGTGGTGATGTAATTAATTAAGAACAGTCAAATTCAAACTAAAAATGTGGAGTAGTGGTCAAAGAGTATACAATTTGATTTAAATTTAAACTGGCTCAGTAACTCTATCATCATAACAAATTCTAATGTTGGCATCGATAATGTAAAGACAAATAATTACAAATCATCAGAACTGGCAGGAACTAATGCAGCAAGCAAGCAGAGGACAGAAAATCCATTTTTGAAGCATAAGACACTGTCTTATGCTCCAAAAACCTCAGTTTAAAAACTGTCTAAGTGATTTGCATTCTGGTGAGGAAATAGAAATGGGAAATTATAGTAAAGGCTTAAATTATAAACAACTGCATAATTTATATAATAATAACTGTCTGTATCTTTGAAGAATAATTTTTTCACAATTATTGCAATTTTATCTTTCATGAATAATTTATATTCAGTTTCTTTCTTCAACACATTTTCTTTTCATTTTAGAATTTCTGGATTTAAATAAAGATTTCTGTTATTCTAAAAAAACAAAATGCATTTAGAATGCATAGAAAAAGCGGCTAATTTTAATTCTTTAGTAATATGAACATTCAGAAGAAACATGAAATATATATGGTAAGGGCCGGTCAGAGAGCTGGTGAGGCCGAATTTTTTTAATTTAGTGACACACCGAGCAACAAAATCTAAAAATGGGAAAACTTAGAATTTAGAGCAGGCATTGGAAGCAGAATTTAGAAAAGCACTAAGCAGCAGAATTTTGAATCCACAGAGATTGCATCAGTTGGGAAAATACCAACTCCAGCCCTGTGTATGATGCATTAAGACATATTAGATCAGGGTTCCTTAAACTTTTTTCAGTCGTGACTCCTTTTTATCACTGAGATTTTTCCGTGACCACCAGGACTCCATACTATTTACGAAAATTTTGTGGGACCCAATAAGTATTGCGCAAATCCGACACACACGTGAGCGAAACTGTCAATTTTTTCACTTGCACTGTAATATACTATTGCAGTTTTAGGTCATTAACTTTAATTTCTAATTTTAAGACATAGAACAATGTGAAAATTTTAAATAAGTAACAGACGAAATGACAGTGCAAGGAAAATGAAATGAAAGATTACATTCTTTTAATAATGTAAACTTTCATTTTCCTTGCAAAGCACCAATGAGGAATGCATTGAAACAGTTTAGTTTTTTTCTTTGTCTGTATTGTCTTATCTTTATCTATTTTCAGATACATCACGTAAAAATATTTGGTAATTGTGAAATTATTATAATAAGTTAAAGAAATATCAAAACTGTTAAAATTTTTGGTGACCCACAGTTCAAGAAACCCTATATTAGATGAATCTTTTAAATTGCCCATTTTCAATTTCTTTATTAATAAAAAAATTCCTTTCTATAATGCCTGTCCATGTGATAAGTTTAGGAGCATTCTTGACATTTTCCATGCTTGTGTCTAATGAAAAAGTAGAGAAAATAAAGGGAAGATAAACATGTTAAGAAAAAAAATTGTAGTATCAGAAGTAAAACATTCAAATATTATGCTATCATTATTCATCCAGCCGTTCTCCAAAAAGTAAGAAATTCATAATAAACTTTCTGTAAAATACATCCATTATGAGTTAATATCATGGAAGCATTTTTTATTTTGTCATATTTTTCTGGAATCTTCTAGAATTGTGGGTCTATAAATCTTGCCTTCAAATCCTTCTAAACTTTCAAAGCTGCAATGCCTAAAATCCTAAAGAGAAATTATCCCTGAATATTCTGAGACAATTACACGGGAAAAACTTTTACTCTAAACAAATTAAAAAGAAGACATTTTTAATTAATTACATAGCTATTTTCCATTTGCTAAGAACTGTTTCAGAAATTGTGGATAGCATTATACCTTGCTTATTTTTTGAATTCAAAATATTATATAATAATAAGTGACCCAAAAAGAAATTTTTATATGACAGCGAAAATAAAAATGTTTTATTTTAATCAATTTTTTAATACAATTTCAATATATTACCCTTATTTTAAAGAAATTTATCAATGTTACAATATTAAAAAAAAAAAAAAAAAGTCATCGAAAAATTCCCAGATCTCGGAATTAAAAATTTTCTACAGAAACTTATCTTAAAATCACCAAAATGTTCATAAGTCGTTAAATTTTTAACAGTTTAATAAAAGAATTCACATCCCTAAAAGCGAAAAGTTGTTTAAGAGCTCTTCATTAGAAAAAAATTAAATGATTTCGAAATGCTTATGTTTTACTTCTTGCTCAGAAACTCGAGCATCCCACCATTTAGATTTGAAATAGGAACAAATGAAGCCCATTCAAAAGATAAGCATATTTGTCAGTGAATCGCCAAAAATATTCCTCCAAAATGCTAATTCACACACAAAATAGCAATCGTAAAAATAGGCAGAAATTTCAGACAATTAAAATTAAAGACCTTCTGCCGATTTTGGCCGATATTAAGGACTTTTATAGACCAAAAATCAGTTCCAAAAAACCTAAGGACTTTTAAGGACCATGCGAACCCTGTTTACTTATAAGGGGAGGGGAAATATTAAAATGAGTGGCTATCACATTAAAAATGAATTTATTATACTCTCATCAGCTGTGGAATTTTTATGTGGATCACAGTAGTGGAATGGTCTTTATAATAAACAGATGTTATAACAAGCATATAAATAAACTTTTACAAATAATTAAAAGTAACTAAGATTAATGAAAATTGTTAAAACACACAGGATTTTCATCTTACAAATAATGCTGTTTACACAGGCTCACATTTTTAATATATACATAGCTACATAGCACTCTCTTTATAGGTAGGTATGTAAGTGTGTGCGTGCGAATGTATATATATATCTATATACGGTGGCCATAAAATAACTTTCCTGATAAATGAATTCATAGTGGCCTATCTGCTCAACCAATCACACCCACTTTTTTTTTCTGCCCAAATTGATCACCGCATTGAAAAACCATAAACAGCATTGGAATGATACATTTATCACAAAAATTGCCAGTATAAAATATTTATAAACAACTGCATTGTAAAGGACCAATGAAGGAAGGGTTAGAAACTTTTATAGGAATTATCAATTTTCTATGTGTAAAATGTTTCAAGACAAGTCATCTTCCATAGCCTTGCAGTTTCGTGGCCAACATGATCCTCCGAACTCACTCCAATGGATTTCTGGTTCTGGGGTTATCTGAAATTAAAGGTGCACATATCAAATCAACAAGATTTGTCAGAATTGAAAGATGCTATAAACCATGTAGCTATACAGATTCCACCGGCTATATAATATTCATCACTATTGTCAATAATCCCCATACAATGCTATCATACGCTAAGGTGAGCAAAGTTTAAATTTGTAATTCCCATAAATGTTTTTTTTTTTTTTTTCCCCTTCTGTATTGTAACTGGTCCTTTACAATGTTCTTACCAAATGTTTTATGCTGGGGATTTTCATCGTACACATAAAGTTCCAATGGCATTTATGGTTTTCCAATGTGCTAATCAATTTGTACAGGAAAAAAGTGGGTGTTGTCATTCCAAAATTTCAACATTTTTCCACTGTAACCACAATTGTGACAGCTCTTTTCTTTTAAATGATCACAATCTTGAGAGCTACCTTTCAAAAATAATATCTAAAATTTTATTTCAGTTGGTTGAGCAAATTGCTTGGGTTTCATATAACAGGGAAGTTTTTTACGACCATTCTCATCACCATACAGGGTGAGTTTAAATTGTTTTTACAAAATAAGATGGGTGATAGTACATATAAAGATGAGCAATAATTACTATGGAACAGTGCAAACTTTATGCAATAATCTTGGTTACATATTCAATAGGTCTTCCTGGACAGACATTCCTGTGTGTTTATGTGAGTATCGTTTGCTTCATTTTATTGTTGCAAACAGCGTAAATTCCTTTTGTTTTTCTTCCTTTAGTTTTGAACTTTATGTGTGGCAACAAGTTTATTTGATTGATAGAATTGTGTTTGTGACAGCCATGTAGAATGGCTCGCTTATTTTGTATCAATTATTTCGCATCGCTGACAATTGTAATAAAATAAAAGTGTAGGAATACAGTCCATTTGTTGATTGATTATAGTTTGTGAAACATATTAAGTTTAAGAACATTTTATTGTTGGTCAAAAGTCTAGCCGGAGAGCTAGTGAAGATAGTGACTGTTCTAGGTGTATTCTAACAACGCAAATTTGCATATGTTTGGTGAAAATTATCCACTTTGTGAGGTAAGTGGATTTTGAACAAAAATTCGTTTAATTTGTTGTTAAATTTTAAGAACAATGTTGTAATACAACATAGAATTCGATTTCATTTTAATAATAGTGTTAAGTGATTTAAGAACAATTTCTGTTTTTGAATTGATCAATTATGAGTGAACTTATAACTTTTAAAACAAAAAGAGCGGTCTTACGCAGGAGTGTTACTAATTATGTAAAGAAAATTGAAACTATTTTAACTGCAGATGAAATTAATTTAATAGAGCTAGAGGAATATGTTGAATTATTGACACAAAAAGAAACTGAGTTAAGGAAGCTTGATTCTGAAATCGAAAGTTTAATTACAGATACTAAAGAATTAGAAAACAAAATAGATAATGTTCAGGAGTACACAGATAAAATTTATTTGTGGAAATTTAAAGGTGAAAAAATATTAAAAAATCAAAATAGTAAAAATAATTCTAAAGGTGTAATTTCAGAACAGGTTCTTGACAATATTAACCCATTAACGGTTTCACCCGGATTTTCTCGTTCTTTTATGCAGGTCTCTTAACAGTTCGTTACGGATTATTGTTAGTTTAAATGTACCCTTGAAAACGGACAGTCCCGTGTTTTTGTATTATCGAAAAAACACGGACTAGCCCGTATTTTTGTATGTCTTCCAACCCCCAATGCCTAAGGGGACAAGGGTCCATGCAATCCTGACAACAATGGGTAATGGCTGTCATTAGCGTGGGGAGAAATCTCCTTGATGTTTTGGGATAAAGGCCTTACACTGACTCTAAAGAAACAAATTTATTACCAGTTACAAAGTGGATGCATATATAAAGGGATTTAAGAATTTCCGTTTTAGAGCAGTTATTGAATAAAAAATAGAATTTTTTACAAAATGAACGTTTACCTATAAGAGCATTAATGAATTAAAACGAGAAAAATAAAAGTAATAAATGCAAACATAAAAATCTGAGAATGCAAATCTTTCAGATTTTACATTACGCCCACAGGGCGTTTTTTAACGGTTTGTGGGTTACCTTTATTTTTAAATATCATGTTCTTCGCACTTAAACCATAAAACTTCAGTTAAACATCAATACCGCAAAATAAATTTTAAATGAGCATATCTTTAGAATTTCTGATACACAGTCTCGCCCGTTGAAGATAATTTTTTATATTATTATTTTCATACAGTGTTGCCTTTGCTCGCTTTAAAATCGTTGAGTTTCTTAATAAAAAATTCATTGAAGTTTTACGAAATAGGAAACATATAATAAAACAAATTCCAAATCTCGGCTTTGAGATGCCCATATTCGGGTGGAAATGTACGTTATTCAAAATTGGATGGGTCTAGGTGCCGTTGTTTTATCACAATGCGAGAAACATATATATATTTATGCAGATTATTCATTATTTAATTTCAAGGCAGATAGCCCTCGAGTAATCTGCCGTAATCTAATAAACCAAAACCATTATTTAATTTCTTTAAATATAATACAGGGCTGTAATATGTGGTAGCAACAGTTTGAAAAGTGAACTGACAGTTTTCAACGCAAAAATCAAAAAATGAAATTAATAGACTCCTTCTCGGCTAACGCCCTTTGTTTTAAAAATAATGTATCGTGTAATTTAATGGGAATACGAGATTAAATAATTCTCTTTAAAAAATTCTTCTACTAATTTATATCACGAATAATAAAAACGTGAGGCTGTCTTGATAAATTTATAAATATTATACATCTGACAATGCGATTCAATTATTTGATTTCGTAGTTTAAGAGCCTATGATTCTTCTTATAAAACTGTACAGGAATTTAGCAAAGAAGCTATTAAGTAATCTCTTATTACCATTAATCTATGCGATAAATTATTATTATTATTATTATTACTTTTGGTTCAGTCTTTTACTTCCAAGTATCCTTTTACCTCAAATAATCGAAAAAATATATAAATTTAAAACAAAATTCGCCCCCAAATCAGAAATTAGGTTAGAAATTTCATGCAAATTTTATTTCTAAAGCTATTTTACGCTCTGTAAAATGATGCAAACTTAAAAATTTGAGATTTTTAGTTTATTCATAAATGGAAATATGCGCAAAAAATTTCTTCGACATTAAATTTTAAAAACTCTAAATCGAATTATTATCATCCGTAAACGTAATTGTACAAAATCTGAATTCAATAGCTTATCGATAAGCAGTTCAAAAATCGACGACGAGCTTTTGATTAAACACCGTGAATGAACTGAATGCAATTTTTGGAACAGCTCTATTTTTAAGCACTTTGGAAAGATCGGTAAGTTGTTGATATAGCATAACCGTTACTTTTATAACAGTCTTGGCATTATGAAACGTGTAAGTGACATTCATAAGCGATTCCCGACAGTTCTGTTCATTTGTCAAAGTGGCTTCTTTTGAAAATATTGTGAAGCTCACTCGATGTGCTCCACTATCTATGATACTCATTAAAGATATTTAATAATGTTTTATTTCTATACAGAAATACTGGTAAAATTAAGAGGTCAAATATTTAATTATTTGAGTTATATAACTACTTATACTGTCTCAAGAAATTGAGTCATTTCGTAAAAATAATCTTTTCTTTAAAATTCCTTTTTCCCCCCTACCCCCTATGCTTCATGACTATTCTGATGAATGGAAGGTTTTTAGAGACATTAAATTTTTTTTAACAGCAAGAGACATGAAAAATGAGCAATGCCTTACCCGGGACGCGAACCACGGACTTCTCGAATGCGCGCCGAGCATACTGAGACCACGAATGCATGCTAAAAGGGCGGGAGAAAATACCGTATATACTCCCCCTTTTAAAGGGAAACTGGGGATTAGGGGACCGAATCGCCAAATCCTTGCGGCGGAGAATCATCATCCACCACCTTTTTTGGTTTGGGTGCCACTATAGAAACATTAGGTTATTTCGAAGCAGGACATGTGAAATAGGAGCAATGCCTTCGCCGGCACTCGAACCACCAACCTCTCGAATACACGCCGTGCATGCTGACCATTACACCATGAAGGTATGCTAAGAAGGTGGGAGAAAATACCTTATAGGTTACGAAAACCAAAAGTTCAGTAGGTAGTCACAAATCTAACTAATAAATGCTCTACAAATACAACTTTTAATATTTTAGCAGAATTTTTTGGAAACGTATTTATATAGATTGTTTTAGAAATCGACACAGTTTGATGCCAGTTTAGAGGAGGGGTTGTTTATGAGCGTATTAAAAATGCTTTTCCCACTCAAAATGTTAACTACTTTAAAATAATAATTCATAATCGCACTGAATCTGATGTTTACAATTATTTCCCCTGAGATTTCTTTAAAAAGAAAGAATTACAATTGTGTTTAATGCAGAAAATTTAATGGAATTGGCATCTGCACAAGAGGACGGAAACTATCAGGGAGAACTTTCTAAGGAAAACTAGATTTCCTTCACATTGAACGTAGAAAACTTTCACCGAACAAGCGTGTTCAACAGGATTTGAACTTATGTAGGATTACCAGTACTCAGCGGTTTTAGCGCTTCGCCACGCAGGCCGATTAAAAATCTTGTTTAGAAACCTTTAATCTTGATTTAGTGTGACAGGTGCCGTAGTTTGAAGGTAAGGATTACTTGAATACAGCAAAACACACGAGGACTATCTGCTTTTAAGGAAAGAGATGCCTTCGTAGAGGACTTTTTAACGAGAAAAGTCTCATATTCATGTTATATATATGGAAAAACATGGAAAAATACCTTTCAGCCATCGTATTCGTTCGCCAGGGTGTAAATCGAACTACCAGTATTTACCGGCCACTAATATGACCATAGTTGAATAGGGGAAATAACTGTTGGATTATAAGGCATCAAAATTAAGAAATAAAAAAAAAATCACTTCTGAGGTAATCTTAAACCCAAATTAAGTTTTTATTATAATTATGAAAGAGTTCAACTCATTTGTTAATTTTTAGATCGTTAAAATTAGTGTGGCTTTAATGAATGATTATTTAGACCTGTTACAGGAAACAAATACATCAAAAGTTTCCTTTAAAATATCAGGAATTATTGAAAAATCTTCTGTAATTTATAAACGAGAAAACGTATTTATCCAGATTTTACATGTGTGAAAAAATAATGAATTTTGATCTTCCCTAGTAGAGACATTTGTAATTATATTTCTAGTTCCAAATTCAAAGTGAGAAATCTAGGTGCCTGAAGCCACAGAACACTATCGATTCTTCTTGGCTTCTATTTTCAGCGACGAAATAGATCAACTGCATGTAATTTTTATGATTTTTCTCAACATGTAAACTAAATGCGTGTAAGTGTTTCTTAGAAAGCTCGTCGGAAGTAGAATATTATCTTGGTAGATAGATATCGTGTGCTTTAGTAAATTTAGCAAATCTAAACACAGGGCCGACAGTACTATGTTTGAGGCCTTTCTCTAACATAGTCGAATAGTGTATCGAACAGTCGAACAATGAAATCACCCTACATCGCCCTCTTTTACTTACTTTTATCTCAATATTATATATTGCATCCACAAAAATTTCTCTAAATTAATGTTATTTGGAATCGAAAACCATTTTATGCTTAAATACATCTTTCCAGATGTTTGTCTTTTACTCACTGAGAGTCAATGCTTCTTGAAGATGTCAATTCATGAATGAAAAATTATTTCTTGCTTTTCCGGTTTCCCCTAACCGTTCCCACAAAAGCCGAACCTTTGGGCAAAAACAGCCCTCCTATGATGTTAATTCCTCAGTAAAAGAGAGAGCACTGAACGGGGTAAAGTAGTAGAAATCTTGACTTTCCTTTTCACTCAAAATTCAAGCATTCCCAAAATCTACTATAAAAGATATACTCCCTAAGGTATAAAATTTTTTTGTAATGAAATTATAAAATGCAATATATATATATATATATATATGCATTATAATATATACATATGCTAAAATATGAATGCATATATATATATATCATTGATTATATATATATATATATATATCATTAATGACATATATATATATCAATTAAACCTTTAGACACACTCACACACATACATAATCAGATATATTACATATATAGAATCACATAGTATCAGTAGGTGAAAGAAGAAAATAAATCCTACTGGTGAAAGATTGCTGAAGAAATTCAAAGCATAATGAAAGTTTCTTTTATCTTGGAATCAAAGAACTTTTTTATCGCTTTAGTTTTTGGGAGACTATTAGATTAAAATGTAATAAATAAATAAGTATATGGAAGAAAAATAAATCTTTAAAGGAAGTAAAAGGAAAAATAGAACCAAACAATCAAATCATTTTCAGCATTAAAACCAATTTTAAGAGCGACAGTATATTTTCCTGCCGATACGAAAACTTAAGAAAATAGACAGAAATCTGCATTGTTTCACCTATCAATATACGACAAATGGAATAACGATACAAGAAAAAGTAAATTTGAAAAATTTGCGAAAGCGGAATAATTTCGAATGCTGCACAAATAGAAAGATACCATGCAGATACATTGGATTTTTTTCGAAGCAAGAAATGCGAAAATTCAGCAGTGCCCTTTTTGTGCTTCTAATAAGGAGGTCTTCCAAATTCTAGCTGGAAGGACTTCCATTTATAACAAGATAGTGAGAATGGCATAATTCCATATTATTTGTTTTCATTTAAAGGGCGAGAGAGAAGAAGCACGAGGCACTGTCGGAATAATTCATGTGTTAACGAATTAGCGTCTGACATGTTTTCGTTGGGGTGCCATTGAAGAGACATAGCGTTTTTATGAAGGGGGGAAACACGAAAAAACCGTTATCCTATCAGCGGAATACGAACCACAGGCATTCCGACTGATAGTCCGATCTACTATCACTTACACCCCGAGTTCAAATTCTAGCTGGAAGAAGCTCCATTGAGCAATTTCCAGCTCAAAGAAGAATGAGATAATTTCTCATAATCAATACGGATAATATAACTGATGATTCTAAAATTCTATTATCATTAAGACTGGAAAAAATACACGATTTAATTCATTTTCATACATTTTAAAAGAAGTTAAATTTTTCAGAGAGTTACTATAAAATATTTATTAGAATGTCAAATTTAAGCATTTCAATTATTTATATAATAAAGGATAAATTTTATATTTATATAATAAAGAAAAATCTTTAATAATATCACTCTGATTTTAGTGGAGATATTTTAAGAAATAAATAAGTGAAAGCTGGAGGAAGAAAAACTATTTCAAGTTATATGTTTATCTTAAAAGTAACGAGAGAAAAACTATGTTAAAAGAAAAGGCACGCATATTGAAACTGTTTCCTGTACTGCTGACAAATTGTTATATGGCATGCATACTATAATGTTCATGAATAATTGATTGCTACTAGATTAATACAGGCATAGCATATTTCTAGGGACTGATTTGCTGTAATTTCCAATTTGATTTTTGCATACTTTTATATTTAGGACACTAATTACATCACACTGAAGATTACTCAATGCAATAATTCCATTGCAGTTTTATAGAAATTTATAACATTTTCAGTTTCAATAAACAAATATATAATATTTCGATGACTCAGCAGGTAACATAATTTATTATCTTTCAAGTTTTTTTCGAAAACACCTCGGCAGATATAGAATCAGCCGCAGACTGTACTAACTTTAACAAGCGGCAGTATCTGAGTTTTCACATTTCTGTTTATAACTGCAATAAGAACAAGTATAAGTTTGAAAAGTTTACCAATGGCTATGTGGATAAAAGAGATGATCATAAGTATTTTGACCTGGTTTTGGTTTCTGGTCAATACGTTGGCTGTACGGAAGATTTCGTGATTTTTTCCATGTGAACTAGTTTTCTTTATAAATTCCTCTAAGTCTTTCGCTAAGTACATACAAATTTGCTACATTAAACATTATACTAATGTTTACATAGGTAAACATTTTAAAAGCGACTAGCGTAAAGAAAGATTATTTAAATTATGTTTTTTAAAATGCAAATTCAGAACACTGAAAACCAAACAGTAAACATTATAAGACTAATTTAATAATCTTTGGTTTGGTTTACTTGAAAACTTTACTTAAAAAACGTTGAAATTTACAATGTTTACAACAAACTATTATTCTGCCATATTCATCGATTGCGTTAATCAAAATCCAAAATTATTTAACGTAAAATGTAATTATCCGAAAATTATGTAAAATGAGAATTTTTTCCAACTATATCTGTAGTTTACAATGGCTAGAAAAAAAGATAGCTCTAGATAATGAGTATTTCTAGAATGAAAAAACTCTATTGACTAGAAATAGTCTTTTGAGACCTTAGTGTCAGTTAGCCTGCGGAGGTCAGGTTCCCTTCCAAAAAAAAGTAAAACTGTTTAAAATGCATATAGTTTAACGCTTCCTGTTTTATTGGGAATAACATTTCAAAAATAAAACTCGTGTTGGTTACGAACCAAGCAATTCTTAACGGGATAAAAAGCCGTACTTTGATAATGCTAGGATCATGCATTCAGTTTTCGTCGTTTTAATAAAATCCATTATGATACTTATGCTGGTAATTATAAACTGCATTTACGGATACAGAAGTATGATTAATACACTAATATCACAGAATGTAAGCTTTTTATGCTCTGACAAGTTTTGTCAAGATACCAATTTTTAGTTCATATACAAGTCGTAAATTCCCTAGCCAGATTCCTTTTTTATATAAATAGATGCATAGAGGAGAAAATGGAACAGTTAATTATATTTTTTATTCTTTTTCAAAATTTAATTCTTTTAGATATAATTTTTAACGATAAACGATATTCTGCTAAGTTATAATACAAAAATTATTACTAATAATAATTTATATCCTAATATTTATATCCTAATTTAATAATATTTATATCACTCAAAACAGAATTGGAAAACTCATTCAAATCATATTTAATCAAAACATTTTACGAAGTTATGGGAAAAAGGAATTTTGGGGTTTGTTTGATTTTTAACGGTGAATTCAATCATTAAAACATTTTTACCGTGTTTCCTCATTCATAAAACATTAGCAAAATAATTTACTAAATAATTCTTAGATGTAATAGTATTCTTGTTTATCTTTTGTTATATGACTAAAAATAAATATAAAAGCGGCTGGTATTCAATATTCTTTTATTTAATTACAAATACTTGGCTATTGGTACTCAAGACATAGTCTTTCCATATTATCACTTTTCTATTAGGCCTTGAAATTATGTTAACGACCTAATAGAATTCGGAAAATTCTATGATTGCATAAAACTGCGGGAGGTGCTAATAATGACAAATTTTAAATGAAAATAGAAATTTATTTAAATTCTATTTGTGAGTGTCTGCTTTATGCATTTAATGTATCAAATGCAGAAAAGTGAGAAAAATCCATCCAACACAGAGAAATAATTCTTTCTAGTCTGTGGTAAGATTGTATCAAATTCATTTAAACTTCCGTTTAAATTCGAAATGCGATCTCTCAAATCAACGAAGTAATACATTTTTGGCTTTAAATTCTACATTAGTAGCAACTGTATAATAGCTAAACTTACCAAAATATTTGTAGAAAACCGCCAAAATTCTAGAAATTGCTATAAAATCCCGAAAAATATTAGGAAGATTATGCTTGCCAATTCCACGCTGAAAAGACGAAGATGAGCTCGACAGTAAACGAACAACTTGTGAAAAAAATTCAAAGCTAAAATATAAATGCATATGCGAAATTTTCCAAAAATTTCTGATAAATATTGTACTCTCATCGTATATATGTATGGACTTATAATGTGATGAAAACTGAGTCGGTAAAAGAATGGATTAAAATTTAATTTCCCAAAATAAATTGGTTTACTAAAACTAAATAAAATAGATAAGTAAATAGTAAAAAAATTGTGTAACAAAATAAATAATGATCTTTCTTAAAATACTGCCCAATAAAACATGTCGAATAACTGAATGTTCACAAGCTTGGAAGCTAAAATTCTAAAAAGATTTCGGAAAATTCGGCAGTCACACGTTAAAAGAAACAAGTCTACAGGCTACTAGTACAAAGAAAGAGGAGGGAGACGAAACTAAACGGAACAACTACTTCTTGGCATTCAATAGCGGGGAGGCAATTTTATGGCTTATCCATCACACTAAGGGGAAGCAAACATATTGCCTTAGGATGGGCCATCTTAGAGAGATTTCAGAAAACGAAAGCGATTTTTTTGGAGGGGTTTGTTGTCTGACAACGCGACCGTTTTCGAAGCATTTCGTTCCGAGAGGCGGGCTCGTTGATGGGTTAAATTACCCAAGTTAACATTACCGACTTTTGGTGGTAATATTACAGAATGGATAGCTTTTAAAGATCTTTTCAGTGCTTGTGTAAGAAATAATACAAATTTATCTAATGCTCAAAAATTGCAGTATTTGAAGGCTTCATTGAAAGGTGAAGCATATCGCATTATTCAAACCATTCAAATTTCAGATTGTAATTTTGAAATAGCATGGAATCTGTTAGACGAAAGATATTCAAATAAGAGAGAACAAATTTTTGCATATATTAAACATTTTTTAAGTTTACCAACTATTCAAAATGAATCAGCATTTGCTATTTTAAATTTAGTTGACAATATTAATGAAGTAATTCGTTCTTTAGAAGTATTGAATCAAACCATTGATAATTTTGGTGACACTTTAATGACTTATTTAATTTTGCAAAAGTTAGACCCTGCTACAAAATTATGGTGGGAACGTCAGTTAAAATCTAATGAAATTCTTACGACTTACTTACGACTTTAATTGAATTCCTAAAAAACTATGCAAGAACACTTCAAAATAGCAAATCAACAAGTAATAAGGTACCTAAATCTGTGTTTTAAAATAAGAATAATGTTCTGGTTACTACTTTGGGTTGCGGTTATTGTAAAGAAGATCATAGTTTAGCCAAATGTTCGAAATTTCTAAATTTATCGGTTCAGAAAAGGATAGAATTTGTAAAATCTAATCGTTACTGTTACATATGGAACAGTTACATATGGAACTGCAGCTGCTCCATATCTTGCAACTAAAGTTTTGAGTCAGTTAGCGATTGATGAAGGATTGAACTTTCCAAAGGCAAAGAATATAGTTTTAAGAGATTTTTATGTTGATGATATGTTAACTGGTGTGAAAGATAGTTCGGAAGGTATTGCATTGATAGATGAATTGCAACATCTGCTAAAAAGTGGTGGCTTTGAGCTTCGCAAATGGTCGACAAGTGAACCGTCGTTGCTAAAAACCTCTGGCTTAAAAAACACAGATAGTGACAATATTCATCGTGTAATAGAAGACAAACCATTGAAAGTTCTGGGATTGGAATGGCATCCAGAAAATGATGAATTCAAATGTAATGTCGGTGTAATAGAGTATCAAAGTGTTCCGACTAAAAGAATTATTTTGTCATTCGTAGCAAAACTATTCGATCCATTGGGGTGGATAGCTCCGTTTGTAATCCTTGCTAAAATGATTCTTCAGCAATTGTGGAAATTACAGTTATCATGGGATGATCCTGTAACAGAAGAGATTGATCGAAATTGGAGAAATCTATGTAGAGAAGTTAAACTTTTGAATTCTATAAATATACCTAGGAAAATTCTGCTACCTGATTATTTTCGATGTGAACTTCACGGATTTTGTGATGCGTCTGAAAGAGGTTATGCAGCAGTTATTTAATATCAAAACTTGCAATAACTCTGACATTAATGTTAAACTCGTAACAGCTAAAACTCGTGTAGCACCATTAAAATCTATTACGATTCCAAGACTGGAATTATGTGCAGCAGTGTTATTGGCACGCTTGATTCAGTCTGTAAAAGCTGCATTAGTTATAAATTTTGATTTAGTGCAAGCTTGGAGTGATTCACAAATCGTGTTGTCATGGCTAAGGTCAGATCATAAAAAATGGCAAGTATTTGTATCCAATAGAGTTTCTGAAATACAATCCATCTTACCACCTGAGAACTGGAGTCATGTTGATGGAAAGGAAAATCCAGCTGATTGTGCTTCACGTGGATTATTTCCTGCAGAACTATTATCTCATCAATTGTGGTGGAATGGTCCTTCTTGGTTAAAATGCAGTGAGATTGCCTTGTCTAAAAATATTCTTATAGATGAAGAAACATTACCAGATGCACGTAAAACAGTCTCATTTGTAGTTTCTGAACCTATACAGGAACTTGCTATTATATCAAATATATCTTCATTTCCAAAGTTACAACACATATTTGCTTGGATATTAAGATTCATATCGAATTCTAAAGTAGCATATCTAGAAAGAAATACGTCTTTTTTATCTAGTAATGAAATTCGAGCTGCAACTTTCTGTATTGTCCGAATAATACAGCGATTTCACTTTTTTAAAGAAATTCAATGTTTGGAGTTGGGAAAGGACTTACCTACAAACAGCAACCTCCTTAGCTTGTGTCCAATTTTAGATGACAACAAAGTGTTACGTGTAGGAGGAAGACTGAAAAATGCGCAACTATCAGAAAATGAAAAACATCCAATCTTATTACCTTCAAAACACAATCTGACAGAAATCATAATTAGACACTTTCATGTCAAATATCTGCATGCAGCACCGGAACTTCTTCTATCTTTAATTAGACAGCAATTTTGGATCATAGCTGCTAGATCTGCTATCCGAAAAGTAGTAAGATCTTGTATCACGTGTTGCAAACTTAGAGCTAAAACTGCAAGTCAAATAATGGCTGATCTATTGGAATCTAGAGTAACACAATCGCGACCATTTCATCGAACTGGAATAGATTTTTCTGGACCGTTCATGATTAAACATCGTGCAGGACGTGGACAAAAATCATTTAAATATTACGTATGCTTATTTGTGTGTTTTCTAATCAAGGCAGTACATCTTGAAGTGGTAGAAGATTTGTCAACAAAGGCATTTTTAAGTGCATTGAAACGATTTATTGCAAGAAGAGGGAAACCATTTGAGATTTATAGTGATTGCGGTACTAACTTTAAAGGTGCAGACAAAGAAATCAGAAAATGTTTTTTGCAATGTAAGCAAAATCAAGAAATTCACAAATTTTTGTCTTTAGAGGAAATAAAATGGATATTCAACCCGCCATCATCTCCCCATTTTGGTGGACTATGGGAATCGGCAGTAAAGTCAATGAAATTACATCTAAAAAGGACTGTTGGTGATACTGTGCTGACCTATCCGGAATTTCAGACCTTGATAGCGCAGGTTGAGGCTTGTCTCAACTCTAGGCCATTGTGTCCAACATCGGCTGATCCAAATGATTTAACTGCATTAACACCTGGTCATTTCCTAATAGGAACGTCTTTAACTGCCATACCTGAACCAGACCTAAATTATAGTTCCTTCAATCACATTGACAGATGGCATGTGAGAGAGTTTATTTTTCAGTACTTCTGGAAAAGATGGAGTCGAGAATACCTGTCTCAGCTTCAACAAAGACCTAAATGGCAAAAATGTCAAAACAATTTAGAAGTCAATGACTTAGTCCTCATCAAAGAAGACAACCTTCCGCCTCTTAAATGGAGGTTAGGGAGAATAATTGCTGTTCATCCGGGCTCAGATCAAAGAGTCAGAGTTGCTAGTATTAAAACTGGTCATGGTGTCATAAAACGACCAGTCGTGAAATTGTATCCTCTTCCTATTCAGACTAAAAAACTATGAACTGCTTCGCATATAATATTTTGTATTATTTTTCTTATGTTTATCTTTATTACAGACTAAGAAGTTTCAAAATGCTCCAACTGTTGAAATCCCCTGGGATTTCAACGAGGGCCAGGATGTTTATGTGAGTATCGTTTGCTTCATTTTATTGTTGCAAACAGCGTAAATTCCTTTTGTTTTTCTTCCTTTAGTTTTGAACTTTATGTGTGGCAACAAGTTTATTTGATTGATAGAATTGTGTTTGTGACAGCCATGTAGAATGGCTCGCTTATTTTGTATCAATTATTTCGCATCGCTGACAAGTGTAATAAAATAAAAGTGTAGGAATACAGTCCATTTGTTGATTGATTATAGTTTGTGAAACATATTAAGTTTAAGAACACTGTGGCTAGTTTAAGGTTAATTAGGATATCATTAAAAGTACAGGATAGCAACTGGCAAAGCAAAATCACGGCAAGCGATCTGGCTACCTATTTTCTATGATTTAAAGACATAATATCTTACAAATATATATAATATCTTACAAATTTTTACAAATTATATTAATTAAAAATATACAAGAAATTTATACAGACTATAAATCTTTGTAACCATCGGCCTCTATCCTCTTAGGTGGTTTAAGATATATCATCATATTGCTAATACTAATAGATAGACCATGTTGTTGATGCCTGCTTTATTAAATAATTTATTAACCCTTTGCGCTCGAGGCGCTTTTCTGTTGGGTGAACCAGCAACTCGAGAGTAATCAGCCACTCCCATTTATATCATGAGTTCCTTTATTGTTAACTTAAAATAATTTTAGACACAATAAAACACTTTAAACTCATATATTTTAACATTACACATATTTTTTTAACTTAATGAAACATATGTATTAAACATTACATTCTAAAATTTTGCTTCGTATGATATTTTACAAAACAATCTCCAATATGCATCCTTGGCTTGTCGGGCCATGTGTCACTGTAGTATACAGTTTGTCGCCTTTGGGACATTCTTTGGGAGCAAACCTTGCAATCTTTTTTTTGCTCCATCAAAATAATATGCAGCTTCCCATTTAGTCGGATCGCTTCGGAAATGCTGTGTGAAGTAGAAGCTGTGCTGGGTTGTTTCTGTTAAAAGTCTCCTCTCAGTTGATCCACTAAAGTTTTCTAATATTGTAGCTGACTAAGCGGCCGTTCGTTTCTCTGCTTCTTTACTGATTTATAAAGAATGTATGAATTGATGGAGCAGATTTCCAAACCCCCAAAAAATAGTTTTCGCCACCATTTTACGGATTTTCTTAGAAACCAATATGTCGAAGCCAGTTGGTCAGCTCGATCAACACCGCTCATAAATTTGATGTAATTTACAATAACATTGGGCTTTTTTATAACGACTTAAATATCACCTCATAGAGTTCTTCTTACAGGAGTTATTCCCGCATTATTCCAAGTAGTCAAAGACATCACAATCCTCTTGTCCTTCCATGCAAGAACCAAAATATTACCTTTACGATATGCACATGTGGTTCGATTCTCAAATTTTGGCTTTCGTATTTCACATGGCAGGTGCTTTCTATTTGTCATGATCGTCCCAGTTAGGTGGCACTTTTGTTTGCGTAATTCTTCCGCCAATATGTAACTCGTATAAGAATGGTCCGTGAACATGTGGTGTCCCTGAACACCGGGAATTTTATCCTGTATCATTTTGTACAGATGTAGCGGTATTCTGGTTGATACCGGTATATCGGGTCTTATCAAAGTCTCTGTTGTTAGAGATCCATAATACGGCAGAATAGCACAAATGAAGCCAGTATTTGAATCTGCGAGTGTATAAACCAGAATACTCCATTTTGTAGGCTTCATTGGATTGTACGTAATGAATGATATGTGGCCTTTGAATTTGACAGTCGACTCATCCACACAAATCTGCTCTCCAGGTACAAAATAATTCAAGAACCTTTCATTTACATACTCGAGGAAACCATATACTACCTGCAAATGGGTTCTAGGGTTTGTGTTTTCTGAGAGTATTGTCTTGAGGTGAAGTCTCCAAAATATTTGACAAAAATCGGTCTCTCGTAAATGTGTCTGAGTAAAACAGAATATAACTAGTATCATTTTTTGACCAGTATTCTTGTATGTTTGCCAGTGGCACTGTCCCCATATTTATGATTGCCCCAATAAATGCCCAAAATTCGGTAACTGTTACATCGTAGCACGATCGCCATATACACTGACTACCAATAAGTATTTGGACACCCATGCAAATGACGATATCTGCGGTCCTAAGGTATGTCTCGGACTCCGCCGGTATATATCGTGTAGGAAACAGCATCGGCTTTAGTCGCATGCAAGATACCTCGCAGTTCAGAGCTCTCTGATTTCGAGAAAGGTATAATTATCGGGTATCACAAATGTGGCCGATACTTATGGGACATATCTAGCGATCTGAAGTACCCAAAATCGACAGTGGCCTATGTGATTAAGAAATGGAAGGTGAACGGTGATTGTCGGAATGTGCCCCGAGTCGGTAGGCCAACGAAACTGGGAGATAGAGACCGGCGAGTGCTGTCCAGAGAAATTCGGAAGAACCGCAGCCAACCGATGGCCCCCATTCGCGAGGAGTTTCAACAGGCATCCGGGAGTATTGTTTCAATGAATACCATCCGTAAGGAAGCACATCTGCTTGGTTTTCATGGTCGTCTGCTGCTCATAAGCCTTTGATCACAAAGTCCAACAGCGCTGCTCGGTTAATGTGATGCAAAGCACATCGAAATTGGACCGTAGATCAGTGGAAACGGGTTCTTTGGAGTGACGAATCAAGGGTCACCCTTTACCGTTTGGATGGCAGGGTCAGGGTCTGTGTCTGGCATCTACCTGGAGAACGTCTCCTGCCAGAATGCATTGTGCCAACAGTCAAGTTCAGCGGAGGTGGAATTATGGTCTGAGGGTGTTTCTCCTGGTATGGGCTGGGACCCTTGGTCCCCATTCATAGTAAGCTCAACTCTGATGCCTACTGCACTATTTTGGATGACAATGTGCTTCCTACGTTGTGGCAGTTTTATGGGTTGGACCCCTGTTACTTTCAAGACGACAATGCCAGTTGTCATGTTTCGGCATTAACCAAGGCTTGGTATGGTGCCAATGGAGTTCATCGAATGGACTGGCCTGCCCAAAGTCCAGACCTGAACCCTATCGAGAACCTCTGGGACAAGTTACATCGCTGAATTCAGGGATGCACTACTCATGCAAAATCGGTGAAGAAACTTCTATGTCTTTTCCAAGCCTAGTGGAAGAAAAGACCACTAGCTGTCATACAAAGACTTGTGGAAAGTATGCCCCAGAGTGTCCACGCTGTAAATACCTCTCATGGAGGCTCTATCAACTATTGATTTTGAATAAAGTTAGTTTTTCTTTTCTATCACAGGTGTCCAAATACTTATTGGTAGTCAGTGTAGAACGGGATGATAAGGTCTTCCCTTCCACCTTCCTTGCAGCGTTATTGTTAGTTTCCTGCACTATGTCAGTAACTAATTCCTCAGTGAAAAATAATTTGAAAAAATCTATTGGTTCTTTTACGTGTGCAAATACGTGCGGTCCAACTTGTCTTTCACCGGATACAAATGGTATTCTTCTGGGGATTTCTTCGGATTCTGTGCACACTGTCCATTCTGAAGGTTCAGTCTCTTCTGTACAATCACTTTGGCTTCCAGATTCACTATTGATTTTTCAGATTTTTTGTCTTCTCGCTCCTCTAACGTCGTCATTATCTTTATCACTTCTGTCTTCGTTCTCATGGGCAAGCTGTCTATGTAGTGATGTAATTTCGTTCGTTATTGCCGAAAAATTAAACTCATCTTTGCTAGAAGTAACTTTTTCGTCGTGTTCCATACTTATTGGGCTCAGTAACTTTGAAAGAAATACTGCGATCAGCAAGAAGGTTGAGTTCGAACTGATGTTGAAGACAGAGTCCTATCCGCAGTCGCAAGTATTTTTGAGATAAGACATTTAATCGCATAAGCATTGCAAAGACAACCTTTATTTGAGATAAGACATCCTTATAGCTATTCAGACACCTCGTAATATGATCTACAAAAGGCCAAGTAGATCTCTCAAGCGATATTCCTTTGGTCAAACACAAATAAACACATCGATTCGAATGGTGCCTCTCAGGCACCGCTCGAGTTATCGCATCACATGCGGTGGTGCCTGAGAGGCACCACTCGAGTGCAAAGGGTTAATAAAATAGCTGAGAATGTTATTTGAAGTTTTAACAAGAAGTAAAACTTCTTGGATTTCTGTTACTTCAGGACAAATACTTAAGAAGTAAAACTTCTTGGATTTCTGCCACTTCAAAACAAATATTTAAGAAGCAAAACTTCTTGGATTTCTGCCACTTTAAATATTTTTGATTTTAAGAAGTTGATCAAGTATTTTATTTCCTATGATTTTTTTTAATGCTTGATTTCCAACTAATAAACTTTAAAGTAGTAAAATTAAAATTTCTTCTTTTGTCAAAAAAGTTTCACTTCTTTATAATTAATGAAGCTGATAGCTAAATAGTCAATTGTAATTTGATTTGTGTTAGTTTTGTGAAAACAAAATGGGCATATATTGCTAGCATCTACTGCCCTAAAATTATTAATGGAAATAATATTATCAATATATCTTAATGCAAAAGAAAATTTTTGTAAGGCATCAAAAGAGACTTTCGGAGTTTTTTTGGCAAAAAGGTAGAGGTTACATAACTGGGCTGAGTAATTGGTGCTCCACTGGAATTCCATTTAAATTGCATTGTTATATTTGTATTATTAAACGTAACATAATTGTGAAACAAAAAAGTGGAGTTAAGATAATCCTTCCAATTAGTAAATTCCAAAACTCTATCAGGAAAAACAGCAGGTAATTCAAGTAGACTGTTGTAAATTTCTTTTCATGGCAGAGACATATACAGATTTTCATACATATAGCTATTGCTATTGACAACACCAGTATCTCCAATAACATTTTAGTAACCTTTATTTGTTTACCTCTAGTTACAGTTTCAAACTCGTACATTCTCAATGTAAGTTACAAAGTTGGGGGAGGGGGGGGAAGCAAGCCAATCTGATGTGCAGATAAGAAAATACAAATGACTGTTATCAGGGATATCTTTTTTGAGAGACGCTTCCAAAAAAAAAAAAAAAAAAAAAAAAAAACTACAGATAAGAAACAGATATTGCTTGCCAAAATGTCATTGGAGATGTTTTACTACTAAAACAATGAGCTGAGATAACCAATAAGCATTCATATAATTTATTTTCTGACTTGGTTTTACGATAATACAAAAAGTATGCATCAATAAATATGCAACTAAATTAATTTAGATGTCAAATAACAAAAATCAGCATTATATTTGTAAATCTTAACAGGAGTTTCGATAGTTTTACAACTATCATCCCCCACAACTAAAGTGCAAATGAACGAGATAAGATATAGTGATAAGATAAGAATGGTTGGACAGCAGTTAAGCTACTGGCAACATCTACTGATGAAACAAGAAAACTACAACATAATATCCTTAAAAGCTGAAGGTAAAGATGGATTGCAACTGAGGACGTTAACTTGAACAAAAAGATTTTTTTTTTTTTTTATGTGAAACGTCTCTAGAAAATCTGATTCATCAATGGAAGATGTTTGAATAATTTTAGCTGCAGAAAAATGGGAAGTGTGATTTTCGAATCAGCAATGCTGGAAACAAAGGAATAAAATGAAGCTAACATTTGTTTAGTTGGATCATATGCTTTGAAGTGTGGTGGAAGGCAAACCAATGAAGGTTTACAGTAAACAGTAGTACTGAAGTTGGATGTGTTACGTGTGACCAAAAAAAAAGGATCGGAAGAGAATTGCATGTCTCAAGCTCAAAAGTGAACTGAGTAGCAGGATCAATGAAATTCATTTTTGAAAGAACTTTATTTAAATTATCTTTATTATTATTATCAAACAGGGTAAAAGCATCATCTACGTAGCAAAGTTATACTAGGAAGTTTAAAGTATCAAATAATTCTGCATATAGATTAATAATAATGCATATAGCTTAGCAGCCAGGATGGGACTAATAGGGCTTCCCGTGGCTAATCCCTCAGTTTGTTTGTAATGCTTATTTATGAAAACAAAATGCATTTGTTTCAAACAGAGTTGAGTAAGGGAAATTAGCTGCATCAATTTCGATACAGGAGAAATGAAGTTCATGAAGTCTGGTTTCTAGACATCTTATTTCACCCTCCACTGGAACACTAGTGAATAATGATTTCACACCAAAAGAAACCATGAGTAAATTTCTAGAAGAAATGCTTTTAACTTTTGCCAAATGCTAATAAATTTTTTATTGTGTAAATATTATTATCTAATAGAGTTAAAAATCTAGAAACTAAATATTTAGCTAACGGGTAAGAAGCATTGCCTAAATTTGATACAATAAGGCAGAAAGGAATACCTCTTTTAAGAATTTTGGGAAGAGCTTATAATCTGGCCCAATTCACAACAGATGGGATAAGTGACTGTTTTAAGTTGGTCGAAAGGATTTGTGGTGATTTGATAGAAGTTTTTATTTTTGAGAGGTCCGAAAATGAAGGGTCTTTTGAGATTCGAATATATAGCCCTTCGTTAAGAGCTTAGTGACACCATCGATGTAAGTGTTCTTGTAAATGACGACTATCTGGACAATTTTGTCAGTGACGTTTGAAATGATAATGCCCGGGCCTTCATAAAAAATTACGAAGTAAATCTTAAACACTTATTTCCTCAAATAAATTCCAAAATGGACTAAGCATGATTTAATTTGCAATAATAAAAGAAGGCATTATCTTTGTTGTTGCAAAGCTTAATTTCTCTAGATTGGCAACAACTCCACTATTCTGCCAAATTTCAAATATAAACAAATATGGCCACCATGGAAAAAATAATTAGGCTTAGCCGCACTTAAATCACATTTAAATTGTTGATAATTCTACAAATATTTCATGTAGATTTACTGAAGGCATAAAAACCTTAACCGGAAGATAAGAACAACATAATTCAATCATTTTTAAAGCAAAAAAATGCACAATGTACAAACATATAAGAATAAAGAAACTGAGATGACTGAGCCGAGTAACAGAGTGGATATACATACATTTATATACTTTTGGTATGACTAATTGCAACCAAAATACGATGAGTACATATACGTGTTATAGCAGCCCTATATACAAAACTTGAACGTTCTGAGGCTACTCGTTTTTGAGTTATGCGAGATACGTACGTACGCACAGGAGTCATGAAAAATTCTCTTCAGAATTAATTTTAAATCAGTTTTATAATTTTTTTGGGGGGGGAGAAAGAGTCCTTTATTCTGTCCTTACATAAAGATGTCAAGCAAAAACATTGTTAAATTACATTCGATAGCGGTAAAAATAGATATTTTCATTAAATGATGCCTGAAACTTTTCACGATTACAATACTTCCTTTTTACTTCATACAAGGAAGTAAAAAATGCAATATAAGAGAATCTTTAAGAACAAATTTGTTAATGTGTAGTGATAATCATAAAGAATAAACACTTTTGAGATGATTTTCAAGACAGTTATAAGACAATAGAAGGAACTAACTTTTTTTTATTAATATCAGAATAGGTAATCATATTCTCACATGCTTTGTAGAGACATTAGGTATTTTTTGGAAGCAGGAGAAGTGAAAAATGAGCAACACCGTTGCTGGGAATCGAACCACAGACCTCTGGAATACGCGTACAGTGTGCAGACCACTACACTACAAAGGCACGCTAAGAAGGCGGGAGAAATACCTTATATACTCCCACTTTTAAAGGGCAACTGGGGGTTTAGGGGACCCAGTCCTGGGTGTGGAGAATCATCATCCGAGACCCTTTTAGTTTGAGCGCCACTGCAGAGACATTAAGTATTTTTTTGAAGCAGGAGAAGAGGAAAATGAGCAACACCTTTGCCGGGAATCGAACCATGGACCTCTGGAATACGCTCCCAGCGTGCAGACCACTACACTACGAAGGCACACTAAGAAGGTGAGAGAAATACCTTATATTTAAACAAAAATGTTGATTTCTTTTCTTAAATCGTTTACTAACGTTGTTATAAACTTGCCACCGTCTGTAAATCGGTAGCAACTGAAGGATTTTGCAGTTAGATATTTGAACTATCTCTTCATTTTATTCTCATGAATGAACTCAGCCCTGGCCAGGGATATGTTCTTTTAAAGGAGAGTAACAGCAACAGCAATGTCATGTTAAAAATATATAAATTAATTTTAGAATGGAAAGATTTTGTTGTACTGTTATCTAATTTTTAAACACCTGGAAGAAATGTTATTATTTTCATCTAGCGAGAAATCTCATCCATTTTCCATAAAAAAATTACTAATAAATTCCAGAGCATGTTATTACTACTATGCAATGCATATGATGTTTTATTTACCTTCGATATTTTTAACACATCTTTGCCCAATACAGCAAAATTTAAAAAGCCTTTTTATCTGGATTCCTTAGCAATATTTTTCAATAAGCATTTCTTCCTACCATGAATGTCATAAATAAAATAGTTTTCTAACGTCTTATAATAACGGTCAATTGCAAAATTCAAACCATTCATTTTATAACTCAGAGTGAAAAAAAAAAAAAAAAAAGAATTATATCACCTGAAGAATTACCACAAGTTCTATTCAAATACTATAATAAATCTAAAATAATAATAATAATAATAATAAAAAAAAGATAAAAATCTGAAAGGTTCCCGATTTTAAATTATGTTCAAAAGGGCTTTTTTTAACATTTTGTCTGTTACCTTTATTTATTAAATATCACATTCTTCGCACATGAACCATAAAATTCAGTTCAAGAGCAATATTGCAAACTAGTTTTAAATTGAGCATATCTTTAGAATTTCCGATACAGAGTCCCGCGTGCTGGAGATAAATATGTTTTTTTGGTACAATGTTGCCATTGCTCACTTTGAAATCCTCGAGTTTGTTAATAATAATTTGTTTATTAATTAATTAATTAATTGATTAAGTTTTACAAAATATGAAATTGATAATAAAACAAATTCCATATTTCAAATTTGGGCTTCCACATGCCCATATTCACAGTAGGATTGCATCATTCAAATTTCGATGGCTCTATTTACCATTGTTTTATCCCAATGCAAGAAATATGCATACATTTAAGTAGATTTTTTATTATTTAATTTCTTCAAATATAATGCAGGACTTTACCACTTGGTGACAACAGTTTGAAAAGTGAAACGGACATTTATAGTAAACCAACACAAAATCACAAAACGAAAACAGTAGTCCTTCAGGGACAAAGCACCTTTAAACTAACAATTTATAAAATAAACAAAATAAAAAAGAAACAGTTTTTCACAGATGATTCAGCCTCGCTTACCTAATGCGCATGTGCTACTAATTCAGTTCTCACTTCGCGGCAAGGCAAAAATACATAAAAATTCGAAATATTTTCATTAAAATTTGAAAGCTATAGAAAAACATAAAACACCAAACACAGTTAAAACAATTTAAAAAAAAACAATTCTTATAATCAAATTTAGTTTCTACGCCAAAACAAGCTAATAACTTATATGTTAAATCCAGAATGAATTGAGCATAACTTAATTCGCAATAATAAAAGACAATGTTACTTAGTTTAGTTTCTCTAGATTGGCAACAAATCCATTAGTCTGATAAGTTTCAAATGTAAACAAACATGGCTGCCAAGGTAATCAGAAATTAGGCTTAACTGCACTTCAGAAACTTTTAAATTGTTGATAATTCCACAATTATTGCATGCAGGTTAACTAAAGGCATAAAAATCTTAACCAGAACAACATAATTTCAATCATTTTTAAAGCAAAAAATGTGCAATTTACAAACAAACATATAAGAATAAAGAAACTGAGCTCACTGAGCCGAGTAATATATATATATACTCTTGGTGCAGCCGATTGCAACCAAAATGGGAGTTGCATATCTACATGTTATAGCATCCGTATGTACAAAATTTCAAAATTCTGAGGCTACTCATTTTTGAGTTATGCGAGATACGTACATATGAACATACAAACACCACGAAAAAAATCTTCAGAATTCATTTTAAATCAGTTTTATAACTTTTGGGGGGAAAGAGTCTTTTATTCTGTCCTTACGTACAGATGTCATGCAAAAACACTGTTAAATTGCATTCAATATCAGTCAAAATGGACATTTTCGTTGAAATATGATTGATACCCGAAATTTTTTGCAATTACAATACCTCCTTTTAACTTCATACAAGGAAGTAAAAATTGTGAAAAAACCTACCAGTGCAATGTGATTGTATGTGTTTCGGTAGATATTTTTCAAATTTTTTAAGTTTAATTTATGGTTTACACATTTTAATTTCTTATTTAATATAGTGTTTTGCTTGTCTGATTTCATGTTTTCTAGTAGCAAATATTTTATTTTGTATTCATTTTCAATTTGAAATTTTTCTAACGTTTTAAGCTTTATGATTAGTTAGCTTGATTTTCTTCATTGTTTATCATGCGAAACAAAAATGTTTAGCATTGTTACCTGTGAAAATTTGCAAATACAGTCAAAAGTCTTTAATCCGGACTCGTCGGGACTTCAGCGATTCAGGATTATCGATTTTTCCGGATTATAGATCATCAGTTTAAATCTGGTAAGATGGCATGCAGAAATTATAAAATTAAAAATATGAAACCGTAATTTATAAAATAATGAGCAAGTATGACCTAAAGGGTATCAAAATTTACAAAAAAAGAAGCTTAATATTTGTTTACTTTATTAAACATTTCTTTCAACGCGCACATGCGTACCTTACGCATAGACGAAATTAGAAAATTGCAACCAGAAAACTATTTGATTTGTATTCGTGATATTTATAATGACGAGGAATTTGATTTAAATCATATCAAAGTTGGAGTACATCGAGATTAAATACTACATTTAGTAAGGAATTATAAGCCGAATAAAATAAAAACATCTGCCCTGAAGATAACGATAGTGCTGACAGATCAACTTCCAGTTCATTGCGTGCTGCGACGTCCCCCCCCCCCCGGGCAGAGCAGTGTGAAATTGATAAACAGATTTCGGACGGTTAGATAAACAAAGGATATACCTTTATCCATTTTTTGGAGCAATTTGTTTTTTTGTTTGATTTATATCGAAACATACTTTCGTTTTCTAGATCCTTTGGGAGCTCCAGCATCGGAAATTCTATTTGACAAAATCGAAAGTTCAAGCTTACTTTTATAAAATTGCTCTTACAGTCTGCAAAAAATAATAAGCCGGATCCAATTCGAAGATTAAGGTACAACGCAATCATCAACATTAACTGAAATAGATAATTAGATAATTTTAGCTTATACCGTCCGTTATATATTAAACACGCACGCGAAAATGTTGCACAGACGCATATGCGCAGTCGTAAATGTCTAAAACGCCTATGAGCATGCGTCAACACGGCGCATGCACAGAAAGATTTTAGCATTGAGGTCCGAATTAACGACTTTTGACTGTATAAGGCTGATTTTTGTTGTTTGACTTCTAAATTAACATTTGTTCTGCATGTTATTTTAACCTAAGTGCAAATAAATCTTAATTTACAAATAACTAAAAGACACCATAACCAGCAAGAATACAGAATCACTAATAAATACTAAAATGTATTAATATTGTTTATTCAAAATATTCTTTAGTAAACTACTATAATTTTCAGTCATATATACGATCAAGAATTGGGTGGTTAAGATTACTTCAGCTAAGGCAGTGGAACCCAAAATTATAAAGTTTGTTATTCATGTTATTATTGCTGACATCCATAATAATTAATGCAATAACTATTTTACTATTCATATTACTTTTTATGCTTTACTAAACAGACATTTCAGAAATTGAAAATTTCTGCTGTGAAATGTGATTTCCTTTAAATTTAATCACAACATTATACTAAAGACACAGGTGTTCACTGTTACTAATTTTGAAGCTAATTCTTAATACACAAAAAATGCATAAAAATAAAATAAAATATGCTAACCTGAAGCATGTGCTCTTCTTCTAGTTCTTTTTCAACTCTGGAATAGACTTTCCTAAATCGTGGAGAGCAAGATGAGAAACTACTGAACAAAGCACTCTCATCTGGGTCATCCATATCTTCAGAATCATCAACTTCATGACAATATCTATCAGCTCGAGCTATTTATCAGGAAACAATAAGGGAAGAATTAACAACTAATGATGAAGTATTATCAATGCATTTTTGAAAATATACTCAATATTCAGTAACAATCTTTCCTTTTGAATTTATCATTCAATGCTAAAGTATACATATAACTGAATACAATTTAAAATTCTACAAGGGTTATTAAAAAAATAATCTACAAAATTGGTCAATACAGTAGGTGCCACTTAACCCATTAGCTGCTGGTGTTGCGTTGATGCAACAGTCAAAATAAATGCGTATATACCTAACATATTTTATACCAACAGATGATTTTGTGTAGGGAATATTACGAAGATTATTTCTGTAAAAAAATATTTGCCTTCAACAATCGTTTTGTTTATAATAATTAATCTCATACTTTAAGCAAAATTTTCGAACGGGTATTTTTGCTGAAAATATTTAACGAAAGAATCGTCGTCTTTATGAGTGATCTATTTTTAGTCAAGGTCACTGTTTATCAGAACATTACATCAGTCAGATGTTTATATTTGTGTTAGGAAGGGAGGGAAAACAGGCGTTGCGCTGACGCAACGTCAGCAGGAAACGGGTAGTCAATCTCCTTTTTTCCTCATTCCTTTCGATGTTCTGGTTGCTTACAAATGCCTAGAACGAGGTATCTTACATTAGAAGAAGCCCTTCAAAGATTTTTTGATTAAGAAACAGATGATGATAATGTTAATAATGACCAGAATGAAACTGATATTGTTGTTGTTCCCCCAGAAATTGCAGAAGCTAGTTACGAAGAAGAAAAGAATGGCAATGTTTTAAATAATGATAATGATATTTTACCAAATGATACTGCTGGGGAAGTTGAAATTCACGTAAAAAGTAAGTTTCAGCCTTCTAAAAGCAGTTATAGTCTTAAAAGTCTTTAAGTTTAAGAAGCAGAAGACTGAAATCTTGAAGTGGATAAAAAAGGAACTTTTAGTTATGTCTCAGGAAGAACATGAAGAAAGAGATAGAAGAGAAATTATAAAAGACAAAATACAAGGTAAAACTAGTGCACAGATTTTCGATTTTCTTTTTGGTTTAGACATTTACTCTCTTCTCGTTGAACAGACAAATATATACGCTCAGCCTCCCCCCCCCAAAGAAAGCCCACAATTTATTGCATCTGAAGCCTATATGAGAAGATTTATTGAAATATTATTGCTTACAGGATATCATTCTTTACCTCAAGAAAAAATGTATTGCTTTTTTGATAAGGACATTTCCGTTCCTGTTGTACGAGAATCGATATCACGTTTGCAGTACAGGAATATGAAGCAGAATTTGCATTTGACAATACTGATAAATTATATGAGGTGAGACCATATCTAAACTTACTAAATATCACCACTTTTTTTTACTACTGGAAATATAAAGTATCTTTTGGATTTCAGACGTGAGAATGCATCATTCCTTTTGCAAACTCCTATTGAGAGTGTAGAGTTAGCCAGAAATAGATCAGCAACAGGAAGACCTAGTAAATTCAGCATTCAAAAACCATTGCATGGAGATGGTAGACATTTTATCATAAAGTCCGTTGATAACAAAAGACTTTGTTGTAAAGAGTACCATAGCCAGACTGTTTATAGATGCAAAGTATGTAATGTAGCTTTACATCATGATTGTAATCAAGCTTTTCATGCTTGAATCTTTCAATTGAAATAATCTGTATTTGTAAAAGAAATATAATGTATATTTTAATATTAATTACAAGTAAAGTGATTTGCAGATTTATAAAACGTTATACAGCTAAAAAGTAATCCTGTGCTCCACTCGAAAGAAATATCACATGAGTACAATCCTACTCACTAAACATCCGTAGTCTTATTCCGCTGACATGGCGCGAACGCAACACTCGCTTTTTCCACAGGTAAGAGCATTTTTTTTATTTTCAATGTAAATTTATGTTATAAATGCTTAATTTAATATTAGTTATTATTTTCATGAGAAAAGAAACATTTCTTGTAGTTTTGGTGGTTAATGGGTTAATGTGCAGCTGATGTTTTCATTCAAATTCTGTTAATGAATTGCTGAAGTCCCGCCCATTTGTATACAAAAACGTGGAAAATACATCACTTATAGTGTTCAACATTAGTTAACACAATTAAAATATTGCAGAATAAACTTTTAAAGTTTAAGTAGAATCGCCAAATAAAAGATAAAATTGCCAAATACGATCAAAATCAAGTATAGAAACTGCCAAATGACAGCGACATGTTGGCAAGTAAGAAATTAAGTCAACAAACAGCTTGTTCTGGTTTAAGACTACCATGTGCAAAGAAAGAAGTCCATTTTCTAAGTTTTAGAAAGATTCACTGGATTCATCAGAATTAGCAAATAATAAAAAGAAATTCCTTTTGCATGCTAGAATATCTGAAAAATAACAAGTTGACGCATCACTGATAGAAGAAAATATCTGCCAATCGTTTTCTAAAAAAAAGTCCAAGAACTTCATGTCGTAAATTATCTGAAGAAAAAAAATTATTATTTAATTAATGTTATCAAAATAGTCCTGAAAATGTGATGACATGAAACTGCACCAACTGTATTTTTGAAATTTAAAACAGCAATGAAACATGAAAAAACAAATGAATAATAATCCATTTTACATAGCAAATACACGAACTGTGCTCAGCAAATGCTCCACTAAGTCCTGGAATAGGATTTTATACACTGCGAAACCTAGGATGAGAAATTACTCAAACATTAGCATTTGAAACATTCCTAAATTCACGAGTTTAAAGTTTAATGAGAGTATCTATCTGTTTCAGCTTACTACAACAGATAATTAAACTGCAAAATCCACCATGGAAGAAACACACTTAATAGCCCAACATGATAAGTGAGCAATGGATAAGATGGTAAAGGTCAGTAACAGTATGGAAGATTTTACAATGCTCCATCTTAAGACCATTTAATCACCTGCGCTATGACTAAACTTCACGGTTGCGGTGCCGTGCGTTACAATATAACAAGCGATAAAGTGTCTCATTTACACAGCTCCGCGTCTGCGAGTGCAATCCAGAGCTGTAACTCGAGAAATAAACAATCTCATTGTTAGGAGACATGTGCACCACGTTATTTTTATTTTTGCAATAAATGTCTATCGAAGTGGTGTTCACGTCGTCCGCGGTTTGAGACAAAAGCATCTTGACGTGCGTGGCATGTCTTTTTAGCGCAAATGGTTAAACTATGCTATTCACTACTGATATACATTACTTGATAATATTAAAAAATAAATAAATAAATAAATAAAATAATAGACAAGTGGCTTCCTAACTGATCATTTCCACCATATTAGTATTAAAGCTCAGTAGGCACGATCTAGCGTAAGGTACTCTTTCTGTTATTTATGTAGACTTCTCTTTTTCAGGTGTTAGATTGGAACAGAAATTAATTTTATACGAGGGCCATCCAGGAAGTAGATTACGTTTCCGTCCGTGTCCGCTAGGGGCGGGGCTAGCGCGGCCATCTTGGGGTCAGAGCGTTGCGCAGCTCAGTCTGCATCTAGCCGTGCTAGTGAGAGGTTCGTGCTGTGCTCCGTTCAGATACTGTGACGGTTTGAAATGTCTGCGTTAATTGAAAATCCCGCAAGCTGCGAGGTGCGCTCAGTAATAAGGTTTCTGACTGCAAAAAACTGTAAACCGATAGAAATCTATCGGCAGCTTCGTGAAGTGTATGGGGACAACATTATCACTGAAGATGGAGTGCGTCAGTGGGTCATAAGATTTCAAAATGGCCGAACCAATGTTCACGACGAAGATCGAAGTGGGAGACCCAGCATAGTGACCGCCGAACTTCTCGAAAAAGTCGATGCTAAAGTCCGTGAAAATCGAAATTTCACAATAACGGAACTTTCTTTGAGTTTTCCACAAATTTCGCGAAGTTTGTTGCACGAAATCATCAGCGAAAAGCTTGGTTACCACAAGTTTTGTGCAAGATGGATTCCAAAAATCTTGACAGAGGACCACAAAAATCAGCGAATGGCTGCAGCGTTGAACTTTTTGGACGCTTACCATAAGGATGGTGACTCTTTACTCGATCGCATCGTTACTGGTGACGAAACATGGGTGAAACATGTGAACTGTGAAACGAAATTGCAATCAATGCAGTGGGGGCACACAAGTTCTCCCCAAAAACCCAAGAAATGCATGCAAACAATGTCGGCAAGGAAGATGATGGCGACTGTTTTTTGGGACAGAAAAGGTGTAATTTTGGTGGACTTCCTGGAAAGAGGCACTACAATAAACTCTCAAAGGTATTGCCAAACTCTCCAAAAACTCAGAAGAGCAATTCAAAACAAGCGCAGAGGAATGTTGAGCTCTAAGATCTTGTTGATTCACGACAACGCCCGGCCCCACACGGCAAATGTCACTCGTAAAGTTCTTGAATCTTTTAAGTGGGAGTTGTTTCCTCATCCGCCGTACAGTCCCGACCTGGCACCGAGCGACTTCCACCTATTCCCAGCAATGAAGAAGAGGCTGGCTATGCAGCGTTTTGATGACGACGCACAGCTGCAAGAAGAGGTAACGAAGTGGTTGAAGGCGCAGGCGGCCGAATTTTTCGACGAAGGAATTTCCAAGCTCGTACATCGCTACGATAAATGCCTTAATTTGTATGGTGACTATGTAGAAAAGTAGTATTTGAGTGTGGCTTTCATCTGTATATAATAAAATTTGTTTCCTATACTTTGTTTATTTTTTTATTCCAAAACGTAATCTACTTTCTGGATAGCCCTCGTATTTGCTTTATACGAATAGCAAATTCAAATATTAATATTTGTTAAAATTCAAATTACTGTTCAAAATAGACATATTAACACAAATTTTTGTACTAGTACACAATATGCTTGAATGAATTTATTTCTGGACTATGTCATAAACTGGTTTCTTTACTACACAAAATGAATGTCTAGCATGAGAGTAATACACGAAAGCAGTAGTCTCCAATTTAAATTGCTTGTGGCCCAAATGCACAAGCCAGATTCCCCCTTGCAAATTAAAAATTGTATTAATAAAATATTTTAAATAAATTTTAAATTTCACTTACTAAATATTTATCAAAACATACATAAACAATAATGATAATTATATGCCAAAGATAAAAAAATCGGATCTGTATTTGTTTTCTAGCACTGAAATCTAAAGTTTGATAACTAAGAATTCAAACACATTGGAAGCTAAATATTAAATTCTTTAACATATATTTCTTTCAAAAAGTTCTAACATGTTTAATTAATAATTAAATAACTTATTTTAATTTAAACTAAAAATAAACAAACTGTCTAAAATTTTAAGTTTTCAGAAAAACCAAGATACACAAAATTTGAGAAAAATAATAGCAATTTAGTATTCTTATTAAATTTCATTATCAACTTCTTTATTTCTTACTAAAGCTTGAGAATGGCATTTTGATGAAGTTTGTAGACATATACAGAAATTATCTTCATGACGGATTTGAAGATGCTCATCAATTCATTGAGTTCTTTTCTCATTAAAACTGTGGAAAGAGTTGTTCACATATAAATATTCCCAAACAAAGGGATTATTCTTGGTGAAAAAATTCATAGCTCAGCATATTTATTTTTGAGAAGTACAAATAAAAGCTTATTGAATCTACATCTTCAAATCTTTCAAAAAGATCTATATCACATTGTAAATTCCTTAGTTCCATGTACAGATTTTCTGGTAAATTATTCTTATTCATTTATAATGGAAATGAAAATAATATGAAATCAGACTTTAAATAATAAAAATTTTAAAATGCCTGCAACACCACATTTGAAACAACTACAACTTTTAAGGTTTTTTTAACTGGTATTAAGCATTTTGATGCTTCATTGAATAACTGACGCATCACTATATAGTGGAAATAAAATTGTATAACTTACTGTCAAAGTAACTAGTGTCATCCTCTGAATCAAGTTGTGGAACAAATTCGGCTTTTTGCCTTAACAGTGAATTCCAGTTGATTTCTTCAAAAAAGGAATGTTCTTTAACTTCTTGAGCACCTCCAGTACCAAGCCGATCCCGAGGATTTTGTTGAAGTAGTTGAGATATTAAATCTTTTGAATCATCTGTAGCTGGCCACTCAGCTTCTGATGGCCATTCAATCTCATCTAAAAGATGATGATGTATAAACTAATATTTTGATTCAGATAGAGGCATTATAAAAATCAAAATAAATCCTGAAAATCAAAATAAAAGAATAAAGTATACAATCAACTCTGAATACTGAGAACTTGGTTACAAAAAGTATTCAGCTGTTATGAACCTCATTTACTGGTCTCGACATACACAGGTAAAGAATACACATTAAATATTCAGGGGGAAAATATGCATATACAGCAGTGAGTTCTTTTAGTGGAATAGACCATTACTCTCTACTTGTACGGGAATAATGAAACTGGTGAGTACTTCCTCATTAAGGATCAGGATGTCAAAGAAATTTTTTTTTTTTCTTTTGGCAAATATTTTCTGTGATGCTGAACATGGTTTTTCACAAACAGGAAAGCAGAAAACAACAGAAGTACAGTTTAAGCAAATGTACTGTAAGCAATATTTTGAAAAAATAAGAATAAAATCCTGATTTCTTTGACTATAAATAAATGTAATCCAAAAAATTTTTGGTTATATGATCATAACACTGATGTCATGTTTTAATCTTTAGAAGCCTCTGGGAGTCTCTCTTCATGGACTGTGCTAAAGACAAAAGTTCAACAGTTACTGAGCAAGAATCAATGTTATGTTTAGAGGTGTGGCTGAAGAGCTGGTCAGAGATTGCACTAAGCAACAAAACGCCTACTGCCTTGTCTGAGGCAGTAGGCGTTTTGTTGCTTAGTGCAATCTCTGTAAATGTATGAATCTTTTAAAACTCTATAAAGTAATGAATCTTTTACACTATCGATTTTAAATTTTTTATTAATAGAAAAATTTCTTTTACAGATGTATGTCCACATGACAAGATTAGAATCATTTTTGTAACTTTCCATGTTTATATCGAGTGAAAACAAGATAAAATAAAGACATGCACACAAAATAAATAAATAAAATTTAAAAAAATAAAATATAAAGAAGCCAAGAAAAGAGCTTAAAATTTTTGTAATGCACCTCAAATCATTCAGAGATAATTCTGACAACAGTCATGCTGATGGATACCACTGCTCTTAACAAGCATAATCATCAGGTGTCAGACAGCCTGATCTGCAATGATCAAGAGCTAATTCCTCAGTAGATCCCAGCATGCTATGTGTCCTTACAATAATGACTGCTCTTGCAGCATCCATGCCTAATATACCACTATCCTTTCACATGGTTTGAGAAAAATCATATTTTATCTGAAAAGTTTTTTTTTTTTTTTTTTTTTTTTTTTTTTTTTTGGACGAGTTTCAGTACTAATGAGCAAATTTATGCAACTGTTTGCAATGCACAGCTATTAGCATATGTATTGTGAACCAATCGGTCCATTTTGAAGCCTGATTAAGAACACGGTTCGCTGCACGATCATTAAGCATTCAGCATCAACTGAGACTTTTACTGTGGCACCTTGGCTGATTTGTGTAGACTCCAGCCTACAGCAAAAGTTGTCAGCAGTCAACAGACAAATAGCATTTTACAAGTTTGAAAATGTGCCCATAAGGTACATTTTTAATTAATTACTAAATTTAACTTAAAATTAACGGTTAATTAATTTCATTACAATTAAATTAAAATTCAAAAATATAAAACACTCAATAATTTAAAACACTTGTTGTAAATTACATGCATATTTAAATTAGAGATTTTCATTTTATTACTCATAAAGAAATATCACTAAATACACTAATATATTACAGAAGCAAATATTTTACACTACAAATAACTGCAGAGGATATTAGAATCCAAAAACTGTATACCAATGAGGTTTTTATATTTTGATTTCATCATGGAAGTTATAATAATAATAATAATAATAATAATAATAATAATAATAATAATAATAATAAACAACAAACAAAATTCTAGACAGAGACAAGAAACAATGTACAGATATAGTATAATGTTCAGATAATCATCAAAAACAGTACTTTAATTCATAAATTACAATTGTAAAGATCATTCATTTGAATTTTTGTTTACTTTTTCAATAAGAATGGCTTCAAGAATTTTTGCTAGAAAAAATTCTTTCCATTTGAATTAAGTATTTTTTTTTTTTTTTTTTTTTTTTTTTTTTTTTTTTTTTTTTACTGTGGCAGTAAACACTGCATTTAAATGCTGTTTTGAATGGTCCAAAACTGAAATTGGAAGGTTGTGTTCAATTAAAAATTAAACTAACCAGAATTAGGCTTTTATAACATCAGTTCATTGCCTTTTTTAAAGAAATTTGGTACTTCTTTTGATTTTATAGCACTAATTTCTTTATGCCTTTTACAAACCACATACCGTTTACAGTTACCTTCTTCACTATACACAACTGAAAAGTCTTTATGCATTTAAACTTTAGGTGCTTTAATGCACTGAAATTCCCTACAATATCAGTCTACATTTTGGACTTCATAATTTTCACCTCTAATTTTGAGGTGGTATAATTAACAAACATAAAAAACTTCCAGTTTAATCATGCTTGTTTTGAAAGATAAGTGTCAGAAAGCTTAAACTATGTTTAGACACTCTTCAAAATAGACAAGACCATCAACTTAATATGTAACACATGACATCACGAGCATTTCACAGTCACTGATGGAATAGTTGCTTTGGTTTACCATACTATTTTCCTTTCAGTAAATTCCCCCCCCCAGGTCTCAGTTTATAAGGAAATTCTATAGAAACTATGGACAATCCATAGTAACTGGATCCAAAATAACACACAAATCAAGCCAGCATCTAGATTCAAAGAAACACAATCTCATCAAAACTTTCCCTTCTTCCAGGTTTAGTATTTAGCCAGTCAGTATAACACAAAGCTTACTGTTTCTAAAATGCAAATAGCCTTGGCCTGATTACAAATAATCAAGACTTTTCTCTAGTCTTGATCAGTCTCTAGTCTTCTCTAGCCTCATCTTAATACCTCAAGTAAAGCTTGCAACCTTTGCCCATAATGAAGGCCATTAGAGCAGACAGGCACATCTTAATACCTCAAGTAAATTCAAAAACTATGGCACATAAAAATATTTATCATAATATAAAATATTTCTGTCCATTGTCTTATTTTTTACCTGAAGAAGCTGCCACACTTGTTCCACCATCGACATGACTCATTGATCTTATATTAAAAAAATATGATGTGGATACCACAACTTCCTTGTATGGCCTTTTAAATTATAGACATTTTTTGCTGCATTCAAACTTATTCCATTAAAGATATATTTCTCCTTCAATTAATTCAGTTCTCAAATCGCAGCAAGGCAAAAATATATAAAAACTGAAAACACCTTCAATAAAAATTGAAAAATATAGAAATACAGTTAAAATTGTTAAAAAAATCTTTTTTAAATTCAAATTATAGTTTCTATTCAAAAAATAAGCAATCTGGCGAGCAGGCAAAAAAGTAGATTTTTCAGTGTACAAAACTAAAAGTTTACTTTTGGTTTACTTGCCAAAAAAAACTGAAGGTGCAGAAACTGATTTCATTCTGCTAAGTTTCAAATGAAAACAAATGCTGTTCCATTAGACTTAGTAGCACATAAACAATTTTTAAATTGTTAATAATCCTAAAACTTTTGCATGCAGATTAACTAAAGGCATAAAAACCTTAACCGGAACATAAGAACATAATCCAATCACTTTTAAAGAAAAAAATGCACAATTTAATAAAATATAAGAATAAAATAAAAAAAAAAAAACTAAGCTCACCAAACCGAGTAACAGAGTACATATTTATATACTTTTTGGTGTGACTGATTGCAACAAAAGAGGGGTGCACAACTACATGTTATAGCAGTCCCACATACAAAATTTCAACATTCTGAGATTATTCATTTTTAAGTTATGCGAGATACATGCATAACCATTTTAAATCCATTTTTAATTCATTTTTGGAAAAAGAGACCTTTATTCTGTCCATAATACTGAAGTCACATAAAAACATCATTCAGATGGATTTGAAAGAGGTCAAAATGGATATTTTCATTGAAATATGATACCCGAAAGTTTTCCCCAATTACAATGCTTCCTTTACTTCATACAAGGAAATAAAAAGGTAAATGTATGTGCTGTGGATGCAGTTAGCTGATCAAGATCAAAGGTTCTCTTTTTCTTCCTGTCTCTCTGCAATGTGAAAGCATGGACAAATTTTTCCCTTTGTGTTGAAAAAGTGAGTATTCGTTGTTTAGCACTGATTGTGTTGCAATTTATTATTACATGTTAGATACAGAAAATATGAGTTTTCTCCTCCAAAGTTTAAATATTGTTTTAAAGCAGTATATATATAGTTTATACAGTGTACATGTGTATTACATGCACATTGATATTTAATAATTTTTTACCCGAAACATTGTGTACAGTGAAGTTTTTGATTCATTTAATGAGTTGATCTGTTTTAACTTTACTCTCATTATTAAGCAAAGTTTGATTTTTTTAAATTGATCTCCCTTTGTTTAAACATTACCTAATATTATTTATTTTTTAAATTTATTTATTTATCACCAAGTCTCAAAATATGCTTAAAACTTTAAAATTAGATCCATTTTTTACTTTTAATTCTCCCATTTTCCTTCCCTTAGCCAGTTCCACGTGTTTTGCTTATTTAAATTGTAGGATCAGGAGCTTACTAATAATAAATAAGCATCTTTTCACATTCCTGATGTGTAATCCCGACACGTGTGTGATTCATTACATATGTGCATACACTGGCCAATGAATTAGAAACCTTTGAGATTTTCATTTGAATGTGTGCTAGGGATAAAGTATGTAATTTTTTTTTTTTTTTTTTTTTAAGACGTGGTTTACACATGGTTAGAATGTTAGTATAAGTAAGGTGCAAGAGCGCTTTTCACAATGAATAAAGTAAAATGGAAAAAATTATAGATCTTTGACCATTTGAAAAAGGGCTTATTGTGCCTGTTTAGCAGGGGCCTCAATTTTGAAGATGGAAAATCTCGTTTTCAAAAGCAGCCATATCAAAGGTTTTGAAAAGATGGAATCAGAACCCACAGTCCTTCTCTAGAAGATGTAACTGCAGTTCGAGCACAGTTTTCCAAGAGAGTGATCGGCGACATCTCTGATGAATTGTACGGCAGAACAGGGACTCTAATGAGCTTCATCTGACACAGATTGTCAAATAAGGCTCTTCCCAACAGATTTCAGCTCGAACCATTTGCAAATGATAGGAATGCATAGTCAAATGCCTGTGAGAAAACTAGTCATTTCTGCCCAACATGCAAGAATTTGTTTGGAGTGGTGTCGGGAAAGAAGACAGTGGGCATCTGAAGATTGGAAACAGGTAATGCAGTCGGATGAATCCCACTACACCTTATTTTACACTGATGGAAGATGTAAAATTTGGCGAGACCCCATGAAGCCATGAATCCATCTTGCAATACTCTTACTGTAAGAGTCTGGTGGGGGTATCATGATATAGGACATGTTTTGCTGGCATGGAAGTGGTCCCTGGTGTTCCTCAAAGGTAAACAAAAAGCCATACGCTACCTAGATATGCTGGCAGATCAAGTGGACCCTGCAATATTGCATTTTTACCCTGATGATTATACCCTGATGGTGATATTCTGATGGACAATAATGCAACTATACATCATGCCAGAAGTGTTCAAAATTGCTTACTGAATTTCAGTCAGACTACCAACACCTTCCTTGGCCACCGCATAGTCTGGATCTTAACCCCATAGAAAATGTGTGGGATATGGTGGAAAAGCGCATCTGACAACAGTCTCCTCTTCCATCTAATTTACAAGATCTAAAAAGCTACATAGCTGCATGGTTTTATTCTCTGAACATAAATGTACTCCAGAACCAGGAAGACTAGATGCCCAAATGAAACACCACAGTTATCCGTGCAAAACGTAGTTCAATAAAATATTGATCTTGGGTTTCTAATTCATTGGCCAGTGACTGTATGATGCCTGCACTAAGTGATCACAGTAATAATTGCCTCGACTTTTACATACAAACAAAATAATAACTAAACAAAAAATTGGCTACATAATTATAAACAAATGCAAAAAGCGGCAAAAATAAAATTGCAGAAGTTAAGTAAAGCAAAAAGTAAACTACATTTAACACGTTGAGCACGGCGCCGAATTTGCTGTCTTTTCCGTTCAGCCAGCAGCGAGCTAAGCTGTAAAGCTAAGCCATATTTTTGTTTAGAATGTTTCAATACATTTCATTAAAACTAAATTTGATCACATTTCATTGAGACTATATTTATTTTTTAACTTTAATACTGTCGGTCCTGTGGACTGACGCCAGCCAAACGAGAATTCAAGAGCCGGTCTCCAGGGACCAACGCCGGCCACACGGAAAGTTCACTGCTGTGCTCAACCTGTTAAAGAGTAAGTAATAATGTGACTTAACTCTACATTTTTACAACGTCTATGGAAGAAAGCTAAAACAAAATATAATGCTAAAACTGCAATACAAATAAAAAAATCAACAAACAATAAACATAAATACAAAGAATTCAGAATTTTACATAAAATACAAAGAGGAAGATGCAGAGCTTAAATTGTGCCAGAACCTGGCTTAGGTACTTCTAAGTTTCTGAGGTAAACAGTAATTCTAGCTGAAGCACACTGCAGCACTAAATAAAAGAGTTGCAGTACTTCTTTTATGTAAGCAAAACACAGTTTCAGTAGAAAAAATTTATTTTAAAAACAAATATACCTCTAAAATTAAATACAATTTTCAAATTCATGCCTATATTCTTTCTCTGGGCAAGAAACACTTTGATGGAGGTTAAGACTTTTAACCTTTTAACTGTCATGCCCGAGATAGCACTGGTGTTCGAAAATGTCACGCCCGAGTATTTCTCGGGGTAATTTTTTTTTTAGCAATTTTACTAGTTCTATCATGAAGCAATATGAAGTTATAATATGAAGAAACTCACCGTTAATAACATGTGCAAAAAGTTCTTCTGGGGTTTCTCCAAAGAAAGGAACACAACCAACAAGAAATTCATATAAAATTATTCCCATTGACCACCAGTCTACAGGTTTACCTACAAGAATTTTTACATGAAGAGAAATTACTGAATTATTATAACATGTCAGAATAGATTCATATAGTTTCAAGTTTTATAAAATTTATTATTTCAAAGATCAATGTGTATTTTTAGCATCAAAAGGCCATGCGCATATTTAGTATTCACTGGTTTTTAAGCCAAAATTGTTATTTTAATGTTAACATCCATTAAACCTTTATTTTTAATAGCTGATCTGTGGAAACATTGGAAATTTTATTTTACTTAAGCTGACTGCTCAGCTTGGTTTACAATTAATGTTGACAGTTTTGAATGCTTTAAACAAGTGGTTCTCAATGAAGGTGGTACAGTTCCCCAGGGGACAGTGGAAGGGTACTGAGGGACGATGAACTTGTTTTGGGTGGCAGGGGGTAGCGAGCTTATTTTTGGGTGGTAGGGAGGTGATAAGGTAGCCGCTTGTAATATATCAACATAAACTGCTAAATCGGGAACGCTCATACCATGGGTGAAAAGTCGATATTGCCTGCTGTCAAGGAAGTTTTAGAAACGATTTTACATCATCCAGCCACATCCAATATAAAAAATGGCCTATTAAGCAATGATAGAGTGTGATGATGAACTGATGACATAGCAGTTGCTGAAGCTTCGTTTTGCAAACTTTTGATAACCACCGAATTTTCTCTTCAGGTTGATGAATCGACCTTGCAAGGTACTAATGAGGCTTTACTGCTAGCGTATGTCCAGTTTGTGAAGGAAGGAAAAATTATTCAAGAGATGCTTTTTGCAAAAAATTTGATTGCAGATACTAAAGATGAATCTATTTTTATACTGTCAAAGATTATTTTAATGAGAAAAATATTCCTCTCGCGAATGTCTGTCACCATCGATGGAGATCCTGCAATGATAGGTCGTCATCATGGGTTCATCGCCCTTTTGAGAAAGTGGTACCAACACTTTTAGCTGTTCACTGTGTGAATCATAGACAGTAATTAGTTGCAAAAAAATCAGCAACTGTTTGCATCAGTCATCAAAATATGCCATCTCTACTGTGAATAAAATTAATAGTAATGCTCTCAGCAATCAATTATTTGGGCAGCTGTGTAAAGACAATGATGAAGAATTTAGGCACTTGTTTCTACACACCGAGGTTCACTGGCTTTCCTTGCCTCAATAGGATCTGGAATATTTTCAACTCTGTACTTGAGTTCTCGAAGAGTAATATGCAGGTCTAAAAGAAAAATTGCTAGAATTTAAGGCTGATATTGCTTACATGATCGATTTATTCACAAAATTCATTGGAATTAAATTGCAACTTCAATGTGTAGAGCTCAATTTGATCACAACAAAATCTGTTATTTCTGCTTTCCTAAAAAAACCCACTTTGTGGAAGCAGAATTTTGGTCACAATGAGTTCAGCCAGTTTCCAGATTCTTCTCTAAATCAACTAAACAGAGTGAATCCCATTTGATGAAACATGTGTTTACTATCAACACCTTTAGTCTTTACACAAGGACTTTTCTGAGCAGTTTCAGGATATTTTGTATCTGAAAGTCCCTCAGTGGGTCATGAACCTTTTTATGAATATTGACACAGCAGAGATTCAGCTTCAGAAGGAAATTGTCGAATTTTCAACTAATAAAACTTTAAAAGCCAGCTTCCAGAATGGTGACCATCTCACAGAATTTTGCCTTCAAAGTAACATTAATCGCCTCAACCCAGGATTGTGGACTACCGTCAAAAATTTTTCAATTTCCCTTCTGCCTACCTCATTGAACAAGGAATCAGTGCTGTGATTGATCTAATTAAAAAAAGAGAAGTCGACTCCAAATTGTGGAAAGAGGGGATTTGCCCCTTCATATCTCTAAAAATACTGAACTGAACATTCAGAAACTGGCTCTGTACCATTAAGCACAGACATCACACTGGTCATACTTGATTGCTTCATTGACATTACTCTTTTAGTGCATTTTTTAGGCCTCTTCTTCTCTGATTATATAATTAAGAATAAACAATTTTTAAACATGAAACATCATTTGAGCAATTTTTTCTTGCATTAGTCATTTTAGTTTTAACAATAGGAATGTAATTACCTTTCAGGCAAAACTATCAAATTAAATCAAACAAATTTGGTATTTAAGTCTACCGAAAAAAATTACTTAGAATTTTTTCCTTTTAAAATTCAAGAACACCCCTTTACCATACCTAAATAACAGGATTTTCCCAAAAGAGGGGCGCTGAAAATTTTTTGCTCCTTAGGGGATTCTCAACCTTTTCGAAGCTGCTGACTAGGAGGGCGTCAGCTTCAAAAAGGTTGAGAATCACTGCTCTAGATTGTTTCAATTTTCTAAAATGTAGATAACTTAATTATCCCAATAGTTCTGCAGAGAAATGACTAGTCAAACATGATGATGATGCAAGATTTAGACAAAGATAATGTGACACATAAATAGCTATTCAGTGATTCCGGATTACTGTAAAAGATCTCAAATCATGGCAAATCATATTTACAATTAATTGTTTCTTTATAAAACAATGAAAAAAGATCCAACAAATTAAAAAAATTCCATAGAAAACAGGCTTTAAACATTTATATTATCAAAATAAAATAATGTGAGATTGAAAGTGACTTTGTATATAACATAAATTAACAGGCATGTTTAAAAACAGTAGCAATTCTGAGTAACAAAAATATTTCATAGTATACAGGATTAATATATATATAAGATATAGCAAAATACGATAGCTGTTTTAACCACTTGCGCTAAAAAGACGTGCCAAGCACGTTGCGATGCTTTTGTCTCAGACTGCATGAAGATAATATGTATTATGCTTTCATAAATAAACTGCTCGACATTGAAAATGCAACACCAAGAAGGAGTGGTCAGAAAGTGATGAAATTTGGGTGAAAGGTCAGGAGAGTTCGGTGGCCAGAGAAGTAAGTATCTGTATACCTTGCAGAGCATATTGGTAGATGTGAGCACTATGTGCTCGGGCGTTATCCTGCTGAAAAATTGCATTAGGCAGCCCCTGAAGGTAGGGGATTGCCACCGGCCGCAGTACATTATCCAAGTATCATTGGGCCATCATAGTGCCCTGAATACAAACTAGAGGTGACCTGGAATCGTAGGCAATAGCACCCCAAACCATTATGCCACCTTGTCGTGCGGTGGGGCGTTCCACAGTTACTGCCAGATTAGATCTGTCTCCACTTCGACGCCATACACGTATCCGACGACTGTCACTGGATAAACAGAAGCATGACTCATCTGAGAACACACGTTTTGCCATTCTGTCATCCACATCGCTCCAGTCAGGCACCATTCTAAACGTTGGCATCTATGCTGTGGGGTCAATGGCAGTCTTCTTTACGGACGCCGTGAGTGGAGGCCACGTTCAACCAATCGACGGGAAATGGTTCTGGTCGACACGGGAACATCCAGGGCATCTTGCACATGCTGCAAAATTGCAGTACAAGTGACTTGCGAGACTGCCACAGCTTGTCGGCGGATGCTTCGATCCACGCATGCTGACGTCACTCTGGCTGCACCTGCACTCCTCCTTCTTCCCACATTTCCTTGTTCCAACCATGTTCGCCATAGCTGATGCACCGTGCTCGCATCCATGTGGGTATCAGCTGCAATTTGACATAAGGACCAATCCGCCCTTCTCAGTCCGATCACCATACCCCTCGTAAAATTGTCTGTTTACTGGAAGTGCCTTCGTTAATGGTGGCCTGGCATTCTCTCCTATTATACGTATCCTCCGGGACAAAAACCAACTTTCTTCGATAATTCGTATGGCAGAAATAATATTGCCCATCCTGCACGTTCCTTCCCCTATATCTTACTTCACGTGCGTCGGAGAGCTGCGCATTTCACATCATTCGCATAACTCAGTGACGTGTGTCTACTCTAAAATTTGCATAAATTTCTGACCACTCCTTCTTGGTGTTGCATTTTCAATGTCAAGCAGTGTATGATGCGCAAAAAAAAAAAAAAAAAAAAACTTCTATACACAAAATTATATAGAAAATTAAGTTACATAATTATCATTAATATTTTCTCAGGGCCTACTATATAATAAATAACTTGTGTTGTTTCACCCAATCATCACCTGGTTTACAAAAATAGATAATCAAGGCAGAATCTCTTACATAGGCTTCCTTCTCAATTTGTTTTCCAACATAGTGGATATCTCTGATGTGAGTTACATAAATCATTTCATGATGTAATCTAAAAATTCAGTACTTTTATTTTTTAAGTTTTTAAATGTTCTGTTTTCATAATTTCAATTTATTATGTAATTTGTAATGAATTTTAAACATTTAATAAAATTTTCAAAAAATCCTAATTTTATAAAATCTAGAACTGAAAAAGAGATATGAAAACCTGACATATTTTAGATACTATATCAGGATTTATAGGCTTTTTGAAAATGAAGGCCTGAGGCAAATGTGCCATCTGTTCTTGTATAAGTCAGGTCCTGAATGAAACTTTTATTTGGCAATTTTGCTCAAAATGTAGAGAACATTTTAGAGAAATATTTAATCTTGATCAAAATGATACATTAAAAAGGAATTTCCCAACTTCACAAGCTTTGCATCCAAAGGTGAGGAACACTAACCAAAACTTGATATATTTCTCTAATTGAGCATTTTGCTCTATGACAACCATATACAAAATTTTGTATTTTAAAATTATTCTATCCGCAATGAAGATACATGTTTTTGTTAAAATGTTTATGAAATAAAAACAAAAATCAACTTGAAGGCGGATGTTGATTTTATAGATTGCCTAATTTTCACTTAATTCTACAGACGCTTATGTATGTCTTTTCCGAGTATACTTATAATATCTGTATGATTTGCTTTGATGTATTTCCTTAAAATAAAGTTAAAAAATTTCTTTTTACGAAAATTATTATTCCGTGAGAAAGACTTCCCAAAACTGAAAGCAATATATTAACAGCAGAACCTCAAATGTTTCGTTCATCATTTCTGATTCTGAATGAAGCTAAATATTGTTATCCATTCCTATACCCATCATTCCCTTGCATTAATTATTTGCAATTCACATTTTCAATGCAAGAATTTTACAAGGATCATTAAAAAAATTAATTACATGTATTCTCACCAGACAACATAACTAGGTAGTAATATTTTACACGTGGCCTCAGCTAGCATCTCCATTTTTACCATCATTTCCAAATGCTATTTTGTTCTGATATTGTTCTAAGCTCAATTTTTATAACTTGCATTAGTTTATTCTTGTCAGCCTTGATCAGCGTTGCCACTCAGACAAAAGAATGAAATTCCCTGACTTTTCAAGCTTTTCCACGTGTGTTTTAAGAAAATTTCAGTCTATCTGCATAATGCACGTTGACTGTGCTAAGAGGTAAATTAATTATGGTAACACTTGAAAACACAAAAATTTGCCAATGAAATATGACTTATATATATATATATAATAGATATATAATCCTCAAGGCATTGATATTATAACTAAAATTGGAGTTGTTTTCTCCACTGAAGCTTGAGCTTAGAATCTACCCAATCTGAATTAAAAAAATGTCTTTTTTCCCAGACATTTTGCAGCTAAACGAAAGAAAAAAATCTATTTAATGATATTTTTTAATAAATTCAGGTATTTTGAATTTATTTACTAGCATACATAAACAAAAAAATATGTGCATTAAATTTCATGATGGTATGTCATCATACTGCTAGAAATGGTTTCAGGATTATGCCAGAGAAAATTTCCTGAAATTTGAAAGTAATATTTACTAATAATAAATAAATTTAGAGGGAAGAAGAAACATTGAATGATACAAAATTAAAATAAAGATAATTACTTCAAAACTGAATTAGAATAATCAATGATATTTTGATGAATAGAGTTATATTAAATGGTTTTAGCCTAGGTGACTGATTACTTTTTTATTTTTTTTTTTTATTTTTATTTTACTGCAAAATTACAAATAAGGCATTTATTGAAAAGAAAAAAAAAAGGTTTAAAAGATTTTGCAGTAAAATTCTAGTAAACAATATGGCCTTGGCACAATTTTGAAAATTGTCGCCAACACCAAAATGACCCATTTACTGCTGCTCATCATAATGTTTGCACCGTACATGGAGGTTAGAATATATAGCCTCCATAGTACCGTATACTAGTATTAAATCGATTTTGTTTTATAAGAGAATACGTATTTTCTTTACTTCAATATGCTCTGCCCATGCGAGTCTCTCGATTCTCGAGGTTACTGTAAACTTGCTTTGCCTTACTAAAAGACAATCTAATTGGAGCTGTGAAAATTGGCTCTATGCCAGCTGGCCGAATGATACCCACGCAATATATTATCCTCCAAGAAAGTGATCGCTTCCGTCAGCACAAAACTCGGTTTGGGGGGGGGGGAATCGCCATATGAAATTCACTGACTTTTCCCAGTTTTCCAGGTAGCATGGCAACCCTGTTTGATGTGTTTTATGATTCACAGAACAAAACCTAAAATGCATTAAGAACTGACACAGACACTTTTTACATGCATTCTCACAATAAAGTTATAACTCAACAGTGACTTTGTAATAGAAGACGTCATTTTAATTCTTCATAGGTTATGGGCCCAGATAGCACTCAACTGTGCAGTGCAACTACCATTGTTAAATTCTTTCGGCAAGCCAAGCTGCGTCGACTGAAATGAAAATGGCGATGACTAATACAGTGTCAATTGAAAAGCTAAACAAGGACAACTTTGATACATGGAAGTTGCAAATGGAAGCAATACTGATTAAAAATGATCATTGGGACTACGTAACTGGGAAAATTCCGAAACCAGAACCTGGTGATGAAGAATTTGCTAAATGAAAAACTACTGACCAAAAAGCACGAGTGGATATAATCCTACCCATCTCAGCCAGTGAACTTCCACAAGTAAAGAATTGTGTAACATCTCATGAACTGTGGGGTAAATTGCATTCTATTTACGAATCGAAGGGACCAGCTAGAAAGGCCACAATTCTAAAAAGATTGCTTTTTACAAAAATGAGTGATTCTAAACAAATGACCGTTCATCTAAATGATTTTTTTCATTCTTGTGGACAAACTTAAAGAAATGGAAATAAACATTGCGGATGATTTGCGTACAATATTGCTTTTATATAGCATACCGGACTCTTATAAAAGCTTTCGAATAGTTATCGAATCTCGTGATGAACTGCCTTCTCCAGAAATGCTGAAAATTAAACTGTTGGAAGAAGCTAACGCTCGCAAAAATAAAGATTCAACGTTTTCTGAACCACAAAATGCGTTCTATTCGAAAGATCGGAAGTATACTCAACGACCGTTTCCTAAACCGAAACCAGATAAGTCTGCAAACCGAAGACGGTATCCAGTTAACTACAGATGCAACTTCTGCCATATCTATGGGCATAGAGCATCGGAATGTAGGAAGAAAAGTAAAGAAACTAAAAGCAAATACCTTAGTGAAACTGCGATGTTTGCAGAATATCAGAATTCCCTGGAGCAAGAAAAAGCCGTAGCATGCACTAATAGGAATTCTAAAGACATTTTTTGTCTGGATAGTGGTGCAACATCGCATATGTGTAACAGCAAGGAATTGTTTCAAGAAATTCACGAAAAGGAACTGTTAAATTTAAAGTTCGCATAGGTTCTAAAACTGAAAATATCAAACTCAAAAATGTATTGTGTGTACCTGATTTGAAAAATAATTTAATCTCAGTGTCTAAAGTAACTGAAAATAATCTTTCAGTAATTTTCAAAGAAAAATGTGCTCAAATAATTAATTCTAATAATGAAAGTAATTTTAGCTAAATGTGAAAATGATCTTTATTTTGTCATGCCAATATTTGAATCTGTATCAATTGCTAAAGAAATAGATCAGGATGATAAATCTCGATATGTTCGTGTTTATTTTCTGAAATCTAAGGATGAGGTTAAAGAGGCTTTCAGAAATTTTAAAGCATCTTTTGAAAATAAACTTAACTCTAAAATCAGAATCCTGCGTAGCGATAACGGGCTAGAATATTTAGGGAAAGACTTTAATAAATTTCTTAATAATGCGGGGATAAAACACGAAATGAGCACTCCTTACACGCCAGCCCAGAATGGCGTCGCCAAAAGATTAAATCGCACTTTAGTTTCAATGGCGCAATGTTTATTATTGCAATCCAATCTGCCTCAGGAATTCTGGGCCGAAGCCGTCAATACGGCTGTTTACATTCGAAATCGCTGCCCAACGCGAGGTTTAAAACAGGAAACAAAAACACCTTACGAAGTGATGTTTGGCAGAGTACCTGCTGTCTCTCACTTCAGAACCTTTGGCCAAAAAGCATTTTCGCTAAATAAAAGGCCAGGAATAGGCAAATTTGATATTTGATCTAAAGAATGTATTTTTATTGGCTATTCCGATGAATCAAAAGCGTTTAGACTTTGGGATCCCGAGGCACGTAAAGTGATAATAAACAGAGACGTAAAATTTATTAATGAGTTTGAAAACTGCTGTAGTTATGACTCAGAGCATGAAATAAATCTGCCTTTCGCTCCGGAGGAAAAAATTATAAATAAAACGTGTTGTAAAAAAGCATCACCTCTGGACGGTAGCGAGTCGCCACTTCACTCTGAAGCTGAAAAGGAAAGCGGAAGTGATTTAGATAGCGAATCAATGCTTCCTATCCTGATTAAAAGGGGGCCTGGTCGACCCAAGAAACTAAAAACAGGTTTGCCAGGAAGGCCTAAAAAGGAACATCACTATACAGTTGTAAATAAAAATGAACAACAGAGTTGCCACTCAAACAGGAGAATGAAATTCCCTGACTTTTCCAGGTTTTCCAGATGTGTTTCAAGAAAATTCCAGTCTATCCGCGTAATGTACGTTGGCTGTGCTAAGAGGTAAATTAATTATCTTATTACTTGTTTTGTGTAGCAAATTCACTTAATTATTCAATAAATCCCAGAGGACATTTATTCTTAATTATTCTTGGTATACTTTGTTTGATAATTTTGTTTAGTTTTCCACTTAAGAAACTTAAAAAAATTTAAGATATATATATTGGATAACAAATGTATGTTTTATTTAATTATTACTCATGATCATCACCAGTTCAACACGAGGCTAATCCGGTCCTTATAAATCACAACGCAATGCTAAATAGTTAGGTTAGATTTTAGTAAATTTAATTTGCGTGAGGTATGTTCTTAAAAGGCACCTTAACACTTGAAAACACAAATATAATTATAATAGTTGTTGTTTTCTCCACTGAAGATTGAGATTAGAATCTTCCCAATCAGGAATAAAATAAGGCTTTTTTTTTTTTTTTTTTTTTTTTTTTTTTCAGACATTCTACAGCTAAACGAAAGAAAGAAATCTATTTTAATAAATTGAGGTATTTTATATTTATTTCGCAGCATACATAAGGAAAAAATATCAGAGAAAATTTCCTGAAATTTGGAAATATTATTTACTAATAATAAATAAATTTAGAGGGAAGAAGCAACATTAAATTATATGAATAACATAAAAATAATTACTTAAAAATTGAATTAGAATAATGAACGATATTTTAGCGAATATAGTCATATTACATGGCTAGCCTAGATGACTGATAACTATTTTTTTTTATTTTACTGCAAAATGGCAAGGTATTTATTAAAAAGAAAAAAAAAAAAAAGGTTTAAAAAGATTTTGCGGTAAAATTCTAGTATACGGTAAGGCTTTGGCACGATTTTAAAAATTGTCGCCAAGACCAAAATGACCCGTTTACTGCGCATCAAGATGTCGCCAAATCCCATTATTATTCTAACCAAAGAACGTCTATGTAAAGAAGAAAATGTTCCATACAAGTAAAATGCTATTAGGCCGCTAGAATGCGGAGGGAAAATTTGCCAAGGGATTTGGCGACGGAACCTGGCTGCCAGAATTTCCCTCTTCGCGTTGTGTACAGGAAATTGAGAAACACGTGTTAAGAAGAAACGCACTTTGACAAAAAGAAAACTACGAAAATCCGTTTTTAAATTATTGCGAAAAATCCAAGAAGAAACATTTAATCAAAGGACGTTTCTTCTTGGATTTTTCGCAATAATTTTAAAAACGGATTTTCGTAGTTTTTTTTTTTTTTCCCCTGAAAATAACTAATCCATGAATTAATTTACTTGCATCAAAAAATATTTTCTTTTCCTTTAGAGTTTAACCACTTGCGCTAAGACTAAACTTCACGGTTGCGGTGCCGTGCGCTACAATATAACAAGCGGTAAAGTGTCTCATTTATGCTGCTCCGCATCTGCGAGTGCAATCCAGAGCTGTAACTCGAGAAATAAACAATCTCGTTGTTAGGCGACGTGTGCACCACGTTATTTTCATTTTTGCAATAAATGCTTATCGACGTGGTGTTCACGTCGCTCGCGGTTTGAGACAAAAGCATCTTGACGTGCGTGGCACGTCTTTTTAGCGCAAGTGGTTGAAGAAATTTTAAACGATATTCATTTTATGAATTCTTGATAACGTGACCTTCGAACTTCGACACCGGTTTCGAGCTTTGGCGACAGATATATCAGACATGCACAGCTGTTTTCCCTCTATGATGGAACGGAGCCACAGCCACGTCTGTTGCAGAGAGGTTTTCCTTCTTTACAATACATATTCTTTGATTCTAACCTCCATGGTACTGTATACTAGGATTAAACCCATTTTGTTTTATACGAGAACAGGTACTTTCTTTAGTTCATGCACTGCACATGCGATTCTCGAGAATATTGGAAACCAAAAGTTCCGGGAAAGTTGCTTTGCCTTTCTAAAAGACAATCAAATTGGAGCTGCGAAAATTGGCTCTATGCCAGCTACCCGAATGACACTCACGTGATAGATAATTCGCCAAAAAAGTTACCTCTTCCGACGTCGGCGCAAAAATCGCTTTTTTTGGCGGGATCGTTATATGAACTTCCCTGACTTTTCCAGATTTTGACAAAAATACTTAAATTCCCTGACTTTTCTCTGAATATTTTGGTCAATTTTCGAATTCCCTGACTTTTCCCGGTTCTCCCGGTTTTCCAGGTAGCGTGGCAACCCTGGAACAAACTCAAAATGCTGTTGAGGAAAGCATTAATCCTACGGTGCAAGAAGCATTAAATGGACCATATGCTGAAAATTGGCATAATGCCATGCTGTTAGAATATAACTCGCTTGTTCAAGAAAAGGCTTGGGAATTAATAAACAGACCTGAAAACAAGAAAGTTATTGGTAGCAAATGGGTTCTTAAATTAAAATATAATCACGACGGCACTATCGAAAAATACAAAGCTAGGCTAGTTGCTAAAGAGTGCGCTCAAATCCCTGGTCTCGATTTCACTGAAAACATTTCCCCTGTTGCTAGATTAAGTTCCATAAGAATAGTTTTAGCCTACACAGTAGAACACAATCTCAAAGGTTACCAATTAGATTTTGTAATGGCCTATGTAAATGGAAATTTAGATGAAGAAATCTACATGGAAATTCCCGAAGGTTTTCGCGATGAAACTAATTCAGATAAAGTGTGTCTTTTAAAGAAATCATTATATGGTCTTAAACAGTCAGGACATCTGTGGTACAAAAAGTTGGATGAAAAATTGAAATCTATGAAATTTAAATCTCTTAATTCAGATAATTGTGTTTATATTAAAAAGACGCTTAACAGTGAAACTATTATAATCGTTTATGTAGACGATCTTATCGTTTTTACCGATTCTAAGCAAACGTATGAAACAATTCACAATAGTTTAGCTTCTGCTTTCAAAATGAAAGACTTGGGGAAGTTACATTATTGCTTAGGCATAGAATTTCACCAAAATGAGAACTCAATTAAAATTTCTCAAAAGAAATACGTTGATGATATTTTAAATCGGTATAATATGCAAAATGCTAAATCCGTGTCTTCACCTATAGATAACAAAAAATTATCAAAAGAGATGAGTCCTAAAAACGAAAACGAAATCGCTGACATGAAAAATGTTCCATTTAGAAATCTGATCGGATCACTAATGTACCTTTCAGTAGCTACTAGGCCAGATATCACATACGCGGTGAATTTCTTAAGTCAATTTAACAACAATCCGGGAAAAGAACATTGGCATGCTGCAAAAAGAATACTTCGATATCTAAAGGGAACACAAGATCAAGGACTAATTCATACGAAAACAGGAAAACCACTCATCGCCTTTGTGGATGCAGATTGAGCATCAAATGTCGATGATAGAAAATCCTATACCGGTTTTGTATATATATTAAGTGGTTCAGCCGTAACCTGGGAATCACGAAAACAACGCAGTGTAGCTCTATCTTCAACGGAGGCGGAATATATGGCTTTGTCTGAGGCCGCCAAAGAAATCGTCTACCTACGTCGTTTTCTGAAGGAGCTGGGTTACAACATAGAACACGCAACAACAATATACTGCGACAATCAAGGAGCTCAGAAAATTACAAAGAACTCTGTGTTTCACTCCCGTACAAAGCACATAGACATTCGCCATCATTTTGTGCGTGAAGTGTATGAACGCGGTGAATTAGATGTGAAGTACATACCTACCAGTGAAATGGGAGCTCATGTGTTAACCAAACTGACTCCCGTTAAACATCAAAACTGTTGTACAATTATAGGATCGAATACTGTTTAATATGTATTTTGTTTTACTTTTCAGGAATGGAAGAATCAACGTCGAAAGGGGGTATGTTGGCAACCGCCGTCGATTTCCTTAGCGCATGCGCATGATAAGCAAGTTCTCTGCTGCGTAATACTTATATTTAGTTAATAGGTAGTTAGCCAAAGTCAATGGTGAGTATTGCATGTAAGCGAAAAGTGCTAAGCGCTGTGTAATATCATGTTTCTACTCTGCTGTTCAACGTTGTAATGTATTTTGCAGTAATTTACAAAACACACAATCTTCTTAGTAGAAAATAAATTTTATTTCTAGTTCTCGGTGATAGACAAATTTTATAACAATTCTTAAGTGGCAAAATTTTAACACTACTCCTAGCTGTTAAATCTTTAGAATACTCAATCTTTTTAAAACAATATCTCACGTTGCTGAGCAACGGTTTAATACAAATATGGCGTTGCCACTTCAACAATAATTATATTTATTTATTACATAACAAGATATTACAACCTCTCCCCCCTCCAGATAAACTTTAATTTGTATTTTTATAAATTAAAGTTTACTTTTTTTTTTCTTTCAAAACAACAATATCAGCACAATACAGAATTAAAATACAAGCATTTAAAGGAGAATTAAACAAGAAATGACATAATAACATACACTGAAGAAGAGAGGAAGGAACAAAATATTTTTTTTTTATCTATATAGAGAAACAAATTATTTAATCAGGCCAGGGAGTACGACTTAATGCGTCTACATTTTTATGGTTTTTACCACTTCGATGAACGATCGTGTAATTGTAAGGTTGTAGTACTAGTGCCCATCTCATAAGTCGTGGATTTAGACTCACATTATTTTTGAGCCAAACTAAGGGATTATGATCGGTCATGATGAGGAATTTAGTATGCCCGTCTAAATAACATTGAAGTTTCTTTACAGCAAATATTATGGCGGCGCATTCCTTTTCTGTGGTACAGTACTTTTTTTCAGTTTCTGTAAACTTCTTACTGAGGTATAATACTGGATGTTCATTGTCTCGTTCATCTTTTTGAGCTAAAATGACACCCATACCAGAGTCTGAAACATCAATTTGCAGAATAAACTCCTTATTGAAATCAGGCGAGTGTGACAAAGGCTTTTGTGGCAGTTTTGCTTCTTCAACAACTCGCTCTTGTCTGTTTAGTTTCTTTAAAAACTTCTCTTTGACTTGCATCTCAACTCCAGAACTTGGAAATTCATCTGGAACTTTTAACTGAGAATCGTTTAATTTTGTCAGTTCTTTCTTGTAAGATAGTTTTTGCTCTTTGCGAGATGAATCTTTGTTCTTATCTGCTACTTGCATTCTCATTGAATGTGGCAACTTTGAGTATCCTTCATCATGTTTATGCCTCTTTGCTAAGTTTTCTGACGTGTGCGTAGATTCTGAACGTATTTTTAATTTCTTAGCTTTAGAAGTACCTTCATGAGTTCTTTTATCAGAAGTTCTTTGATCTGCTGTTAACAAACTGTCAAACACATCTTTGCTTTTTGGAGAAGAAGGAACTGGGGAACTTGTAGAGGAATAATCACACATACTATCTACAGACGATGAATCAGCAGGTAAATAAGGCGAGTCAACTTCCATATAAATAACTTCAGTTTTCTCATGAAGACATGAACGCTTAGACTGTTTGTCAGATTTCTCTGAAGCATTGACAGAGGCTTGACTCTTAGGAGGGTGCGTATTGACCAAATTATTCTGAGGTTTAGCACTATTATTTGTTTGGTTCTGCATTAAAGTTGTGTAGTTCTGCATTTGATCCCTATATTTTTCAGGAATAACAATTAATTCCCTTTCATTTCCGTTTTTATCCATTTTCCTTTTCACCAACAATCCGTTTTCTTTTACTTTGAAATCATTTGTCTTGCTGGAATTTTCATTTTTAGCTTCCTTAAGTAATGACGTTAGATCTCTGCTTTGATGCTGAGATTCAATTAATTCCTTTGAATTAACATTAATCACTTTCTTAATTTCCTTGTCTTCCTCATCAGCTTGCGGTAAAATATCTCCGTCAGTTTCAATAAACTTCACTTCTTCTAGTTTCTCCATTTCAATTTCTCTGCTTCGGTCATCTTCATGAGATCTTTTTACTTGAGATCGTGTCAAAACCGCATTTATTTTTTCTAAATTTAAGAATGATTTATTTTTGAACAATTGTGCAGTTTTGTTACCCAATACATATCTTCCGAGATCATTTGTAACAACAGCTGCCTTTGTCTTTATATTACCAAGCTTGCAATTAATTTCAACTTCCGCTAACGGTAGACATACTAAATGGTCATTTAAAAGATATTGTACCCAGACATGTTCTCCAGTCATTTTTGCGTTATCTATGTATTTCCGAGAAATAACATCAACAGTGGCTCCTGTGTCTCGAAGAAAAGGCATTTCATACCCATTCACTAAACCGTTAATTGTATATGTCTCTAACAAATCATCACTTGAAGATACGCAATTTACCCTTTCATTTGGTTTTAAGCGAGGACACTGAGGCTTAAAATGTTCATATGATCCACACTCGAAACAACGTGGTCGATATCTTTTGTCATATAAATTTTCTTGGTTTTTGTTTTGGAACTGATTCCTTTGCTGATGATCTTTCTTGTATTTTGAATCATCCCATCTATCAGAATGCTTAAAATGAGGCGGATGCTCTATTTTTTTCACAAAATTATCATAACGCAGTTTAAATGATCCTTTGTTAAATTTCTCAGTCTGATTGATAGAAAATTTCGGTTTTATTGTTTTTCTCACATCTTCAAAATCTTCAATTTTCTTAACCATTTCAGTAGGTGAAATGATGGTTGTCCATTGATCCATAAAATGTTCTTTGAAATCAAGAGAGGTACGCTTTTTTATTTGATCAACCAGCATGAGATCTTTTAGCTGTTCAAAAGTTTTAATGTTTAATCCGTTAAGCCATCCTTCTAAATAATTTTTTAATTCATAGTAGAAATCATACCAAGTACTTTCAGTAGATTTTTGGTGTTTATTAAATAGTTGTCGAAATTTTTCCGCAGTCAATTTAAATCGTTGTAACAGTAAAGTTTTTACATATTCATACCTTTTCGCTTCCTCTTCTGGTTCTCTAGCAATAAGCTGAACAATGTCAGGAGGCAGTAATGAAATAAGTTGAGTCACTTGATTTTCAGCAGGTATATTCATTATTTTAGCTTGACGCTCAAATAACACCAGGAATAAACTTATTTCATCTTCTTTAGGGTTGAAACGTGGCATGATATCGTGAATTCTGATTTTTAAAGGCTGCTCAGGTAACTGCATAGTTTCTGCCGGCTGTGCTGTGGCAGCCATTGCTTCCAGCTGAAGTTTCTGTAGCTCAAAGGCTCTAATTCGCTCTTCTCTTTCAAGCTCTTCTTTTCTTTCGCGTTCCCTTTCTCTTTCTCCTCTTTCGCGTTTCTTATCTCTTTCTTCTCTTTCACGTTCTTCTCTTCTTTCTCTTTCTTCTCTTTCTTTTTTTTACTCCTAGCTAACACAAGTTACTTTTAATAGGCTTCCTTTTGAAATTCAATCTAAAAGCTCGTACTTGTATTAAAAATATATAATTTCTGGCGAGATTTAATTTCTCGAATACGAAATTCACACTAACCAATTGGAGAGAATTATTTAAACAACTTTGCCAGGTTGGCACAAAATAATTTAATACTACGTCGGGTTGACGTTTTAACTCACTATTCACAAGCCTCATTAGCTATAACTATATAAACACCTTTGCCAGTTAGGCAATACAATGGAATTTTACCAACATCAGTTTGACGATTTTACTATCTCCACGCCTGGTTGGCGATAACAAAAACAATTTTTGCCAGTTTGGCAATACAACTTTTAGAATATACAACCTGTAATACGTCGGGATGACGTTACTATCTACCACACGCCTGGATGGCGAGAACTTAGACTTTGCCAATTCTGCAGTATAATCAATTCACTCTACGTCAGTTTGACGCTATTACTTATTTTCACGCGCCAGCTTGGCAACATATTCAAAAACTCAGCCCGCAGTTCTTTTTTTTATAAATGCCGGATGGCTTACACATATCAATTATCAACATAAAATTTCAATACAAATAAAAGTAAAGCATAAATAATAATTTTAAAATACTTCTTTACCACAAATATCAATTATAAATTTAAGCTGAATATTTTTAGCGTTAGTTATTTTAAACAAAATCTTACACGATAAACTATAATTCTGAAACAAAGTATTAAAATTCAATAAAATCTTTTTTTAAGAAAACCAACAGTTAATCCTATCTTCAGAGATCAGCAGTATCCTATTTTTGAGTTTTTGCTCGGACGCAAGTTACAGAAGCACAGAAGATAATCTTTGAATGATCCGCTTCAAATCTGGCTTTAAAATGGCAGACTTCTTACATCCATTTATCCTTGAAATAAACAAACTTGGCAATTGGTATTAGCAAACTTGTAAAAAATTCAGTAAATTTCTGGGATTAGGAGACCAGCACCATCGAAATTGATAATTGCACTCCTAATTTCCAGCATCTCGGTGGAACCTCCAATTAATTAAAGACTGTAATGTATTTTGCAGTAATTTACAAAACACACGATCTTCTTAGTAGAAAATAAATTTTATTTCTAGTTCTCGGTGATAGACAAATTTTATAACAATTCTTAAGTGGCAAAATTTTAACACTACTCCTAGCTGTTAAATCTTTAGAATACTCAATCTTTTTAAAACAATATCTCACGTTGCTGAGCAACGGTTTAATACAAATATGGCGTTGCCACTTCAACAATAATTATATTTATTTATTACATAACAAGATATTACAACGTCTTCGTAGTTTAAATAAATGTTTATCATGTGTGTGGAAGACGTCATTTTATTCTTCAGTAATTTAGTGAAAAGCATTTATGCGACTATCAAGACAGCTCATACATACTGTTCTTTTTTAGAAATAATAATAATAATAATAATTTTTTAAGGAACAAGAAATTTTATAAGAAAAACTAATTTTGTTTGATGGTTACATTTTCATAGTACATTTCATATTTTATTCACTATGGCCTTCAGTATGCAGAAAACATTTAAATCCACATATTCACAAACATAAGTGTGATTCGCAAACATAAGTGTGATATACTCACGCATTGGTTGCTAGTCTCGTGTACACTCAAAAATAAATTAAAAACATGAAAATTGTACGAATATTAAAAGCAGGGATGTAAATGCCATATTTGCTGGCATATATGATGCACTTGTTTTTCCTTTGAAAATAAATCTGAAAATGGGGGGTGCATCTTATATGTCGATGCTGCATCTTATACGCTGATACTCAGTTTTTGATTACATTCATTTCTGAAAATTTCCTCTATTCGGAGTTACGCGATTTTTGTTTTGTTTTGTTTTTGTTTCTTTGTGGAGTGTGGGAATATTACAGTTATGTAGAGTTCAGTGAATGTGCATGCACTGCCATTGACGACCACAGCTGGGTTCATTTAAAATTTCCAATTTTTTGTGAATGACTTTCAAGTGTGTGAAATTTCTACTGTTCAATTTTCTTAAATTTGTTGGCAAGTTATGGCTCAAAAACAATGCTGGCATTGCTATAACATAGCATATAAGCTACATGTGATTGCCTATGCTAAAGAACATGGAAACAGGATGGCAGAGAAGCATTTCGGACTACCCCCAACTGAGAAAATGATAAGAATTCGGCAGAATCAGAAAGAGGATCTAAAAAAGCAACTCACAGTAAACATAACCTATGAAGGGAAACTGTGTAATGGCCTAAACCTGAGGCAGAGCTGAATACTTGGATCTTAGACCATAGAAAAGCGGGACTTTCAGTCTCTACAAAAATAATTATTCATCAAGCGAAAGCGATTGCAACTTATAGAGAGATTACAGATTTTCTGAATCAACATCATGGTGTTCCAAGATTCACAAAGAGAAACCAGCTATGTATGTGGACTAAAACAAAAATATTGTCAAAGATGAGAGACCAATATGAAGAAAAAATTATTGAATTTCATTGATTCGTCACTGACGCATGGAAATAAGAAAATTTTGAACTTGCACAAAAAGGAAACATGGACAAGGTTCCTCTGAGTTTTGAGTTCTGAAACTCTGAGTTTGACGCGTCCTCAAGCAAAACTGTAGAAACCAAAGGTACCAAAAGTGTTACTGTTAAAACTTCAGGGCATGAAAAACTCATTACATGGTTGTTTTATCCTACTGTGCTGGCAGTACAAAATTGCTCCCACTATTGATTTTTAAAAGGAAGACACTACCCAAAGAAAAATTTCCTAAATAAGTATTTATACATGTTCATGCAAAAGGCTGGAAGGATTGAGGAGGAATGAAGTTATGGATAGATAAAATTTGGTCGGGGCACCCTGGCAGACTGTTGAAGAAACCTGCCCTACAAGCATGGGATCAGTTTTGTTCTCACAGAACAGAAGATGTTAAAAATAAACTCAAAGAATTGAAAACTCAGTTAGCTGTAATTCCAGGAGGCCTAACTAGTCAGCTTCAACCTTTAGATGTCTGCAATAATAAAGCATTTAAGGGATTTATGAAGGAGAAGTGGAACGGCTGGGTGAGTGAGATAATTCGCACAAAACCAAAGATGATTATAATGCGCCAAACAAGAAGTAAGATGATCTAAATTGATGAAATCAAAACAATATTTTAGTAAATAAAAAAAGGTGGTCAAATGTGCCAAATCCAGAGGATGAAGTCATATAAAAACAAGGTAAAAGCCCACATTAAAATACAATACACAATCTTCAAAACAAATTACATTAGGTAATAAAAGCCAGTCTCTTTTAAATAATAAAATAAATTACAATCAACCTCTCTTCCAATTAAACGGTCAAACGGTAAGCCACGGTTTCTCACGAAGACTAATAAAACATGGACACACAATTAAAATATGACGGACTGATAGACAAACATTGCAATTCAAACAAACAGGGTCATTTTCAGCCTTCAAAAGGTTGTTATGTGTCACTCTAGTGCAACCAATTCTGAGGCAAGTCAAAAGAACTTCCTCCTTACGATTTCTAGTACAATCCCAATGCTCAATTCTAGGCTTTACACTTCTCAAATTGTTGTGAAGCTGAACGCCCCAAAGTTGCTGCCTTTTTTTTAAAAAAAAATCTTTTCTTTGATGACACAACAGATGTCTCTAAAAGGAATGAGGCGAATGGTCAATTCTCAACAGCAGATTTCGCTGTGATATCCGCCAGCTCATTTTCCTTTATTCTCGCATGCCCGGGAACCCAGCATGTAATATTTGTATTTGTATTTATATTTAAAATACTGTAAATTCATTATCATGATCAGTAATAAAGTTTTATCCTTCAAAAATGTGTATAAAAAGGGGATGCGTCTTCATAGGCAGTGTGTCTTACATGCCGGAAAATATGGTGATCAGAGAGCATGCTAACATGCTTGTTAATTAAGACACAATAACAAGCCAAATAAATACTAATTCAGAAGTCAAACAACAAAAATCAGCGTTATATTTTCAAAAACTAGTCCTGTGAAATTTTTGAACACATAACGCTGATTTTTGATGTTTGACTTCTGAATTAATGCTTGTTAAGTTTTATGATTTTAGATCTAGTTCTAAAAATAACATGAAGGAAAATGAAGAAAAAAATGTACAAGAGAATGTAAAGAGTTTATTCAACATTTACAAAACATTACAAAAATTAAATGCATTTTTATGGGCAAATAGGGATTACAAAAACATTTTAGGTCTCAAAATGTTCTATTTTCAACTTAGGAAAAATTCAGCCTAGATTCAGCCTTCCTTAAAAATTAGTTTTTAGATGACCATGCTAAGATAATAAATGCTATTTATTTATAACATGTAATAGTTTCCTGCCTTATTTTTTGCATTCATTTCCTTCCACCATGTTTCTTTCAGTGGCTTATTACATAATTATACTACTTTTAAGCATTAAAAATTTAATAGAATTTTTACAGCATAAAAAAGAAAGCAGTTTTTGAGAAACCTTATTTATAAAACTTTTTAACATTGTTATAAGAAAATGAATATTTCAAACATTAATTCTCACCATATCCTTGGCGTAAAATTACTTCTGGTGCTATGTATTCAGGAGTACCGAAAACTTGTTTATCAGTGAACTGTTTTGTTTCTCTGTCAATATAGCCCTCATAAAGATTTGTAGCCACTATTCAGAAATGGGAAAGAAAAAAGCTGTCAACAAGATTGCAAAAAAATGTTTTAAAAAATTCCTTATTTTAACAAGTTGAAATGAAAATTCCATTCCTACAAAATATGTTTAAAATATCTGAAATAAAACGAGAAATTAGTTTCACTTTCTGTTTCATCATAAAAGAAATAACAAATTTTATTATTGAATTTATCAATAATAGCAAACAAAAGAAATAAATTTTCAAACAGTTAATCACTCAGATTTCAGCACATTAAGCTTGATTTGTTGCCTAAATAAGAGTTAGTGCAGATAATGTAAGTAGCACAGACTTATAAACACTATATCAAGAATCACACATAGATTTAAAACTACATCACACATTATTAAGGAAATCTTGGTAGATTATAGCTAAAGCAAAAATGTACTCCAACAAACTTACTTAATAATGTATTGATGATGTATAAAACAAGATTGAGGTAACTCCTTATTTCAGAATTACAGTTTTAAAAGAACGATTTTGGTCAATACGCTCAAAATATTACAGAATATAAATTTTTAAACTAAAGTCAAAACAGATTATGAAAACTCTTAAGTGACAGAGAAATGTTGGAAAGTAAGGAATTAAGTCATCAAACAGCTTGGTTTCGATTTTAGTCAACCATTTAAAATTAAGCAAAAAAAAAAAAAAAAAAGCATTTAAATTTAAAATAAGAATAATAACTTTAAATAAGTATTTAAAACTAAGCTTAGTTTGAGCGTGGATTTCAAATAACTCTCATGAATTTTGAGGGAGGTCACACACAAGTCCTTCTTTAGGATGGAGGAGGAAATCTGCAGAATTTTATTTTAAATCATAGTTATTTTTTCTCATCATTTTATGTTACCATTCGGTTAATGCTATCAAATAGCCGTGCACAAATAGAACTTTAAATTCTGATCTAAATATAAAAATACCCCTCTCCACATCTGCATTAATGCAGCATTTCTATCCCTGCAGAGATATTATTTTAATATGAGCTTTTATCCAATCACCATTTAGAATTCAAACAAAGAATTTCTATTTTTTCAAAAAATAAGTTTAAATAAGAATATAGGGAATGTGACATAAAGTAGGATACAGAAAAATCGGTGTTACAAGTTTTAGAGATACACAGAAAAAATTAATAAGCTATATGGTCCCCCTAAACAAAATGAAAGCTTTACTGAAATTTTCCATGCTGTGTTCAGATTGTCCAAGATTTCTGCAGCCACAACGTGTCATGATGAATAGCGCTTTGATGTTTCTGGAGGATGCTAGGTGGGAGCTGCAGTGATGCTAGTTGGCACACTAGTGCAGTCCACATAAGTTCTATTGGACTCGAATCCATGTGGGTAACTTCCTCCACTGGAATGTTTTCCACTCCCCAAAAAAAGATAACTGGTCACCAATGCAGCATGATGAAGGCAAGCATTATTGTCTATTAGGAGCACATTATAACTGACTGAACTCCTAAGCAATTTAACATACAGATCAAGAACTTCATTTCTGAACATTTCAGCACTCAAAGTTACACTGGTGAAAACGTGTAGACCAGCACTGCCATTCAAAATATTCACCCATACCATGATTCTACCAGCCACTGCAACAGAGCATATTTCACAGCCCATGTCATTTGAAAACAAATCATAGTTTTAGCCATGGCCCTTTTTTATATAGCATATCACTCATGGTAAACCCATATAGGAAAATTCTTGTTGTAGTGAATTCCTTTGCAATTTCAGCTGATGGCAGTCAGTTGTCTCTTTCTTTTAACAATTATTGCCAAATAACAATCCTTAGAGAATACTACAGCATATTTTTGAATTAGGTCTGATTGCCTGCATACATCACTAGTATCTTTAAATCATTCCCAGGTATTTCATATGATTGTTTCAATACTTTTAGGTCTTTATAGACCTGTATCAGTGTCTGTCCTGCTTCCATTCTCCAAACTGTTTTTAACAAGTACCAAAAGAATGGGGGTAAAAACTTGCACATTTCTGTATAGTGAAGATGAACACTGTTCAATTGTATGATACCACTGATTTTGAGCTCCCAACCACAATTTCATTGAACTCAACAGAATGAACTTAAAATTCCCTTTTAAAGTTGCTCTTTTTATTTTTCCTGTCAGCTTATATTTCATGACTTTTCGACAAAATGCATAAACAACGGAATGTTGTAGTTAACTTATTTCAGTAGTTTAAATAGATCATCATAAAAATTCAATAATCATCCATTAAAAAGTATACATCTGAAGAAATTATATTCTAAGAATTAAAAATAAAATGTCCATAATTGAATTATATTTTCTGTAGATACTTATGAAGAATTACTTACAATTCATTAATCCAACTTTTGACAAACCAAAATCAGTCAGCTTGATATGACCCATTGAGGTAATCAATAAACTGTAAAAGAATAATAAGAATGAAATTCTGGGGATATTTCCAAAACAAACATAATATTCAATAAGCTTAAAAATTAAAAAATTTCATGAAAGCTTAATTTTATAACATCGTTTAATTTAGAAGGATGCTTCTTCAATAATGAGAATTAATATGAATTTATTTAAGAAGAAAACAAATGTACATATTAAATACCAACATTTTTCCTTATTAAGCTGCATATACAAATACAAACTTACTTCTCAATTAACTTAAACCTCTTTATTTTATATTATAAAAATGATACATTATACTTCATGTGGCAAGCAAAAAATATAGATTTTTCCTCGTTTAAGAACCCACCGCATAAGCCTTTGGCAACATTTCAATTTTCATGTTAGTTGAGTTTGTCAATTCTGGCATTAAGCACGATGGCCACTTAGCAGAAAAGCGCCAAAAAATAAAATCTACAAGTTAAACATTTTGCTCATTTCAAAAGTTGATCAATTATGCAAATTTCTACAATCCACATAAACGGAAACAACTATAAGAAATCCAATAAAAATCTGTCTTTGACACATGCATTTCATTCTAATCACTAGATTCTGTTGAACGTTTTTGCTGTAAGAATACCTGTGCTGTGACCTTCACTGACCCATTTCCCTTTCCTCAAAATGAATGATGTGACACACATATTCATACTTTTTAAGAATTACTGCATTTCCCATGCATGATTTTGGGGTAAGTGGTTAGCATATCCAGTTGGAAAATGGAAGTATCATGGTCTGAATCTCAATTGATTTTTATGTTTCATGCTCTGAAAATTCTATTAATTTCTAAATGGTACCCAAACTAAAATGAGATAAACAATAAATTTGGTTAACTGGGTCTCATACTTCAATGCCCTTTAAGTGGAAAGAATAACAGGAACTGCCATATTTCCATGCATGATCTTGTGATGTAAGTGGTTAGTACACCTTATGCACACACAAAAAAGTTCTATATCTCCTGTTCTACTGAACCCATTGTCGAAATGTAACTAGTGTTTTCCATGTCTCGAAAGCCAACTTAGGATATATATTAGATTTATATATACCCTTGTTCTAACATACGGATTTTGACACAAAGATGACTTTTTCTGAAACAACATACCAATTTTTCCCATATTTCGATTCTATGACTCAGATTATGCCCAAGTGCCAAGCTTTGTATAAATCGCATGAGTAGTTTCTAAAAAATTAACTCTCAAAATTTTAGCTCCTACATGTCAATTGAATTTGGTATATATTTATTGATATTTCTTTTTTTTATTAAACTTATTTGCTTCTTCATTTCATATTTCCAAATTAAGGTACACTCCAAATAAAATTTGCCAATTTTTTACGATTTATTTTTTTAATTTTGTATTTTAAAAAAATTTTGAATTATAACCTATAAAATTTTTACCATCACCTTAATTAAATGTATTTCGAAGCATGCATGCAAAAAATTCCTAAGATATATTCAAAATTTCCTAAGATATATGTGAACTTATATTTTGGCACATTTTGAAATTTGCCATATTTGTTATAAGAGATAATAATGCCAAATGCGGTTAATATACTTTGTTAAAATTATTTGAAAGTATGAAAGATGATCTTTTTTTCGCTCATGTACAATGAAAAAAAGGAAAAGAAAATAGGTTGCGGTAAATTAAGAAGTTTGCCAAGTGAATTATTGTTGGCGCAAACTGAAAAAAAATGCACCAAGATAAATTTTTTAATTTCTCACCAAAAATTTAAAAAATTAATATCTAGGTAGTTGTAGAATCAAAAAATGGAAAAAATTTGGTGTTATTTAAGGAAAAGGAAGGTGCATTTCAGGAATTACATTGCATTATAATTTTACGTCACATTACCTATGTTAGTTTAGAAATCAAACAACAAAAATCAGCATTATATTTGCAACTTTTCACTGTGAAAATATGCAAATATGATGCTGATTTTTGTTGTTTGAATTCTAAATTAACATTTGTTCCGCGTGTTAGTTTATCTTACCTATGTTAGAACAATGCTATACAGTACAAAATCCGAAATTCGGACTTCATTATCCAGAATGATCTAAAATCCGCACCTCAAAGCCATAAACTTTTTTTTAGAATGCTTTACGCATGCGCATTTGATTTTTCCTTCCATAATAAAACATGTGGAGATTTTCACTTAAAAATTCCAATTCTTAATTTCACTTAGGCACTAAATAAAATACTTCCGTTCGTTATGGAAAAAGAATCATGTAAGCATAAATTTGTGATAACAATTTGGCTTCATATCTGAGTATCTGCTTAGCATACATCTCAAACTGAAACATCCACCTATTTTATATCCCTGACGCCGGTCTGGTGAACCATTGTTTATTATATTTTGCTTTCATCACTGCATGTTTATCAATACATGATAGCTTCAGTAATAACTCATGCAGTGATGTCTAAACTTTTTTTATATATTAGAAATTGAATAACAAGGGCATGGCAATATTTTATATAAACATTACGCTTGGCGATGATTATAGATTTTTAAATGCTCTAAGAAATGTTGACAAGGAAAAAGTCAACCAAAATTTCTTTTCATATGCTAAAAAATGGTTTTGTTAATGAAACTCATAGGCCAAAAGATTACATTTAGTGCTATTTTAATTAAGAATAACTGATATGTTATTCACCATAAACACAAAAGGGGCAGCAGAATATGTCGGGACCGGACAGCAGAATTTAGAATGTCGGGACAAAATTTTTGGAATTTGAGGAAGCATCGAGTGGCAAAATTAAGGAATGAGAAGTTTTTTATGATTTAGGGAAAGCACTGGGATGCAGAGTTTAGGTGCAGTGAAGATTTAGAACTTAGGAAAGTGCTTTGTAGCAGAATTTAGGACCCGTAGAGATTGCACCAGGCGGTATTTACTGCTGGCCCTAAATAAAGTGTTACATATATGAAAGAGTTTATTTATTCAGGACTCATACCCAGGGTGTCAAATCCGGTGACCGTGGAGGCCAGCTGAGAAAGAGCTTTCTGTTTCTGTGCATTCCTTCTGTAATATTTGTTATTCTGGGCCTTCTCAAACTTTCTTTAAAAAAAAAAGACACTCTTTTTCATATTTGTATATTACCTTTGCCAACTTTGAAATATGAAAAAAAAAAAAAAAGGACTTATGGGAGGTTTTCGCAATGTGCGTCGCTCCATTTTAAAAGAACTCAAAATTGAATTTATGTTAATAAATATGAGTTAAACAAACTATTTTGATGCTATTCTTGTTACAATCACAGAACTATGCCCCCCAAATTTTTGTGTCAGCAGTTTAAGGGAGGGGGGAGTTCTTGTGGTCAGAGATCTACAAGTACCAGATTTGCAATAATGTTTTAAATTTTTAAAAGTTCTTACTAAAATTTTATAATGCAATGGAACAGAAATGAAAATTGACAAAAATTTGTTCAATATGTATAAAAGAGATTAGATACGATATTCTAAATACAGTCAAAAGTCGTTAATTCGGAATGATCTATAATCTGGACCTCAAAACTAAAAACTGTCTGCGCATGCGCCGCATTGACACATGCGCATAGGCGTTTACGCGTGCACGTAAGACCTTTTACGACTGCGCATATGAGTGTGCGCAAGTGCAGAATACGTTTTCGCGTGCGCGTTTTATGTATAATAGATGTATAAGCTAAAATTATCTAATTATCTATTTCAGTTAATGTTGATGATAGCGTTGTTCCTTAATTTTCGAATTGGATCCGGCTTATTATTTTTTGCAGACTGTAAGAGCAATTTTATAAAAGTAAGCTTAAACTTTCGATTATATCAAATAGAATTTCCGATATATATTTGTTAATATGTAAAGGATCTAAAGCGAAAGTATGTTTTGAAATCCGAAATCTGTTTATCAATTTCACGCTGCTCGGTGGGGGGAACGCCGCGTAATGAATTGGAAGTTGATCTGTCAGCACTATCCTTATCTTCAGAGCAGATGTTTTTATTTTATTTGGCTTATAATTCCTTACCAAATGTAGTAATTCATCTCGATGTGCTCCGTCTTTGATATGATTTAAAACAAGTTCCTCGTCATTATAATTCGCTTCCAATAGCGAAGAAAGTGACAGAGGTTATTGAAAACGAAAAAATTTCGATTGACAAATTAGTCGGTGTTCTCGACAAAGCAATTATAGGACTTGAACAGCGGAACTTTGTAACTGAAAAAGAAATTATGTCTGTTTAATAGAATTAAAGAGAAAGTATTATCACATGAAACGAAGCAAAACTTAAACAACTTACATTGAAAGAAATGTTTAATAAAGTAAACAAATAAATATTAAGCTTTTTCTTTTTGCAAATTTCGATACCCTTTAGATCATAATTGTTCTTTATTTCATAAATTATGGTTTCATATTTTTAATTTTAGAATTTCTGCATGCCATCTTACGAGATTTAAACTGATGATCTATAATCCGGAAAAATCGATAATCCGGAATCGCCGAAGTCCCAACGAGTCCGGATTAACGACTTTTGACTGTACCTTTAAATATTTCACAGGTTTTAACAATATTAACAATACAGTCTAATGCACTAAAGCAACATAAAATGTAGCATTTATACATACTTGTCAGGTTTTAAATCCCTGTGAACTATTCCATAACTATGCAAATATTCAACTGCTAGAACAGTCTCGGCAAAGTAAAAGCGAGCCAAATCTACTGGTAATGGTCCCATGTGTTTTAAAAGTGTTGCACAGTCACCTCCTTCAACATACTCCATGACCATACAAAGATGTTTCTAACAAATTATGGTGATTAGAATAACAGCAAAACGATTACTGCTACAAAATAATGCTCAAAGACAAAAAATGGACAATTCCTTAACCAAAAACTTTTATTTTTAATTATCAATAAGTGCCTCTTGTACAGTGAAAAATATATGAAATTTAAATTCACCTTTGTTTCAAAGCTGCAAAACATGCTAACGACAAACGGATTGTCTGTGAAACTCATAATATCTCTCTCTGCATACACCTGTTCCACTTGATTTCTTAAGACCAGATTGTGTTTGCTAATTTTTTTCATAGCAAACCTTAGCCTTGATTTAATATGTCGAACTAAGTACACAGCACTGAAAGAACACAATACATGTTTTTTTTAATAATATGTTTTATATAACTTTCAACATTCCATCTTATAACAATATATCAAACTGTTATGAACTAAACAGTATAATAAAAATTGCAGTAAATAAAATAAAAATTGCAGTAAATAAAGGAGTAATAAAAAAAATTCTATTAGCTGTTCCTAGTGGTGTAGCTAGAAAGAGCAGTTCCCCCTTCCCCTGTGGCACATTTCTGTAAAATCATTCTTTAGGTGAAGCATATTATACATTAGGGCTAGTCATATGAATCTTCCCAGCAAAGAGGGATTGGGATTTATTGGATGAAAGCAAAACCACAAAGATTTCTCTCTTTTCATAGAGAGAAGTTCTCCAAGAAGGTCTTCAAAACCGGGAATTGGCTAATTTTCAAGTAACAAAAGCAGCACTGACTCATAGTTACATCACGTGCAATGAATAAAACGTTATATACCTTACACTATGGATAAGGAAAAAGCATGAAAATACACATTTCTTTGGGTTCTAACCCTAGGCCAAACGAATGTCTTAACTTACATTCACTGGTGAGGTAAACAATCCCGAGATGCTGAACTGTGATACAAAACTGAAGTGAAGAGAGATTTGTTTTTTCATTGGACAGAGTAGTAAAAATAATTTAAAGAGATTTCAGTAGTTCCATGTTCTTTCCATGTTCATGTTATGCTTTCCTTATTCTATCAAAACATTTGAATGAAAAACACAAATGTCAATTAAACCATGATTATGGGGACATAAATAAAGAAGACCCTCATTGGAAGTGAAATACTGCACAGTTTTATTTTACTACTGCTTGGAAAGATGAAGCAAAGATGTTTGTTTTGAATTTCTGCCATATATTCTAATAATTCTTTAAATTACAGTTCTAAATACAGTAAGACCCCACTTAACGCGGGGGATACGTTCCATCAAAATAGAGCATAATGCGAAACAGCGCTAAATGAGGCTATCTTAACATGTAAATAATAGGGTTAGGAAAAGATGGACAGAAAATTGGTTAGGTATTAAATTTAATAATGTTTTTTAAATAAAAATCAAACCAAACATTTATTTCTTACAAAAATAAAAACAATATAAACGAATACACTTATAAAAACAAATAAAATTCTCAGTCAGATCATTCAGTCTATTCTGTGTTTCCAATTTTCTGCCTTTTTGTCAGAAAGGCATTAATGATAGATTGGCTGAATGGCATATTGCGTTCAATTTCGTCGCCAATCCATATAGACAGTTGTTTTTTCATTTCCTCTATAATGTTATTTCTAGAACAGGTAATTCTAGTTGCAGAGCTTGACGTAGTTGCAGTTGCCGATTACAGTATTTTTTTTTTATTCTTAAGAATTGTCCTTATTCTTGAAGTTGCCAAATTCAATGCAGCCCTAATTTGAGACTAACGTTCACCAGAATCTAATCTTCTAATCACTCGCATTTTAGTTTCCAGTGAAATGCTTTTTTTCGGTTGCTTTCTTTTCTTGTTTTTTATTATCACCCTTGATAAAACCTAAAGATCATAATATTTGTAACTGTATTAATCGTTGTAGTATTATATAAATTTATACTTCCAATAATGTCAACAAATGTTTCAAATGATAAAAATGCGTTTGTACAACACCGCACCAAACAAGAAACACAACTACACTGTTTCGGATATGTTATTTGGAAACCTAGCGCTGTGTACAATTTCGAGGAATCCCCGTATCGCTGTGCACAATTTCGAGGAATCCCCGTAGTACTGCAAGCAATTTCGAGGAATCTTCGGGTTGAAATAAAAGAGCGCTAAACCGAAAAAGCGCTAAACAAAACAGCGTTAAGCGGCGTCTTACAGTACTATAATATTACTGAACAAATAATGAAACAAACTTTTAGAATATCATCAATGATTCAACTAACAGAAAAACAAGAATATAGCTCTTCAGAATGTTCAAATTCGAGTTTTATTTCTAAAATACACACAGAGCTTTTATTTGTTTCTCTGCATATAGTTTTGAAACTTTATAGATTTTTTTTTAAAGCATTGAGGGGGCAGTAAATGGTCACAAAAGCTCTGGCTACACCACAGGCTGTTCCAGAAAGATTATAATATTTTTCATTTTTTTTCCTATTAATAAATAGTATAATAGTTAAGTACTTTACAAAATATACTTAGAAAAGCAAATAAATAACAAATGGTAAGTGGAACAACAAAATTACAAATAAAATGTTAAACCACAAATATAATTTTTCAAGCAATAACAAAATTAAAAATTAAATAGTTTTTTCCTTATAGCAAAAGTAAATTTTGCAAAACCTTTATTATTTTTCATAAAGTGCAAAATTAATTAGGACAAATACCATTAATAGTTTCTTATACACACATTCCTAGCCATTAAAAATGCAACAATATTTAAATTCATTTAAATTTTAATAACTTCACCCTTGTATTATAAGATATTTGTAAAATATATACGATTCAAATTTTACAATTTTAACGGCCAGCAGTTTATTTTTATTATATGCTTTTAATGTTAGATTACAGAAACAAAGGTTATGGTTAGGAAAATATCTATTAAAATATCATTCAGTACCTGGAAATTTCAGTTCAAGCAAAATGTTACATTATAAGAAAAATCTAACAGGCCAAGTTGTAAACTTTATTTTACAATTACAAACTAAGAAGCAATTTTTAGTGCTTCTTAGTTTTAGGAAATGCTAATTAATTATTGTGGTTACATAGTACAAATGATGCACAGCTAATAAATATGTTGATTAATTACTGAATGATTATTGACTTGAAGATATTATTATTATTACATGCTTATTATCAAAAGTCAAACTAGAACAAACTAGACTTTAGTATATAAAATTGAAAAAAGAGATATAAAAATATGGCACATTAAATTTGATAAAAAAATCAAACAAATGAGAAAAACTGACTGTTGATGATTTTATGATAAAAAAATATTCTCACATATCAATTCACAAATAATAAATATTTAACTAGATAAAATATCATATAAGTTTAAAATTTGTTAACTATGTTTTTACTTCACAGCACAAGCTTTTTTTATGCAATAGATTTTGCACATTAAAATTTAAAGTTTACAGAAAAATAATTTCTTGTACCCATAAGCTCCATTGCTGATTAATTTTACAGTCTCAAAATCACTTTCATTTGGAGGTTTAGATGATTGGGGGAAAAGATCTCGCCCTGTTTGCTATCAGAGAGATTAAAAATATATAAGCTTAAAATTATATTTTATTCAACATTACTACATACAAGATATGATTTGTTATACAAAAATGAAGAATACTAACCGCTGAATAATCTGTTTGCTCCTGCCCATCGAAATCACTTGATAAATCACGACTGAGTTCTACAACAGAAAAAATTTGCATTAAATGCCTGAACTAATTAGATTTCGAAATGAAAAGGAAATGTTTGGCTTTATAGTTAAGAAGATTAACAAAAGACACTTCTAAATTTAAAATAAAGTTCATACTTGCCAATAACATAAAAAATGAATAAAAATAATGCTAAATGATTCTGCACATTCAATAAATAACTGAGTAGTTGTTACTCAATAGATTTATTTCTTTTATTTCGAAGACCAACTAATATATAAGTAGTATACTGCTATTGGAATTTATAGGTATGCAGAAAATTCCTTCACAATGCAGAATGAATATTCTAAGAAGTTTAACTAAAATGCTGTCCGAAGCATTGGCATCTTTTCGCATTTATTATATAATTAGTTATAATTTTTATACAAAAATACAGCTGGAAAGGTATTGCATTAGTCATGGTTGAATATGCAATACCTTTTCAATTTGCTATTTGTCATTTTGTAGAGACATTAGGTATTTTTTTTTGGAAGCAGGAAAGATGAAAAATTAGCAACGCTTTTGCCAGGAATCGAACCGCGGACCTCTGGAATACGCGCCCAATGTGCAGACCATTACACCAGGAAGGCACGCTAAGAAGGCAGGAGAAATACCTTATATGCCCCCCTTTCAAAAGGTGACTGGTGTTTTAGGGGACCCAATCGCCAAATCCTGGGTGGAGAGAATCATTATCCACCACCCTTTTAGTTCAGGTGCCAGTATAGAGCTATTAGGTTATTTTGGAAGCAAGAGAGATGAAAAATATGCAACGTCGCCGAGAATTGAACCGCAGACCGCATCATGAAGGCATGTCAAGAACGTGGAAGAAATATCTTATAATTTGAACTATAGTACACTCAGCTAAGATGAAAAGGTTAACTATACTTTCAACTAAATAAAATTTTTTGCCTTCTCACAGTTAAAGATTTTAGATCCTTTTCAGCACTTCATTTAGTTTTTACATATATAATTATAGCATTTTTCATTACTATTATCTTCAACACAATCTTAAAGTACCTTTCTACATTTTTTCCTTGCTGATAAATCTAATGAACAGTTGTAAATGCATTCATAATTAATACTGAAATACTAATGTAATAATTAATTTCAAGCGTATAACTCATATCAAGTCATACACACTGACTGTGACATAAAATGATAATCTTTGAATTAAATTATCAAACAAAAGATGTTATATCAAATCTGAAAATTAGTTTGGTTGGCTTCTCAGTCTGGTGTAAAAACTTTCTAAATTAAAATGCACGAAATAGAATGGCGTATAAAACTTTGTGAAATATAAGCTTTTAAAGTAAATATTATACAAATTAAATGATATGACTCATATAATTTAGAACTAAAATGACAATGATTTGATTGTTAACACTGACATGAGAATATATAAAAGACATACTCTATTCTTTTAGTACTGTACAGTCAACACTTGAAATTTTTAAGGTGGAAAAAATTCATCATTAAACAAAGAATGAAATCTGTTCAATTTTGCTGTGAAAATGATTATTAGGACATAAACAACATACTGCTACTTGTTAAATGCTTGAAATGCATCCAACGCTTCAACAATTCACCAATTAGTTCAACATTCTCCGTGACATACAATGGCTTTCTTAACCATCCAAGAAGATAAGGGTTTGTCCATAAAGCTATAAATAAATGTTGATTTCTTAATTATAATTCCAAAATGACCCTCCCAATTTGCACCTTGACTCATACTTTTTCAGTATCTATACTACTTCTACTGCCTTGTATTGTTTAGTACTTGAAGAAACCGTGAAAAGTATTTTTGAACATATATATACAGTGGTGGCCAAAATTGTGGACACTTTTGGAAATTTTTATGTTTTTGAACTTTGTATGCTTATAGAAAACGTTACATTTGACAAAATGCAAACTTTTATATATCATTTTAAAGAGAATTTATTACTGAATTCAATACAAAACACAAAATTCAATTATTTGCAATACAAAAAAAGTTAAACGATAATAGTTATCGATATACATTAGATAGTGATGATTGCAGTGAGTTATCAGTACTTAATAGGGTACCCTTTCTTTTTGATTACAGCTTCACATCGACGTTTCATTGAGCTGACAAGAGTTTTAAGCTCTTCTTTCGTTATAACATGATGATAGGAAACATTTATAGCCTCAATTAGTTCCCTTTTATTTGATGGGCGCCTCATTCGGACAAGAGTTTTCAAACGGTGCCACAAATTTTCGATAGGATTGAGGTCAGGACTGTTTCAAGGCCATGACAACAATTTAATGCTCTTTGTACGAAACCACTCCTTTGATATTTTGGCCATGTGGCAAGAAGCAGAATCCTGCTGAAAAATAAACGAAGCATTGTTGGGAAAGAAATCTGTGATGGAAGGTAGAAGTTTTGTTTCTAGAATAGTGTAAATGTATTTTCTGGTGTCCCATCGATTGTTTCCTGCCATCATGTTATAACGAAAGAAGAGCTTAAAACTCTTGTCAGCTCAATGAAACATCGATGACATGAAGGCGACCAATACTATCTGCTGACATGCATGACCAAATCATAACACTAACTGGGTTCTTCACAGTTGCTTGAATGTAGTCAGGATGTAGCTCTTCTCCTATTCTACGTCTTACATATTTTCGCCCATCACTACCGAATAACGATATCTTTGTTTCATCACTCCATATAACTTGTGACCACTGATCATCTGTCCAATTAATGTGTTCCTTTGCCCACTGCAGTCTTTTTTTTTTTTTTGTTGTTGTTGTTGTTGTTGCTGAAAATTAAGATAAGGCTTTTTTCGTGGAATTCTACCTCTCAGTCCAACATCTGTTAATCTTCTCCTGATTGTTCTTGAACTGACAGAAACACCAGCATTATTCAGATCACTTCTGATGGCTGCTGATGACATTTTTCTGTCTTGAAGTCTTTTAGTCTTCTGTCATCAATAGATGTGGTGCACCTTTTTCGGCCTTTTCCTTCTTTGTTTTTTATTGAATTTGTCTTCTGATATTGTAAACAAAACTTTCGGACTCCAGATGTAGTCACTGAACCACCCACCTGTCTTGCGATTTCAACATAGGAAAGACCACTTTCTCGTAACACAATAATACTACATCTCTTTCTAGGTGTCCAATCTACTCTTTTATTTGATGTCGTTGCTTCTTGACTAAATATTAAAAATTTTTACAAAAATTCCTACTTGTAATTGCAGTGTATAAGAAACAGGTCCTCCTTCTACAGAACAAAGCGAAATAATGAATTGTTTCAAGTGTAAACATGATGTCAGCTTCTACTGGCAGTTACTAACATTTGATTGGTTCTCAGAACAAGAACAGTGATTGGCCAGGAAAGCTAGACATTACAAACCACTTCATAACTGTGTTTTTACTTCCTTGTACGAAGTAAAAAGGAAGTATTGAAAACGCGAAAAGCTTCAGGCAGGATATTTCAATGAAAATATCCACTTTGACCGCTTTCAAATGCAATTTAACGATGTTTTTGCGTGATATCTATACGTAAGGACAGAATAAAAGACTCTTTTCCTCCAAAAAAACTAAAAAACTACTTTAAAATTAATTCTGAAGAGAATTTTTTGTGGCGTCTGTACGAACGTATGTACGTACGTGCATGCGTACGTACGTATCTTGCTTAACTCAAAAACGAGTAGCCTCAGAAAATTGAAATTTTGTATATAAGACTACTATAACATGTAGATGTGCACCTCATATTTTAGTTTCAATCGGCCGCTCCAAACGTATATAAATATATTTATAAATATATCCACCCTGTTACCCGGCTCAGTGATCTCAGTTTCTTTACTCTTATATGTTTGTTAATTGTACATTTTTTGCTTTAAAAATGATTGAATTATGTTGTTTTTATCTTCCGGTTAAAGTTTTTATGCCTTTCGTAATTCTGGAAGCAATATTTGTACAATTATCAACAATTTAAAAGCTGTTTAAGTGCAGTTAAGTTTTAAATAACATGGCGGACATATTTGTTTACATGTGAAACAGCAGAATATTTTGAGTTTTTATGTATTTTTGCCTTGTCGCGAAGTGAAAACTGAATTAATTGAATGAGAAATACTCAATCGTCTGTGAAAAACTGTTTCTTTTTTTTTTCGTTTGCTTAATTTCTTTTACACATCATTCTAGCTTTGTTATAGTATTTGAACAGAACATGTGGCAACAATTAGGTAATTCTATTCTTTAAATGATATAAATTTTGTGCATTCTGAGTTATAATATGAACGAAATATAATACTGTTAAGTAAACCTAGCGCCAGAGTGTCGCTATGGTAAACAAAGTGAATTTTAAAGAATGCATTTATTCTATTGTGGTTTATGCGCTGTCGGCGAAGTAGGTTTAATTCAATCTAATAAGTTTAAATGAAATGCAAGAAAAATGCATATAATTTAATATTCCATACAAGGAAGTCATGTGGTGTATACATCAGATTTTTTATTCATATTAAAGTACATATAACTTTTTTTGTATTGCAAATAATTGAATTTTGTGTTTTGTATTGAATTCAGTAATAAATTCTCTTTAAAATGATATATACAAGTTTGCATTTTGTGAAACGTAACATTTTCTATAAGCATACAAAATTCAAAAACATAAAAATTTCCAAAAGTGTCCACCACTGTATATATACAGTTTGGTCACATAAAAGATTCATAAAATTTCCAGATTTTTTAATTTTAATATAATAAGGCTATTTAAAAGGAAAGATCTAAGCAAATAAGCCATGAACCATACAGCAGCTTAAGACAAATATTAAATGATCAATTCAAAAGTTAGGGCCTGGAATTCTAACAACAGTCATGTACAACTCCCAGCCTAGAGAAGGTCCAATTCATGTTGACAATGGCCACCATTTGTCAGATGTCACTTTTAAAAACATAAATGCACAACATACTTTCATAAATTGTATTTAACGTTAACAACAGGGGGGGGGGCAATCTGATGTGTACACCACATGACTTCTTTGTATGGAATATTAAATTATACGCATTTTTCTTGCATTTCTTTTAAACTTACTGGATTGAATTAAATCTACTTCATCGATAGCGCATAAACCAAAATAGAATAAATGTACTCTTTAAAATTCACTGTATTTGTTTATCATAGTGACACTCTGATGCTAGATTCATTTCACAGCATTATATGTCATTCATTTTATAACTCGGAATGCATAAAATTTATATCATCTGAAGAACTATCTAATCGTTGCCACATGCTCCATTCAAATACTATAATTAATCTAAAATGCTGTGTAAAAGAAATTAAACAAACAAAACAAAAAAACAACAGTTTTTCACAGACAATTAAGTATTTCTCATTCTAGTTCTCACTTCGCGACAATGCAAAAATACATAAAAATTCAAAATATCTATATTAAAAATTATGAAGTAAATCTTAAACACTTATTTCCTCAAATAAATTCCAGAATGGATTAAGCATAATCAAATTCGCAATAATAAATGAGCGCATTATCTTTGTAGTGAAGCTTAGTTTTTCTAAATTGCCAACAAATGTACTATTCTGCTAAGTTTCAAATGTAAACAAACATGGCCGCTATGGTAATCAAAAAGTAGGCTTAGCCTCACTTAAAAAACTTTTCTATTGTTGATAATTCCACAATTATTGCTCGCAGGTTAACTAAAGGCAAAAAAAATCTTAACCAGAACAACATAATTCAATCATTTTTAAATCAAAAAATGCACAATTTACAAACACATAAGAATAAAAAAACTGAGCTCAGAGCTGAGTAACAAAATGGATATTATATATTTTATATACTTTTGATGTGGCTGATTGCAACCAAAATATGAGGTGCACATCTACATGTTATAGCAGGCCTACATACAAAATTTCAATGTTCTGAGGCTACTCGTTTTTGAGTTATGCGAGATATGTACTTACGTATGCACAGATGCCATGAAAAATTCTCTTCAGAATTCATTTTGAATCAGTTTTATTATTTTTTTGGGGGGGAAGAATCCTTTATTCTGTCCTTACGTTCAGATGTCACGCAAAAATATCGTTAAATTGCATTCGATAGCCAACAAAATGGATATTTCCTTTGAAATATGATACCCAAAATTTTTCACGATTACAATACTTCTTTTTACTTCGTACAAGGAAGTAAAAAGAAAAAAAAAAGTAATTTATTATTTAAATTATAACATTAATTATGAGCCACATAGAGTTCAACGCAATCTACACTTTTCTCACCTACTGTGATTAAGTTTATATTTTTTAAGTTTTACAATTTTTTTACTTTCATTATTCATTTAGATTTAACAATACTGAATGAATATAATTCAATTTGAATTCATTTTAGCACTGCATTTTCATGCTTTAAACTAACACTTTTAATTTTTTCCAACATTTTCAATTATGTGGCCAATGAATTCAAAAGTAGCTGAATATAATTTTTAAATTCCTTCAAAACGTAAGACTAAAAGTAAGCAGAAGAAAGCAAGTGTTTGGAAGGCACATCACAGCACAAATAAATGAAAAGCTGAGGCCTGATTTTTTTTATTATTTGAAATTTGAGCATTTAACTACAAAAGTGTAAACAAAAGTGTAAAACTACAAAAGAAATTATGTGGCCAATGAATTCAAAAGTAGCTGAATATAATTTTTAAATTCCTTCAAAACGTAAGACTAAAAGTAAGCAGAAGAAAGCAGTGTTTGGAAGGCACATCACAGCACAAATAAATGAAAAACTGAGGCCTGATTTTTTTTATTATTTGAAATTTGAGCATTTAACTACAAAAGTGTAAACAAAAGTGTAAAACTACAAAAGAAAATATCATAGTTTAATATTTATTATTCCTTAATTATTTCACTAATGGAAAGGTTTAAAATAAATAATGCTCTAAATTTTATAAAGTTCATTGGTTGAATTTTTGGTATCTCTCTGCAGATCGAGTCTCCTTAGGCAAAGAAAACATACATAAAACCCTAACAAGATTTTTTTTTTTTTTTATTTCAGTTTAAGGAAGAGATCAAAATGGCATGCTTTGGCAAAAAATCATTAAATTTTTTTTGGGGGGATGGACTGTCAGACTTTCTCTTAAACAAATAAAGACCCACTAACCCAGGGTAAAATAAAATAAAATAAATAAATAAACCTACCAGCCAGTGGATCTCTGTTTAGGCCCAATTTACTAATGATATATTTCGGAATATCAGTTGTTACACCTTGCTGAACTTTTGCATGACCTTCTGCAGCTTCTAACAAACGATAAAATTCTTCAGGATCAAATTCCTATATAAATACAAAATAGATTTTACAGCATATGTAAAATGTTCTGCAACAACAATTATTGAGATAACATACCATAAAATGTTCCGATAAAACATGTATAAAATATTTTAAAATAATGTTAATACTACTGATCAAGTATCATATTTTTACACTACAGTATATGCTTGAACATACTTAACTGCATAAACTAACTGAACAGGTTGTCTCTTGGGCCTTCACTAATTATTTTTCTAATTTTGCTGTGCATAGAAAAAAAGGGAGTTCCTGGAATTTTTGAGAAATCATTTAAAATGTGCCAGTGTTTGGGGGACTTAACACTGACATATTTTAAATGATTTCACTTTCTGAGCAGGTGAAAACTCTTTTATTATTATTATTATTAAAAAAATTCCAATAATATCTATACTGAACTGCATACATAACAACATATTAATTAACTAAACATAATTCAAGAATGTAAAGAAAATAATATCTATACTGAACTGCATACATAACAACATAATAAATTGATTAAACATAATTCAAGAATTTAAAGAAAATAACATAAAATGCACAAAAAATACACCTGAAATCACAAAAAAAGAAGGTGAAGTAATAAATATAATCTACTTCCAATTAAACTTGTCGCATTTTAAGGTCATTGCTCCAAAAACATCACATAGGATATTGTCTGATCTTTACAATATGGTAACTGGTAGTTTGGCGACATTTTGGAGGCGATAAAGGTTACTACTTGGGACTTTGGTAATAATGTGAGCAGTACTCAGTTCCGATTACGCATTATTTTGTGTGAGGGAAATGAGAGATCATGTGATATGTCATGTGATATTAATGGACGAATTACGGTTCTTTAATCGGAAAAGGAGGGAAATCGGGAAAAAAATCTGGAAATTTTGTATTTGCCTTTATTCTGTGTTGTGTGAAACAGTGTTTGTTAATTTTTGGATCCCATGGCCCTAACTAAAGTGAATTCGAAATGGGTATTTAGTGGGATTGAAAGGCATAGTAATAAGTGTTTCTTTAAGGGTGTGCGAGATAGAAGTAAAGATGTTGTATTAAGTTATTTATTTTACCTGGTACCTTGGTGTGAACTATAAGTATGATTTTAAAGATCGTGAAACAGAAATAAGAAAAGTTTATCGGACACGTAATCAAGATTCTGAAGAAGAATAGGTAAGTTAGTATTTTTAATTATTTGAGGATATTATTTTTATGCATTGTTCTAAATGTAAGGTGGAAGTAAAGTAATTTGCGTAAACGTGCATGGAAATAATTTAAATATTTGACACTAAGTATTTGTAATCATTTGTAATGAAGTAAAAGTATGAATTAGTTAGTGAGGTTTGTAATATAATAGATAATGTAGAGGTAAAAGTTTTTGGATATTTTATTTATTTTATACGGGGAAATGTTCATATTTGGAAAGGGTATGTACTTTTTCGCGATCAGGTAATTTCATATATGTTCTTTTTACCGGGTTTAAAAATTCAGAAAATTGTTATGCATTTTCATGAAATTTTTCTAATTTATGAGAAAAAAGCAGTGTACATGGATATAGTGAAGAGTGTGCGCAATGCCATTTTTGTGCAATTCTGGGATGTTTTTTTAAGTAAAAATAAGTCGACGTGTACATGGTTTAGTGATATTTTAATTAAATGATAGTTATTTTGTGAATTTTATGTTTGTAGGAATTTGGTATACGTTTAAGTTGAAGTAAACGTGCATGGAAATAATTTAAATATTTGACACTAAGTATTTGTAATGCTTGCGGTATGAATTCGTTGGTGACGTGTATAATATAATAGATGATTTAGAGGTAAAAGTTTTTGGATATTTTATTTATTTTATATGTGGAAATGTTCATATTTGGAAAGGGTATAAACTTTTTCGCGATCAGGTAATTTCATATATGTTCTTTTTACCGGGTTTAAAGATTCAGAAAATTGTCATGTATTTTCGTGAAATTTTTCTATTTTATGAGAAAAAAGCAGTGTACATGGATATAGTGAAGAGTGTGTGCAATGCCATTTTTGTGTAATTCTGGGATGTTTTTTTAAGTAAAAATAAGTCGGCGTGTACATGGTTTATGTGTATGTAATATTTTGAAAACAGGGTTGCCACTCAAACAGGAGAATGAAATTCCCTGACTTTTCCAGGTTTTCCAGGTGTGTTTCAAGAAAATTCCAGTCTATCCGCGTAATGTACGTTGGCTGTGCTAAGAGGTAAATTAATTATGGTATTACTTGTATTGTGTAGCAAATTCACTTAATTATTCAATAAATCCCAGAGGACATTTTTTCTTAATTATTCTTGGTATACTTTGTTTGATAATTTTGTTTAGTTTTCCACTTAAGAAACTTAAAAAAATTTAAGATATATATATTGGATAACAAATGTATGTTTTATTTAATTATTACTCATGATCATCACCAATTCAACACGAGGCTAATCCGCTCCTTATAAATCACAACGCAATGCTAAATAGTTAGGTTAGATTTTAGGTAAATTTAATTTGCGTGAGGTATGTTCTTCAAAGGCACCTTAACACTTGAAAACACAAATATAATTATAATAGTTGTTGTTTTCTCCACTGAAGATTGAGATTAGAAACTTCCCATTCTGGAATAAAATAAGGCTTTTTTTGCAGACATTCTGCAGCTAAACGAAAGAAAGAAATCTATTTTAATAAATTGAGGTATTTTATATTTATTTTGCAGCATACATAAGGAAAAAATATGTGCATTAAATTTCGTGATGGTATGTCATCATACTGCTATAATTAATTTCAGAATTATGCCAGAGAAAATTTCCTGAAATTTGGAAATATTATTTACTAATAATAAATAAATTTAGAGGGAAGAAGCAACATTAAATTATATGAATAACATAAAAATAATTACTTAAAAATTGAATTAGAATAATCAATGATATTTTAGCGAATATAGTTATATTACATGGCTAGCCTAGATGACTGATTACTATTTTTTTATTTTACTGCAAAATGGCAAGGTATTTATTAAAAAGGAAAAAAAAAAAAAAAAGTTTAAAAAGATTTTGCGGTAAAATTCTAGTATACGGTAAGGCTTTGGCACGATTTTGAAAATTGTCGCCAAGACCAAAATGACCTGTTTACTGCGCATCAAGATGTCGCCAAATCCCATTATTATTCTAACCAAAGAACGTCTATGTAAAGAAGAAAAGATTCTATACAAGTAAAATGCTATTACGCCGCTAGAATGCGGAGGGAAAATTTGCCAAGGGATTTGGCAACGGAACCTGGCTGCCAGAATTTTCCTCTCCGCGTTGTGTACAGGAAATTGAGAAACACGTGTTAAGAAGAAACGCTCTTTGACAAAAAGAAAACTATGAAAATCCGTTTTTAAATTATTGCGAAAAATCCAAGAAGAAACGTTTTATCAAAGGATGTTTCTTCTTGGATTTTTCGCAATAATTTTAAAAAGGATTTTCGTAGTTTTTTTTTTTTTTTTTTTTTTTTCCTCTGAAAATAACTAATCCATGAATTAATTTACTTGCGCCAAAAAATATTTTCTTTTCCTTTAGAGTTTAACCACTTGCGCTAAGACTAAACTTCATGTTTGCGGTGCCGTGCGCTACAATATAACAAGCCGTAAAGTGTCTCATTTACGCCGCTCCGCATCTGCGAGTGCAATCCAGAGCTGTAACTCGAGAAATAAACAATCTCGTTGTTAGGCGACGTGTGCACCACGTTATTTTCATTTTTGCGATAAATGCCTATCGACGTGGTGTTCACGTCGCTCGCGGTTTGAGACAAAAGCATCTTGACGTGCGTGGCACGTCTTTTTAGCACAAGTGGTTAAAGAAATTTTAAACGATATTCATTTTACGAACTCTTGATAACGTGACCTTTGAACTTCGACACCGGTTCAAGATATATCAGACTTGCACAGCTGTTTTCCCTCTATGATGGAACGGAGCCACAGCCACGTCTGTTGCAGAGAGGTTTTCCTTCTTTACAATACATATTCTTTGATTGTAACCTCCATGGTACCGTATACTAGGATTAAACCCATTTTGTTTTATACGAGAACAGGTACATTCTTTAGTTCATGCACTGCACATGCGATTCTCGAGAATATTGGAAACCAAAAGTTCCGGGAAAGTTGCTTTGCCTTTCTAAAAGACAATCAAATTGGAGCTGCGAAAATTGGCTCTATGCCGGCTACCCGAATGACACTCACGTGATACATAATTCGCCAAAAAAGTTACCTCTTCCGACGTCGGCGCAAAAATCGTTTTTTTTTTTTGGCGGGATCCTTGTATGAACTTCCCTGACTTTTCCAGATTTTGACAAAAATACTTAAATTCCCTGACTTTTTCCTGAATATTTTGGTCAATTTTCGAATTCCCTGACTTTTCCCGGTTTTCCAGGTAGTGTGGCAACCCTGTGAAAATCGCGTAAGGAGTATGGTATTGTGCACTTTTTCCCAATTTTGCAGTGAATATTTGTCATGATGAAGCAGTTTTGTTAGATAAAATTACTAGCATAAGTGTAATTCGGCTAGTAGATTGTTGAAAGAAGTGTTCAGTAGATAAAAAGAAAAGAAACATGTCTTTACTTCGTGAAGACAAAATGGCGGCGGGAAAAAAAAATAGAGGGTTGCTGTAGAAGAGTTGGTCGCCAAATTTTCGCCAAAAAATCGCCAAGTTACCATAATGTAAAGATCAACCAGGATATGTTTCAGTTTTGCTCTGTGATCCCATTATACTATACATTATATGACTCTTGGCCAACCATACCATATTTGATATGCTCAAATGGAATGTTCTACTTCAAATTTTAAATGCACTTATTATATCAGAATGTTATGAAACTACTGAATGTCTTACGTTGTATTACTTGATATTTTGCTCTGGAAATGTAAAGTGTGTGATATTTACAATGAGCATTCAAAGTTTAGAAATGTTTTGCACCCTGCAGTTTTGAACAAAAGTATGACAATAAGATATAAAATACACTGCTATTTCAATTCTTAAGCTTCCTATTTCACTGATGCATGGAAATTACTGAGGTATGTAAATAAAACCATTATTACTAATACTGCCATCTGAATTTATCTTACATTTTCTGCTTTAAACGTAAATATTAGGATTTTCTGCTTATATTATAAAAAAGAAATTAATAATGTATGCAAGAGTCCAAATGTTTCAATAAAAGGCAGATTTTATAAGAATTATTTAACATGAGTTTTTAATTGCAAAAAGCAGCAAGAGAGGTTCATTCATTGGTGCCAAGTTAAATAAGCCCTGTCAAAAAAAAAAAAAAAAAAAAAAAAAAAAAAAAAAAAAATACACCTGATTCTTGCAGAATGATGAGGAAATTACTTTTACAAACCATTCAGCATAAGAAAAAAAAAGTCTCTGAAAAATACAAAAAGATAAGGAAAAAAAAAAAAAAAAAAACTTGGAGTAACAGTTCAATGTGCTCTTTTTGTCTGGAATATTAGTTTGATTTATGTACCTAATAAATAGACTTATTCTCTAGATAAAATGATAGGTAATTTGCTAAGAGTACTTTTCTGTTGATTATAATGCAGATCATTCCTCTTCTCTGAGTTTTCTACTTGCCTCAGATTAACTGTGATTTTAAATTAGCTATGGATATCATCTGAGATATTACCCTCATAAAATTAAGAATTGATAGTAAATAAAAATTAAAAAAAAATAATAAAAAAAATACATAATAAAAAATTTAATGAAAAAATAAATTTCAAAAAGGTCTATTCAAACAGCTAGTATTCTCTTTGTTTCATCAAAACATAAACTTACCAAACACTCCAAAAGGCGAGCAGGACGGGAAATCATGACTAGAAGTTTCTTGATCAAAACTTTTAAATACTGAGCAGCTTCAGGAGACTTTTCTTGGCACTAAAATATATATATAAACTCACCATATTAAAATATATAATAAAAATTGCATATAAATTTATTAACCTTAACAACGCATCACAAAAAAAATTATATTGATAGCAACATAATTTTAATAACATGATATTCAATAATTACTAGTCACATTTCAATATAATTATCATGAATACGATGCTAGGTTAAAAATTATTATTCAAGTAAATATGATTATCAGAATTTAAAAAATTTTCTTGATTTCAGTATCTTCATATCAATATTGAGTTTTAGTAAAAAGATGGCTTGCAAAACTATTTTGTGTGTGTGTGTGTCTTTTTATTATTTGTTTTTTGCATGTTAATTTTTTGAATTAAATATGTTCTTCACACTCACTGCACATACAATTCAATTCAACAGCAAAATCACAAAATAGTTAAAAATAACATATCTGTAGAATTTCATAATGTAACATAATGAATTTTACATCTGAAAAAAAATAGGTTTTATAATAACTGCACAATGAATGAAAATATCTTATTCATAATATTTCTTATAGCATCTACGAGCAAAACAATGGGTTAATGACTGTGTTACCACACTGGTGTCACATGCAAAGTGATAGACAAAAGTCAGTATTATTAAGCTGATGTCACATGCAAATTAGAAGATAAAGGTCAATGTTAGCAAACTGGTGTTGTATTGATTAAATATTGGTGCTTGGACAAAGCCAGCAGCACATCATCACTTGTATATCAGACTTTACAATTTCTAATTTTACTCAATAATGTATTAAGTGAAATTAAATCCAATGATAATAGCAAGGTAAGATGGAATTTTTTTTAAATAAATGACAGCATTGAAGATGTATCTAATGTTCCTACTTAATTTGAGTATTCAAAGAATAACTTTAAATGTTCAAATAAGATTTAAGTGGTGCAGAGTTTTTATACTGCTCTATAATGCATGTTAAGAAAAAAATCCAGAAAACTTGCCATTACCAAGCAAATACAGAGCAATCAGATGACGATAATGATACCAGCTGCAGACAAAAAAAAAAGTAAAAATCTGAAAGGGTTCAGATTTTAATAGTTACCCAAAAGGCTTTGTTAAGGTTTTTTATGCTGTCTCTTAGCTCGCAGTCTACCAGTCTACTGTTGCACTTACTTATGCTAACCCATTTCTTTTTGGCTTTTTAGCTTTAGTACTAAGGATAATTTTCTTCATACTTGTGTCATATACAATTCAACAAGAAAATTGCAATAATTTTAAAAGCAACACAGTATGTTTAGAATTCCCAATGCAGTATATGTTTATAAAAAAATACAGTATATGTTTAGAATTCCCAATGCAGGGTTAAATGTTGGCATACATTTTTTTTTCAGTCTTTTTCTCAGTTCATCATATCAATATTCAATTTTAGTAAGATAGCTTGCAAAACTATTTTTTGTGGGGGGGGGAGTCTTTTTATCAGAATTTTGAGTGTCAAATTTATGAATTAAATATTGATTTTAACAAACATTCTCTATTCTTAAAAAGCAAATTAAAAAACAATTATGAATTAAATATGATATTCTTATTCAATTCAACTGTAAAATCACAAAATAGTTAAAAATCACATATCTATAGAATTTCTGATAGATAGTCTCATGCACTGAAGATAAAAATGTTTTATTCGATACAGTGTTGCCATTGGTTGCTTTCAGATGTTGATTTTGTTAATAAAAAATTCATTAAAGTTTAACAAAATATGAAATACGAAATTCAAAATTCAGGTTACGTTAATCAAAACTAGATGGCTCTAGATATTGTTCTTTTTTCACAGTGCAAGGAACATACATACATACATACATACATGCATATTTCATTATTTAATTTCCTACAGCGTGATAATATTTAGTGGCAGCGTTTTAAAAAGTGATTTGACGTTTATAGCGGAAGACACAGAATCCCGTTCTGAGAATAATAGTCCTTTTGGGCTAAAAAACTAAGCAAGTGGATGTCAAAGTATTAAGATACTTTTAAACAGGAAATTGCATTTATGCTTACTCTAAGTTTTTAATACTGTACAGGAAAACATATATACCTCAACCAGAAGTTTTTCTAGGTTTTCTGACATCTCAAAAAAATAGTGAGAGGTGATTAGTTGATTCTGTGACTGTGAAAGACAATCTTGAGCCATGTGGATAACCTGATGATGAACAAAGCGAGCAACAGCATCCAGAGATTCACTGGGATCATAGTTCATATATTCATTTAAAAACTGTTGCAATTTCTCTTCCATTTGTTGTGTTGCCTAGAATTAAAAAACAACAGGATATTATTTTTTTAAAATATAATAATAATGGAAATAAAGACAAAATGTATGCCCTTTCAGTATTACTTAAGTATCTGATTCTGAACTCAAGTGCTCAACTCAAGTGTCTGAACTCGGTAATCTGTTTTAATTTAAAATGTACAAAATACTTCTAACATATACACCATATACTTTATACAAATACAAACATATACAAAATATTTCTTTATTTATATGTAAGAAGGCAAAGGAATTGACTTTTTGATAAAATTCTTTCAAAAAAATCTCAACTATAAAAATTTAATAGAAAGATATTTTCTTTTTATAATTAGTTCGGTATTTCCCACCTAGAATAATTAGAATATGGTTTAAAAATTTCTATTTATTTGAATTATTTTTAACTTATGCTTTGAAATCACATAACTTTCAATGACTTATTTTTAACTTATGTTTTGAAATCACCTGCAATAATATAAATTCTAATACTGCTATTCTTTGCTATTCTTTCAAAGCTTTTCATTCAAATCTTAGATCACAATCTGCCAGCAAAGATGCTGAAGATATCTGGGTGAAGGCAGCATTACTGGACCAAGAATTAGTAAAGGAAAATTGAGGGGAAATGGACAATAAGAACATGCTTGGAAAATTAGATTGCATAACCATTTTTATTTAATAATAGACATTTGATTATATACAAATATAGCCACACATCTTTACAAGAATCATATAAATTGCATCAATGAACCTTTATCGCAGGTTGTGGACTAAGGAGCTTGAACAGTTTTACATAATTTTTTGCAGGTATGCTAAGAAACACATCTACTTTAAGATGGTGGTAAAAATTTCATACGTCATAATTCAAAATGTTTTTCAAAAAATTTATAAAAATTATTTAAAAATACAAATTTTGAAAATAAATCAAAAAATTGGGCAAATTTTATTTGGAATGAATCTAAATTTCGAAATGTGAAAGGAAGAATCGAATAAGCTAATGAAAAAGAGCTATTATACCAGAAAATGTAAGACTTTCTGCAAAATACCCTATGTTAGGACAATGCTGTATATAACTCTAATATATAACCTAAGTCGCGCTTTCGAGACATGGAAAACACAAGTTAAATTTTGACAATTGGTCCAGTAGAATGGAAGATATAGAACTGGTTTCCCCCCCTTGTGCAAGGTGTCCATATCATACAGAAAATCTCAGTCCCTTTTGTCAGGTTCACTATAGTAAATGCTTTGAGAAGACTTTATTTGTTAACATTTTGTTTCCATACTGCACAACAAACTGTTAAGTATTAATATGATGAACTGCAGCCATAAGAGGGTACTAAGTAAAACTTCAAGAAAGTGCCAAAGGAAAAAAGAAAACCTGAAAAGGGAAGGGTAAACTAAAAAGATTGGGAAACCAGGAGTTAGACAACCCATTCATTCTCTCTTCCATGTGGGAACGGCATAAAAACAGCTATAAAAACACCATTCCTGGAAATCAGATCCAAGAAGAGATTGATAAAAATTGGAGAATATTATTTTACATTCTGTGAGAATACCTATCTCTCCTTCACTAGAAAATGTTAAACAGCATTAAAATTTCCCCACTTGCTTCCCGTCTTTACCTTCCAGTGATAGTTACAATGGGATACAATGAATATGGACGACAAACTCTACTAGTGTCTCCTTACTTCGAGTTTTTTAAAAATTTATTCTCATATGCTGTTACGAGTAATACGAATACACAGATTTAAATTACGCAGCTTACAAGAAATTTTCTTTTACCCCATAGTCTAAGGGATAAGTAGAAAAGCAAAATATGGAAATGTATCATGTGAAATAACACTTTGAAAAAGAAATGAAAAATTGAATAAAATAAATGCACAAAATCTTCTCAATCAAGAAATATATAATCAATCAAAAACTATAAAAAGATATTCTTACATAATATGTAGAATCTGACATTTAACATAAATGTTTTTATATTTAGGGTTTTTAACAGAAAACTACCAAAAAAGGGCATTTTTCTACATTCTTCAATCCTAAGAAATAACAAAAAAATTCTCCTTTTTAAATGCATTATTCCAGCATGCAACACAAAAGATAAAACAAAATGCAAGATTATAAAGCATTAAAATTTAAATAATGCTAAAAATTATTTTTGCATAAAAATGGCATTAAAAATTTATTAATTATGAACAAATCGTATGGAAAGTATATGCATTAATTTGATTTAAAAATATCTGCTACAGTACAAAGTCCGAGATCCGGACGTCCAATATCCGGAATGATCTATGCGGACCTCAAAAGCCTCCCAACAACCTTTTTCTTTCTTTTCCTGTGACCCATGCGCATTTGATTTTGTTCCCTGTGATTTTTAATTTCACTTCGGCATTAAATAAAATACCTCGTTATTCAGGAAACAATCATTTTAGTATAAATTTGTGTGATCAGTAATTTGGCTCTGTAGCTGCATATCTGTTTGGCATACATCTGAAACCTAAACATTCTACATTGAAACATCGCTGATTTTACACTACTAGTATTTTATATCCTTAACGCCAAACTGACAAATTATTATTATATTTAGCTTTCATCATCGCATGTTTATCAACAAATGATTACCTTGAGTAATGACTCATGGAGCCATGCCTAAATATAATTAATAACAAAACATATGATAACCTTTTATGTTCCTATTATGCTTGGCAAAGATTACAGATTTAAGTTAAATGCGCTAAAAATTGACAAGGAAAAATTTAACAAAAATTTCTTTTCATATGCTAAAAACAGATTTTGTTTATGATACTCATAGGCCAAAAGATTATATTTAGTGCTATTTGAATAAAGACTAACTTATTTGTTATTCACATAAACACAGAACAGAGGGTATGGCCACAACAAGTGGAAGAATTTAGGAAAGAAAATTTTTTTGAATTTAAAGAAGCACCGAGTAACAAAAAGTAAGGGATAACAAAATTTTTACAATTTAGGGAATGCACTAGGATCCCAAATTTACAGGCAGCAAGAATTTAGGTTAGGCACTTGGTAGCAGAATTTAGGACCCCCAGAGACTGCACCAAGTGATAAGGTATCTAGCTCTGGCCCTCAATAAGGCTTACGTATATGTGAGAATTTAGTTATTCATGACTCAGATAAGCCTTAAAGCATATGCAAGAAATACACGTAAGTATAATAAATAATTAAATTAATATACTTCAGGCTTCAGTGTGCGATAGAAGCAAGACAATATTTAGCAGAAGAAGTCTTTCATCACCAATATCATGATACATAGCCAATAATGTGTAGCAAACGCTATTAAGCTAGGCTAAAATTATACTTTACTGATTCCAAGGAATTTCAGTTAATATAGGAGATTGCCCTGTTGCTTAACTTTCTGATTTGATCCAGCTTAATAATTTTTGCAGGATTTATTATAATAGCAGTTTTATGAAAATTAATGTTTTGAACTCTGGATTATATCAAAAAGTGTTTCTAATTCTAAAGCTGTAAATGGATTTATAATGCAAAAACATATTTCAATGTCCATTAAACAAAATGTGGAAAAGCTACATAAAGTGGATAAAGGTATATCAGTCTCCAAATTATGCCTGGAGTATGGCACTGGAAAATCAAGTGTATATGACATAAGAAAACAGATATAGGAAATTTTTTTAATTCTTTGTGATTTCCACGCTCAACTCGCAATGAATAACAGAAAAAATATTCGTTATGTCAGAAGTGACAATCATGGCAAAGTGATGATTCAATAGGTCAGACAGGACCACAGCAAGTGCGTGCCATTGACAATTCCAATGCTAATAGTTCAAGCCAAAATATTTCATGAATAAATGAACTTAAAAATTGAGAGCACATATTCAACAGGCTGGCTAACCAAATTTAAAGTCACCATGGTATAAGACAATTAAAAATTTCAGGTGAAAAACCTTCAGCTGATACTGAAGCTGCTGAACTATTTGCAGATGAATTCAATGAACTCATTAATATTAAAAAGTTATCTCCAGAACAAATTTACAATGCTTGTTTGAAATTAGATCAATTTCTTTACTTATTTAATAACTTCGGACGAATGGTAATATATTTAGTAGAGAAAACCTTTTTAATTAACAATGAACTATTTTATTTAGCATTCTAAACATATCAAAAGAATAACATCCCATGCGTTATCACGCTCAAAGCATATGTAAACAAAAACATCACTGTTGCCACAAAACATCTACATTATAATGAACATATTAAATTATTATGTATTAACTGAGTTCGTGCACGTACCTGAACATCCTGCAACCTTGCAATTTTAGGAAATTGCAACATATTCTCTACTCAGTTCAGAGATTCAGTCGATGAGGAACTTTTACTTGTCTTCCGACCATAGTGGTTATGGGTCTGCCTATTGTAGGGGACTCATTCAGAGGCTCTGATGTATCAATCTGACCATCCAGAGCTGTTGGTAGTTGGGGGGGGGGAACTTCTAAGATCTGCATCTTGATCTGGATTTAACGAGACTTGAGGCTGAGGTAGCTCTGAGGGATGAGTCACTTCTAAAGGATACAGGTTTTGGACGGGTCTTATTTTTTTCTCCGTCAGCCGTTTTTACTTTTGTTACTCTTACATGACCATCTGCACCTGGAAATACTTGGACAACAAGTCACAGTGGCCAGTTGATGCGCTTTTCTGGAGTTCCAATCAGAACCACATCACCCACCTCTAAAGTGTCTCCTTTTCGTTCTCTTCTATGGACTAGCATGGCTAGGTAGTCATTTCTGAATCTCGAGCGTAAAGCAATCCAAAGATTTTGTAAATACCGCAAGCGACGTTTTAAACTTTTGCTATCCTCTGTGAGACTGACAAAAGAGATCATTTCGTGTGGGCACTCTCCAAAAATGTTAAAGGGGTTAAATTGCAATAGATTTCATCATTCTCGGTGTCCCATGAGAGTCCCAGAATTGGAATGACCTTCTGATAGGAAGTCATGCTTCTATCTTTGAATGGTGCAGCAGTCCACCCTCTAAGGTCAAAACCTCCTGAAGACATTAGAGTTTGGGACTCTTCTTTGAACTTGACTACTTCTTCTTCAGTTTCGAAACTAGCTATACAATTGTCAACATAAAAGGATTTCTTCAATCTAAGTGCCGTTCCTCTTAAATCTTGTGGAGCATTATCCAAATGGTAAGAAATCGTTGCTCCCAACAGGAATGGACTCGAAGAAATGCCAAACACGACACGACAGTGTCTGTAGGTAATAATCTCGGTTTTGTTTGAATCTTTCCACCACAGGAATTTCAAAAAGTCTCTGTCTCTGACACACAAACTGATTTGTAAGAAAGCTTTCCTTATATCGGCAGTAACACCAATTGCATATTTCCGGAATTGTATCAAAAGTTTTGGAAGCATTTCTATTAAATTCGGCCCCCTTTTTGAGGCAAGCATTCAAGGAATTCCCACTTTCATCCTTCAATGATGCATCAAATATAGGTCACACTTTCGTAGTCAGACTGGAATCCTTGATTACTGCTTGATGAGATAAATAGTGACCAGTATCACTATTATTCGGAGCTATTTCAATTATACCTTCCTCATGCCAGCCTTTAATAATACCATCATATTCTTCGAAAAATCCCATCTTCTGCAGTCTTCGTGTATTGGCGAAAAGTCTTTTTTCCGCTTTATCTTTATTATCTTCAAGAATCCGATGACTATCCTTCCAAGGCAAACAGACGTCACACCTATTGCCCTTGATTACTTTAATGTTCTCTAGGAAAAATTTGATCGTTTCATTGTCTAAATTCTCCTTAGTATTGACTTCCGCCGGATCTTTTATGCTAATTGTCTCTAAATTCCATAGTTCTGCGAGATCCAAATAACAAAAGTCCGACGGTACCAAGCAAGGTCTTATGATTTTGCACTGGGCCTTGTAGGGTCCAACCCAATTTTTTTTCAATGGCAATAAGGTTTTTGTCAATTGGAATGATATTATTCGTCATCAACTGTCCGGAATAGTCGGCTCCTATTAACAATCCCATATCTGGTATATCTCTTCCAGAATCACTGATTTTGATTTTATGTTCTCGAAGTGAGGAACATATATGTTTGAGTTTCACTCTAAGAATGTATCCACAAATTTTGTCTTTATCTAAAACCGATAATTCGTATTTGAATTTATTTTCCGTTCCTTGTATTTCGATATCAAAAATACCATGGACCTGAGATTCAGTTTCAACTCCACCAAACAAATTGTGGCTCAAAGTCTCTTGATCTAATGGGACTAAATCTAGTCTCTTTATCATGTCTTTCCGTAAGTAAGATCTTTGTGACCCAGTGTCAAAAAGAGTTCTCACAAGCTCCTTTTTTCCATTATGGACAATCTTCACCATAATAGTTTGGAGAAGAGTTGTTTGCAGTTTTTGGTTAGACAATAAAGTCTCACTTGTTTCATTAGCTGCTTTAGGTGCTTCCTTTTTTGAACTTCTAGAACCTTTTAGTTCTCTGCACATCACAGTTACATTATGTTTGTTGCAAACTCGGCATTTCACAGAACTTTTACACTTTTCGGCAGCATGCCCAATTTTTAGGCAGTTAAAACAAGCTTTCTTCTTTCTTAGTAAATTTTTCTTATCTTCCAATGAAAGGCTGTGCAGCTTAAAGCACTCATAAGAACTATGTGTTTCCTTGTCACACCAAACACAAAAATTAAGCTGTTTCTTCTTTGAATCTCCTGCATAAATGCAAGCTGCTGTGGCTGGAACTGAGTCCAATTTGTCTGGAGCAGAAAAACTTGTACGGGCCAACTGAAGACGCTCTTCACTTTCAACTTCAATTCAGAGAAAATGCAATAAATTTTCCAAATTTTCAGTGTGTGCCACACTTTCCCTACGCTGGCGAGATTGCTCCCATGCCCTCAGAATTTCTTCAGGTAGTCAAGACTCTACAAGGGGATACAGCATAGCTGCATAAATCTCACTTTTACCCACAACGTCTCCAAAGCTCTGAGTTGCATCTCTAACTTATCATATAAGTTGGATAGAGTCATATTTCCTTTTTTGCTAGTTTGAGCCAAAACCAACTTTAATAATTCGCGAACATAGATTTCTACCAGTAATTCGTCTTGTGCAAATCGAGATTTTAGCTGCTTGATAGCTTCTTTATAATTCGCGCCAGAGGGAGGATAATTATCTATGAGCTCTCTCACTGGAGATCCAACGACCATTGCCTGCAATAGGTATTGAAATTTGTCATCGTCATCTATATTTACATCTTTGTCGATCTTCTTAAACTGTCCCCAAAATCCTAACCAATTTCGGGTCTCTCCATTGAATTTTTGAAGCTCCAACTTTGGTAATTTAAAGTTCCTTTTCGTGGAATTTTCTAAAATTCCAGCACCATTTTGTTTTCTACTTTTGTTTTTAAACTGATATATTTATCACGATATGTTTCATTCGTGTCAAAATCAGCTAAATATTCACTTTCGTTTTGACCTTCCAATAAAAGTTCGGAAATTTGTGACTGAACTTCATCTAATCTGTTGAATTTTCCTTCCAACTGTAAGCTCAATACTTGGAGTTGATTAACTTCCACGTCAGGCTTTAGAATTTCAGCATCTAAAGCATTGGCAGTAATCGTAAATGATTGCCTTAGTGGCTTACGCTTTTCTAATAACATTTCCATGATTTTAAATTCAATATGTCCAATATATTCAAATAATAAAGGATATAATCAAATAAATCATAAACTCACTTGATAAATTCCAATACGAAATCGATGTTTCGTTTTAACCGTTGTTTCATTTTCTTCAAATAGCCATTCGGTCCTGTCAAAGGATGCTAGTTGTTTGAAGTTAGATCAATTTCTTTACTTATTTAATAACTTCGGACGAATGGTAATATATCTAGCAGAGAAAACCTTTTTAATTAACAACGAACTATTTTATTTAGCATTCTAAACATATCAAAAGAATAACATCCCATGCGTTATCACGCTCAAAGCATATGTAAACAAAAACATCACTGTTGCCACAAAACATGTACATTATAATGAACATATTAAATTATTGTGTATTAACCGAGTTCGTGCACGTTCCTGAACAATGCTGATGAAACTGGTCTTTTCTGGCAATATAATACTGCAAAACACCTTGGCAACCTCTAGAGAAAAGGCTTTTTCAACTGGTGGCAAAGATTCCAAAGAACGACTAACAAATTTAGCATGTGCAAATGCTGCAGGAACGCACAAGTGTAAACTTTTCATAATCGGGGAAAATACATAACCTCTAACATTTACAGAAGTACTGATTTTCCCTGTTATATATTGTACAAATAAACAGTCTGGATGACAGAAGCATTAATGAGTACATGGTTTGGAAGTCATTTCATATACGAGGCTCTGCAACATTTGAATTTGATTGATTTACCTGATAACACAAGAAGTGTCTTGAATTTAGATAACTGCATTGCTCATAATTCACTTAAAGTTTTAGTAAAAGATAATGTGTCCATATTATTCTTTCCTCCAAATTGTGCATACATCATTCAGCCTATGGATATCGTAATAAAGTGCATGCTGAAATGCAAATATAAAGTAGCATTTTTAAAGTCCATGTTAAATTTCCTGAATAATGGCAAGTTAAATTTCCTGAATAACGGCAAGACTGCTTAAGAATTTTTAACTATTTGAACATAAAATCTGCTGTGAGGAGCATTGCAAGATAATGGGAGGATGTGCCTCCAGATACATTAAAAAATGTTTGGCATAATTTACAGCCAGCTACCCATGGTGAGGATGATGAAGATGATAGCTGCAAATTCGAAGGTTTCGGGATATCACAAATCAAAGGTGGAATTTTCCAATTAACGGATTTTGTAAAGAAATGTGTGGAGAAGTGATAGTAAATGAAGATGATATAAGTTTTTCATTGTGATGACAATGCCTTAATTATCAATCAATTAACAAAGGGCGAAATCTGTAGTATGGTTTTAAATCCAGAAAATAACGCTACGGATGGTGAAGAAAATGACAGAGAGGTTATTGAAAACAAAACATTTTGACTGACAAGTTAGTCGGAATTTTCGACATAGCAATTACAGGACTTGAAGAAAATGGAACTTCGTAACTGAATTGTCTGTCTATAGAATTAAAGAGAAATTCTTAGCACAAAAAAGTGAAACAACTTAAACTGAAAGAAATGTTTTATAAAGTAAACAAATAAATATTAAGCCTCTTTCTATTTTTTTTTTTTTGATACCTTTTAGATTATAAATGCTTATTTCATAAATCAAGATTTCATATTTTTAATTTTTAATTTCTACATGTCAGCTTACTAGAATTAAATGAACGATCTAAATTCTTCCAAATTCGGAATTGCCAAAGTCCCGACGAGTCCGGATCTCGGACTTTGTACTGTATTTCTATACTATTGTTAAACTGGCATTAAATGAATTTTCTGCAACTCCATAGCTGCTAACCTTGAAATTTGAAAAACCAGAAAATTTCATGCTATGCAGCACAACAATGCAACTTCAAAAACACTCAATTGACAAATTTGAGAATATAAAGCACAGTTGAGATAGTTCAATTAATTATAACATTATTCTGATGTAAAATACATAATTTAATATTTACTTCATTGTTCCAAGTTTCCTTTTATTTTATAATTTTGACTACATGCATTTAGTTCTATAATCTATTTAAAAATTATAGAATTGAAAGCAAATGGTTAAAAAAGTTTTTACATAGTAATTAAATTGACAAAAACCCACGATTTTTTTTACTTTCATTTATCAAACTGATTCTATACATGATAATGAAAATAAAATCAGTAACATATGTGCAACAAATAAACTTAATACTGTATACTATATATAGATTTTAAGCAAAATTAAATACAATATCATCCTGCTAAAAGTTACTAGCAAAACTAAATATAAATATTTACCTACTAAACATTAATTTTAGTGTTCAAAAATTTTAGTGTTCTACAATTCTCTATAATGGATTAAAACAATTCAAATCAGAAAAAAATTTGATGGATTTTTTTGGGGGGGGGGGAACTGAATTTGCACAATTTGAGATTTATTCAGATACGACAATATAATTCATTAGATAATATTATTCATTAGATATAACAATGTTCCCTTTGCCCCCTCCCAAACATCAAAATTGTTTTCACTGCATTTTCCTCCAAAATTACTTACAAACAAGTCTTCCAAACCTGCAACTGTAAGCAATGATAAAAAATGAGATAAATTAAAAGCTGGCAAATCTGGACATCTGCCAAGAGACCAGGACACACATAGCAATTAATATTCATTACTAAGAATGTTCTTCTTATGTGTATAAATTATATACTTTTGAGCATTAAACCTTTTTCTTAAAAAGCTGAATACAAACATTACTACATGTAAATTTCTTCATAATGTATATGCAAATACCTTTGGGAACCTTTCTTTATAAACATTATTCATTGCAACAACTTCACTGTCCACTCCAGGTGAGCGTAATGGGCTAAAAGAAAATTTCAAAAGTCAGATGTAATTGTAAATTAATTAAATGGATATATAACAAGTGCAATGCCTAATTATATACAGTTTTTGTAAAATTTTCTAACAACCTTAGTTTTTACCTTAAATAATTTAATTTTTTTAATACTTTTAGACTGAATCCCATGTTTAAAATCAGATTTTATCACAAAAAGTACATCAGGATTTCTTCATATTAATGAACTATATACACACATTTTTAAATAAATTTTACTTATTCATCCCTCATAAACTTTAAATATTATGAAAACCTACCTATTATTACGGCACTAACTTTAGTACAATTGGAATTTCCATAATTATTTTTATAAATTTTAGAGGATTTTTCTAAAATTTCACAAATATTAGATTTTTTCACAAAGATCTGATTAAGTCTGGAAGTTATGTTTTCTTCCCAATTATTCTTTTTTTTTAATTTCTGCTACACCTGCTAGATTACTTTTATTTTAAAATAATTTCAATGCTACTTTCCATTTTAATTTCAGCAAAAAAACTTCAAAGTAGTACTATTTAGATTAAAAAAAAAGCACATAAAGGAGAGAGGAAGAATGCTTTTGTGGAGAACGTTGAAGCAAAACAGGCTCGTCTTCATGTTACACATGAGGAAAACCTCAAAAACTCCCATGCAGCTAGTCTACTTGCTGGGATATGAACCTAGGTTTAACTACCGGAATTCAGAGTTTTTGCCTCTCACCCATCGATGGGCCAGTGAACTTCTTGAACAGAAAAAAAAATCCTTTCCTAAATACCTTTTTTTTTTTTTTTTTTTTTTTTTTTTTTTTTTTTTTTTTTTTTTTTTAATAGAAGTTTGATTTCCATTGCTTGTCAAAAAAAAAATTTTTTTTAAATTCATACCAAATGAACTTCTTTTTAAAAATATGCTGCTTAAGAAAGAAAATCTATGTATATACAATAGCAATATAATGCATATCATTCAATTAAATGGTAATCTCAGTCTGAAACAGCATTTTTAAATATATTTCCAGAATCTGACTGGTTTAAAATGCACAACCATTTTTATTCATTCATATGCTTTATTTTTATTTATTTATTTTTGATATGAATGCTTCATTTTTGTTATACATCTCTCCCACCTGAAATGCTAATGTAAATGTTCGACTGGGAAATTAAGGTAAAAATCTCAGAATACAAAAATGCCATAAATTTTCATTGCGAATCTTGCGAATTTTGCTTTTTTCACATAAAATCATTCTGTTATTCTGTTATGAAATCATTCTGTATTTTCTGATAATTTAAAAAATAAAGCTGCATTTTCCCATGATTTAGTTTCATTTCATACATTCATTTACATACACTATGATAAACATTCCCAATGTCAGAATTATATTAAAGATAGTCCCATTTTAATATAAAAGAAAAATTATGGAAAATTAAGAAATGTACAGTAAGACCACGCTTAACGCTGTTTCGTTTAGCGCTGTTTCGGTTTAGCGCTCTTTTATTTCAACCCGGGGATTCCACGAAATCGCTCACAGCATACGGGGATTCCCCGAAATATTATGCAGCGATAGGTTTCAAATACATATCCGAAAGAGTGTACTTGTATTTCTTGTTTGGTGCGGTATTGTACAGACATATTTTGAAGGGGTAAATGTAGAAGATGCCGAAGAAATAATTCAAGAAGCAGCAGCTAGTCTTTCTAATGATGAGCTCAAGGAATTAACTGAACAAGAAGAAAACAAAAATGTTGACAGCAGTGATTCAGAAGAAGAGCAAAAAGAACTTTCGATGGCATTTGTAAAAAGGAGTTTGTCTACCATAACTGAAATAATGGATCAATTCATTGAAAATGATCCGAATTTTGACAGGAGCTCAAAAGTAAGGCGTAGTGTTAGAGATGCTCTATCCGTTTATGAAGAACTTTTAAGAGAACAACGCAAAAGAAAAAGGCAAACAACATTAGATGCTTTTGTCACAAAAAGGCAGAACACTGAAAACGCGGAAGGCTAACTAAATATGACTGACTGAGAATTTTATTTGTTTTTTTAAGAATATTCGTTTTGTTATTTATATTTTGTTTTTATTTTTGCAAGAAATAATAATGTGGTATTAATTTGGGCTTTAAGAAATAAATGTTTGGTTTTTTTTTATTAAAAAAACATACTTTTTAAATTTAATACCTAACCAATTTCCTAACCATCTTCCCCTAACCCCAATATTTACATGTAAAGATAGCCTCGTTTAGCGCTGTTTCGCATTACGCTCTACTTTGATGGAACGTATCCCCCGCGTTAAGCGGGGTCTTACTGTATAACCAAATTATTTTAATTCACAAATACTAAACTTCATAAAAACTGGTGACATTCACAAAGATAAAACTCTTTATTCAAATCTTTAATTTTGAATACAACATTATAATTAATTGCCCATATAAAAGCAAAACAACATGAAATGAGAATGGAGAGAACATAATATGCAATACATACATAACATGTAAAAACATGTACAAATCTCAAATGAAGTACTTTTCAATAATTCATCATTAGAAAATTCAAAAATTAGCATAACAGCAAGCAGCTGATATAAACAGTATCATACTATCAAAATACTATATGTTTCCAATTTATACTACTGTTGCTATATCAAATGATGGGGGGACATCAAATAAACATGTACAACATAAATTTTCTACCCCACTCCCCCAACTTTCTGCAATATATTGTTAAAAACAAAGAGAGACAGCCTGAAATGGCAAAATGAAAGTGCTTTCAAAGAAATACAATATTAAAAAAAAAAACCATTTTCTGATTTCTGATAACTGATATTTCAAATTACATTTGAATACACTTCTCGGAACTGCTCCATTTATGTTACAGTCATACACTCTATTTTGCCATAAAAATCATAATTTTCTTCTTATTTTACATGTCAGTAAAACATGTTTATGAATATTCAAGCTACAATCAGAAAAATGGAAGAAAATTTCTCCAGAGAACCACTCCCACTACTTCTGTTCAAATTCTTTCTTACATTTCCAGTCTAGACTTCTTTATGTATGCTGCAGTAACTAAGATTTCTTAAAAATTAACTTACTGGGGAAAAGAACCATCACTGCATACTTGAACAAAAACTTACAAGTCAAAGATATGTATTAAAAAATGCAACATGTAAGATAACTGATTGCATAATTTCTATACTAAAAAAAGTCTTAGAAAAATTAACATAATTAATTTATTATAACATTTAATTTTAAATGAAAAATTGCTATTTAAAACATAAACAAATCATGCCTTAACTGCTGTTCAACACTAACACATTTATGCTTGCAGCCCAATAAATTATGTAAATTTTAAATTATTATTACTAGAAACTAAAATGAATTTACAAAAAAGTTACTGATTAATATAATGACAAAGAAAACTCATGTAACAAATTAAATGTAAAAATAATAACTAAAAAACAGAAATAACTGAAAATGAACATTTAAGGCAGGATGACAACATTAACTACACTTCACAAAATGAAGCAGACTGACACAGACACAACATTTATTGTTCAAAACTACATATAGTCAGTAAAATACATACTCACTGATCTATTTTCATTTCCACATATAATCAATCTAAATACAATAGATCGTGTAGTGATGCATTTGGAAGAACTATTACGGAATTTTATCCAAGATTTGAAATACCAATCTATGTTATGTAATTTCTAACACATAAAAGATACAACTTTGGGTTATGAATTATATGCATTAACATAAAATGCAAGCTTTTTCTATTTTTTCTTTATACCAACTTAAAATAATTTTTGTTTCCTGCCATAAATAAATAAAATAAAATAAAATAATAATAAAATAAATAAATAAATAAATAAAATAAAATACTTGACTAGTATTTTATTTTATTTATTTATTTTGCTTGAATGAAAAATTTAAAGAAGATTTTAAAAAGCAAATAAAAAGCTAACTCAATTTTAGAACCTTTCACAGGAGAAATTTTAAAGCTCTTGATTTGGAACTGGCATAATTAGCTGTACAGTACCTAAGCCTAAATCAAGCTTACTAGATTCAATAAACCACAATAATATAACTGAGATCTTGGATATGATATAGAAAGGCTCAAAACAAGATAAAACATAGTAAAATTACAAAAGGGAACACAGAAGCCTTAAATGTATTACATAATGCTTCTGAATGTGGACATTTTTTTCCACACATTTTACAGAAGCATATACAGGGCTCTTACTGAATATAATTTTTAATTTCCTTAACCACAAAAATGTAGTTATATTAAGCACAAGTAAATGAATTAGTACTTATGTATTAACATAAGCACTTTGGAAGAGTTAGGCAAATTTTATAGAAGGGGAGGAAAAAAAAAAGGACATTTCATTTTTTTTTTTTTTAACCACACATATTTTGCATTTTAATTAGAAATTTATCCCCAAAACCAACCAGTAAACCTACTTATAAGCATGTCCCCTCTTTTTTTTTTTTTTTTTTTTTTTTTTTTTTTTAAATTTTGTAGAAATTTCATGGAAATCATTTTCAGAATAGATTCAACGCAATTATCTCCTTTATTAATTTTGCAACAAAATACTATATTCCTACAAAAGTTTTACTACTTGTATTGCCCATTGCAAGCAGTCTTACAAGCAGGTATTTTAAAACTGAGTTTAAGGCAATAAATATCTTCCAAGACTTGCTGGCAAAACCTTTTGAAACATGGAATACGATACGAAGAATGCAGACGAAAATAGCAACACTTCTCGTTAAACCCTAAGGAATCATAATGCACATAATTACCAATGTTTAGCACATTTTGTTTAAAATTTGGTGACTTCTAGTTAAATGACTGCATTATGCTAGTGCCAATTAATTTATTCATTAAGTGCAAAATGCACTGAAATAACTGCAGACATTGTAGGAATTTATCATTGTAGGAATTCATTTATAAGATACAAATGAAAAGAAATATGTGCATAAAATATACATAAAAAATCTTAGCTTATTTTAAAAAGCTTTATTTAGGTAGCTTTATTTTAAAAAGGAAGTACTGAATCATTAAAAAACAATCATTCTATAATAGACATTTATAATAGTTCATCATTTTTAATAAGTATTACTCATGGTATTTCAACACTATGGTACACATTATGGTATTTCAAAATAAAATTAAGAAGCTAAGAATTAGATTGGAAAAATGTGTTTAATTTAATTATATTTTATAATATATAATCACAAAATAACTTATGATATTTTAAGAGTAGATTTTTTAAATTTTTAAAGAAAGAGATAAACAATAATTTTGATATTTAAATATCTGGATTTGGCAAAGCACACAAGAGTTATATGTGCCTAAGCAGAGGGATGCCTTTGTGAATGACTTTCTAGGGAGAAAATGGCTTACTTTTCAGATGCACATAAGGGTAACAATGAAATTGACCAAAGCAGTCAGCCCATTTGCCTGGGCTTGAGCCCAGAAGATGAACAACAAACAATTTATATTACCAAGTGCAAGAAGCAAAAGCAGAGACATTAGAACACAATGAGAAGAAATTATCTTTTTGAAAAATTTTGGTATAATCTCAGAGACTTATAATGACTAGGCTTATAGTCATTATAAGTCTCTGACTATGTTGTCCAGTATGAGCATCATATTTTTGGTTGGTACTGAATTTCATTCATATTCATCAAAGTTCTTCATTGCTTTCAAATTATACGAATGATAAGCACTATGAGGTCAGTGTGGTTTTTCATTGTTGTTCTTAATCTCTAAAAGTTAACTGCACCTAAATCAAATCCATGAAGCCAATCCCACCTCATATACACAAAATGTTAAAAATGGATTACAAACAATTGAGAATATGCTCAGAAACCTGACCTATTTTTCATTTTGAGTCCGTGGAATATGCTTTACAACTATTATTAAATGTAAGACATCTTTAGACGTCTGCTGATGATTCTAAATAGAGATACTCGTATTTGAATTTGCCTGTTAAAGCCAAAGCCAGGTGTAATTTTAAAATCAGAAATCCTACTCTTATTAAGGAGTCTTCCAGGAAATACCTTTCATCAGGATAATGCTACTACATCACATGCAGCATCTAATCTCCTTCCCTGTGACCAAAGGTTGACCTGTATGGTGGTACTTGTAACTATACCACTGATAAATGCTGCCCAGATGGGATAATGGTTAGTATAGTTGACTGCTATTCCAAAGGGCCCCGGTTTGAATCCTGGAGAAGGCAGGGATGTTTGTAAGCATACAGAGTCTCTGAAGCAAGGCGGGGGTACTCAAAATAAAGCAAAATCCTCTCGAGAGGATAATGGTAGGGAAAGAAAGTAAAGACCCTTGGCACCTTAACATGCAGATTCAAAGAATGCCCCGGCACGTTCTTCCCCAAAATTCTATTTGGGGTAGAAGCTTAGCAGTTAACAAGGCCTTGTGATACCTAACATGTCTAGATGGATGGACAAGTATCAACCTTGCTTCAACCTGTACCTGTACTACTAATGCATACTGAATCTGCTTCAAATGACATCTACAGGGTATCCATAATCTTTAACCATCAATGACATATATAGCACAATCCTTTACAGCAATGCAATCTTTTGCTGAATTTAGCATGTTTCCTTTAATATAAAGACTTACCATCACTCCCACCAATATTTGTAATTCATTACCTTGCCAACACAGCGGTTTCATGAAAAAGCAATGCACTCGCAAATAGGTAGTTAGTCTTTAATAGTGTTTCAAAGGTACAGAAAAATCTGGGTCTCTTGAATATCTATATGCTAAGATTAAACAATAAACCAGGCAAAAAATACTGATGAAGTTCCATGATTATAGAACAAATTACTTTGCCCCCCTCAAGAAAAAAATTAATAGGCTTTTTTTACTACGTTCATAAGCATCACCTACATGTATTTAATAAATAAAAGAGAATGAATTTTCAAATTAGAATACTTCCCAAATTATCAGCTTTTAGAACATGAAATAAACTGACTTTTACTATTAGTCTTCATTAATATAAAACAGGGATTCTTAATGAAAAACAATAGGAACAGTGCATACACAGTTCAAGTAATTTCACTAACTTAGATGAATTTAAGTAATAACAGTATTATTTTACTACTTGAATTAGATATATCTAACAGCATCCTTCAAATAAAACCTACAAGTTCAACAATATTCGGACTATGTTATTGTGGTAATTAATATTACAAATGACAGTTTTTTAATTTCTATTCATATGCTATCAAAATCCTGTAAAATATCTACTCAAACAGAACAGCTAAAAAGAAATACCTTAAGAACTTGACCATACATGGTTTATTGAAAATATGCTTTCATTACAACATTTATAAATATTCCATAGCATCTGATAATTTCTTATTATTGTAATTTTATACTCTATCACATCATGCAATATAAAGTGATTAAATAATTACAATTTCAAAAACAGTTTTTGTAAAACACATAGTACATGATAAAAATTATTCCCCTTGATAAATAGACAAAATATAAAGCTTTGCTAAATGTAAAATGTTTAGTTAAATTCAGATTTATTATTAGTACTATCAGAAAGAACAACTTGTTCAATGATTATAAGAATATTATCCTTTTAACAGTAATTCTACAGTTAGTTGTAGGAAAACATGAAAATCTTTTTACAAAAAAAAAAAAAAAAATAAATAAAAAAAAAAAATAAACCCAATTAAGAAATGCCATGCAAAGAAACTCAGAATATTACACATATAATTTTTAAAAAAGCATGTTAAAAACAAAAGAAAAATTATATATATATGCAGCTTAAGCATTGAATCCAGTCCCAAATTATGCTTTAGCAACCACCAAAGCAAAAATTTCAAAAATCATACACATGCATAATTATAGCAAGTCTCAAAGATAAGCATCTACATATTTATATGAGGGAAAAAATCTTATTAAATTAAAATCAAGCACAATTATAAAGCAAAAAAAAATCTATTCATCTACTCAGCATAAATATCAATCTTATAAGAATGCATAGGTAGCATATTATAAACAATTATTTATTGTAAAACAGTTATTTCAAAATATTTTTAATTTGCTAATTTATTTGCACAACTCATATTAAATTTACAATGAATCTTAGTTAAATCATTAAAATTAATCAAGCTATGAAACTGATTTCATTATTAATTAACAGATTAACCTATTTACCACATTTAACTATTGTTCTTATGATAAAAATATCTTATGAATAAAATGATCTTCAACTGACCATATGTTTTATATATCATTACTCGGAAGAAAATGCATCAATACGCTACTGTGAGAAAATGATTACATATTTGTAATAATACAACCACTAGTTAAAATACCTTTATGAGAAAGGTTTGCTCATGACACCTCATCAAACATGCTAAAAGGTAACTTGGAATATTCAATAATATCAATAAAACTGATGTGAATTTCCATACCTAAGAAAAATAATGCCAGAAGGACCCTACCTAAACGGTAAACATTTGGGAGATGCTTACTGAGAAAAAATAGAGCTCTCTGATTTTTTCTTAATAGAAATGGCAAATCAATTTTTAAAATACAGAAGAGGAATTGATGTGGGACCATCTGGAATCCTATTTCATTGAATTAATGTGGTGGAAGTATATGAACCAAGAAAACTGTTTCGAAGATATTCTTGTAAAAACTGCAAAATTTTGGCCAAAGATAATTTGTGTTTAGGATGGTTTTCTTTTGGTGAGATTCTGAACAGGTTCCTCTAAAGATCCCCCCAAAAAACAAATTATGTCATTTTCTTGGGAGAATTCTTTTAAGATGGCACTAATTTCAAATAGTTATCTATGTTTATTGCATACTATAGAAGATACTATTATAAATATATATATTACAATATATAAATTTTGCACTGACTTATGTTCATTATGCGTTAGATGAAAAGATTTTTTCTGCCAGCATTAAAAAAAAAAAATCAAAGACAAATGAAGAATTAGCCCTTACTCTAAAGGTGCAAGACACAACCAGGCCAGGCTAAAACCATGGAGGAATAAGAAGAAAATAATAAGCATAAATACAGCTGATGTTTCTCTTTATGAAGAATACTATAAAAATATGACATGTTGCATTAAAAGATAACAATACTGTGTTCATGTAAAATTATAGTAAAATGAATTAGAAATACATCTAAAATATGAAAGCATAAAGCAATAAAAAGTGATAATAAAAGAATAAAATGAATAATTTTAATATAATTTATCTAACAGGCAGGAGTGAAACTTTATCATATGGTAATGGGACTTAATGGGGATTTGCACCATGCCTTGGAATTATTTTAGTTCTAGCATAATGAAAAGTATGCAGCAGCCTATCACTTTTGCTGCATCGTTATTAATAAAAAAATCATTAATATAAATGGTATAGCATGCTACTCTGCCACATAGTAGTTAGCTCCAGGCATTAAAGCAGTTATCATAAAAATGTCAAAAAATTTGAACTGCAGAGGTGATGATAAAAAGACAAAAAGTTCAAAAAATCTCATAATACAGTACAAAGTCCGTAATCCAGACTCATCGGGACTTCGGCAATTCTGGATTATAGATCACCAATTTAGATCTGGTAAAATGGCACGCAGAAATTACACAATTAAAAATATGAAACCATAATTTATGAAATAAAGAGCAATTATGATCTAAAGGGTATCAAAATTTACCAAAAAAAAAAAAAAGCTTAATATTTACTTGTTTACTTTATTACTTTATTAAACATTTCTTTCAATGTAAGTTGTAAACAGACATAATTTGTTGTTCAGTTACAAAGTTCCACTGTTCAAGTCATGTAATTGCTGTGTCGAGAATAGCGACTAACTTGTCAATCAAAATTTTTTCGGTTTCAATAACCTCTCTGTCACTTTCTTCACTATCGGAAGCGGTATTTTCTGGATCTAGAACCATACTACAGATTTCGGCGTCCGTTAATTGATTGATGATTGGGGCATTGTCATCACAATGAAAACTTCTGTTATATCATCTTTATTTATTACTGCTTCTCCACATTTCTTTACAAAATCCAATAACTGGAAAATTTCACCTTTAGTTTGCGATGTCCGAAAACCTTCGAATTCGCAGCTATCATCACCATGAAATATGGTAGCTGGCTATAAATTATTTCAAGCATTTTTTAACGTATCTGGAGACACATCCTCCCAACGCGCATGCGTAAAAAGCATACAAAAAAAATTTGCGGCTTTGAGGCCCGGATTATAGATCATTCTGGATAATGAATGTCCAGATTTTGGACTTTGTACTGTATTAATTTTTTCCAGGTACTGTTTAAGTGCCTATAATATATTTAAAGCATGATTTACAAAAATAAATAAATAAGATAAAAACTGGTATACATATATATATTTCCCATCTCTTTCTCTATCAAAAAAGGGGATGAAAAGGTGGTAAAATGACGCATTTTTTTAATTCAATTGCAAAAGAAAATTAGCAGTTTTCTTGAGCATGTATGTTAATAAAATAAACATGGCTGCATAAAAAGGAATATAGCATCCAAATTAGTAAAAAATAAAATATGTCACTTACTAAGAATATTTTTGTTAACTCCTTCATTTTCAATTAATATTGAATAAATGTCGAATTTACAAAATTAGGATGAGATACATGTTACATAAAAAATAATAAATAAAAAAATTCTATTAGCACATTTTTACCTTTTATCATTATTACATAATTAAAGCCAAAAAAATTGATAAAACAGTGAAAAATTCTTAAAAGAGGCAATTGCCAAAAAAAATTTAATTATTTTCTCTGAGTTGAACAGTGTATATTGAAAATATGGTTAATTCTAAAGTTAGAATTCATTGAATTCTAACTTTAGAATTTCTAATTGCTGAAGTGCAAGCATATTTCATGCATATGCTTGCACTTCAGCAATTAGAAATTACTATCATATTTTTTTGGAGACAATTTTCCCAGCTAAGAAGCAGAACATCACCAAAGGTAAAAATGAATATCACCAAAAATAAAAATAAACAAGGTAGCTCAAGGAAACTCAAATTTACTTTAAAAAATATTGTGAGAAATTTAAAAAAATACTTATGAAAATTGCCTTTTTTTAAACAAAAACCTTTAACCTGGCAATTAAAATATATGAAAAATTAATGGTGTGTGTGTATAATACACCCATTCAATATACCATCTACCTATCTATCTATCTATATATATATATATATACACACCCATATATATACATGAAACAAAATTTTCAAACAAAAAATAACATCAAATTAAAAATTATCATTTTGTAGTTATTTATTGGTCAAGCTAATATGAACACTTACAATGTAAATAAGAATTAAAATCCTGGAACATACAGTATGAGAATGTAGAAGTACAAAAATATAAATAGTTTTATCTGATCCAATGAATTATGGCAATTCTACATTCAGCTAAGCATTGAAATCTAGAAACCAAACAACAGACTTACTTACGAATACCATAAAAATTAAATGTTATTTATCTGAAGATGAAAACAGTAAATTAGGATGTTAAACTGATTTAAAAGTAATTTTTTTTTTTTTTTTTTAATTTACAACCAAGCAAGATGAGATCATGTTAATAAAATCCAAGGGAACATTGTCGAAGGAATAATGCTTTCATGCTTGTTAGAAATGACAACTCAGCATCATAAAAAAAAAATTTTACCTCTTGTTCAACCATGTTGATCTGTGAAAACCAAACCAAGACCACCTAATATTAAAATTTCTAGAGAAATTAAATATGAATTAAAGGAAATTATTTACTTACAGATTTATATTACAACAAATATGAAAAAAGGTTCTCAAGTAAAATACGACAAGTATATACAGTTTAAAGTCTTTAATCCGGACTCATCGAGACTTCGGTGATTCTGGATTATAGATCATCAATTTAAATCTGTTAAGATGGCATGCGGAAATTATAAAATTAAAAATATGAAACCGAAATTCATGAAATAAAGAGCAATGAATTCTTTTTGACATAATCGAAAGTTCAAGCTTACTATTATAAAATTGCTCTAACGGTCTGCAAAAAATAATAAGCTGGATCCAATTAGAAGATTAAGGAACAAAGCAATCTGCAACATTAACTGAAATACATAATTAGATAATCTTAGCTTAGCTTATACCGTCCATTATACATTAAACGCGCATGTGTAAACGTATTATGTGCATGAGTAAAGGTATTATGAGCATGTGTAAAAGCGTTTATGCATGCGGAGAAAGTTTATAGCTTTGAGGTCCGGATTATAGATCATTTCGGATTATGGACATCTGGATTAAAGACATTTGACTGTATATATAAAACTAAAGCTTTTTTTGTTTGTTTTGTTTTACACAACAGATGCTGTAACCTTATAATAATCATCTATTCTAACTGCTACTTATAAATAACTTATTCCCCCTCCCTCAAAAAAATATACAACTTTGATTCTCAATATGAGAAAATACACATAATCTGCAATTTCTTTTTAAATGCACAATAATTCATGAGGCATGAAGAAATCACACCCCAAATAATAAATTAGGTATCCCAGAGGTGCTTCCTCAAAGTGTGCCATGTTTACATAGTTACTAAACAAAACTAGTCTTTCAGTGCAAAGATAAAGTGCTGACAGCAATTCCAACAAAAAGTATTTCAGCACTCTCTTCTCTTCCCCATAATGTCTTTGGTTAAGCTATTTATTGCACACCAGTCAAATATAAAAGAGTAAAAATCAGAACAGCATAAAAAAATTTTACAAAGATGACATATATCTGAATATTTTCTCAGAATCGCACAGAAAAGAAGCAACACAAAGAAAACAGACACAACTAATATTTATATTAAAATAATTTTTTCTCCTTTTGCTTAACAATAACTCAGAGTTTTACAAAATTTACTACCTTTTAAAATTAGGATAAACAGCAAGCCTTATTTAGTGTTGATTTTGATTAAAGCTCTACAGATGTCAAGGACAATCAGATATCTCTCTCTCTTTTTCAGGAGCATATTTTGGTGATTTTTATTTATTTCTGAAGAAGACAGATCTGAATCTGATTGCCCTTGAAATGGATAGTGTAAATTTTTGTCATACAAGCAAACTTTTTGAGCTTTACTTTTATAACAAATACAAATTTTTCCTAAATATAAGGACCAGAAGTACATACAAAAGTTAGATTTTTGTAAATTTTTACAAAACTTATTTCTTTAAATTTAAAACTGCCGAAACATGAATATTTGCTTCATTTAAAAAAATTAATCTACAACCAATGGCTGTGAAAAATAAAGGCAAGTTATACTTTTGTAGACATTTTGTACACTGATGGCAACAAGCATGATTCATAAAGGATCAGGTGAAAGCTCATTATCATTTGCTTACACTCGGCAAATCCATCTCTTTCATAAATGTTTATCACGAAAGACAAAAGAAAGCACGCAAACTCACAAATACGCAGGAAAAAAAAAATCAAGCCAAAAAAAATTAAGAAAAAAAAAAAAAAAAAAAACCAAATTCCTGAACCCTCTAGTGCCACCTGGCAGTGAAAATAAGCATCAGATGATGGTTTTTTTAACGTACACGGGGAAATGGCGAGATCTGCATTGAAATCGGGGGAAAAAATTCTTCGCCCGCGATTTTCACGTGACCCATAGTGGGGGATGAAACAGATACGCCGCTCAAATCATGTGTGCTGTACGTGGAGGGGTTAATGGATTTGAATACGTTTTTCAATTGATAAATAGATTAAAAAGATGAAAAGAGCTGGCTACAGCTAAGATGCTGGAAATGCAAACTAAAAGAAAAGTGTGGTACGATCGTACAGCTATCAAAAGAGAATGAAGGAGATTTAGTATTAGTTGTATCAACAAGTACAGCAAACAGACTAGCCATTGAATGGAAAGGTTGAGAAGAAATTATCCGAAACCAATTATATTGCGAGTTTCGAAGGAAAAGAAGACCTTAATCAAGTCTACCATGTTAACATGTTAAAACCTTATCATAATCAGTTAACCTTATGATTACAAAAGATTAATCTGAAATTGATGATATGGAGGAAAATTTCCCAACAATTGACTCTGAAACAACATTGTTCGATTTTGAGAAAATTAAGGAAAACAGTTACTGAAATGATAAGCTAAATGAACAACAAATTCAAGAATTGCATGATCTGCTGTTGAAGTTTTCAAATATCTTTTATAAAACTCATTTAATAACGCGTGATATTCATTTGACAGAAAACACAGTACTATTCTGTTTTGAGGACCACAAACAAATTGCAGCGAAAATATATGCGCAAAAGCGCCAAATCTAGCAAACGCGCCCATTTAACAGCGCGCCAAATCTAGCGTATGTGCTGACTTCAGATTGCATAAGTTTAGATAGTTCTATATTTCTTAAGATGTTATTGAAATATTAGTTTAATTTTTAAATCCTTTTTTGACATCCTATGGATTTAACAATTTGTGAATTGTCCGTGACGAAAAGTCTGCAATAGAATTCTGAGTAAAGTGCAGAATCCCCCACTGCTTGAAGCTTTTTTAAGAATTGCACATACTCAGTATCCATGTACACATCAACCTATTTTCACTTAAAAAAAAATCCCAGAATTGCACAAAAATGGCACTGCACACACCCTTGACTTTATCTATGTGCACAACATATTTTCATTTATCAACATATTTTCAATTAAAAAGTAAAAGAAAATTGACAAAAATCCAATTGTTTTTACCCTTGTAAAAAGCGGCAAACAAATAAGTGAGCTATTCTGCCCTTTACCGAGAATTTTTTCATAGAAAAGGTATCATTCATTATAGAAAATTATGTCTGAACAACCAACGAGGTGAAATTATTATGCTTAAGCGATAACTCAGTAGCGAAATAGCAATGTATTCATCCCTTCAGTTGCGTTTAGCAATTTTTATATAAATTATACAAATGATCTGAAATAGTTATTTACTCTTATGCTTCCATTCAGTCATGGTTCGCCTTTTTTATATAAATTGTAGTAATAAAAAAGTATTATACGAAATTAACCTTTCATCTAAATTAAAACATCAGAAATTAACCTTTCATGTAAATTAAAACATCAATCTTAGATAGTTATTTACTATTATACTTCCTTTCTTGCATTAGGGTTGCCACAATTATTTTTGGCAGCACTGGCATCAACAATAGTTTGGCAATTTTTTACGGCCCTCAAAACCGAATAGTACCGAAAACACACAAATCCAGTGTAAACCATACAGAATTTCTCCTAGACAAACAGATATATTAAAAACAGAAATTAATAAAATGCTTCAATTTAAAATAATTGAAACAGGAGATACAGATTACACTTCTCCAATTTTAGTGAAAGTAGCAGGAAGAGATCCTAGACCTTGTATCAACTATAGGAAATTGAATAAGTTGACTAAAACACAATTCTTCCCCTTGCCTAATATCGAACAATGAGTAGAAAGTGTAGCAAGTGCAAAATATATAACTCTTTAACGTTAACACCTAATGCCCAACAATTAGCCACTTTTGTTACAAGTTTTGGCACATTTAGACTTCTATGGATGCTTTTCGGACTTAAAAATGTACCATTTACATTTAGCAAAGTGATGGCTGAAATCCTTCACAGTTGGGAACACTTTGCTGTTCCACATTTAGATGATGTGGCAATCTTTTCAAACACCTGGAAAGAGCATCTAAGCCACCTGAAAGCCGTTTTGACAAAAATAAATGATGCTGGTTTAACCATTAAACCTATAAAATGTAAATTTGTCCAAGATAGAATAAAATATCTAGGACATATTGTAAGTCGTGGTATAAGAATGCCATGTGAAGTCAGAGTAAAAACTATTCTTGATTTTCCCGTGCCATCCACAAAAGTCAGAGCATTTTTAGGATTCGCAGGATATTATAATTATTACATTTCCATGTTCTCGTCTATAGCAGCACCTTTAACCTAAACCTTGAAAGCAAACTTACAAAAACAGAAAATAAATTGGATAGAAGAGTACACAAAAGCATTTGAAGAGCTAAAGAAAAAAACTGTCTCAAAAGCCTATACTACATGCACCTGATTTCAATAAGGAGCTCATTTTGCAAACTGATGCTTTACAGTTTCGTTCATCGAAGTGGTAAAAACCATAAAAGTACATACGCATTAAGTTGTGCTCCCAGGCCTGATTAAATAATTTGTTCCTCTATATAGATAAAAAAATGATTTTATTCTTTCCTCTCTTCCTGAGTGTATGTTATTATGTTATTTGTTGTATTTCAATTATGTATTGTGTTGATATTGTGTTTTGAGAAAAAAATTGTAAACTTTAATTTATAAAAATATCAAAGTTTATCTGGAGGGGGAAGAGGCTGTAATATTTTATTATTTAACAAATAATGATATTTATTATTCTTTGATACTGGAGTGGCAACGCCATATTTGTATCATGTAACCATTGCTCAGCCACATCAGAAATTTTTTTTAATGCCAGATTAAAAAAATTTTGAATATATATATATATATATATATTGTGGGATATATTGACCCAATTGTACTGAACAGTGCATTAATATGCCGCACCAGTGATCAAATTACTACATGCTGACATATTGTTTATTTTTATGAAACATACATGGAAATTTTTGTTGTATATGAACTGTTGCATGTGTGCAGAGTTTACATTTTGTAATAGTCACGTTATAAATTACCAAAAATTTTAGATTTGTTTTCTGAGATAGGGTAACATCCTAGATGATTGGGACAAATAGTCCCAATTGACAGTACAATTGAGATATATTGTTACAAGAGATTTCTAGGAAATGGAATAATTAAAAAACTTTAAACTCATATTACACTTCTTTTCGTATGTTAACATTAAATTAAACTACTTTTCACATTTAAAGTTTAATCATGCAAAAGTCAGGTCGAAAGGTTAAATTAAAACAATCAAGAAACATGCAGTTGCAAAAGAATTAAAAACCAACAAACATGTCTAAGTAACTGATATATTCAATGAGAAAAATTTAGGGCCACCAATAAAACATACACAGTTAATGATTTTTACGTACTACAAAAATGACTTACATACGAAGGTTGAAACTTTAATAGTGGCAACACAGCTGAAAAAACGCTATGCATCAAAACCAAAGAATATTGCGTATACCACACGTGAACTACATACCTACCTAACCTCTCAGCAAAAAGACTCGACCTGCCTACATCCCGCGCATGCGGAGTGATGCGAAGAACGGAACCTTGTATTAGCTTGCGGTCTAAAATAAGTGTTGTCAGGATGTTTTCAAAACAAGAACAATAATGTTGGATAAAAATTGAATGTGCCAGAAGTCGTACAGCACGACAGTGCTATCAAGGGCTTCAAGAGGCTTGCGGGGAATCTGCATTGCCTTACAGAACCGTAGCAAGATGGGTGAAAGCATTCAATGAAGGACGCCAAAACATGGCAACATGCTGCGGCCAGGTCGTCCGAGTGTCAGCGATGCAGACATGCAAGCTATTGCCGCACTAATGGACAGTGATCGCCGCCAAATGATTCGTCAGCTGGCCGGACAAACAGGATTAGTGCATACGACTGTGCTGCACATTCTGAAGGAACACCTGTCCATGAGAAAAATTGCTTCACGATGGGTTCCACATCAATTGGCGGAAATGCAGAAATGGCTACGATACGATGCTGCTCAAACCCACCTGGAGCGCTATGAGCGTGAAGGAGATGTTTTTTTACACTGTATCATTACGCTGGATGAGACTCGGGTCCGATCATACCAGCCAGAACTGAAACGCCAATCAAACGAATGGCGTCATCACGGGTCACCACGACATTTGAAATTTAGTCAGAACCCCAGCAATGTGAAAGTTATGGTGATTCTCGTGTACGACTGTGATGGTATCATCCTAATGCATACCGTTCCCCCACAGCAGACCGTCACTGCGCAGTATTACTGCTCATTTTTGGAGCACAATCTCCGACCAGCTTTGAGAAAAAAACGGCGACATTTTCTGCAGAACGTTCCTCTCATTTTGCATGACAATGCTCGGCCGCATGCAGCGCAAGCTGTGACTGATCTGTTCAAGCGATGGGGCTGGGAAGTGCTTTACCATCCACCATACTTCCCAGATCTAAGCCCTTGTGACTATGACTTAATTCCTAAGATGAAGGAACCACTTAGGAGCACTCATATTACACTTCCAAACTGTTCCTGAGATTCTTGTGGCAGTAGATCGGTCCATTCAAACTATCAACAAAACAGGCGCTGCTACAGGTATTCTGCGACTTCCACATCATTGGAAACGGGTTGTACACAATGCTGGCGACTATATTGAAGGACTGTAAAAACATGGTGATATGAATCACTTTTGTATTTCTTGTGAATAAATAGTTGCCACTATTAAAGTTCCAACCCTCGTACAATCAGTAAATGGAGAAACAAAGTTATGCATAGACATACAAAATATTCCAAATAAAAATGCTAATAGCACTCAGGAAGAACAGATTCTTTTAGCTCAATTTCAGGCAAATGAAGAAAAACTCAAAAGAAAAAAATCTCCTTCAAAAGCTGAAACAGCAGATTCACATAAAATGAGGCAGAAAAACAAAGCAACTATGAGAATGGCACACGTGGTTTATAGAACAAACTATCTCTATTCATAACATTTATAAGGAAAGGAAATACAGTACAAAGTCCGTAATCCAGACATCCATTATCCGGAATGATCTATAATCCGGACCTCAAAGCCACAAACATTTTTTTTTTTTTTTTTGTATGCTTTACGCATACACTACGCTCTTTACGCATACGCGCATTGAAAGAAATGTTTAATAAAGTAAACAAATAAATATTAAGCTTTTTTTTGTCAAATTTGATACTCTTTAGATCATAATTGCTCTTTTATTTCATAAATTACAGTTTCATATTTTTAATTGTATAATTTCTGCATGCCATCTTACCAGATTTTAATTGATGATCTATAATCCGGAAAAACCCCTAATCCGGAATCGCCGAAGTCCCGATGAGTCCAGATTACAACTTTATACTGTATTACTACTTGGGATTATCATACAAGAGTGAGAAAAATAATTGAATGAGACCAATTATCTTGTGAACTGAGTAAAATTTATGCAGGTGAAGTGACCGAATATTTTTTTATTCCTTTCTTCACATATGTTGTTAGATAATTTCAAAGAACATAGCAATAGATGACATAAAGCCATTGTCTGATGAAGACTGGCCTTCCGATCATTCCCATAGGCCTTACTTCTTTGGTTCAGTGTGTCAGTAAGATTAAAATCTTCTTAAAAACTGGTATCAAAACTAAATCTCTGTTCTCAAAGGCAGAAAAACATAAAAAGGGTACATTCAAAAAGCAAAATTTCTAAATAATTTGTTTTCATGGGATAACTGCACAGACGTGAGTCTGAGCTGGGACAATGGATGTTAAAAAATATTTGAAAAACTTTCAAAGTAAAGGGGATAATATAATGGGGAAATAGCTTCTTGATCATGAGGGCACAAAGACAGTAGAATTGATAGTTTGTCAAGAGATAAGTGACTGGAAAACAAGAACGATACTTTTCCATTTCGCTGGTGCAAATCTCGCCAAGCAGACTGTATTGGCGATAACATACAGTATACACATAAAAAATTTTAACGAATGTTAGTTCTAAGAATTTTTTATTTTGAAGGCATAAACATTTTAATATTGTTTAAAATTTTGTAAAAACCAATAAATAAAGACAATAAAATTGTAAAAAGATATTAATTTAAGAATTTACTATGCTTTCAGTGTACAACATCCTGATTCGCTCGTTTATATCACGTGACCCAAAGTGATCTCATCTCACGTAAACTATGCTACAAAAATATAATTCTCTCAGTAATTATCTACATTAATTTCAAGTTAAATCTTAATTTGAAATACAAGTTTAAATGCAGGAATTATTTCAATTCATACGAATAGCTTACTCAGAAATTATGTAAAACCGTAGTGCTTTACTTCGCTAGGGCATTCTCATTAGAATTGATGAATTTAACCCTTGACTTTGCCTTTTCTATATCTTCGTCTTCGGGTGAGCGGTGTGATTGCATCCTAATTGACTTAATTACCACGAATGGCCTTAGGGCATAAAATTCAACTATTTGGTAAAAATTACAGGCCAGTAGTAAAAGAAACAATCAATCTGATAAGAAATGGCTGCAACTTGTTTTCAAAATGAGGCATAAAAGGTTACCGGCGAGGATATTCCGTTTGGCATCGGCTGTACCATTATTGTCGATTTTAACTGGAAACATACGACAAGAATTACTGTTGTATGTAAAAGAAACAGAAAAACTCATTGTATACAAAGAACATGCAGTTCAAAAGAAGATAAGTAATCGGGAAAACTTGAATTACTGTTGGATAGATGGTAAATAATATGTATGCTTTTGTGATGATGTAAACAGTAAAATCTCTTTTAGATAACATGTTTAAAAATAAGAACTGGAAAACTCCTGTCAAATGTATTTATTTCTCCCCCATTTTGAAGAAAATTCAAAGTTGCACAGGTAAGTAGGGGGAATCCAAAAATTATAAAACTGCATATAAGCCTTGAAATTATGGATTATGGCTTAGTTGCCTATGGATTTCTTGCACTAATTTGCCAAATAGCATCAGCCTGAGAAAAGCAGTTCATCTTTGGCACTTATCTACATGAGTTCCTGATCACAAAGTCCTGCAATTCTTGTCATGTATGGCCATAAATAATAAAATGTGCACATGAAACGTTAATTTTTGCTGGTGAAAACTGCAACAACTTATGCTTTGACAATGTGTTGTAGTATTACAGATTTAATTTAAAGCGTCACTCAAGGCATCAAGTATGTGAGAAATTTTCCAAATTTATAGAAATGTGACACATCAAGAGATACAAGAAAATATGCTGCATATTTTTGAATAATAATCCATGTCAAGAGCTTCAAAGCTTGAGAATTGTTCCGTATTCCTGGTGGAGGACAAAACCTTGAAGAAAGTGTACAGATGCTGATGAAAAACAGTTCGAAAGAGAATATTAAATAGAAAATATAATATAATTGCTTAAAAATAAATCACTATTTTTGGATACCCTATTTCATACATATTTAGGAATTCTAAATTTGCTGTATAAAGTATAATTAATTACCAATGCACTTTTTTACACATTTCATCCTTCAAAATTATAATGGGCTTTCTATGGCAAAACAGGCATGGAAAATTGTGTTTTGTTGAATTTAAGAATCAAACTATGTAATGATTGCACTTCAAAATTTAAACAAATTTTTGGTTTACAATACATGGAAATTACACAACTATACACAACAACACAACACAACTTATATACTGTATATTACATTTGCTTTTAAAACGAATATGAATAGATCATTAGTGTTCAACCACAAGTTAGATTAATTTATAGAGATACGTAACAAATTTTTTAGTTTAGTACATTTTTAATTATTTTCTTCACTAAAACTACATTAAAAAATATAAAATATAAAATCAGCGACTTAACTTACAATAAAGTAATATTTCCAACTTAATCTTGAAGCATATTAAAAGTTTTGCTCTGCTTCTCTCAAAGATTTAATTATTTGACATTTTTATGACAACTTCATGAAAAAAAAAAAAAAAAGGTATTTTATAAGAAATAATTTGGTACTATTCGGTTTCGAGGGCCGTAAAAAGTCGCCAAACTATTGTTGATGTCAATGCTACCAAAAATAATTGCGGCAACCCTAATAATTGCGTCAAGAAAGGAGGTATAATATTAAATAACTATCTAAAGATTGATGTTTTAATTTAGATGAAAGGTTAATTTCATATAATACTTTTTATTATTATAATTTATATGAAAAAAGCTAAACATTACTGAATGGAAGCATAAGAGTAAATAATTATTTCAGATCATTATGATTTATATAAAAATTGTTAAACATAACTGCTGCATCGCTATTTCGCTACCGACTTATCGCTAAAGCATAATTTCATCTCGTTGGTTGTTCAGATGTAATTTTCTATAATGAATGATGCTTTTTCTTTGAAAATATTCTCGGTAAAGTGCAGAATCGCTCACTTATTTGTTTGCCGCTTTTTACAAGGGTAAAAACAATTGGATTTTTGTCAATTTTCTTTTACATTTTAAGTGAAAATAGGTTGATGTGTACATAGATAAAGCCAAGGGTGTGCGCAGTGCCATTTTTGTGCAATTCTGTGATTTTTTTTAAAGTGAAAATAGGTCGATGTGCACATTGATACCGAGTATGTGCAATTCTTAAAAACGCGTCAAACAGTGGATGATTCTGCACTTTACCCAAAATTCTATTTCCAACTTTTCGTCATGGGCAATTCCCAAATTGTTAAATCCATAGGATATTAAAAAAGGATTTAAAATCAAAAAACGATTTAAAATCAAAAAAGGATTAAAAAATTAAACTAGTATTTCAGTGGCGTCGTAAGAAATATAGAACTATAAAACTTACGCAATCTGAAATCAGCACGTACGCTAGATTTAGAGCGCTGTTAAATGGGCGCGTTTGCTAGATTTGGCGCTCTTGCGCATACATTTTCGCTGCAATTTTTTACGGTCCTCGAAACGGAATAGTACCAATAATTTTTTAATTTTTATAATGTGAACTTATTGTAGTTTAAGTTAAACTTTAAAGAGCTATGCAGTGAAAAATAAACCACTTACCTTAGACTGCGAGATCTGGGTCGAACTATAGGCGAATGTCTGCCATCTTCTTCGAGTCCAGGATTACTCTCATTACTACTGAAATGTGCATGAGAAGGACCATCATCTAGGTTACCATGTGTTAAAGTGTGCAGTTTCTCTTGAGAAGAACACTGTGACTTGAAGAAAATTGAAAGAAAAATCATATACAATGCATAATCTCTTCTGTTGTCAAATATCAAATTGAACACCCTTTAAAAATAAAGCTGAAATGAGCTCTTTCTTTGAAACATTGAATTTATTAAAGGTGTTTTACTCAGATCAGTTTCTTTTTTAAAAAGAAATTGGAACATAATTATACCATTTACAAATTGCAAATTGTACATAATTAGTAAAAATACAAATGAATTAAATCCTGTAAGATTTACACTCACACTTCTAAGACATACCAATCTGAACTCCTTCCAGGCTCTAGACAGAAAGCGTGTTATAATATGGCATTCTAAAACAACTCAGGCACATTTAATAGAATTCATTTGCAAAGTGTATGCTCACCTATTTAACTGAAGATAATATCAATCTCCAGATGCAGCATTAGCACTTAGATGACAGTTGGTTTGATCAATGACAAAAATTTCATTTGTGCTAAGAAATTGCCTCCCTATACTACACTCAAAAAACCCTTCAGAATGAAGCAGCTGAAACCTGAACTCACGAGACTCAGCGAAATGTACAGCAACACAGCAAGAGTGAAACATATGTTGGTCAACAGCTGCCAGATCCCACAGACGGCACACACAGACAAATAAAGCTTCCTAATACACTTAGAACAAACATATACTGAAATAAGTAGCAAATTCAAGCAGTGATAACTGGTCTTCAATTCATTACCAATCATGTCAGCCAATGTGAAAAACATTCTTCAAAGGCACATGGACAGCAAATTTGCTGGCTTTTATGAATAAAAAAATTATTTATACAGCAATCGCAATATGGTCTTGATAGAGTACACCTGACAAAAACAAATTCATCAACAACCTCTGAGAAAATACAACATACCCCTCTACCACCAGTAATCATACCATATTCAAACTTAAAATATTTCAGTGCTTAATGAAGAGACAAATACACACACTGGCTAATAAATTAGAAACCTTTGAGATTTTCATTTGAATGTGTGCTAGGAATGATGCATGCAATTTTTTTTTAAAACATGCGTTACACATGGTTAGAATGCTAGTATAAGTAAGGTGTAAGAGTGCTTTTCATGATGAACGAAGTAAAATGGGAAAAATGACAGATCTTTTAACATTTGAAAAAGAGCTTATTATTGTGCCCATTTAGCAGAGACCTCGATTTTGAAGACAGCAAATCTCACTGGGTTTTCAAAAGCAACCACATCAAAGGTTTTTAAAAGCAACCACATCAAAGGTTTTCAAAAGTTGGAATCAGAACCCACAGTCCTTCTCTAGAAAACATAACTGCAGCTCAAGCACAGTTTTCCAAAAGAGTGATCTGCAGTGTATCCGATGAATTGTATGACAGAAAAGGGACTCTACTGTACTTCATCTGACACATAGCTTCAACCAAAGCTCTTCCCAACAGATTTCAACTTGAACCATGCATAGACAATAGGAATGCATAGTCAAATGCCTATGAGAAAAGCAGTCATTTCTGACTGCCATGCAAGAATTTGTTTGGAGTGGTGTCGGGAAAGAAGATAATGGCCATCTGAAGACTGGAAACAGGTAATGTGATCAGATGAATCCCGATACACCTTATTTTGCACTGTTGGAAGACGTAGAATTTCGCGAAGCCATGAATCCATCTTGCCTTACTCACGCTGCGCGAGATCACGATATGGAGCATGTTCATGGAAGTGGTCCCTGGTGTTTTTTGAGGGTAAATAAACAGCCATGCGATAGCTAGATATACTAGCAGATCAAGTGGACCCTGCAATGTTACATTTTTACCCTGATGGTGATGGATACTTCATGGATGATAATACAACTATACATCATGCCAGAAGTGTTCAAAATTGGCTCCCGGAACATCAATCTGACTTCCAACACCTTCCCTGACCATGCATAGCCTGGATATTAATGACATGGAAAATGTGTGGGATATGGTGGAAAGATGCATCCAACAGCACTCTCCTCTTCCATCTAATTTACAAGATCTAAAAAGCTGCATAGCCAATGCATAGCCAATGCTCTGGACGAAAATGCACTCCAGAAGCATGTAGACTCGATGCCCAAATGACTCACAGCAGTTATCCAAACAAAAGGTAGTCCAACAAAATATGGATTTTTGGTTTCCAATTCATTGGCCAATATGTGTATAAACATTCAAAGACACTGCATCACAATTCTGTACTTGCCATTTGAAACATTACTGCTTTGCAAAATGTTACCGGTCTTCCTTTGATGCTGTTTTAGCCTTTCAATGCAGAATCATCCACTCATTAAACAATAACAGCACAAAAGCATATAAACTTTGACTAAAATTCAACATTAGATTGGCAATAATAATATCAAAGCTATGTTTTATAGATTTTGAAAGACTACAATACAGATCTCTAAAACTTAACAATAATCAAAGAATGAATTTCACCTGTTTTTAAAAGTTCATTAAATAATATTTCAAATTTGCTGTGTTAAATTCTTAATTTATCAATGCAATTTTCTTAAATGACATCAACTGAAATGTACATTTTTGTAAATTAATGTAAAATTAATTAAGTAACCTCAAACTGTACTCACTGAAACATTAGAACTCCCTGGAGTATTAGTACCATAGCCTGATGAAGGAAGGGATGCCAGAGACCATCGTCTACCATCAACCCTATTATGAAACTCTTTTAAGTTACAGAAATGAAAATTAAAGTGCATTACATACCTGCAAAAATGTATAATTTCTATGATGTTTTGGTTTGGGGCACAATTATCTCATCTTTTTCTAATATATTTTACATTTTGAAATTACATCAAAGTTTTGCATCAGCATAATTGAATATTAACCTTCATTTAATAAATCTGAATACTGTTTATCAACATTGATTTAATAAACAAGAAAATTATAAGATCCAATATACAGAAAAATTACAATACTTTTAATTAAAAAATTTTCTTCTTTGTACAAAGAAAAATACACGAGGAGAACACACATATTAATTTTATGACATGATATTCAAAGGTCATAGTTTTTTTTATACTATTGATGATGATGATGAGATCTCATGGGTTTACAGTTTTAATGAATATTTTAATGTTCATTTTATTTTACAAACATTACAGATATATTTCTTTGCCCAAACCACACCAAATTATGTCAATCAACCCTTCACGCAAGTTAATTCAAGTTACATGAATGGAAATTCAGTATTTATCTGAAAACAAATAAGAAAGGGGACAGCCTAAAAATTCCTAAAGCAAAGATCTATATAAGAAAGATCTATAAAGCAAAGATCTATATTCCTAAAGCAAAGATCTATATATGACATTTAATATGTGTATGTTTATAGCATGTGTAATAGTAAGAATCCGGTTTTGCTGCTTTAACTATTAAATGAGTGGAAAGTCTTTAATTATTACTAATCTGTTTTTGAATTTTGAGATGAAATTTAATAAACAGTTCAACGCCGCACATAAAGTGCAAAAAATGCACATCTAAAAATGTAAATGTAGATCCTGTCAAAGTCTACAGACCATGTTTAAAAGGTTTGGTTTGGTTTATTTGATTACGGCAAAGCACTCTAAGGCTATTGGCCTAAGGGGAGGGATGCCTTTGTGAAGGACTTTCTAAGGAAACTGGCTCATATACAAACTACATATGGGGAAAACACAAAAGCGGTCATGCAGCCAGCCCGTTCATGGGATTCAAACCTCGGAACGAACTACCAATGTTCAGCGACTTTACCACTTGACTACCTGTGGGCCCATTTAAAAAATATCTAACAACTCATTACAGAAAGCATACGAATAATGAACAAACCTGAAGGCAACACTGAATGAAGCAACTTTTGAGAAGGATGCAGTGAGTAAAAAAAGGCTAGGAAACTATGCTTTAAGACTTTTAAGTCACATTCAATAAATGAATAAAATCTCCCTAAGCTACTGTTCAATGTGGAAATTCATATAAAGATAAAAGTCTTTATGAGAAGTTCATACCAAACTTTTAATCTATACAAGATTATTGCTCAGTGCAATGGCCAAATGGTTAAACCACTGAAAGATGTCACGTAATGTGCTTTTATACTACACAAGTAATAATTCTCCAGATAGTGTCTCATTTGATATTACAAAAGTCATACTTTCACATGCAGTATCAGAATATATTAACAACTTGCAAACCACGAATAGTTTTTTGATTTTAGGGGAATTGTTAATCAATGATTCTAACACCCCTTTTAATATCATCTTCAACCACCAAGAAAACTCAATAGATTATCTGAATTATGGCAAAGCAAATAAAGGCTATCTGGCTAGAGAGAGGACAGCAATAAGATCCTAAAACATTCAACTAGACAAACCTGCCAAAAACTTGTCATGAAATTGTCCTCAGACATAAAAATTGATAACTTTACTTGGTTTTGAAAGACTCTGGTTAGTTTGCTTTGTTTTGTGTGATTATGGCAAAGCCTTTGGGCTATCTTCCTAAGGGAAGAGATGCCTTTGTGGAGGACTTTCTAAGAGAAACTGGCTTGTACTTGCGTGGTCTTACCCATGTGTATATTACACATGGGTAAGACCACAACCCATGTGTATATTACACATGCTCATGCAGCCAGTCCTTTTGCAGGATTCGAAACTCAGACCAAACTACCAATGTTCACGGACTTTACTGCTCGGCCCCTGGTGTGTGAAAGACTCTGGGCAAAGCACTTACCATTTCCATACAAGTGAGGGCAATAAAGTTATTTGACAGATTCTTATTAAACATAATATTGCCTAGAATTTTAGTTGTTCATAATTCAGAACAAACAATCATTCTCAAATCATCCCAACGGCAGTCACACCAAAAGAAAAAAAATCTGAAAGCTTTCAGGTTTTGTATTATGCCCAAAGGGACATTTCTTAACTTTTTGTGCATTATCTTTATTTATTAAATATCATGTTCTTTGCACTTAGACCATAAAAATTCAATTCACCAGCAATATTACAGAATATTTAAAAGAGCATATCTTTACAATTTCCGATACCTGGTCTCGTGCGCTGGAGATAAAAATGCCCCCCTTACAGTGTTGCCATTGCTCGCTTTAAAATCGTTGAGTTTCTTAATCAAAAACTCATAAATGCTTGACAAAATATGAAACAGATAATAAAATAAATTCTAAATCTAGGGTTCCAGATGTCCATATTCGGGTAGAGACGGACGTTATTCAAAATTTGATATCTCTAGGTACCATTGTTTTATTACAATGTGGGAAACATACATACATTTATACAGATTTTTCATTATTTAATTTCCTTAAATATAACACAGAGCTCTAATATTTGGTGGCAACAAATTAAAAGGTAATTTGCCATTTATAGTGAATCAACACAAAATGCCAAAACAAAATTAAAAGCCCTTCTGAGCTAATGCCCTTTGGGTTAAAAAAAAAAAAAAAAAAAAAGATTTAATGCAGAAAGATAAAGTTCTTGCTATATTTTCCTGTTTCATTGTTTATTCTTTAACCGCTTGCCTGATTATCCTGAGCTACCTCAGGTTCGTATATATTGTAGTTAGTTATTATCCCGTGAAAACTTGGGCGAAGCAAAATTTGTTAGTATGATTTGTTTTATCACGGTTTTACTTGGCCTGGAGGAAATGAAAGGAAATATTTAGCTTTGATTTGATCACCGGCCACAATTGTTTGCGATTGGTTAGAAGAACATTCTGGACAATTTCAGCGCGCCCAACATGAATCCCATCGAACATTTATGGGACATCATCGAGAGGTCAGTTCGTGCCCAAAACCCTGCACCATCAACACTTTCACAATTATGGACGTCTATAGAGGCAGCATGGCTCGATATTCCTGCAGGGGACTTCCAACGACTTGTTGAGTCCATGCCACGTCGAGTTGCTGCACTTCGCTGGGCAAAAAGAGGACCGACAAAATATTAGGAGGTATCCCATGATTTTTGTCATTTCAGTGTATGTGTTATATTCTTCATAAACGTTAGTGATGCTCAATTTTGTTGAATATATTGTGAAAAAGGGCTTGTAAAAAAAGATTAACCCCAGATGAAATAGCAAATCTTTTATGTGAGCTATCAGATAATGAATCTGAAGGATGTGAACTTTCAGATATTGAAGACAAGGACTTTGAAATGGCTGATTTTGAAAGTAAAAAAGACAATTCAGCAGATTTTGATGGAGGACAGAACAAGGAAATTTCAAAAGACGCATCAGGTAATACAGAAGCTTTTACTGCTCCTGATGGCACAGAACGGAAAATGTATAAAAATTTTTAAAATCCTGGAAGGTTTCCAGTACAAAATATATGACAAGATAGTAGACCAACAAATCAAGCCAAAAGAAACATCAGTGATAGCAGTGTGCTGAGTGCTTGGTTTTTATTTACACATAGCACAATTTTGAACAATGTAAAGAAATGTACCTAAGTAAAGGCGAGGCATGTCCTTTAAAATGAAAGTTTGTCTCTTTCTAGAGATAAGTTACTTGCCTTTATTGGAATACTAGATGCACATGGTGTGAGTGGTGAAAAAGGAATAGAACTTCACACAGTATATCACGAAAAGAGGGGGGAAAATGTAATGACTTTAAGTACTCATCATTCAACTGTCGATATAAGTAACAATGAAAAAAAGCCGTAGAAATAATTAGTTTTTATAATGCACCCAAATGCGGTGTCGATGTAACTGATGAGATGGCTAGAAAGTTCACTATAAAAGCCCTTTCTTGAAAATGGCCTGTTCATCTTCTTAAGATAAGTTTGATTTAACTACAATAAATGCCTGTATTTTTTTTTTTTTTAATGAGTGAAAAAAAAAACAATTACAAGCTGATGAAATATATCAAAACTACATACGCCTTATTAATAAACCAAAAAAAATGCAAGCAGAACGGATCTAGCAGAGAGATTAGCCCCAAAGAAGAGACAATGTGAAATAAAACTTTGTAATGATAATGACTACTAATATTTGTATTTCAAGCAGAAAATGCTAGATTATACAAACTAGATTATACATGCTAGCTAGATTATACATGCAAAAACTGCATTTCTAAATTTTAATTTAAAAAGAATAGTAAGCACATGAATTTTGCGAAAAGCATGCCATTTTCTTAACATCGTAAATTCAGTTATCCTTTTTTTTTAAATTAATTTTTGTATCTACTGTTCATAATTACAAATTTAAATGAATTGAATAATGTATTCATTATTGTATTCTCGCTTATGCATTTAATACTGGAGTCGAAATGACTCTGGCAGGTGTTCCAAGGCCGATGAAGGCTGCAGGTGTTTTAATGTTAAATCCTAAATTGCACTTTCCTTATTATAAAACTGCTGAACAAAGATCAGCAGTTCCAAAAAATTTTTTCTTTCGCATACCCCTTTATGAGACTTGATAATTATAGAATACTCCTAACATATTCCTTCAGAATTTATGATCCCCTTACTTCCATCCAGCAATCTTGCAATATAGTCCTTCTCCTTTCATTTGGGTAACTAATGTTTGAACAATTCTTGGAAGCCTTTTAATTAGTTAATTATGTTCTCTTTAAACTAGTTAAAAGGCTATTTGTTACTCGAAACTCACTTCTCTTATAGAAATTTTTAAAGTGCCTCATATTATTTCAATCATTTTCTGTTCTAGTGCATTTTCCCCAAAAACCTGTCTTGTTGAGAATAGATTCTGTTACAATGCTGTGAAAACAGAACTATTCTGTAACTCTATATTTATATTTGAAAAACTACCAGATAGTTATGCGAGATTCAGTAGGCATAAATCAGTATGAAATTTCAAACGTAACTAAAATAAGTGGTTTCAAACATGGGCTTAGCAAATACCAAATCAAAATTATTACAGAAGTTTCCATACTGTGCAAAGTTGTACTTTTTAACCACTGAATCACTCACTATCCACAATCACAAAATTGCTACTGTCAGAAATCCAAAATTGCATTACTTCATCGAACCAGAAGACTTTGTGCTACACCGATGATAATCACAGCACAGAGGAACCAGGAAATTTTTATAGACACAAAACTCTACGTTTAGCAACTTTAAAAGAACTTGAATTTTAAGAAAAAACTCCACACTCAAACTGATTTGCATATTTAAGAAAGAGAGTTTGATTTACTCAGTACTGAAAACACAGTTAGCTGATAACCACTGACTATGATATACAGTGACACAAGAGGACAGGAAGTGACTACATATGATTTGTAACATCTTAGGTGGCTGACCACAGGAAAAAGTTCCCAGGAAAACCCCTTCACTGAGTATCAAAATGAAGCCCAGAGCAATAAATTCATATCGTGAGTCTGTATATTGAAGTCAAGTCTGGATGAATAAGTATCCATAAATGATACAAAAGGAATTTAGCAATATGGCAATTATGGAAAAGGGGAATTACAACTTATTACATTGCTTTTTCTGCCCCTGCTTATATATCTTTGCATATCCCTAAACAACCCCTCACGTACCCCCAGGAATACGATTATGATACGCAAAACATTTGGCAATCCATTTAACATAATTAGAAAATTCTAATTTAACGTATTTCACATAACAATTCAGAAGTGCTGCAGTATATTCAAAACACTTTGCATGAGTTATGGTGGTGTAAGCATAGGTGAAATTCAAAATATCATGGACATACATAAGAGAAAATGCTTTTGTACAGTTCTTGTACTAAATTAATTTTAAAATTAAAAAAACTGAAAATCTTACCGTTTTACTGAAGCACAAATAGTGTGTTGACTGAATGAAATATTCCTCATGTTATCAACTGGTGCAGCTGAAAAAAAAAATACGAAAAAATTAGGCTTTGAAATTACAGATGAAAATGAATGATTTACAGTAAATTTTATTTTTAAATTACATAAAAAGCAAAAATTACACATCAGATTTTTTTTTACTTCAATGATGATAGCAAAGAGTGCTCCATTTATATATATGTGTGCATGTGTGTGAAAAAGAGAGAGATATTAAATATGAAAGCAAACTACTACCTCTAATTTGGCAATAATCCATTTTATTCCTCATTTTAATTTGGCTACTTCTCATTCCTATCCTAACACTACTAACTGTTCATAATATATAAATCTAAACCACATCATTTCAAAATCAATTCGCATCATGCCATCTTATGTAATGCTTAGCTATTTGGCAAAATTTATTGGGTAAAAAATGTTTGCAGGTTTAAATTTTACTGTTAAATGACCATTGTATTTTTTCTGTAAAATGACGTGTTGAAAACTAGATTTTTATTCTGCATTTTGGTACTGTTTGTAATCTTAATTCATTTAAACATATTGCATTATTTAGCTTCTTTGAAAAGTCTAAAATCACATTGGGTTACTAGACTTTTTGAGAACAGGTGTAAATACAATCGTATAGAAATTGTTTTCCCTCTTCTCTTTCTGCTTATTTTTATTTTTTACATTATTAAGGTCAAAAAGTCAAGTGGAATGAAGCATGAATTCAGTACTCCTTAAATGTTTATGTTTTAATGTTAAATAATTACCCCTTGAAGGGTCAATTTGAGAGATTAAAATATTAACAATTAATTTGCATATTAATTTTTTTTATTCTTCAAAAATGTATTGAAACTTCTATAATTTTTTTTAATTTTCTTTCCAGTTTGAATCTTACTTGATTTTAAAATTTTACAAGTTCTTTTTAAATTCAATTTAAAGAATTTTTTCAAGATGGTATAAGATTCTTCATCTAATTTACAAATTTTAAGTTTTTTTATAAATTAGAAGGAAAAAATTATACCATCTCAGAAAAATTCTTTAAATTAAATAGCAAAAACATAAAATGTGAAAATTAGGAGAAAAAAGTTATACCATCTTGAAAAATTATTTAAATTGAATTTAAAAAGGAGAACTATAAAATTTTAAAATCAGGTAAAATATATATATATATATATATATATATATATATATATATAATTAATAATTAAATACAATTTGATTGTCTCCTAAAAATGACAAGAAAATACTTAACTGAAAAACTATTGAAATGGAGGATTTTGTAAAGTGCAAAACTTATTAAAGGTGGAAAACAAAAATTGTAATATAATTTAATAAACAATTTTTACAAGAAAAACTGTTGCCGATTCCATAGAAAGATCCTAACTTTTCAAGAGGAATTAATTAGTCTATTTCCATAAAATCAACAATTCAATCTGGCCATATTTCATCTCTCTCGCATTTTTGTACAACACTCCCGTGCTAAAATGTAAAAAAAAATGCAAATTCAACTAAAGATTTAAATTTAAAAAATTTAATGAAAGTAGTAAGTTTTATTAATTTTTTTTTTAATTTAAATCTCTGATTTTCAAATAAATGCGAAAAAAAAATTCCTCAATGCGATTAAGACAATATATGTGGAGACAGACAAAAAATGTAGTACACTACGGAATAAAATTTAAAATAAAAATCAATAGTTCCAAAGTAATATATATGTATATATTAATGAAACACATGGTAAGCTAAAAAGAATCACAGTTACAAAAAGTTACAACAAACAATATAATTAGCACATAATATTTACCTCTGAGACATCAAATTAAATTTTGCCTATCATTTCTTGCCACAGATTATAGATGCTTTATGTGTGATCCTTTTATCATGAGACACAGATAAGATGTATTTAAAAAAAAAGAAAGAAAAAAGAAAAAAAAAAAAGATGAAAGACAGAAATTACCTTGCAAAATTGGTGAATGGCAACGAGGTAAGGTGGGTGAGGTATTGCTGATAAAACTCTTACGCGTAGATCTAAAAATCAAAATATGAAACATTCATTATGGTAGACATCCATCAGCAAATGAGTTATTGATAATCAAATAATCAACAAAATCAGTTCAAATAAACATGAGATAAGAAAAATATTTGTTATGATGCATATATTTTGATTTATTTCAAATGAAATAGTTTTGTTTACTAAAGTGGAATAGCCATATTTAAATTTAGTATAAAAATGAAAATTAATACATTTCAATTACTTGTGACAATTATTAATAATTTTGAAAATTAATTCAATTTCAGAGTTAAATCTCTATTAACCATATCTTTATCAAACAAGGTCTCTCTTAATTCAAGCCAGCAATCAACTTAAACAAATCACTGGGAAAACGTAATACATTAGAGAGGGTACAGTGAAAAATCAGTAACCATTTGCAAATTCCTTTACCAATGATTGATCTTTTGGCCTTTCTTTTCAGTGATGGATCAGTTAAACACCACTTAAGTGTGAACACTACTGTAAAAATATGACTTACTTCTGTTAAAGACAAAAACGGCAGTAACCAACAATGAATTTGCAGACATGTTTCAAAGGGTAAAACAATGAAATTTCAGAGTGGATAAATACAGAACATAGTTACCCAAATTTTCAAATGTCAAGTGATGAAAAATCACTTGCAGTGCAGATCTAGAAAAGAATAAAAATTATGGAGGTGCTGAAGATGATGATGATTAAATGGAAACACTGATAAAACTAGCCATGTAGGTCTTGAATTTTGAACATAAAATGGGAGGGGGCAGAATTAAACAATATGACCTTTTTTTCTGCAGCTGTTGTTCCCACGAGTCTAATTGGGCCATGGAAAAAAATAATAAACTTATAATTTAAAGTAATAGACTATAGTAGGCACTGAAATCTTCAGCAAACTTCTTTATTATTTAAACCAATGTCCTGATGCTTCTTGTATGGATATTTTAATGATTAAAAATTGGCATGATAATGTGATAAAATTATAGGACAATCAATGACGAACCCAGCTCACGGCAATCTCCAGGATATAACAAACGAACCTGGTCCCTTCTAATTTTCTATACATTTAATATTCTTTTATACCATTATAGTGAATCACCAAAAGTATGAAAATCAGATATAACTGTACAGATATCTTGGATTGAAACTTTTCTGTGTGTTTCATGTTTTTTTCGAAATTTCTACAAATTTAAAGTTATTGAACCTTAAACATCATCCATGTTTTATCCACATTTACATTAAATCCATAAAGGAAAATACCTTTATGTTAGTTTTCTTTTACCTTCACTGCACTTTTCTCTATGTTCTAACCAAAGGCTCTGAAAGGTAGAGCTCTTGGAGGACACAAACAGATTTTAGGTCACCGAATAGTGTTAATGACCATTGAACCAGAGTAAATAAACAGGATCTCTAAATCCAGATTCTTTGACTGAACAGTCAGACATAACTCTACTTAACACTGATGCTGGGCTGAAAATGCTGAAATTTTCACTATTCACGGAAAGAAATGAATCGTATGAGCTGGAGATATACAGTTGATTTGTCTTTTAGGGAAAAAATTTTGATGCTCATTGGTTTGTTTTGTTTAAGTATATAAATGCTCTCCAAGTTATGTCCTTCAAATAAGGATTCTGCATTCTTAAGTTTTTTGCAAGACACAGGATATTCTTTATATAGGTTATTGAAGCTTTGCTTTTCAACCATGGATAAAATTCTCTCACAATCCGAAACATGCCAGCAGAAAATTGCATATTATTTTTGCTCTCAGAAATAAAATAAAAGTTAAAAGCAAATAAGACAATTATTTTTAGCGTTTATATATTGTTAAGAATGAAACAATTATTCATAATTATAAAATCAAGTAATTTATCGCATAAAATTATTAATGCATAGCAAAACTGGAAAAGAACTACCAATAAATTTAATGATTGTATGTAATATTAGTTCTACTAAAATCTTAATATGATTTTTTAAAATTCGATTTATTATATACTCCTTTTGGTAGATGTAACAAGGTTAATCAGTCCCCTCACCCACGATTTGTCGTCCATTTTCAACATGCTTTTTGTGAGGTAATCTTTTTTTTTTTTTTTTTAATTGGATCAGATATAGCAAACCAAACTTCTAGTTCCTTGAAATCTGTTAGAGCGGGTTTCGATTGTATAAGAAATTTGACAAACTTTAACAATTTGCATAAATTTTGATGCAGTTTGTTGACGTTTCCCATGAATATTTCATATTTTTGCTATGAAATAATATATATGTAATAGTTATTAGTTGAAGCAGAAAAATTTGATCCAGTAATAAGAGAGTTTCATTAAAATTTTAATACTTGTCCATACACAGTTATATTCAGAATTTCCGATAAACAATTTCAGAATGCCTTGTGGGAAGAAAAAATTCAAATTTAGTCTTTATTAACTAAGATTTTGATTATCCGATCTAGCTACAGTCCCACTTAACTTGGATAATTGAGCTTGAACTCTATTTAAATATAAAATACACAACAGTTTCTCTAAATTATTTCTACAAAAATTGAATCCAAAATTAATTTGAAAAGCATGAATGTAAAATCTTCATGTCATATTTTTTAAACATAAAAATATAAACAGAAAAGCTAAAAGAAACATGACAGAAAATAAAAAATGATATATATACCTTCCTCTTCTAGGTGGCCCAAGATCCTTCTAGAAACAAAAGAAAACAATATTGTATTTTCAAAGCTAGATTACATTAGCAATACATGTTTAACAATAATTTTAATGGATTTCAGATAGGTAATTAAAATAAGAAATCGTGCAAAATCTGATATGTTTAATGGAAATTATTTTAAAGTTAGCAAAATTCTTTCTAAAATGTTGTCAGCTCAGTTATACATTTTCATTATTATAATCAAAATTTACCTTCTGTTAAATTATTTTTTAAAATGAAACTGCAAGTTTTAATTCTTAATCACATACAACATTAATATATAACTAAAAGCTGGCCATCACAATTATAACACCAAGAAAGGAAAGCAAATACAAAAATGATATTTATTGTACATAAACAGTATGGCATGAAGACAAAATTGATTAAATTTGTAAGCAGGTTGGGGGTTAACAGGGGTATGAAATTAGTAGAAACAGCTGCCACCCCTGATAGCTAAAACGACTCTTACCCAGTTAAGCTTCGAGTCAAACTGGACTTGGATGACAGAAACAGGAAACTCATCTCATGCAGTCTATGCCACACTTCATCAACATTATTAGCTGGAGAGTGGTGGCAGGCCAGTCTCTCAGGAACCAATGACCAGATGTTTTCAATGGGTTACAGATCTGGAGACCCTGCAAGCCAGGGCAGCAGTCGAATATCCTGCGTATCAAAGAAGGTCAGAACATGATGTGCAATTTGTGGTCTTGCATTATCTTGTTGGAATACAGCATTTGAAGGCCTTGAAGATAGGGTACAACCACTGAATATAAGATGTCAGAAATGTTCCAATCTGCGTTCAAATTACTATCGATCCAAACTAGAGATGTGGGTGTTGTGCACCCAGTGGCTGCTCAAACTATCACACTAGGTACAGGGCTCCTATGCCAATATCGAATGTAAGCAGGTGATGCGCGGTCTCCTTGGAACCTCCAGACACGCATACGACTATCAGAATACCGTACACAGAACCGGGACTCATTTGAAGACGACATTGTGCCACTCTTGTACCCAGCATTGTCATTCGTGGCACCAGAGTCGCCGTCTCTCTTTGTGCTGCACTGTCAAGAAAGGCCAAAGTAATGGTTGCCATGCTGATAGTCGAAGTTGTTGCAAATGTCGACGCACCGTACAAGTGGATACTGGGCATGCTGCAAACATGCCCATATCCTGACAAATGGTTCATGATGTGGTTGTATAGCTTTGCAGGGCTGACCTAAGAATATGTCCTCCATGCCGTTTAGTATGAACCTCAGCAATCCACTGATTCCATACTCACATGTCAGTGGTTGGATGTTGATCAGTGCAACGGGCGATATCACAGAACGATAGCCCACACTCTCAATAGGCAACGATCCTGCTTCTGTCAAATTCTGACACTTGCTGGTAAGCATTTCTTATTATTATTGGAGACATAAAACAATATTCTGAGCAAACTCCGACCTTACAAAATGCTTTCCGAATGAAAAATCCACTACACAACTTTTCTTTTATGCAGTACTACAGATGTCGTTTCTCCCTCCTGCGTCATTTAAATGCACCGAAATACTAATCATTTGGGTATCCTAACCTCTTCTTCCTTTCACATGATTTTGATGTTCATCAGATCATTCCTTCCTGTTGTTGCAATTTTAATGGCCAGCAGTGTATTTAATTCTTTATAAACATATTTATATAAACTTGTATATTAAAAATGATTCCCAAAATTGATTCTGATTTTACAAACATACAAATATAAATTACACATAAATTAGATATAAAATTTTAAAAGGAAACACAAACACACAAACAAGGATTTTCGGTACTTTTCCATTTCGCCGGCGCAAATCTCGCCAAGCAGATAAAAGATGTTAACAAACATTAGTTCTAAGAATTTTTATTTTGAAGGCATAAACATTTTAATATCGTTTAAAATTTTGTAAAAAGCCAATAAAGACAATAAATTTGTAAAAAGATGTTTATTTAAGAATTTACTATGCTTTCATGGTTCAACATCCTGATTCGGCGGTTCATATCACTTGATCCCAAGTAATCTCATCTGACGTAAACTACGTTACAAAAATCTAATTCTCTCAGTAATTATCTACATTCATTTCAAGTTAAATCTTAATTTGGAATATATGTTTAAATGCAAGAATTACTTCAATTTCTATGAATAGCTTACTCAGAAACTATGTAAAACCGTAGTGCTTTACTTCACTAGTGCATTCTCATTAGAATTGATGATTTTAACTCTTGACTTTGCCTTTTCTATATTTTCGCCTTCGGGTGAGCGGTGTGATTGCATCCTAATTGACTTAATTACCATGAATGGCCTTGGGGCATAAAATTGAACTATCTGGTAAGAATTATATGTAATTTTATGCCAGTATTGAAAGAAACAATCAATCTGATAATAAATGACTGTGAGTTATTTTGAAAGTGAGGCATAAAAGGTTACCAGCGAGGATATTCTGTTTGGCATCAATTGTACCATTACTGGCGACTTATCGCCTGCGCCGGCAGAACGGAAAAGTATCGGATTTTCTAATAATGGGACAACAATTGTAACCAAACACAAATGCAGATGCAAAATACAGCCTAAAATAGTGTTGGCGACCCTAATGGCATGTTCATGATGTGTCACTGCTTAAAAATATAACTGTACATGAATATTTGAGAAAAATAAGAGAGCTCTATGAAGACAATAAATCCAACAAACCAATTTTGGATTTATATTCCATTTCTTTCTTGGCACGCCGACTAGTCCCATGCCAAGCTAGATAATCTTTTAATGTGATCACACAGCTAAAAATAGCACTTATCATAAAAAAGAAGGTTTCTCTTCTAAAGACCTAGAATCATTGCACTACCTCAGGTTAAGAGCAACAACCACTGAAAAATTTGGACTAAACTAATTGCATTATATTAAAATGACAGTTAAAGAATCATTTATACATTGAATTTAATTAAAATTTTTATACACAAAATACATCTATAACTTAGAAATTTCTTTTGATAAATGTGAATAGTACATAGCCCAATTTTGAAAACTTCACTAAAATTAAAAACTCCCAGTGTTAATAGAAACTAACTTTGCTTACCATACTAGCTGAAAGAGATGGAGCTGACTGACCCATTAAAGATGCTCTCATTCTAAGCAGATTGGATGATTCAGCTAAAAATTAAATTATTACAAATACTAATTTATTTAAATCCTAAAAAATTTAAAACATGTAAACAATAAAAATAATAAATACATTTTGGACAGCTGCAATTATTAAAAACAACCTTCCCAGCAAAATAGAACAAAATTTTGCAACTACGATGTGACAAACATTCACCAAGGGAACAATCTGTTACTTCAAAAGCATTATTTTTTAAAATAAAATTTCTCATTAATTATTTCAAAATCTCAGATTTATCTCCAATGAAACAATTAATTTCATATAACAAAAAAATGTTCAAGAAATATTATTAATTTATTCACAAATCAATATTTAATGCAATAGAGCAATATTTAATTCAATAGAGCAATTTTTATTATTACTTCCTTATTATTATGGCACCTTTTATTTATATAGATCAAGATTATCAATAAAGTAGCCACCATCACCAAACGACCTGCAATGTCTAACCCCAGTTCACTTACAGAAATGCACTAGCCCCATTATATTGAGCAACTTTCACATGCTGGAATGCGAGATAAAGCACCATTTTTTCCCTCGAAGAATGATACAGCATCATCTCCATTCCTTAGTAAACAAAAAAAAATTTTTTTTTTTTTTTTTTTTTAAGGCACATAATACAACAGAAATGCAATGAGAGTCTACACCAAACCGTAAACCTGGTTAGGACTGCCAGTTGTTTGATGACATACACAGTGATTTATTTATAACATTGGTGCCATTTAAGCAATGCAAGTCATAATAATAAGCAAATACCTCATAACAAGTAACAAAACAATTCTAAAGAGAAGTGATACAACAGCTACATTCATAAGGAAAGTATGGAACCTTATTAAGTGGGTGGGGATTAGAACTACAGGTTGAGAAAATTATTTCTGATATGAGCTCAGTAAAATGATTTGCATACGAAAAAAGATTATTTACGTTCTTTCTAAGAATGGCAATTCATATATAACTATTAAAATACAGACTAATTATTTGAGAAGTGTTTTTAAAATATAGTAACTGCTTTAAATTTTTGTATATAGCAGACAATGTTTTCATTTTCTTTTTATTATTTAGGTTTTTTTCACTTATTTAAAATTTACTTTTAAGTCAAAAAGTTAAAAAATAACTTTATAAACTAATGTTAAATTAAAACAAAAATTATCTCCTTTCTAAAGAACGATATAACTTTTAATAGTAAAAAAATAACAAACCTTGGCTGGGAGAAAGCTGTGAATGAGGACTTGAAGTGAAACTTTCTCTACGAAATCTGACATCTTCGGAAATCTGTCGGGAAATGGGACGTGGCTTCCGAGGGAAAAGGGAGAGAAGATCATCATATTCACAAGGTTTAGGTGAAATAGCAGGAGAAGAAGAAGTTCTTTCTACCTAAATAATAAGAAACACTGAAGATGATATCATGATGTTTCCGCAAATAAATCAGCTCATGGCCAACTAACTTTTTGCCAAGCTTATAGGTGAAAGGCAACAGTTATTTGAAAATGGAAGCCCACTAAAAATTCCATAAAATGGCAATGAATCACTAAAATTAAAATAGCAAGAAACATCCACAAAAAATTACTTACCTGTCAGAAGAAATCTTGATGTAATTTTGTTTGCAGTGTTCTTCCTACGCACATAGCGATCTTTTTCACTTACCAAAATAATCAGAGAATTTGACACTGTGCAAGCTATTCCCCCCCCCCATATACACGGTGGTCTGCATTTGTTAAAAAAACAGAGAATTTTATGAAGTACAACTTCACAGAATATCAGTTTATTGCATTCTTAACTGTTAGACCAATCATCATATTTCTGAAGAAATGCAATGCTTTTTTTTTCATTGCCCAGCAAACTCAACAGTCTCATTTTGATGCCTTACCACAAAAGAAAAAAAAGAGAGAGAGAGAGAGATGTATCAGTGCAAAAATACCAGCACAATAACCATCGAATTTGAAGGAGGTAACTGATGTTCATCAACTATGTCTATACATTTATACCTGGGTTGCCATATGAACAAATTTTTGCAATATCATGCGCTGCATCCACTGCTCTTTCACAGAAATCTTTCAAAAATCCACACCACATCTTTCAAAATGACTTCACAAAAAATCAGTCGCCAACATTTCACAGCACTCAAGTATTAGCACAACGACTTTAATAGAAGTCGTCAAATTTTCCAAACATGACGAACTCTGACAAGCATACACATAACAGTTCTCTACATTTCAGTTTAACAAACAATGTTGCCATTCCAATTGGGGATACAACAAAAAGGATGTTTCAAGTCCTTTTTGTTGTATTCCCAGTTGCAGTGGCTTTTATAGACAAATCGCGATATTCTTGTCTTAAACTCAGTTTTGAAATATGTGCTTGTGGAATTTGCCTACAGTGGGCAACACAGCAGTAAAACTTCTGCAGGAATACAGTAATCCTTGAGAAACCCTTGAGCAGTAGAAGAGTTATCTGCTCATTGTAAACTTTCAGTTTAATAGCAATACATTTGTTTCTCTGGCGACACTTAAAAGGAAATGTACATACACATAAGCCACAAACCATAGAAGAACTTAAAGCCACTAGTGCATGAGCAGTTCAAGCATTAGGACCAAAAAATTCACATGATACATGACAAAAGGTAACAATGCCCATAATATCACAGATATTATTTTTAAAACATAATATAAACAAATTTATTTAATATTTTGGGTGGCAAAAAAATAAATAATATTATTTTATTCATTTTTTTAAATTATAATATTAACAAGGTTGTACTCAAACTGGAGAATTAAATTCCCTGACTTTTCCAGGTTTGTTTTAAGAAACTTCCATTCTATCTGTTTAGCGTGTTGGCTGCGCAGAGCATAAATTAATTATGGTACCACTTAAAAACATAAAAATTTGACAATATGACTTATAATGTTTATATACAGTTATTTATAATGTTATACAATTTATATACAGCTACTTATAATGTTAATGACAGAATCTCCAAAGCATTACTATTATAACTATAATATGTGTTGTTTTCCTCAAAAACTTTCAAATTAAGTTTTTGCCAAAGTAATAAAACTTGGGTTAGAGTAGACTGAAGGGTACTCCTTGTATTATTGTGAAGTTATTGTTTCATTTATTGCCAAGTTGTTTCATTTATGGTAACCTGAGTAGTTGAATGTTACGGAAACCCTATTATAACATAATTGGTTGCATGATTCTGGTAAATTTTGATTTATGGGATGTTTTGTAAGGGCATGTGTTGTGTGTAGGTTAGGAAGTACATTGCTTGTTTTATTGTTTAGATGGTAGAATGGCTGAATGTAGTAAGATTAATTTGAAGCTTCTGTACGATTTGGAACAAAAGGGGAAAAGAGCATTAATTGACTGTTGTGCAAATGAAGGTTTACTTAGTAGCTATTTTCTGGACAGTCCAGAACTACGGAGAATATTTTTGACTCTTGTTTTTATGAATCTATGTGGCGGCACCGATATATGAATTCAAGCTCATATAATTTTAGAAAGTTTTTGAATGCTGTTAAGGAATTTTGTGTGCCACAGACTGAAGACGAAGAAATTTCTAAATAAGGTAAGTGGATATTTGCTTTGTGTAGTGCTTAGCTGCATAAGAGGTTTTTCCTTTTTTATGTTATTTTATTGTTTCGTTTAAAATGTAGTTTATCGAGATTATGTATTTTTTGTTTGCCTCTACTGTAGAATTGGGTGCTCCTTTGACTTTTTATGTGAAAATATATCGATGTGTACGTGGACGAACTCAAGGGAGAGTGCAATGCCAGGTTTGTGCAATTCTCTGATGTTATTTTTAAGTGAAAATAGGTCGACGTATACATGGATAAAGTCAAGGGAGTGCACAATGCCTAGTTTGTGCAATTCTGATTTTTTTTAATGAAAGTAGGTCAATGTGGACATGGATACTGAGTTTGCGCAATAATTTGACTTGTTATTTTGTCTTGGCATAGCAGCGATTTTTGTGACTAAAATTGTCGCTGCACAAAGCCAAAATAAGAAGTCAAAGAATTACACAAACTCAGTAGCCATGTACCAGCAAAAACCGCCAATTTTCGCTAAGGGGTACTCATAAATATACTTCTACCAACACTTGTTATACAATATTTGCATACTAAACCACCACTGTCTTCAGAAATCATCTTACTAAATTCTGAAAGGTAAAAAAAAAAAGCAGTTTCTTTTAAAAAAGTCAACAGACTTTTAATATAAGCATATATAATGCAAATTAAATGTAATCTTTTATTAGAATTGAAGACCCAAAGAAAAGACATTTAGAATATTTAAGAAAAATTAGCATGAAACTAGAATTCTTGTTTCGATTCCCGAATGACGCTTCCAGTATGGCAACCCTGTATTAACTACACATGAGCAGTGTCTTTTTAAAAATATAGTATGGCAAATCCCACAACTACATATTTTTTTAAATTATGATATACTGAAGTAAAATTTCTTAAAATTTCTAGGAGCACTGATTTCTAATAAAAAGTAAAATAGTTTCTCAGTACACAAATGTGATAAGTGAATTTTATTGACCATTTACATCAAGAAATTTGTGCATTGAAAGAATATTAACAATTACTTAAAAGAAAATACAAAAGCTTTAACTTCAATTATGAAAAAATTTTCTTAGTTTTAGAGAATTAATTTCTACATTTAAGCAGTTTTTTTAATAATTAAAATGAACTTCAATATACATATATAAAAGAAAATATAAAATTATTAATTTGGGCTAATTTTTATCACTAATTAAATTATTCAGACTGTTTCCAAACAGTTCCACGCATATTAAGTTCATTATATATTAAGAGATTTAAATGTTATTCAGTTTTCTTATGTATTTAAATTATATTTACTTCCAGTACATTTTTAGTTCATACTTCTTATTATTATTCACTTATTTAAATTTGAATACAATAGGGAAGAATTTTTTTTCCCTTATTTTACCACACTAAACCAATTCCAAGGATTAAACTAACTGCAGAAATAATTATAAACTGGCTTTTTCCTATAATAAACCTCTGTGACATGGGAAATACCAACATTGCAAAATAATACTTTTCAAATAAGGTTGTCCAGAACTTTCATGCTCTGGAAAAAATTGTAAAATGTTCTAAAAGAAACAGGGATAAATACATTAATCATATACAAATGCACTGCTAACCATATTTAAAGTTTAAGAATGAAGCAAATCTTGAAATTTAAAAAAAAAAAAAAAAAAAAAAAAAAAAAAATTGGAGATTCAAAACTTGAATGTTCACATTTTTCCCATCACTCAAATCTTAAATGCTTCAACTCAAAAATATGGAAAGATTGGTTTTTATTAATGTCTCATGGAAGCATTCATCCCAAAAAAAATTGGGTTACTCCAATATCAGTGATATAATAGATCATCAATATCACTACTTGTTGGAACTGAATGCAACAATATGGCTGTAGCCACCTAGCAGAAACTGCCAGAACCCTTCTAATTGGCATGCTATGTTTTCTTGAAACTAATGAATTGTCTCAATAGTTTTGGATATGGATAATCTACTGCTTAGCAGTCCTAGATATTTCTAGCAATTCATGCCATACCATGTAAATACTGCAATGCACATGTAACTTCAGTAATCTATGATAAGCACTACCCAGCCTACAATGCAATGCTTCCCATACTTTCTTAATAAATGTATGTGTTTAGGATTTGGATTCAAGAAAAAGCTCGACTCACTCCTAGCAATGTTTATACAGGGTATAGTTTCAGATAGGGTTGGATGCTAAGAGATCTAGAGGGACATAAGAGCCCCAAGGGGCAGGAAGGTGGCTTCAAAAAAAGTAAACAGAATATTGTTGATAAATTTGGTTACTCATCAAATAAACACTTAAACATTAATTTATTTATACAGAGGTTAACTTAAATTTTTTAACAGTTACTTTTATTTTGATAACTTAACTTTTTTAAAGTTACTTTTATTTTGGAACAAGCCTTTCCTATATATTCTAATTTCATGTCTACATTTCCCTGCCAAAATGAATTTTCAGGATTATGATATAAGCAAATAAGGTAGAAATGAATATTTAAGCTGTGGTCTGAGTGACTTCGGTAGAAGAGGATGTTCTGCATTTCGGCAACGTTGTTGCTGTTAGTTTAAGCTTGCTATTCTATTTTAGCTAAGATATTACAAAACATATTATAATCATTGATATTTATCACTTAAAATGGTTTAAAACGTCTTTAATCACTGCCATTCTGTTTTTATGTGCTGTACTCAATTTTAATTAACAATCTGATGAAATTTAAGTGGAACAAATATCTAAAAAAAATTTTTTTGTTGTTTCCAGTCAAAATCTAATGTTGCACGGGTTGGGATTCATCGAGGGAGAACCTCAAACAGGAAGTACTGTACAAAAAAAATGTTGAGAAACCATGATGTATTGGTTTCCTGAAACATTAACAATATTTCAAGGATTAAAAAGAATAAAAATGTTAAGAGATGCAGGTGCCCAGAACTTACGTGACTTGTTCCTTCAAACTCCTTCGCAAGTTGTATTACAGTTATAACACATTTGACTTTCGCTGGATCATCAACATTGAACTTAGTCCTGAGATCTTCTTCAGTCAGGCTGCAGAACTGATTAAGAGGTAAGTCAGAAGGTACTACACCCATCAATACTTCTTCAAGACGATTGGCTACCATGAAAGATCCCACAGTGGGACATGGCACATCACGCCACCTCTGAGCAGTGGTTCCTTGTCGACTTTGAGGAGCAGATGAGGAACGGTTGGTAAATGCTTCTCGGCGTGAATGCCGCCACTGTGCGTGCTCTTTATCACTCATTTCAGAAACTTTAAAATAAAATACATAAAACGCATGATTTTCATAAAGAAACAAACTAATTCAAAATAGCAATAAAGAAAACCAATAAATGCAAGCAATTTCTTTTTACATGTGTCGGTTATCCAGTACCCACTGATACGTTGCTGAAACACCTCTGACAATGACTAGTTATGTCATAACTAGTACAGTAGAAAGTCCAAAATCCGGACTCGTCGGGACTTCGGCGATTCCAGATTTGGGATTTTTCCAGATATTAGATCATCGATTTAAATCTGGTAAGATGGCATGCAGAAATTATACAGTTAAAAATATGAAATTGTAATTTATGACATAAAGAACAATTATGATTTAAAGAGTATCAAAATTTACAAAAAAAGCTTAATATTTATTTGTTTACTTTATTAAACATTTCTTTCAATCATAATTTATGAAAAAAAGAACAATTATGATTTAAAGGGTATCAAAATTTACAAAAAAAAAAAGCTTAATATTTATTTGTTTACTTTATTAAACACTTTTTTTCAATGTAAGTTGTTTGTGTTGCTTCCACAAAAAATTCAAAAAGTTCCTTTTTCTTATGTCATATACAGTTGACTTTCCAATGCCATACTCCCCACATAATTTTGAGACAGATTGTAGATCCTTTGGCAGCACCAGAATTAGAAACTCTTTTCGACCTAATCGAAAGTTCAAGCTCAGTTTTTATAAAATTGCCGTAATAATAACAGACTGCAAAAAATAATAAGCTGCATCAAACTAAAAGATTAGGGGGGATGCGCAGTCCGCTACATTAACTGAAATGCCTTAGAATCACTAAAGATAATTTTAGCCTAGCTCAATAGCATCCATTATACATTATTGGCTGTGTATTACAAGATTGACGACGAAAGCCACGTTGTTTCACTAAATTTTGACTTGCTCCTATTGCGTACTGAATTAAGCCCGAATTATATTAGTTTAGTTATTTACTATACCTACGTTTATTTCTTGCACATGCTTAAAACTAATCCGAGTCCTGAATAAATAAACTCTCACATATACTTAACGCTTTATCTAGGGCCGGTGGTAAATACCGCCTGGTGCAGTCTCTATGGGTCCTATATTCTGCTACAGAGCAACTTCCTAAGTTCTAAATTTTCACCACACCTAAACTTTGCATTCCAGTGCTTTCCCAAAATCATAAAAAACTTCTCCTCCCTTAATTTTGCCGCTCGGTGTTTCCCCAAATTCCAAAAATTTTGTCTTCCATAAATTCTGCCGTCAGGTGCCAACATATTCTGCCGCCGCTTCTGGGTTTATGGTGAATAACATATCAGTTATACTTAATTAAAATAGCACTAAATGTAATCTTTTAGCATACGAGTTTCATTAACAAAATCTATTTTTGGCATATGAAAAGAAATTTTTGTTGAATTTTTCCTCGTCAACATTTCTTAGAGCATTTAAAAATCTATAATCATCACCAAGCATAATGTTAGCATAAAAGGTTGCCGTACTCCTGTTATTCAATTCCTAATATAAAAAAAAAGTTTAGACATCACTGCATGAGTTATTACTGAAGCTGTCATGTATTGATAAACATGCGGGGATGAAAGCAACAAATAATAAATCATGACTGGCCAGGTCGGCATCAGGGATATAAAATAGGTGAATGTTTCCGTTTGAGATGTATGCCAAGCAGATACTCAGCTAGAGCCAAATTATTAATCTCATAAATTTATGCTTACATAATTGTTTTTTCATAACGAGGTATTTAATTTAGTGCCTAAGTGAAATTAAGAATCAGAATTTTTAAGTGAAACTCTCTACGTGTTTTATTATGGAAAGAAAAATTAAATACGCATACGTAAAGCATACAAAAAGACAATGTTTATAGCTTTGAGGTCCAGATTTTAGATCATTCCAGATAATGGACATCCAGATTTCGGACTTTGTACTGTATAATCAGTTATGCAAGCCCAGAAAGAGACGAAATTTCCACTTTTCCTCCCTACCTACGCTATGTGCACACCTATGTAAAGTGCAATTACATTCTTTTAAGTGATAGAATACAGAGAACAGAATTTAATTCTGATAAAATGTTTTAAAAAAATTATTTGCAGAGCTTTCAATATCATAAAACAGCACGGTATGAGAAAAAGTTACTCATACTTACAAAAATGAAAAGGATTGAAAAATTCGTACTTATTGCTTATCCTAGCTCAGTTTTTGGTAATAATTTTTTGATACCGAGAAGTCTTCTGGTGACAAAACATCACTAGTGAGATTTTGGGTTATCCCAGCTCATATTTTTGGTGATAATTTTTTGATACCGAGAAGTCTTCTGGTGACAAAACATCATTAGTGAGATTTTGGTAAACCACGTGTATTTTACCTCTAGCCACTCCACCTACAGCAAATACTATATTATATAGTTATATTTCCTTATCATTATAAAATAAATGGGGTAGTCTACATTTTAGGGTAACCCTTGGATTATCACCAAGTTGTTGTTTCATTTATCACCATGTTGTTTTATTTATGGTAACCTGAGTATTTTATGTTGAATGTTTTGGAAATCCTATTGCGACGTGATTGGTTGCAATATGTGATTGTAGTTTTGACTGTTCGGAAAATATTTCTCGGGGCCTTTTTTCCACGTTGGATGTCACTTGGGAAGAACGATACTTACTTTGTGCTTTACACAGTAAAATGGCTGCTGGTGGTAAGATTAACCTGAAGCTTCTGTACTATTTGGAATGAATAGAGAAAGAAAACATTGATTGACTGGTGTGCAAATTAAGATTTAAATGGAATCATTCACCTCTCAGTAAATTACGCCGTCATATTGAAGAATTTGGAAAAGTGAAGCTCACATGAACACTATGCAAGGTATGTGTGGTGTAATGAAAGGGGATTTTCGAAAGAACTGCCACCGGCAGTACGGAGGATATTTTTTAATTTTACATTTGTGAATTTATGTGGCAACGGCAGTATACAGATTCTAGTTCATAGTTTTAAACAGTTTTTTCGATGTTGTTAAGGAGTTCTGTGAGTCACACACTAGAGACACAGAAATTTCTAAATAAGTTAAATTTATATTTCTTTTTGAACTGCGCAGATTAGATAATATGTATTTCGGCTGATATTTGGAATATGGTAACTGGTAGTTTGGCGACATTTTGCAGCCGATAAAGGTTACTACCTAGGACTTTGGTAATAATGTGAGAAGTACTCAGTTCCGATTACGCATTATTTTGTGTGAGGGAAATGAGAGATCATGAGATATGTCATGTGATATTAATGGACGAATTACAGTTCTTTAATCGGAAATGGGGAGGGGGGATTTGGAAAAATATCTGGAGTACTGGAAAAATATCTGGATATTATTTTGTATTAAGCTTCATTGTGTGTTGTGTGAAGTACTGTTGATTAATTTTCGGATTGCATGGCGCTGTCTAAAGTGAATTCTAAATTTTTAATGCGTTTATCTGATAATTCAAAAGAATTGGTTGAATGGTGTATGAATGTAGGTTTAATTGCGGATAAGTATGAATGTCCAAAATGTGGGAATGAAATGAGATTGTGTGAAAGGAAGGATATTACAGATAAGTTTTGAATGGCGGTGCAAGAAATCTGGTGAAAATGGACATTTTGTGAAACGGAGTGTAAGGAAGGGTACGTGGTTTGCTGAAAGTCGTTTGAGTATGGGTGAAATTTTATTAATTTCTTATTATTGGGTGAATAGACTGCCAGTTGATTACTGGATTTCGGATTTAGAAATTAGCAGTAGTACTGCAGCTGATTGGAATTCTTTCTGTAGGGAAGTGTGTGTGGAATTTTGCGAGAATGATATGGGTATGCTTGGTGGTATGAATGCTATTGTGGAAATTGATGAAAGTAAGTTTGGGAAGCGCAAGTATCAGAGAGGTAGGAGAGTGGAAGGAAAATGGGTGTTTGGTGGGATTGAAAGGGGTAGTAATAAGTGTTTTTTTAGGTTGTGCTATATAGAAGTAAAGATTGCTTATTAAGTTTTATTAAACAGTATATTCTACCGGGTACCATAATCATATCTGATTGCTGGAAATCATATGCATGTTTGGAGGATGAAGGTTTTCAACATCTTGCTGTGAACCATAAATATCATTTTAAAGATCCTGAAACAGGTGCACATACGAATACAATAGAGGGCACATGGAGTGCTATAAAAAGCACCATTTCGAGGCATTGTGATAAAGAGAATTTTGCTTTTTATTTAGCGGAGGAAGTATGGAGGAAAAATTCGCAGAAAAAAACTTTCAATAATTTTATTGAATCAATTAGAAAAGTGTATCCGCCACGTAATCAAGATTCTGAAGAAGATTAGGTAAGTTAGTATTTTTAATTATTTGAGGATATTATTTTTATGCATTGTTCTAAATGTAAGGAGTAAATAAAGTAATATGTTATTATTGGAAAATTGTTATTAGCAATGATTTAGTTTAAAGTAATTAGGATTGTAAGCTAATTTTTATTAATTTAATGTACGTGCTTATTTATATTTTAAGTAGTGTTTTTGAATTTAATTATACTTTAATTAAATGATAGTTATTTTGTGAATTATGTTTGTAGGAATTTGGTATACATTTCAGTTGAAGTAAACGTGCATGGAAATAATTTAAATATTTGACACTAAGTATTCGTAACCATTTGTAATGTTTGCGGTATGAATTCGTTGGTGACGTTTATAATATAATAGATAATTTAGAGGTAAAAGTTTTTGGATATTTTATTTATTTTATACATGGAAACGTTCATCCTTGGAAAGGGTATATACTTTTTCGCGATCAGGTAATTTCATATATGTGCTTTTTGCCGAGTTTAAAGATTCACAGAATTTTTTTGCATTTTCATGCAAATTTTTGTAATTTATGAGAAAATAGCAATGTAGATGGATAAAGTTAAGAGTGTGTGCAATGCCATTTTTGTGCAATTCTGGGATGTTTTTTTAAGTAAAAATAAGTCGACGTGTAAATGGTTTATGTGTATGTTCTATTCTGAAAAACGCGCAAGGAGTTTGCGACTGTGCACTTTTTCCCAATTTTGCAGTTAATATTTGTCATGATTAAGCAGTTTTGTTACATAAAATTTCTAGCATAAGTGTAATTCGGCTAGTAGATTGTTGGAAAAAGTGTTTAGTATATAAAAAGAAACATGTCTTTACTTCGTGAAGACAAAATGGCGGCGAAAAAAATAAATAGAGGGTTGCTGTAGCAGAGTTGGTCGCCAAATTTTCGCCAAAAAATCGCCAAGTTACCATAATCTAAAGATCAACCTGCATTTCTATTTTTATGTTATTTCCTTCTTTTATTTCGACTTAAAATGCAGTTTTTTGATATTATAATTTTTTATGTTTTATTGCATTACGTTGTGGACGCTATTTTACTTGGGAGGATGTCCCACATAAACAGGAATGAGGGTAAAAAAAAAATCACAAATTTTCACGAAGGGTTACCCCAAAATATATTTCTCTCAAAAAATGCTTAGTTGCTAAAGTGAAAAAAAAAAAGTAGGGAGCAAATGTTATGTACTGGAAAGATCAAAAGAAATAATGCAAATGAATATTTCAACAAATATCCTTTTTGTGAACAAAAATAAAAAAATGTAGAAATATTAAGAAAAAGACAAGGATTACCAGAATACCACTGGAGATGTTTGACAACTAAAAAACGAAAAAAAACCTAGCGCCTAAAAAACTAATTGCTAAAAAAATATAAGCTGATATAATCAATGGAGACAAATGAATTTTTTTAAGACATTAAGATAAATTTCCTCTACAGTTAATTTTTATTTATCAAGCATAAGACTAATGATTTCCAAAAATCAGTTCTTCGACTCTGGCTTTGAAAACTGCATTTTCGCACTTCCATAAATACATTACATGCCATATTAGCTCGATAATAAAATCCACAAATATAAGGGCTAAAGTGCAGAACAGCCCACTTATTTGGCGTGTTGTGTTTGGCGCTTTTTACAAGATTAATAAGTGTGCCAAATGTGGTATCCAAGTCGATTCTGCTGTTCTCGAAGGTGAATTTCAGAGCATTTTCGCACATGCATAATATGTATTTTAAATTGAGAATTTCTTTTGAGCTTGAAATTCGGAGCATTTTCGCGCGTGCTCAGTATGTATTTTAAAATTTAGAATTTCTGATTGGTGTAAACGATAATAGATGGTAGATGTGCAGTTATTTTAAATAATAATTCGAGAACAATTTGAGAATTCGTTATTTTTCGTTCATCGGCTGAGTGGATTACTTCTTTTCAGGTAAGAGAAAGTATTTTAAATTTTCAGTGTTTTGTAACAATTTTAAGTTTTTGAAACGATTCTTAGTATTTAAAATTATGTTTTTGTAAGGACTGGATTTTCATATTTTAAAATTTTTTGGAAGTGAAAGTATGAATTTTTCAGGGTTTTGTAAGGATTTTATATTCTTTAAATTTACTATGTTTTTGAAACGATTTTAGTTTTTAAAGTTAATAGGCTTTTTCTTGAAAGGATTTCCAGTTTTAAAATTTTCCCACTTATTTGTTTGGCGCTTTTTATGACAGTAAGAAAAATTGGATTTTTGTCAATTTTCTTTGACTTTTTAAATAAAATGAGGTCGACGTGTGCATGGATAAAGTCAAGAGAGTGCGCAATGCCATTTTTGTGCAATTCTGGGATTTTTTTTTAAATGAAAGTAGGTCGATGTGTTCATGGATACAGAGTTTGTAAAATTCTTAAAAACGCGTCAAGCAATGGGTGATTCTGCACTTTCCCCAATTTTTTTAGAATGAATTTTAATTCTTCAGGGTTTTGTAATGATTTTAAGTTTTTGAAGCTTACTATGTTTTCTTAACCATGTTTGTTTTTAAAATTATTATGCTGTTTTTAAAGAATTTTCAGTTTTCAAAATTTTGCTTCAACTTTCATTTTATATTTATTTTACCTGTTCGTCATTGTACATGTCATGCCTTGCATAGTGTCGTCTGGAGGAATTGCAAATCCAGGAGACAAAACGTGAGTTGGCGATTTTGAAAAATGTGCCAAGCAGTGGGCGATTCTGCTCTGTATGTTTTAGGATAAATTTTAAAAAATTAAAATACAGGTGAATATGATTAGAATGCAAGGTGACTTAATTAAATACAATATTTTCCATTGCATTAAAAAAATTTAGGGAAAAAAGTCAGCAATGTTTATCTTTTTTTTTTTTTTTTTTTTTTTTTTTTTTTTTTTTTTTCCAGGCATGCAAGAAACCAATATTGTGGATATAGACCTTGACTGAAAAATACGTGGAACAGAAAAAACACCAAAACAGGAAATAATATAATTTAAAATCTTGGGATTAAAGCTTTCGGCTAATCTTTGGAATATGGTAACAGGTAGTTTGGCGACATTTTGGTAAGGCGATAAAGGTTACTAGCTAGGACTTTAGCAGTGTACATGGATAAAGTCAAGAGTGTGCGCAATGCCATTTTTGTGCAATTCTGGGATGTTTTTTTAAGTGAAAATAGGTTGACCTGTACACGGATGATACCGTGTATGTGCAATTCTTAAAAACGCCGCAAGCAGTGGGTGATTCTGCACTTTCTCCCAATTTCGCACCTAATCTTCATCATGATTAAGCAATTTTATTCCGTAAAAGTTCTAGTATAAGCATAATTTGGCTAGCAGATTGTTGGAAAAAATGTTGAGTAAAAAAAAAAAAAACGCCTTAACTTTGTGAAAACAAAATGGCGTCCAAAACAAAACTAGCAGGTTGCTGTAGCAGGTTTGGTCGTCACATTTTCGCCAAAAAACCGCCAAGTTACCATAATCCAAAGATTAAACAAGCTTTCTTCAAATATAAAGTTAAAATTTATTTCTCTACTTGTCATTTTGACATATTTTTAATTTTCTGTAAATCAGGAGGGGTGGCATATTCAAGGACAGCCCCAAGCATTCAGTGCCTGCCCCAGGTGGCAAAAGCTCTAGCTAAGGTAAGACTGAAAAGAAAACATATCCCCTTCAAACAAAAATTCTAAATGAAATTTAAATCTCTCTACATCTTTAGACAAAACCAGAAAAAATACAATGTTAGAAGTTATTAGCCTCACAGTCAATCCCATAGCACGATGGTTTTGTTACAATTAAGTATAATTCCTACTTTTCATTAAAGAAAAACAATTAAAACCATTAAAAAAAACAGAGTCCACCAACTATAATGACTTTGTACATGCAATAGCCACATTCTTGTTTAGTCAAGTATTATGAAATATGCCTTTTTTTACACAGATCTGAAGTCATGATTTTTGTCTTTTTCCTGGCATAATGTTTAGAAGAAAGGAAATGAAACATCCTCATGTTTCAAGATCAAAAATAATATGAAGCATTCAGAATAGTATAAGAATACCTAATTATACTGAGTTTATTCAAAATCTAGTTTAATACAGATATAAATTGAAAATAAACGGAGGGAAAGGAAAGTTTTATGAATGTTATGTAAAAAAAGTAGCAAGAAAATTTGAGATAAAATAATTAAAATTCTTAACAAAACTATATATAATACAACTGCATTATAATTGTATGATCTGAGCTACTTATAAAAGGAAAAATTTATTTCAAATTACTTTAATTAGCTAGTTCTACAGATATTTTTTGCGCATGAGAGTGCTTCTAGATTCAAGAAGTCATATTTATAATGGAGTTTAGGATCACATAAGATTAAAAATGAAGGTATAAAAGTAAACTGATAAGAAATTCATCTTACTTCCATTTTATAAAATGTCAGTGCTCCTTTTTAATTTCCCATTTTTTAACTTAAAAGTTTACTTTTAAATAAACTCCAAACATGTATTTTATTATCGTGACAATTTCTTGCAGGTAAATATTTAATACAGTCTCAAAATATCAAACTGTTATCCTTCTTCAGTTTTGATTATTCATTATTTGCGTCATAATTTTTATTCTTAAATTTCACAGTGATCTATCATAAACGGAAATTACTTCATTATTTTTTTAAAAACAATATGAATTTTCGAAAAAAATATATTTACAGAATCACTTCAATATGAAGTTAAAAATATGTGAACTTTAAATCCGCTCCGTGCAAAATTTATTTCTAATGAATTCTCTAAGAACACATCCGTTTACTTGTTTGAGTTTCTAATCAATACAGTTAATTTTTAAAAAATTAAGGGGAAAGGTGAAATGTTAATGTATCTGAAATTCTATAAATGAATTTTGAAACAGATAATTTGCACTTCTTTGTTAAATGAAAACAAACAACAGCGGGGCTCATAAAAACCAACAAACAGCAGAATTGATCTGATTAACTACAGAAACTGATTTTAAGTCAACACAGATGTTTAACTTTAAGTACAAATATATAAATATTATTTATTTCTCCAAGTAAACTGAACTCATAACTAACACCAGCAAAAAAAAAATACTGCTAACCTCAGACAATACAGGTTAGAGGGCCATATACAAGACTCTTCCCAGCCTTAGCAATATGCAGCTAACCTCTATACCGATGAGTAGAAACCCCTCTCATTATTATTCCAACGAATTCAATGAACTAACTCTTTCCTGAGTAATATAAAACATCACAACATCCCATGTTCACAAATCTGATACAAGATGAAAACAAGGAACAAATTTGATCGATATGTTTTCTTGCTGCCAGTTTCTTTCTTCTAACGTACGTAGACAACAAATAAATAAATATCAATAAACAAAATTACCTGTTCTTAAATGTTTTCTATTTAACAATATCTAATTTTTTAAAAATGTAAATGTGATTCTTCTGCTTAATTAGGCATTTAGGTACGAACCATTCACCGATTTTGTATTAGAAAAATATAATGAAATAACAAAAAAAGTATGTAATGTTAATTGCAACGAAATCAATCATTAATCATTCAGATTATTTCTAAATGATTTCACAAAGAATGGGAAATTAAAAATAAACCAACTTTACGAGTACGATAAACTGCATCTCCCAACGAGGAAACACCCTTTTCTGTTGTCTCATGGAGAGAAACAACTGTTTGCTTTAAAATTATTCACAACAAAATGCTTTTATGTCATTCTTGATACCTATTAAAAAGGCCTTTGAATATAATAGGAAGTACATTTTCCCACTTATTCTCATAAATTCTTTATAGTCACATGCACATAAGTAGTGACGTAATTTTTCATTCAGTTTACTCGATAAGCTGAGTTCCCAGATCTTCGACGACTGTAAAAGTGCTTTGGAGCTGTCCTGTTTAATATTGATAAATAAAGTGTGTTTCAATACTTCATCAAGTGTCGTCGTTATTCACTCCAAATCCACACGAACCCCGTACGAACGTGAAGGAAGAAAATAACGTAACAGCTGGTGTCAGAAAAGAAAAACGCAACAATATGTACTAATTTGTTTGTGAGACTTTATCAAAAAAATATTTTGTTATCTTTTATTCAGTATCTAGTAAAATACCGGATAATGGTTTCCTTTGCATACCACACATTTCACAAAAATTTTGCATTCAGAACTACGTGGCCTTTGTTTTAGATAGCAAGAACACACGCCATTTTTCTTGATAACAGCTACCTCTCATATAGAAAAGAATCAATAATAGCTGCACGAAGAACGTGTCGATTTAATGAATTATATTTATGTAATTTGATTTATGTTCGTTGGCTTCAAATATATATTGCTTAGTTACTCGCTCCTCTCGTTCAACTTCTATTCTTAAAAATTCCAGTAACTTACATAAACAACCGTCAGGATTTATCGAAGCTTTTCAGTTACCCATAGTTTTTAAAATGCTTTAATCACTGATTCAAACAGTGAGAACAGCATTACATCACAATTTTAGTTACAGCTAGCAATTCTAAAACCGTTATCAGGCCAGCAATCTGTCCGTGACTGGGTGTCGAAGGAAACATTTCTGGGAATCTGCACTTCTGGATATCTGACTCGTTGACTGGAAAGCTATTCTTTAAACTAATGTTGGCAGAAACTCGTTTACCGGAAAAATATATTCTAGAGTCTCGTGTCTCCAGATGAGATAACTCCATTAAGGACGCAATGCAACTATGATTCTAAAATTGTCATACATTTGAGAAAATGGAGTTCCCCCCTTTTTGTAGAACAAGTGATAGTAATTCACAAACATACAGTTCTATTAAAAAAATTCTTTCTTCCCATGCCTCGATTTTATAATTTCTCACAATTTTTTCTTGATGGTTGGAAATCTTCAATTTCTTTTATATGCTGATGGTCCAGATTTCACAAAGTTTTAAATATCCAAACTTATCTTTACTGAATAAAAAATTATAATTATTGAATCTAGGAAACTGGTACCAGCAGTGGCGTAGCTACGATTCCAGCGCCCGGGGACAACTGAAGAATTTGCGCCCCTTTATGTGTGCCAAATGGGAAAACATTCCATTAAAAAATTTCGTAGCATCAATTTGGCGCCCCCTGGATGCTGCGCCCGGGGACAAATGTCCCCCCTTGCCCCACCCTAGCTACGCCACTGGGTACCAGAAACCAATCCAGTTTCTTAAAAAATCCATCAAATTTTGTAAATTCTATTTTAAATAAATTTATTTGAGTTTTAAACTCAGCCTGAGACTCATTTTTAACATCTATTTTTCCTATTTCAGTAAAAATTGCTTCTTTAAATACAAATAAGATATAATAATAATTTTAGTATCCAAATCCTTCCTAATGTAAAGCGTTCATCTGTTTTTGATGCTATAACGATGAAAATTGCGTGAAACTGTTAAAAATGCATTGAAGACTGAGCTACATTCAAAGTAAACACCACGAATCGGAGATTTATCATACGGAAAATCAAACAAGGTGCAAAAAGTAATACTGTAAATTGCAAATAAAAGTTAACCCTAAAATTGGTAGAAGAGTCAGGATGAAATGACTGATCAATAAGAAGGAGATTTTGCGCTAATTAAAAAGAAGAAATGAAAATACATATTCATTCATTCATACAAATGATAAATGTATATGTGATAAAACTCTGCTTATGATATGGTATAATAGCAATACCATAAATCTTTCTTACCATGTATTACAAAAAGCATCATGTATTTCAAGGTTGTTCAAAGATTTAATCCTGCTGGAACAATATTATATTTGAGGTCAAATTTTAATTATTTGGCCAATTACTGTTTGACGAGAGCAGAATGTAAAAACTGAATCCGAAAATTTACCGCCTAGTGTTAAGTACGAGGGTGCAGGCATAATAGTTTACAGATGTTTCATTGCCTCTGGGATGGAAATTTTTAGTTTTTATAGAAAATAATACGGATCTGTGTAAATAAATGAATTTTCTCAATAAAAACGTGGAAGCACTTGCATGAAAAACAAAGAATACAAAAGACGTTCAAGTTCTATCAGGATAACGATTGAACATATATAGAGAGAACGTGAACTGAAAAAAAAGAATAAGGAAACGTGATATTTCTTCGAAAGGTATTCTTACGTAAGAATTTAACAAAACATATAGTCTTAGACGAAGAAACTGATTATGTAAATTTAGCTAAACGACATCAAATAAAATATTGAATGTCTCCTTACTTTTATGCTTTCATTAAAAATAAACTGCCACTTATACAAAGTGTAGGAACTTTTGTAAAAGTTCATATTCAGAACTTTTTGATTATTGTTTTTACCAAAAGCATTTCGAATAAATTTTTCAAAATAAGTAGGTTTTAAAAAGATGATATAAAGTATATGTGAAAGAAAAACAAAGCCATTTCGCTAATACTTAGCAACTGATATCTGCAAATAAAAATGAAAATTATGTATATACGAGGACAAATATAAGCTGTTGTATTTGCATCAAGTGTAAAAATCTACCAAAGAGCTTTTCATTCTTTTATATCCAATTATCATATCATATTCGAAACTTATCCTGTCTAACGGATGCCAATCAAGCCATGAATCGTACAAAATTAAAAGACAACATTTATTTATAAAACATACTAGCTGAGATATCCGGCTTCGCTCTGGGAGTTGATATGAGATTGTGTGGTAATTGGAATAAAAGGATAAACTTTAAAGAGGTGAAATATTTTAATTTTAAACATATTCTAACTATTTACAGTACTTGTTTGCAAACAACATTTTTTATTTTGTCATTCGGGTTATATATTATGTGTACAAATTTTCCAATTTCCTAATCGAGAGCAAGCTACATATAGCTGACCGTGAGGAAAGCAGGAGTCTTTGAGGTTGATGACGCGATTGTTTAAAGTTTGTCTTTGTGCTTTGTTGATTTTTAAAACTATAGGTTAATTTGATAGGAAATTGCAGTCTTTTTAATTGGAATGACAGTTCAGTAGATATAAGTGAGTTCAGTGACATTTTGGAAATAAATACTGTGTTCCCTTTGTCCTTCCCAGTCATAAGTTCAAGTTCGACGATGTTATTCGATAGCTGTTTGACGACCATCCTTGTACCATTAAATGGTTTTTTTGAGTTGACATTTCTGAGTAGAATTATCGAAGATCCAATTTTCAGTCGAAGGCAGTGTAGTGACATTCTTGGTACTTGCAAAGGATTTAAAAATTCTGTAGGGAAGTTAACAGTTTCTTTAACTTTTACCAATCGATTTGCATATTCTCCCTTTACTGGGAATTTCTTTTGAATGTTAAAGTTTATATCGTAGACAATATTATTTTTAGTTCCCAGAATTGCCCTTTGAAATAACAACTCATAATTTGTATAATTGTGAACAATGTTTGGATAAATATGGTCGATGAATTGGTTTTCAGTAGTGGCTATGCTGCAGAAATCACTGTTGAGTTCAATGAGGCTCGTCGTGTGGTCAGTATGATATGTGCCTTCATCTATTTGTAATAGGTTTTGAGCAAAATGTGCTATTGTTTCGTCTTTAGGTAGTTCAACTCTCATATTTTTTGTTAGTCGCACTATTTGTGTGTGCGGCCAGAGATGTGATTTTTCTAAGCATGCATTGATTTTATCTACTGGTGTTGACTTTTGATAGCTGGAAGTGTTTGTTGAAAATCTGAGAGTAAAGCTCCTCCCATCACTTCAGAGTTTTGTCGCGAGTCTTGTAATCGATTACAAGACTCGAGTGATTTTGTATGTGCCATTGTGCATTCGTCGCAGAAGTTCGGCTTGTTTTACAAGTTCACCCTCTCCACATGCTCTTGAGATTTTACATACGGGGAATTGTTCTGCGGCTATATTCAATGATAGTTGTAGGGCGGAATGATAAGTTCGTCCTCCTCCTACAACTGTGATGGCAATGCCGGATAATGCCAGTGCAAGTGCGATATGTTGTTTAGCACGTTTTTCTGCCAGCAATAGTTTTATTAGAAACGCTTTCCTGGTACCGCCAGGTGCGTCCAAGTAAATAATTCCGCCAGTATTGTTGATTTGGTTAATGATAACGTTGTAAATTTTTTTATTGTCACTGAGGAGTGTTTTGTTGGGAGCAATGTATTGAAGTAGTTCGTTGATGTTGTAGCTTTTTTTCTCTTTGTAATTTCGCAAGTTTAGCACACTGAAAGCATTTTGTCGTGGTGCTGGTATCCCAAGTTGTAGTAAGGTCTGGTGTTTTATTGCTAAACATTTATCCTCTAGCCGAAAAAGTGTTTCATTGAAGATGCTGTCGTCGGCCAGTTCTAGATGAGCTTGTCGGATTTGGTACAGTATGTCATCGCTCATACTCTCTTTGAAGGAGTCCCATAGCTGTTTTGGATTCAATGGGTTACATGTTGATAGAATTATTGCGAATAAGTCTTTGTAATTTTTCCGGCTGAGGCTGTGAATGCAGGTTATTGTAGTGTTAATTACCAGTGCTCCGTCGTTTTCCAGTAGTCAACAGTCTTGAGTTCTGTGGAACTTGTTGGTCTTCGTATTACGTGTTCATTCATGCAACTGATTCCTGGTGTCTCACTACTGTATTTTATGGCTTTGCAAAACTGGCAGATGTTATCCACTTTTCCGATTACGACCTGTTTATTATATTTCTTCGTTGGGTCGTAGTGGAATGCTTCAGTTGTTAGGTTGTACTGTTTACTTGTCCTCGTCCACGCTTCTCGTAGGGTGATATTTTCATGGGTGACTTGCTTTAGCAGATTTTACTATAAAATTATGTCGCAATTCTTGATTCTTTAATTCGTTTATTTCGTTGTTGTTCGGTTTCTCTGCTTCTGAACGTGTTCATTCTCCTTCGTTGAAAAGGTAAATGTGCTTAGCGTTTTTCAACAATTTCGTTTTTTCGTTCTTTTTTTGTTTTCGCTGTTTTGCTTCAGAACTAGCAAGATCTCCTCCTCCTTTACGTTAGGGGCATTCTATTAAATATTTATGAAATCAACGTTTATAAAGAAATACACTAAGTACACTTTATTTTTCTATTTATATTCAGTCACTGTATCACTTTGATTACTCACACTTCACTGTTTATTTTTATCCACTCACCGAACTTCACTGATAAGACACTGACGTTCGAACCCAAGTCGGTTCTTGTTTTGTATACCCTATCAATGGGTAGCCCCACCCATACAAAAAATCTTCGAATGGTTCACAATGTTCCAGAACATTCCACAAGGATCTGGGATGTTCCGGAATATTCCCTGAATTTTCCGAACTATTCGCGCTCATTCCAGAATGTTGTGAAATGCTCTCGAATGTTCTGGACTTTCCTAGAAATTTCTAGAGGGTGAAATTTCAGCCCTTATATCTTCAAAAGCACGCCCTTTAGGTAAAAACGGGAAGCTTCTTCATGGATGAGACATAGAGAGCTACCGCACAATATAACTCCCTTGATCGTACCGGGACTCATTTCTGAGTTTTAGCGGCACGCACATTGTACACTTACTTTTACAATAGATATTGATTGATGAGGTTTATCAGTAAAAAAAAAGCATATTTCAGTGGCGCAGCAGGAGTTTTTGCTGCTCCGCTAATTGTTAAGTTTGCTACCAGGAGCGGGCTTCGTGTATTTGCCCCAGCCCTTTTAATTTACCCCACTCCCCTCCCAAAAAAAAAAAATATGCCAAAATGATATTTAGAGAAGTAAATTAAAAATTGCTGTTCATTTTTCAAAGTGAAACTTTAATTTCAAGTTTTTAAAATTATATTATTATTTTCCTTGCTTTTACATGCTTATACGAAATAAAAAGAAAGTATTGTGATCCCAAAAAATTTCGGGTATCATATTTCAACGAAAATATCCATTTTGATCGCTATCGAATGCAATTTGATGACGTTTTGGCGTGACATCTGTACGTAAAGACAGAATAAAGGACTCTTTTTCCCCAAGCAAATTATAAAACTGATTTAAAATGAATTCTGAAGAGATTTTTTTCGTGGCGTCTGTTACGCTCGCATAACTCAAAAACGAGTAGCCTGAGAACGTTCAAATATTGTATGGTTTGTTGGTTGCAATCGGCTGCACCAAAAGTATATAAATATATATATGTATATATCAACTTTGTTACTGTGCTCAGTAAGCTCAGTTTCTTTATTATTATACGTTTTCAAATTGTGCATTTTTTGCTTTCAAAATGATTGAATTATGTTGTTCTTATTTTCCGGTTAAGGTTTTTATGCCTTTAGTTAACCTGCATGCAATAATTGTGGAATTAGCAATAATTTAAAAGATTTTTAAGCGCGTCTAAGCCTAATTTTTGTTTAACATAGCAGCCATATTTGTTTACATTTGAAACTTAGCAGAATCAAGGAGGCTAGAATAGAAGAAGGAGGGAAGGTTCGCAGTTTCCTCCACTATTCTGGGAATGAAACACCTAACAAGCGGCTTCCTTGTTTGTTCTGTCAATTCATTGCATAACGGCAGTGAAAGGTATGTTTTTCTAAGCTGTTCCGTGCATGTATTTTCTAGTAAAATTATGTTAAATTTATAATGAAATGCTTCGCTATTGTTAATTTTTTTAAAGTAATAAAGATGATATCCGCAATTTACTATGTACAGAAAATTATTAAGAAATAGTTCGAAACCTAAATGCATGTGTGTATAACATTAGGAATCTTTTTCGAAAATCGATTTGTGCATCCATATGCAATGCAAGCTGACGTGTTTCAAAAAGAAAAGAAAACAAAAATATTGCAATTACAGACTTCCTTGCACAAGTCACAGCGATAATAAGAACATGGCCGCCGAGCTTCACCTTTTGAATGTCATATGTGTCTATGTCATAACACAATTAAGAGGCAATCGGCCTAGTGCGGCCTTTACCAATATATTATAAGTAGGGTGTCTTTAATGATGAGTTGAATCCAGTAAGAGGGAACGTACTTTTTGCACCTAGTGCAGAGTCTCTAGAAGAGAAGTAAACGTGGCCCCACGATGTGAGGATCTGCAATTTGAGAATTTCTGCCCCTCGGCTATGCTTGTCTTGAGAGAAGCTGCGAATTAATCTTTATCTGCAAAGTTCAGAATCATCTCAATGGCTTGAAAAGCTAGGCAAAGTTTCTGCATATTTGATTTAGCTGATTTAATTCTCTGAACTATTGTTGTTATTGATTTCATGAGAAAAAGGGTTTTCTGATCTTTGAAAATGTTAATGATTTCTGCTAAATTTTCCTGCGGGTTTTTCTGCTTAACTTTGTCACTGTAAAGGTTTTTAGGCATTTCTTGATTAGTTTGGCCTGGAGCTTGAATAAATTCGGGGAAGTCATCTTTAGTGGGAATTTCTTGTGGTTTTTCTATCTTCTCTAAATGATTGAATCTTTTTCTGTATACCTTACAACCACGATAAGAAGAAACGTGATTTTCGTGACAGTAAATGCAAGTTGGTTTTCCATCTGGTTTTAATTTACAGGTATTGGATCTGTGATTTTGTCCGCACTTACAGCACCTGACCTTTTTAAAGCAGTTATTTTGGGAGTGTCCGAACTCCTGACAATTGAAACATTGAATTGGGCGTTTTCTGGGCTGATATTTTTCTATTGTGATATTGAATCCGAACATAATGTTTAATTGATGAATTTTCTCTCCTGCAGAATTTCTTTTTAGTTCAAGGAAAAATATAGGTAAATGGATAATTTGGTCTTCTGCTTTCTTCGTGAATTGCTTTACTTTAATTATAGGGAAGCTTCTGCGTTCTAAGTCTGCGTAAATTGCTTGCTCTGTGTAGGATCTTGGGATATTCTTAAGTATAACTTTAATTGAAGAGGCTGAGGAAATTTGGTACGTATGAAAACTAATCTGTGCTTTCTTGAATTTATCAACTGTAGCTTTATAATCGGCTTCGGTGGTAGTGTAAAGGAAAATCTGTCTGGCTTTGATTATAACTTCAAATTCGCTTTTACATATCTCTCTGAGCATTTTGTCAATTTCAGGCCAATCAACATCGTTTTCTGGAATGACTAATGGGGAAATTTTCGTTTTATTTTCTGCTTTATTCTGTGTTGTAGTCATCTGCGTTTCATCTGTAACTTCCATATCTTCGTTATTTTCGTTAAGAGTTTCAAATCTGTTATTTTGCGGAATAGCTGCTGGTGGGATAGACTCGGAATTTTTCGCGGTTTTCTTTGGAGTTTGCCAATCCTTCTGATTTATTGTTTTATCATCTGTTTTAGAATTTGCTAGCTTCGGGGTGTTCTGAATGCTTGCTAAAATGAACTGATTTTGTTGAATTTCTTCTTGTAACTTTGAACACATTTCTATCGCTGGTGGGGAGGTTAATGTCTTCATAGACTCAATACAGTTTAATTTATCGGCGATTTCGTTTTCTAATTTGAGTGAGAGATCTTTTGGGTTAATCGGAAGCTGATTATTAAAATATTCTTGCGAGATAGCTTCTGTTAAATTAGGAAAACCTTTTCTGTGTTTGTTAACTACTGCTTCAAAATTTGAAGGGGAGGGTTTGAATTTCTTAGTATTATCGGCTATTTTCTTAGGACTTCCTGCGGTTTTCTTTTCTTTTCTCTGGGATTTACTTTTCTTAGTAGAAATTAGTATACTTTGAAGCGCCGGGTCACCTGAAGCAATTACAGGCATCCCTTTGGATGTAGTCGATTTTCTTGAATAATTCGAATAAGTAGAATCATTATCGCTATCATAATCGCTGAAAGTAGCATGTCAAAGAATTTTGCCTCTATCTGGTGGTTCGCTATTACTGACCATATCGAGAAAAACAAGCAAAAATAATATTTACCAAAATCAAGAACAGTCGTTTTTATAACTCCGAATGCACAAAATTTATATCATTCCATATTATAACTCATAATGCACAAAATATATATGACTATAACGACACTCTGAATGCACAAAATTTATGTCATCGTTTGAATTGAAACTTTCCTCCTTCTATTCTAACATCCTTGAGCAGAATAGTGGATTTGTTGCCAATCTAGGGAAACTAAGCTTCGCAACAACAAAGTAATGTCTTCTTTTATGATTGCGAATTAAATTACGCTTAATTCATTCTGGAATTATCATTTAAGTTATTAGCTTGTTTTTGCGTAGAAACTTTAATTTTATTTGTAAAAATTGTTTTTTAATTGTTTTAACCGTACTTGGTGTTTTTTATGTTTTTCTATATCTTTCAATTTTTAATGAAAATATTTTGATTTGTATCTATTTTTTCCTTGCCGCGAAGGGAGAACTGAATTAATTAGTATCGCATGCGCATTAGGTAAGTGGTGCTGAATCATCTGTGAAAAGCTTTCTTTATTATTTGTTTAATTTCTTTTATGCATCGTTTTAGATTTAATCTAGTATTTGAATGGAACATGTGGTAATTCTGCAGATGATGTAACTCTTGTGCACTCTAAGTTATAAAATGAATGAGATGTAACGCTGTTAAGTGAACATTAGTGTCACTATGGCAAATAAATTATAATGAAATTTAAAGAGTGCATTTATTCTATTGTGATTTATGCGCTACCGACGAAGTAGACTTCATTCAAAATCCTTTAACTGTTAATTTAATATGTTTAAATGGAATGCAGGAAAATCACGTTTAATTTAGTATTCCGCACAAGGAAGTCATGTGGTGTACACATCAGATTTTTTATTAATGTTATCGCGATCACAATTGCTTTGATATTCAGATTTTTGTTTCAAACGTTTCGACGGAACAAGAGTATTTAGCTGCTGAACTCATCTGATGGTTTCTTTGATTACTTTACCTAATTAGTATAAAAACCATTTTCTTTTTAATTTCGTTTCATATGGCAATTCAGGAAATCGTTCTTTTTCACCTGTCGTAACGATCCACATGACTAATAACTACAAAATAATGTTCCACACGAAAAATACCGCCCCCAAATGTATGCCGATCGGGCGCACCGCTTTTTAAGCACTCCTTCTGCCACGCCATTGATATAGTCTAAAAATCACCGCCAGCGATCTGAACATACAAAGAAAAATTACAAATCAGTTGTTAAAATTTCTGTGACCTGATTCTCATACTTGTGTAAATAAAGGCTCGAAAATAGCGTTTCAAATCCTAAGGCATGAATCTGACTCGTGCCCATCATCATCCAGACGAAGCATACGACTTTTACGAGTGGTGTCATCTCTGTCCTTCCTAAATTTTGCCGCCCCTAAATACGTAGGCTGTGTGCAATAGCACTGGTTGTACCGGCTCTAGTGTTGACTCTGCTCGTTATCACCAAAAACAGAGGACTGATACTGTTTCTTAATCAGTAATCAAGTTGATCACAAATACCTAATCATGAAATATCGAATCTGAAATTTAAGTAGGGAATAATGCTTAGTCTATGCTAGAGATTGGTACAATTATGGGGCAAAAAGTAAAAAAGACCAATTATTGTTAGACAGTATTCTATAAAGCCTTTATAAAATTTCTATTTAATTTTACAAATAAGTATGTCTCTGGAGGATTACCAATAAAATTATCCAGGAATTTCTATTAAAGCTATAACAGCTTCTCTAATAAATGTTTGTAAGGACTTTCGTTAGAGCTGAAGCAAATTCTTCAAAATTTAATACAGGAACATGAAAATACTCCCATTATCAACACTACATTGACGACATAAATGTGATGATATCAATCTTGGGGGGCGGCACATGGATGAGGTTGACCCCCCAGCAAAATTATTTTATACCGTATATTTCTGAATGTAAGCCGAAACGGACGGGGACTTTAACATGCAAGCGTGTCACCATAAGGGCGAAAATGTTACAAAGCAAGTAAAACGGGTTGAATATTTTCCAATCAAATCGTTGAAAAGTAAAACTCTAGACGGTAATGGTGATAGTTTAAATTCTGTTAACCCTACAGAAGTTGGCACGTTTTCCCGCACCCCCCCAGTGGCCGAGCAGTAAAGTAGCTGAACATTGGTAGTTCGGTCCGAGGTTTGAATCCCGCGAACAGGCTGGCTGCATTGACGTTCTCGTAGTTTTCCAATGTCTAATGAAAGTACGAGTCAGTTTCCCTTAGAAAGTCCTCCACGAAGGCATTCCATCCTTTAGGCTAGTAATTATCGAGTCTTTGCCGTAATTATATCAAACAACAAAGAATATTTATCCACGACTTTTATTTTCTTTTTGGCATAAAGGTTTCATTCTAAACACCCAAAAAGTGAATTAAAATATGAAAGTAATTTTCCTTTTCCACTTTAAGTTTTATAATTATTTATGGTATTCAGTTATTATTTTTAGTGTACGTTTTGGTAATTTTTCGTCTTAACGACGGCGTAACGAATCAGCAATATAAACATTTTCGAAAATAAAAAATTCGTTTTCATAAAACAAGTAATTAATTTTATTTAAAATTAATTGTTTCATAAACTTAAGCAATATATAAAATAAAGAAATAAAAAAGTGTTATATTTGGTGAATTACCCTATGCGCTTGGATAACAAAATGTATCTATGATTTTTGCGAGGTTACCAGATAAGCCGAGCCCCGTAATGCTGCTTTAGAAAATATTTCAGAAATTCTGGACGTATACACTGAAATATGCAGTATTAACTAATGAAAGGAGAGGGAGAAGAAGAAAAAATATACTAGATTTTCAAAAAGGAGGTGTTAAAATTATATTTCACTCCATGAAGATGTAGAGATTTGTGTTAATTAACCAGTTATCTTAGCATTTTGTGAGTACTTTCACCTCTACCTTCATTGACTCTCACCAGGATGCAAATTAATTAATATGTATAAGAGCAGATTTGTTGAGTTCGATAGAGAGTTTTTAGCAAACACTCACTCTATTAGTTCTTCCTACTGCTGAATTATTTAAATCAGCTTTGGCTTTGCTAATCATGACTACTTCGTGAAAGACTAAGGTTGATCCAAAGATTTCGCGTATTTTTCCAAATTAAAAAAAAAAAAAAAAAAAAAAAAAGCTCTAAATAAGGAAAATATTCATACTATAGCACTTTTAAACATAGAAAATCAATTTTGAAAATCTTACCAAAGCTGTATTTTTAAATGAGGTGGCACCAGCCGTTTCTTGGCTTTTATAATTATATTTAATAAAAGTTTAGGTTCATTCTAAAAAAATAAAACAATATTTGACTTCCGTGCGGCAAAATTTATACAAGATATTTAATTTTAAAGTCTGAGATCGTAATCATAGAACCTCAAAGCCCAAAGGTTTGATTTCGAATTTTTTTTTTTTTTTTCAAATTTTTTTTAATGCATTTTTGACATTTTTCCACACTCAAAAGTGGTAATATATCAGTAGCTACCATCCTAATAAGTGTTATAAAAATTTAAAACATCTTAGTTAATTCAGATGAATGAGATTCTACTATATTTAAAACAAGAAAACAATTATTGTAGTCTTGAAAAATATTTTGGTATTTATGATGCATTGTGAAGTAAAATTTTGGGTTTCCAAAACATGTCTTTTGTTTTACAAAGGCCACAAAAAGAATTTCTGCTCTTCTAAATTCTTTTATTACGTCATTTATTACCACACTAAAAAAAAGTTAACTAAGCAAGTTTTTATATGTTTTTGAAAATTAACAAATATCGTTTGTTCTTATCATCATCCGTATCTGGCAGTATGGAGGTTTTTTCTGTTTAAACTTCACCTGTCAATTTGTTTCCTGATGGGAAGTCACCAGGTGTTTATTCATTCAGAAGTGATGAGTGAAAGTAGTTTCAAAGGTTCCGAAGAATTCAGTATTCAAATTATCTCGCCCCGCATCTGTGCGTGAGACTTTACTGAATAGAAGGTAAATTGGAGTTTATTCTGAAATGAACATTAATGAACGAACTCGACTGAAAGATGACAGGTATGTGATCAAATTTTTGTTTCAAATTTTTGTTTCTAGCGTAATTCGCGTTCAGTAATTAGAGTGGCCGCATTTGTTTTTGGACTATTGTATTTTTTAAATTTATTTGCGTGAGTTTATATGCTCTATTGAAATACACACTTCAAATCTTTTTCTAACATATTTATTTTTTTTTAAGTATTTTAAGACTTGCCAAAAAATATTCTGTGCAATAAAATAATTTATTCAAAAAGTTTTAATCGGTAATTCACTTAGTCATTCAGAATTACAAAAAGATGGTTAACAAAACTGTTAAACTAAGAACTAAAAAAAATTGATTCTGAAATTGGATCTGAATGTATCTCGCATAACTCAAAAATGAAAAGACTCAGAACGTTGAAATTTTGTGTATAGGACTGCTATAACATTTAGTTGTGCACCTCAGTTTTGGTTGCAATGGACCCCACCAAATGTATATAAATATGTATATATAACCACTCTGTTACACGGCTCAGTGAGCTCAGTTTTTTTATTCTTATATTTAAGTAAATTGTGCACTTTTTGCTTTAAAAGTGATTGAATTATGTTATTCTTATCTTCCGGTTAAGGTTTTTTATGCCTTTAGTTAATCTACATGCAATAATTGTAGAATTATCAACAATTTAAAAGTGGGGATAAGCCTAATTTGTGTTTACTATAGCAGCCATATTTGTTTACATTTAAAACTGCAGAACAGCGAATCAAGTCAGTTTTTTCACCTTCAATGTTTTTTTGCCGAGTGGAACCAAAAGAATTGCATTTTTTTTTTTTTTTTTTTTTTTTTTTTGCATAGAAACTTTAATTTTAATCGTAGAAATTGATTTTTTTAAATTGTTTTTATCTATATTTAATGTTTTATATTTCTCTATAATGTTAAATTTTTAATGAAGATATTTTGCGGTTTTATGAATTTTTGCCGTACCCCAAAGTGAGAACTGAATTATATTGAATGAGAAATATATCTCTAATGAAATTCATGGAAATAAGTTTAAAGGAAATACAGAAAAAAACTCGTATAATTAATATTCCGTACAAGGAAGTCAAGCGGTGTCCGCATAAGATTTTTTTTTATTCTTCTTATAAAACAAACGTTTAAGTCTTTTAACAAATATGATATTTTGATTGATATTATTATATGTTCACGTGTTATGAATGTAATTTAATGAGTAACAGCTCTTGTTGCCATAGCAATGTGAGTGGATAAATAAACACCAGTTTAGTTTAGATGAGACATTCAGCTTTGAAGTGATGCAATTACAAACTAAGTTTTGAAATGGATAAAAATTGACTTTATTCTAATACGATTACAAACCCCCAAATATAAAATATTCTTTTTTGAAATTAGGACATACAATTCCCTCTCAAAACACGACAGAATTCATGGAAGAGTATGTATTATTTTGATTTAATAATAATTTGCTACCCTAATACTTTTACATTTATTATACTAAACGTCAGTACTGCAATGATTGCTATATTTTTACTGAGACTTATTGTTGTATGGTTTAAATTTTAAATACAGTGACATAAGTGCATAATTAAAATTCTTTGAATTGCAAGGAGTAACGAAATTTATCACTTACCACTAATTTTTAGTATAAAAGCTAGTGAGTATACTTTTGTGTTAACATAATCTACAAGTGGCATTTTACATTAATAAAAAATTTATTTCTTTAATTTTATCTCCTAGTATGGTATTTAGGTCATTTAATTAACTTTTTGTTACCTTCTAATTATCCTCACACTTACGAAAACTAGCCAATTTATCGGCGCCTTTGTTAGTTGCCGATAAACGTTTATTAGAAAATTTTTACGACTCTCAGGTACTGTTCCATTCCTAAATAACAGGAGTACTTTAAAAGAAACAGGAAATTTTATGAGTAAAAACAAATATCTAGATGACTGATATTTACACAATTAGCCGTTGGGATGACGATTAAAAAGGTGAGAGATGAGGATAAAGCTTGCAAATCCATATGTAGTCAAGAAAGATGGGCAAAACCAAGGAGATTAGAATAGAACCTCCTAGGCAATCTCTCCCTCCTATTCTAACCTCCTTTGGGCAAAATTGCTCTTTTAAGTGATCAGATCGGAATCGTTCGCTTACTGAAAAGAATCAGTTCTTTTTAACGATTCACCGTTCACTAACAGTGACCTTGATGAATGCGCTCAGAACAAGCGCGGATCAAGAGCGGTGCACAAAGATAAGGGGAATAGGGGGAAGTAGAAACAATTGAACAAGGAGTGGGATCGCTGGAATCAACTCAACCAAACCGCTCACTCCCTGGATTGTTTTCTTTTAACAGTCCAGGGAAATCACTTTTGAGTGAACTAGGGAATCAGTTTGAAATCACTTTTAAGATTAAAAAAAAAAAAAAAAAACATTCTTTATAAAGCAACAAGGAAGATACGACTTTTCGTTTAAACAGAACTGTACGTACCTTTATTGGGTATGCCTTTTTTGCCTTTTTCCCAGGCAGATGTAAACTTCGACGTTTCTTTTCCTATCATATTAATTATGTCATTTATTTTCGTAGAAACATTAAAACCACGTTTTTCGCATCTCTTTTTTAATAACTGAATACGAGTATTTCTCTTCGGACACCGCACAAATATAGCCTTCGATCCATTGTATATTTTTCAGCAACATTTTAAAGTAAAGAATGTTTTCAATGCTACAGCCGATAATTAAACCTTATTCGAATTTGATGCCAGTCATGTTTGCATTTTAAAATCAATATTTAAGTTCATGGAGAAAATCAAAATCGTTACAAAAATGTGTGAACACCCTAGTGTGCCAAGTTGTTTGTGACCGCAACATGATGTTGAAAATAAAGATGAATATTTAATTTGCCTCGGCTACGAAAATTGTTCTTCATTATGGATCTACTTTCTATGCTATCAATATTTCTGTGCAATATCATTTACATCTAAGTCTGCTTTGTGAACTACGTATATCGAAACTGTGGCACGCATTTAGCATCACTAATGTGGTACCAGTGTTAAGCAAAAATATATTTCTGAATAATTGTTCCTATGAGTTTTGCAGTAGTCTTCTTCAGCATGACTGGGTTTATCTTTCCGCACACAAAACCACATCATTTTTTATTTATTAATTTTTTTTCTTAACGGCGGGCACTGTTTTTGTCTTTTGTTTAGATGGACCACTCCTAAGGCCGGAAGTGGGGGCCATTTTATTGTGGAGCCACCTAATAGGCGGCCACCGTTACCTCCTATGAAAGGGTGAACAGTTACAACCATGCCTTCTCCAGGATTCGAACCCGATTCCTTCGATATCTTAGTTGGCTTCCCTAACTATTACACCATCTGGGCGGCCACCACATCATTACGTCCGTACGTATAATTTTATGCTTCAATCAGGCATTTTGCCTGAAATTTAACAAACCTACGTACTAGCGAGTATTTATCGCTCCCGCAAATCGCATTGTTCTGATGGAACTTTTGTGGCATCACGCTATAGATTCAAAGGAGTTTTCTTCTTCAACAATTCTGCTGTAAATTAGTATACTCATGCAGAAATTTTACGACAGTTTCTCCCATTGCAAGAAAATTTCGCAAGCGCATATTTAAAAATTGAGTTTAAAACAAAAAGCATCACAGTGTATCTATAAAAACAGTTAGACTACAACGGAAAATCTATTCCGATTTTAGTGCATTACAACAAAGCACGCTAGGATTATCTGCCTCAGGAGAAGGATGCCTTCATGGAGGGCTTTCTGAGGGGAACTGGTTCGCATACATGTTACACACGGAATAAACCATAAAAACGCCTATGCAACCATTGAGATGACTATTATTCTCGGCCACTGGCGGGTCAGTACGATGGAAAAGAATACATATGAAAATGGCGACGTTGCTTGTTAAACGCCGAAGATTTGTATGCGTAAGCTTGCCAAAGTTTGTCCCAATCTGAAAATTTGGAGGTATTTTTACTAAAGGGTTGCGATAATATGAAAGTGCAAAATTTTCTATAGACAGGATATTTATTATGTTAACGTTCCAGAAAAAAGGGAGTATTTCCTAAATGCGAATTCCTGGACTTATGTATGACATTATAGTGTATTTGATTATTATCATTAAATTACACGCTATAACAAAAATAATTTTAAATTATGATTAAAATTTAAATAATGATTAAAATTTTAGAACAATTGAATGATTTATTTCAGAGTTACATAGTAACGAGCTCAATAAGGTGTTGACTCACCTCTAGCCTGGATGCAAGCTGCCACACGGCATGGCATAGACTGATAAAGATCCTGGATGGTCTCCTGCGGTATTTCTTGCCAAATCCAGTTGTCGGGTTAGGTCATCAACATTCCCTGATAGATGCAATTGCCTTCCCATCATATCCCAGACCTGCCCGATGAGAGAGAGATCTGGCGATCTGGATGGCCAAGGATGTGTTTAACAAGTTATAAGACAGTTCATAGCAACACGTACCGTACGTGGCCAGGCATTATCTTGCTGTAAAATAAGGTCAGGGTACTGCAAAAGGAACGGTATCAAAACAGGTCTCAGAATGCCGTCGCCGTACTGCTGTTCTGTAAGTGTGCTTCTAATTATAACCAAAGGGGTCCGGCTATCAAGGGAAATGACACCCCAGACCATAACTCCTGGTTAAGGGCCTGTGTAGCGGATCGGCATGCTGCTCTGAGCGTCTCCAGACACGTCTTCGATGATCATCACGACACAATTGGAAGCGGAATTCGTCGCTAAAGACTATACGTTCCCAGTCAGCATCATTCTAACCTGATCGAGCCAAGCATCACTGTAATATGACTCGACAGTGTGCAAGTGTGAGTTGCAGGTTAATCCTATTTATGTAGTTACGAGCGTAGATTTTGTTCCATCAGCCGTCTGTGAATGGACACCCGTGTGCGGGTCGCACGTCTGAAGGTTGATAGCGAAGAATCAGCCGCTGTGACATCTGATCTGACAATCACTCTGTTCTCCCGATCTTTTGTCGCTCTAGGTCGGCCGTTACCATCATGACACTGAAATCTGCTATTGTTCACCCATTCTTGCCAGCATCTTCTAATTCCCACATCGCTTCGACTCATATAACGAGCAATTCTCCGATTTTCCCAACTTGCCTCTGTCAGGCCAATGATACGACCACTTTCAAACTTCGTAATTTTCGTCGACAGTTTCGCGTAATGAGCTCGTTAAAAGGTACCCTAAATCGCAATGCAACAGAAATTTTTAACAAGAACAGCTCCTTATGTACATCTGCTGGATGCGCAGCTCCGATGCGCTGAAGATCGCACTATTCATTCATTGGACCCCAAATTTCAATCATGGGCATATTTGGTCAAAACATTTATTCCTACGAAATTTCAAAGCAGTCGGAAGATTCATTCTTGGTGCGTCGATTTTTTTTTGCTATAGAGTGTATTTTATTGACAAAATTTTTTACTGAACCCCTTAGTTCATACACTGGATTTCCAAAATATAACTTTATTTTTCCCCTTGAGAATTTCCTCAAAGGTTCCACGGACACCCCTTGGAAAACGCTGTTTTAAACAATGCAAATGAGAGAAATGCAGGTTCGTGGTGTGTAGATTAGATAATTACTGCGCGCATAATTTGTAACTCCTTTATTTTATAAGTTCGCAAATTTTCATATTTTTATGGCTTCTGTCAATTATATGCGAGCCTTTTTTAAAAACTTATTTCAAATTTCATTTTGTTATGTGTTTTCTTTCTTCTTACCGCGTGCCTTCATGGTGTAACTGGAAAGCGTCTGGATAGCAACCGGAAGATCCGGAGTTCGAATCCTGGCAAGGGTATTGCATACTTTTGCACATCTCCGATATTATAATTTCAATTAGGTTATACTGGCAGTAATTTAAAACCTTCCATTATTAGCAGTAAAAATGTTTTTTATTTCCTTGTATGAAGTAAAAGAAGTATTGTAATAGCGAAACATTTCGGGTATCATATTTCAACGAAAACATCGATTTGACAGCTCTCAAATGCATTTAGACGATGTTTTTGCGTGATATCTGTATGTATGGACAGTTCCTTCAAGAAATTTTATTTCCTCCAGTCGTGCAATTGTAGAGATATTAGGTTATTTCGAAGCCGGGGAGATGAAAAATGAGCAATGCCCTCCCCGGGACTCGAACCACGGACCTCTCGAATACGCGCCGAGAGTACTGATCACTACATTATGAAGGCATGCTAAGAAGGCGGGAGAAATACCTTATATAGTTCCTCTTTCAAAGGGCGACTGGGGATTAGAGAAGGCAGTCGCCAAATCCTGGTGGTGGAGAATCATCATCCACCACCTATTTTAGTTCGGGCGCTCGAACAGTTTTGGCCACAGTGGTTCAATAATTTAATAAAATACAGAACAAGCCTCAGCCAACTAGACAAAATAGTTTCACACTGCAGCTCTTCAACACTTAATGTTTCTCATAGCCAGATGTATAGTTTATTCTTCTTTTTAATGTTAAGCGTTCATTTTTAATTAGTTTATAATTAAATTTTTTTAATTTTTAAACATTTTTTAAACTGTTTAATCCTATTTTTGTTCAACAATAGCATACTTCTTTTCAAAAATTTTTTAAATTGCTCTGATTTTTAACATCAGAGTTCTATAACTTTGCTAGAGATGTCAAAATAGCTTCACTTTAAGTTCCTTTATGAAACGTTTGTCACATTATGTTTATTCGCATATTATGTGCTTTTTGGTTGTGGTGTATATGCTAGTTCTTTAAATTTAAAATCTCAAAGTCCAAAATTCCAATAACCATGCCTAACTTTCATATCAATGCTTTTTACATTTTCCCTTCAAGACATAGTTTTCATCCCAAATCATTTTTCTTTCTCTTGTCGTACGAAGCACCTAGTGCCCAAGGCGCACTAATCTTTATAACAAAAACTTTTGTTTTCTTATGACTATTGTTCAATTTAGCCCATCTGATTCGCGACCCGGCCCTTGACCGTGGTGCGCTGATAGTGGTTTCTTCCTTCTGCGGGAGGGAAGAGACAGCTTAGGTCAGAAGCCGTCTCGCCGGATAGAGCTTTAAAGACATTAGGTTATTTCAAAGCAGGAGAGAGGAAAAATGAGCAATGCCCTCGCTGGGACCCGAGCCACAGACCTCTCGAATAGGCGCCGAACGTGCTGACCACTACACTACGAAGGCATGCTAAGAAAGCGGGAGAAATACCTTAAATAATAAACCTTTTTCTTACGTGACATGGTCCTTTTCCTGCATACTTAAATAGATTTGGTCTACATCATACAAACCAGTGCATTGGGGAACAAGAAAGTACAATAGATCATTACCTCTTCAATTCAGCTATATTCCAATAACAACTGTCTTCATGCACAATATGTTTGTTAATAGATTTGTAGAAACATCAACAGTATTTTGTAGTTCGCAATGCTTCCCTGTGAAGTCATTGTTTAGAATTTAAAATAGTTTTTAGGGTAAACATCTGCAGTTAACCATGGACATTATTATTTATTTTAATTTTGAATATTATCTACAAAGTATGATGTTTACCCTTTATTTTTGGCCAACATCTTTAAATCCGAAAAATATTAATAGTACTGTTTATATACAACAAAAATATTGAATCTTTGAATAAAAATCCAACCCTAATAGCTATATCAAACATTGAAAGCAATGTTAAGTACGGCACTAGTATATATTAAATCTAGTATTTTGTTTCGGTGCTCTCCCGGGGTTTCGACTCAGAAGACTACTCGTGACGTCACAATCCAGTGTCCTGACTTTCTTCTGTTAGGAGGTGTTGGCACAATACAGGTCCGTATGCAAGACGACCAGTTGTTTGTATACCCTTGACCCGAGGACACAGAGATGATGTTATGCAAGAGAACACATTATAAGGTATTTCTCCCACCTTCTTGACATGCCTTCGTGGTGTAATGGTTTTGCACGCAGGGCCGGTATTCCAGAAGTCCGTAGTTCGATTCCCGGCGAAGGCGTTGCTAATTTTTTATTTCTCCTGCTTCCAAAAAATCCTAATGTCTCTACAGTGGCGCCCGAACTAAAACGGTCGTGGATGATGAATCTCCGCACCCAGGATTTGATAATTGGGACCCCTAAAAATCCAGTCGCCCTTTAAAAGGAGGAGTATATAAGGTATTTCTCCCACCTTCTTGGCGTGCCTTCGTAGTGTGGTGGTCTGCACGCTGTGCCGGTGTTTCAGAGGTCCGTGGTTCGATTCCCGGCGAAGGCTTTACTAATTTTTCATCTCTGTAGCTTCCAAAAAATACCTAATGTCTCTACAACGTCTCCTGGATTAATCAACAATGGGCATCTGTTCTCTTCACAGACGAGTCCAAGTTCACACTGGTGAGTGAGTCAGGTCGTCAGCTGGTCTAAAGGGAACAACGTCCCAGATACAACCGATCCCACATTGTAGAAAGACGCAGTTACAGAGGTGGCGGAATAATGGTTTGGGTTGGGATCTCTCTCTGTGGTCACACTGACCTGTATGTGTTCCATGGAGGAACTTTGAATGTTGTGAGATATCGAGAAGAGATCTTTGATCAATATGTCTGCCCATATGCCGCTGCTGTTGGCCCTGTATTTCTTCTGATGGATATAGAATGTCCAACTCAATCCCTAGACCTTAATGCGATAGAGCATCTTAGGGACTACCTTGGGATACAGGTTGCTGCTTTAAGTCCTTCTCCAAGGTGGTTAGATGATCTTGAACAAGAATTACTCCGTGTCTAGTCGTTGCTTCCCATTTCACTGGCCGACAACTTAATTTATAAGGTATTTCTCCCGCCTTCTTAGCGTGCCTTAGTGGTGTAGGGGTTCTGCACATTGGGCCGGTATTCCAGAGGTCCGTGGTTCGATTCCCGGCGAAGGCGATTGCTAATTTTTCATCTTGAGTGCTTCCAGAAAATACCTAAAGTCTCTACAAATTGACAGCATATAACGTCAGTGACGCCAATGTTCTGCAGCTATGGTTGGACACATCCATTATTTGAACCAATTTTTGTAAAGACACAACCCTATTTTTCCTCAAAAAAATGTAATGCGCTGTTTCTCCAAGACTGGAGAAAGTCAAGAGTGCAATTTTATTGTAATTCATGTTTGAGTTGAAATTCAGAAACATTCTATGTCGCATTCATTAAAGAACAGTTTGGTGAACATGTACTCTAAATTTCCTGTTTCTATGCTGCTTCATGCTCAAATTAGACACAAAAAACATACTGTTCTTAAACATTTCGAGAGCAGTGTAGTGTAAATTATAATGGAAAATATTAATGAATGTAACTTTTTATTTTAAATTTAGATCTTATTTAAGGAATCTCATAGAATTCTGTCTTTTATTTACACTTAGTTGTAATGAATTATTTATAACATTTTCATAAAGTAACCTTATTTATCAAACTAATTTGTATGTTACAGTGTTCCAAGAAATTTATGTCCGGCGACTACACGGATGGAAAAATGTCTTTTGGTTATAGTTCTTCTTGTTGTAGCTGTTGGAATCGGACTAACCGTAGCACTGGTGGCTTATTACAGGGGTAAGAATATGTATTTCTGTCGGAACGAAAAACAGGAATCAGGTGAAAAAAGTGCAAAATAAATTGTTGAACACGAATTTAACCTTCCAGCACGAAAATTTATGACAAATTCAGTTTTTAATGCACATTTTTGGCATATCGAAGCTGAGACATCTGAATGGCATTTCTATTCCTCCTTTCTACCCTTCTCCACATCATGGAATGTGCCAACAGAAAGTCATTTGATTTTTTTTTTACTGGACATTTGTGCTACGTGGCAGCGTTTTCATAAAATTTACGGTAAAGTAAAGTCGCTGAACATTGGGAGTTCGGTCCGAGGTTCGAATCCCGCGAACGGGCTGGCTGCATGGGCGTTTTCGTGGTTTTCCCCATGTGTACCGTGTATACGAGCCAGTTTCCCTTAGAAAGTCCTCCACGAAGGCATCCCTCCCCCTTAGGCAGATAGCCCTAGTGTGCTTTTCCGTAATTAAATAAACCAAACCAAACCATAAAATTTACGACATGCGTGTGGTCGTGTTTTAAAATTCGGAAAATATTTTTTTCTCAAATATTTTGTATTTTTGTGTTATTAATTGCCGTGTATTATTTTAATTTGAATACATTTGTCTCTGTAAATTTTACATCGGTTTTCATGGCAAAAAAATATGTGCAACCAGTTGATTTTGCTCGGATTCTTCAAGAATTATCTGATGAAGGAAAGGAAATCTTTGGATGGGAGAACAATAGCGATTTCCATTCCTTATTTTCTTTTATTTCTATTTTTTAGAAATAAATAAAAACATTAAAGTTAGTTTAAAGTTCGTTTTTGTAACCAGTAAGAAATAAATTTCCTTGCAGAAGTAAGTAATGCTAAATTAATTTTTTTTCCTACCAAGGTGTTTTCTTTTTTATTGTCTATACTTTGGTGAATATTAAAATTAGCTTAGATTTTGAAATATAATTATTAACTAATAAATTTTAATTTTTCTATAATGAAATACATCATTGCATTTCCATCTCACTAACATAAGAACTTAAAAATAATTTACTTATATTTGAATGTGATATCATTTGTATTTTGCAGCAATAAGATTAATATTTTATTTCTTAACAAATTTATTATCACCATTCACTCATTTCTGTCGTTCTTCGTGCCAAAACCGGTAAAATAACGGATGTTTTAGAAAATACGACACGCGCATGCTCATGTTAAATTGCCAAGAGGGCGTGCTGGAAGGTTAATAAAATCAAGTTGTGCCTTAATATTTCTGATGTTAATATTCTGTAACATTTATGTGAAAATTCGGAAATATTTACAGCTTCTGCCCCAAAAGTTCCGAGGATGGAGAAAACTTAAAATGGACATTTTAATCTTTCAGGAGTTCTAGTCTCCCTCCAGCTGAATGAAACGCGCAGAATATTCATACAAACAATATGAAACTATCCGAAATCCACATAGTGTATGTTTGGGATACTTGTTGTGGCACTGAGGCTTAATTATCGGTTACATCGCGATAGCGTTGATTCTTCATATAAAGTTTGATTTCCGGGAATAAACAAGTCACTTTCTGCCTCATTGGGTAAATATGGAGTTTAGACCTGGCAGATTTTTGTTTTGTTAGAAACTGCGTCCAACTTCAGCCGTGTGAGCAGGCGCACTTTCGTGCAGCAAGAAGAAATCTCTCTCATTTCATTGTTCCTGACGAACCTGTTGAACATTGTTTTTGACGAACCTGCACAACCGATCCATGACACTCGGGAATGGCATTCCCAGTTTTATCCTAGTTATAATACTCATTTATGATTACATCCCTGGAAGAAAAGCCTCGGATAGTCAGGATAGTACTTCACATAAATATGTTTCAGTTTTCAAAAACATGGAAAGCTTTGTAATTTACACTCAGTGTTTTTAAGCAGATAAATTTTAAGCTGAATGTCACACAACTAAATATTTTCAATTTTTTTTTTTTTTTTTTTTTTTTTTTTTTTTTTTTTTTTATGTTTTAAATTAGAACCCCGGCGGTCATACGAAATGACCGCTGTTCTAAATATTATAAATTGTAATTAAAATGATTTGTGCAAAGATGTCTGCTAATTCAAACTGAATTACACAGGGCAGGCGGCGAGGACGCCTCTTTGCTTACTGCCCCACGGGGTTTCTCCCTTCTACTTGCTTAATTGCTTAAAGTAGAGAGCAATGAAGGAAACCACTGGCGGTACATTTCTTAAGAACTATCGCTAGCTCAATAAATAAAGGTGATTTAAATAATAAAATGTTAATTCACATGTACACAACATTCTCTTTGTACACAACATTTCTTGTGTAGATCTTTCCATCATTTTTAAGCTCGCCTTGCAGAGGACCATCCATTATTCTTAATTTTACGTCCGTTCTTTCACGAACTCTTGAACAGGCAACATAAAGTTGACCGTGTCCAAATGCAGGCTCAGGTAAAACAAATGGAAAGACGCTTAAGCGTTTGGCCCTGAGACTTATTGATGGTCATAGCAAAGGCAAGTTTTACAGGAAATTGTCTACGTCTCCACTGAAACGGCAACCCTGTGCCGTGGCAACTTCACTCAATTGGCTAGTACAGTTACATCAAGGATCAAGGAAGTTAATTTACGGAGTGCGCTAGGCTAGGCCTTTACCTCCACATCATCAGAGATAAAATAATTACATCAAAAGAGGGGTTCATCTAATAAGGATAAATTTTGAGCCTAATTATAAAAATAAAAGCTTTTCAGATAAAGCCTTCCGCATGAGAAAAGGTAAAACTCATAGAAAGTCTTTAAATTAAATTTCGTGTCTAAAAAGGGCCAGGAATAAATTTTGAGAGAGGAGTCAACATTCAAAAAAAATTTTTTTTCAAGAATGAAAAGGTGCAATACATTTCCTTGATTCTTGATATCAACAGTAAAATAAAATCCTTAGGATAAGCAATCCGGAGAGTTGGGCAAAAAGGGCTGGGGAGAAACCCGTTAGGCGGGTTCCAGTAGCAGTTCAATGTGATACAGCTGATGGAGGAGAAGAAAATTATGGTCGCTATTCAATGCGATGTTTAAAGTACAGTTACGCAAGCAACCAATAAACTACAAACAGACACTTAAGCCGCATATAATAAAGATATTTATTTATTTCATTTTATTTGTTTTTTCATCGTTGCCAGTTTTTGCCGGTTGCATATTTCCGAATTCTATTTTATATAGATGTTAAAATTATTTATTAAATGTTAAATGCACGTGCTCTTGTAGTTTTAAATTTTCCCGCTTAGCGTTCTGATAATATTCATCACGTGCTGCACTGCACGGCTAATAAAAAAATTTACAGTTACGCAAGCAACCAATAAACTAGCGGCGACAAATACTTAAGCCGCTTATATATATAAAGATTTCTGATTTACGGTATTATGGATTTCCTATGCAATGGGGAAGTTTTTAGATTTTGCTCATAACGTCAAGGTCATCTGGTTTTTATCATACATCTTTTTCTCACTGTCTGCATCTTTAATCTTAAGCAACGAAAACACAGACTGAACAAAATGACAGTTTTATTCACACGGTTTTAGCTTCATGTTCTCTTATTCCTATAGCTGTATATTTTTGTGATGTTATTTTATTTCAGTTTCATTCTGGCCTACCAGACGTTCGTAAAGGGAAATTTTATAGCTTGTATGACTAGGATAAACCACAGGTTTTTCACCATAAACTTATCAACCAGCCCTTCTTGTTTTTAATATTGGAAATGAATTTCCCGTCAAGTATTTTTCGTAAATCCTTTGTTATTTTCTAACCGCTACATGTTTCTTCTGCTCATTCATGGGTCCGATTCTAGGGAAACGAGCTGGTTGCATAGGTGTTTTCGTTCGCTTTTCCCATGTGAAACGTATAGATGCGAGCCGGTTTACCTTATAAAATACTTCACAAAGACATCCATTCCCTTAGGCACACAGCCCTCGCATATTTCGTCTCATACTTACAAAGAGAACATTATTGCATCTGTTCAATATTGCATCTGTTATGAATCCCTGCTATCGTTCATACAGCAGTTCTTAAAGGAATCCATTCCTGTAACTTTAACAAAAGAACTTTAGGTTTTAAAATGTATAGTCGCTTTTCAAGTTCATCCTTTGTCAAAATTTCCATATGATACCTTTCCTTATGAAATTACCTAGCTTATGAACTCCTTTTCTTTCAAAGGCATGAAATAAGCCCCGTTTTATTTTTTAGAAGAGGAAATAATATTCAGTGGGCAATAGATATGTGAAGTATGGGGAATATGGTAAAAGAGGTATTTGATAATGCATTAGGGGAGCTAATTAGGAACCCTTGAACTGTTAAAACGGTATGAAACGAGTTATCATGCAGCAAAAATTTGAACACACCCATTCCGTCAACGTTAGTTCATGTGACTGAGAATGTTTCAATTCCTACCTTTTGTTTGCCTTTCATAGCTAAACTCACCTTTTTCCTTTTTAATTATTTTAAGTAATGTGGTTTTCTTGCATCCTATAAATCAGACAGTGAACTGAAATTCTCTTCCACAAAGAACGGGATATCTGACTTTCAAGTCACATTTGTGAATGCTGTTTTGTGCACATAGAACTAATCTGTAGATCTTTAAAATTCAGTGTAAGTGAAAATATCTTTTATACTAACAAAAGGAAGTAAAACATTTCCCCATAATGTTCCATTGCTAAGTTGAAATGCATAACTTTGAAATTTCTATATATCAAATCATTTTTCTTACTCATATGGCCCAAATTTGGATTTCATGAAAACTTCTGAAAACGTAAATTTCCATATGATACCTTTCCTTATGAAATTACCTAGCTTATGAACTCCTTTTCTTTCAAAGGCATGAAATAAGCCCCGTTTTATTTTTTAGAAGAGGAAATAATATTCAGTGGGCAATAGATATGTGAAGTATGGGGAATATGGTAAAAGAGGTATTTGATAATGCATTAGGGGAACTAATTAGGAACCCTTGAACTGTTAAAACGGTATGAAACGAGTTATCATGCAGCAAAAATCATTTCCTGGGTATATGTACCTGGGACGGCGGTAACGAATATAATACCTAAACTTCCTAACACTTATTTCCCCCGTGATACCTTTCCTTATGAATTTGCAGAAATCCCGATTTACTGTTAACGTATAAAAATGCATTTCTAATTTAAGAAGTAAAACTGCTATAAGCATCGTTTTTGTCAGTCATAGATGTGTTTGGGCTTCCTAGGATAATGGTGACTTAAGTGACTTTAAAGTCAACATTTTGCCGCATATTTGTGTGGATCATATATACTTCATGCATCGCGCGAGACCTGATTTGTATTTTGCAGCAGATATAAAAGCATCAATAAGGAAGCTTTCGTTTGCTCATCAGTCAGAATGCGGTGCACAACCAGGCATATTTCCTTTATTGTGATCATTAAGATGAAAGTCATGACAAGTTTACTTATTGATCAAATTGAAGAGAAAACACGCCAGTGTCAAAGAGAAAGTGCTAGTACCAGCTTTTATAGAGATGGTTTGGTTGTCTCGCATTTTAATTAGCAATACTAATAATATCATTAATAAGGTTAATAAGCTTAAGTGAACAGAGTCTTAAGAAGTTTCGTGCCCGTTTCATGCAGCGCATGCACAGCAGAATCCAACTTAGGACATTACTTCCTATAAATGGGAGCTGTCACTTTTTTCGATTTCGCCGTAACAAAATTAGAGTCCTTTATGGGAGTATTTCTACGAAACTTAATATACACCAGGCAACGTTTGAACGAAGCCAAATGGCCAGATTTACGCTCTAGCACATCTTGATTTTTCCTCCTTTGGCAGCTTGCATATATATGTTAGATACTTTTGTCTACATTTGTAATAGTTGTTTGGTTTTGTTTTTAGAACCAATCTATTTTTGAACAAATCGTTGACAGAAGAAACACATCATCAAGGTTTTCACCTGTAGTTTATGATGTTAATGATCAGTCCAGATAATTGTCCTGAAGGTAGTAAATCTGATTTCTCCTATAAATAACAGGAGCGACGATCGTATTCATGTCGAAAGCAAAAGTCAAAGCTGACGTGAACGTATCGTCTTCTATCCAGAAAAACAGTAACGAAATTGGGAAAATCAAACTATTTTTTAAAAAAAAATATATGCTCTTTATTTAATGATACTATTCTAATCCAGTACTCCCTAACTCTTTTAGATTTCTAATAGCTTAGATTTGAACTCTTTATTACTATTTTCCTCAACAGAGGGTGCTACATTAGTGTTTGCTTTGTTCCGCCCATTGCTTTTGATAAAAATACAGTCAAGAAAATTCCAAATATCGCGAAAAACTGCCAGAACCACAAAAGAAAAATGAAATATCCATACAATTTAATAGTAATATACTGTAATAAATTAGATAAATAATTACTCTATATATGCTATTTTTAATTATATACGACTTTAATGCAAACATTTGTATTTTGGATATTGTTGTTAAAATGCCTTTTTTAGAGATTATTTTCTTTTAATTACCAAAAATCTTTGCAGGTGATCCATATGACGTCACACATCCGTCACTGGAAAAAGTTTCTCCTTCCTATTGTTTAACTGTTCCCTGTATCACAACAGGTAAAAAACGCAAAAGTTATCTAGAGTCATTTAAAAGTCTAGATATATTTTTTCTGATCTGTAAACTCTTGTTGGAATCTACAGTCTGTCTATCATAAGAAAAGCTCTCGCCGGTTAGTCTGCAGCTGTCTGTTGCTATTGAAACGAGTCTTGAGCTATTTTCCGTAGGGGTGTCTTGAAGACGAATGATAAACTCTTTTCTCCTCAGCCAATCGTCCACAAAAACAAAATAACAATAAAGCAACCCTTGGTTCGCTCCTATTTGAAATGCATTACCCCTGTTGCTATAGCGACAGCCATCAGCCAGACACTGTGGAGGGAGCTATTCTTCTCGTAGACAGACAGTAAAGGTACCATGAAAAATAATTTTAATTGCGCTCGATTTGTATAGTCATTAGTTTTTTTTTAGGCAGGAGACGGGAAAAATGAGCAATGCCCTGGCCGGGACGCGAACCTGGACGTCTCGAATACGGGCCGAGTGTGCTACCATTACACCACGAAGGCATGCAGAAAGAACGGAGAAAACACCTTATAGATTTTCTTTGAAGATTATTACCGATAATTTTAAGGAATTTTTTGAGATTTTGAAGCCATGGAATTAAAATTTTAATTTCAATTTTTTTTATCCTTTTTCTAATTTCTTATGTAGTTGCTGAAATATTTCTCATGTGTAAAAAGTTTTACATATGAGTTTTATTCATGTTTTTAAAAGTTTTACTCATGTTTTTAATAATGCCTTCATTAGAATTTACGCGATTTGCATTATGGGAACTTTAGATTCTGTAATGTTGTAAGTTGCTAAGGCGCTGACATGTGTTACATCGAGAGACAATTGCAGATAGCCCTCAATAGTATTGTTAAGAAAGTAGAATAGACATTTTGTGTCCATTTCTGTTGTAAAAGGAATCTTCATCCCGATTCAGAGATCTTTCTAGAAGGCTGACCAGTTACAGTAGTGAAAGAAGTAAGACTTTTAGGACTAGTACTTGATAAGAAGGTAATCTTTCTTTGTCTTGTTTCATAACAGAAAAATAAATGCTTCAACGCATTAAATTTTTTGAATGTACCACCAAAATATCTCCTGGAAGCGGATAAAACTTTCATGTTCCGAATTTACAGAGTTCTTGTTCAATCCAAACTCGAGTACTGATCGATGGTGTATGGTTCGGCACGACTAGCACGATTTTTGTTTTGTGAAGATTCGCCCTAATCACTACTAAACTCTGAGGAACATTCCATCTCCTGTGCAGAGTCTATATGAGGGAATACTTCGAGCCACCACTCAGCTAAGGCGCGGTCATTTGTCCTTTAGATGTTATTTCAAAATTCTGTCACATCCTGCTCATCCAGCTATACTTTAGATAACCAGTCTCATCAACTGTTATAACTTGCGCGTCCTTCCTTCAACTCCTGCTTTTGGATTATGCTCCAGGCAGTTAATACAAGAGTATGACTTGGTTAGAGATCAACCAGGAAAGTAATTGGAAATACTCCTTGAAAAGACGCATACATTGACCTTCTAAACATATTTGGCACTTTTGCTGAAGAAACCATCATTGATACCGATATGATGATATCATCATTGATACAGCAGTGATTAATGCTCACACAGATTTTTATGAACATTACATTTAACGACTACGTTGTATTATACGGATTGGTCTAGGTCTCAGGATCACGTTCCCTCGTCTTTCATATGAAAGAATATGTTTGAGGAAAGGAGACATCTTTTCACCTATACGATCTTTACAACGGATATCGTTACCAAATTTTTAACCCTTTCTGTCATAGCTAAACAGCACGGGAAATTTTCGTATTATTTGCATAGACAATTAAGTATGCTAAAAGCACTAGAATTACATTTGGGATAGTGTAAATCTATTAATCGTAGAGCTACTGAAGATCAAAACTGACTTAAAACCAGTGGTCACCGAATCCTTTATTGCTAGAGATTAAGTCACGCTGGATAAGGGAGAACGAACTGGCGGACAATGCTGGCAAAATATGTCCATGAAATTTTATTTTATTTTATTTATTATTATTCCGCCTGTTCACTCCTTAAAGGGCATTATAGGTCAGTCATGTTATTCTGATCGTTGCTACAGCAACCTATTTTGGTTGTTTATCTTTTCAACCTTATTATATATAGATAAACAGATTAAACAATAGTTAGTACTTTTGTTGGGTGCTCCAACTTACAATTTTGTGGGAATGTTAGTATAAAATTAGCAGAAAGGGTTAGTTAACTTAGAGATATTTACATATATACATGAGTAGAGGCTTGTTGCCTTTACATTTCGTCAGGTGCCTAGACCTGATTATCTGCTATGATTACGTTTCTCTTAGAATAAACATACTCTATGATTATTCTGACGTCCCGCTGTCCGTAGTAATCCTGAAGAAGGTCTTTGAGGCTATGTGATCCCTGGAGCTGAGGAAGGAAGGCTCTGATGGGAGAAGTGAGTGGACAGTTGTGGATGTAATGTGAAACGTCTGTTGAAGAAGCTGAAGCACCGCAGGTGCATTTCACGTTTTGATTGCGGAACCTGCTGAGGTACGCGGAAAATCTTCCGTGATTCGTGAAAGCTTTTTGTAGATAGAAATCTGTTTTGAGCTTTTGATGGAAACCACGATGTCTGTGAAATATCTTTTCGACCCGTCCTTTTTACAGGTATCAACCAGATGATCAAAAGAAGAATTCTTATGAAATGGTAGAGGCTGCGAGATACGCAAATGAGCTATAAGTTAACACTAAGCCTAAAGCAGAGTGCTGGGAATGCATCCTAAACCGAAAGGAGAACGTTCTTCTGAAACGGCTAAGAATCGGCCACTCGGCCACTGGAGAATGAGGCATATGTATCTGTTGAGTAGGAAAAGTGAACCGATGAGTGCAAAATACAATGTTGATTTAAACATCAAATATATTTAAATTGATTTTTCACTTTTTAAGTGCTTTCTGATTTCATATTTTTAAATAAAGAGATTTCTGTATTTCATACGAAAATAGAGCATTCTTCTACTAAATACGTAGCCTTTCAGCACTATAGCAACCAGAAAAGAAAATTCGTTTTCTTTGAATAAGTAGCACTTCCCCAGTCCAAAAATAGAAAATTTGTATTCTGTTTAATGTACAACGTTTTCCTACCACCCAAAATTAGAACATGTTTTATTTAGAAGGATTGCACATTTACCTTTTGACATGGGAATAAGAATCAAAGTTGATATGCTTAAAAACTGTAGAAAATTAACGTAAGTATGAAAATCCAAGTATATATAAGTGCGCACTTTTCTTGTTTTGAAGTGACCGCAATTTCGTGACATTTAAGACACATCAAAATCTGCTTTGACATGGAATAAGAAATGACGCATCCCAGACTTCATTGCATGTCAACAATTAATATCTAAATAGATTTTGAAATGATCGCAATTTTATGACGTCTAGGATTCATCGAAATTTGTTTTGACGTTATTAATAAATGACGCGTCTCAGCTTTTTTATTGTATATCACAGAGTTAAGGGTCGGAAGACATTTTTAACACTGTAAAAATGTAATGCTTTTATTTAAAAAAAGCTCCACAGTATGGATTTGAATGTCGTGGCAAAAGAATGTTATTTTTTAAAATGGTACATTTGCAAGATTTTAGGCCTGACTTTTTTCCAATTATTTGCAGCGAACCTTCGATACGATGGCAGGTTACTTTATGACATAAAACGTTAACTTTTGTTAAAATGTCACATGCTTACGAACTGAAATGTAATTAAATTTTTTGCTCTATTTTATAGAAGTGATAGCTGCTGTTACGGATTAAAAAATCCAAAACAAGAACGAATAAAATTGTTTCCGCACAATGCAACTATCTTCAACTAGTTTATTACATAAAGGAAAAATACACTAGTGGGCGATAGCTAAGGACGGACCACAAACGTCTACATAGCGCGTAAAAAAGTGTAGCTGGATGTCAAGGGAAATTAAGTAATGATAGAATGCCAATAATGAAGATAATTAACTGTTCTCTGGAATCTAGAAGACTTTGAAGAGTGTTCAAAAGACAAAATGACTATTTTGTACTGAATACGTAAACGAGAAATAAATGCAGTTACCATCCTGAGGCATTCTGGCGTAAGTTGTCAGTACGGGGTTAAAACATTAAAAAAACTATTGTACCATACAATAACAGAAGAAATTCTACTGTACGACATTTCAGCTTGGTACAAAACCTCAATACACATGCACAAAAGCAATTACTTTCTGTACAAAGACCTTTTTCTCCTGGCAAACATAAAGGCATATTATCCCATTCCTCTGTCAGTGCAGAGATGAGGGTGTCTTTGTATACTGGAGGGCATCGTTGACCAGCGATACTCCTCTACAAAGCACACCAAACATTTTCAATGGGATTCAGATCTAGAGAACGTGCTGGCCATATGAGGTATTGAATATACTTGCTTTCAAAACACTCCCGGATAGGGCTGTTCGATGTCATATTGCGTTGTCATTTATGAAAATAAATTTATCACCGTCAGTACCACAGAACATCATTAATGCATCGTTCGTCAGTCATAGTCCCAGATGGAAGGACAGGGAGCGACGTAAGGCCGCTGATCCTGATCGCAGCCCATACCATGAAATTACAGGTAGGATATCGGTCTCTTTCCTGTATGTTTGCTGGGATATAATGCAGTACCACTCTCACGCCATATCAGTTGTCATCCTCAATGAAAAGAGAGACTGTACCTACTTTCATCTGAGAATAGTACACAAGCCTAGTCTTCAAAGAATAACGGATCAGGATGGCCAGATATCACTCTTATGAACCATCCAATAGCCGAAAAAGTAAATCATTGGACTGTGCTAGAAGACGTGAACATATCTCATCACAAAATTATTTTTTTTAATAATAATTCCTTTCTGTAGGGATATCCAAAAGTTCTATCAGCATGCTACGAGATGTACCTTTTAGGAGGGATTTTTGTTGCGAGCTAGACGATCGTTGATGTTTGTTTAAATAAAAAATTCAGATAAGCAGGAAAAGTTGAAAAATTTATTAGAAAAATAAGCCAAGCCATTAGCACAAACAGCACAATAATGGCTGAAAATAAGTTAAGGAGAACGCGGATGCCAAACATTTCCTCCTTAGCATACGAAATAAATCATAAACTTCCTCAAAAAGCACTTTCACAGTATACTCTAATCGTAGTCCAGCTAATCGCTAAATTTCACAGCTGATCTGCAACTGAACTGCCTAGCTCTACAGCCCGCATTTATATAGTCTGTAGCATGAGCTCTGGAAAATTCTGAAAGAATCGGTATATTCTAGAAGAATCTGTATGCAAATTCTATACAACAAATAAACACTTAAATACACACTGTAAGAAAAGGTAGCTCTTTACAGGCAAAAGTTTTGTAAAGTTACAGAAATTAAAATGTTACATGAGAATTTTCTGTAACGCAAACAGTCTGAAATGAAATAGTGTCGGTGGCAGACGATTTAAGATGGCTGCCTGCGTGTTCGTAATTTTCCTGAGCGGTAAGTAAATCTTTCGTTAGTTACTGTTTGAAATATTGTTATTTGTTTTATAATTTTATGGATTATTCTTATGCACTTTACACTGGTATACATATTAATCAGGAATTTGAACGTTTAGCCCTTCCTACTAGTAAATATCAATGCCCGTAACATGTATTCTATTTAAGATGCTCGTAATATATAGTCTATTCTCTATACTAAACTAAAGAATATGTACTATTCTACATATATTCTTTGGTCTAACGACAGGGTGATTTGTACTAGAACGAGTATCTAGCAAGTATAAGCATTTGTGATTGTGAATCCAATGAATTACGCCTTTAAATTGACCATTTTATTTATAACTAGTATTTTTTTTATATAACCAGCAGTAATTAATTGAAACAGTGATATCGTATTAATTTCGTATGAAAATTTTATAATTCCAAAATGAAGTAATTACATTTGATTAAAAATTTATCGTATGATAATTTTCGTAATGTTTTGTTTTCCTGACTAGGTGCAACTTCGTTATTCCGTATGTTTTATTATATTAATATCAACAGGAAAAAAAAGTGAAAATGACCTAAAATATTTTTCTAGCTATACGTAACCCATTTATGCCTAGCGTTCTATTAATAGAACTGTAGTTGTGAACAAACACAACATATTGCACTTTATTCCGAAAAATATCATTTCATTAATATTTTATAAATTACAAGTTTTATTATTCTCTGTAACTGCCATTGCATATTTATAATGTTTTAAACATAAATAAACATATAATATGATATGTAAATTATAAAATAAATTCTTTTAAGAAAAAAATTGTGACTATGTGGAATTTAAAACTATTCTGTATGTGTATGTCTGTATTAAAAATCAATTAATAATTAATAATAATAATTTTAGAATTAACAATATAAACATACATAAATACAATGTCAATACAAGCCACTTTTCCTTACAAATCCCTCCATAATTACATGCATCCCTTTAGATAAATAGCTTTACATGCTTTGTCATGCTCCACCAAACCAAATGATATAAATATGCAACAAATTGTGCTTTAAGTTAATGCAGGAAATTAAATTCTGTGCATTTGTAAGCTACATATTAGTTCACTTATAGCTTGGCATTTAGTTATCCAATGATTTTCTAGTCAAAACTAATATAGAATGCAAATATCTTTTAAATAAAAGAAAACTAAGAGGGTCTGATTTTTAGACATATACATGAAGATTGATTTTTTTAAATTATTTTAAGTGAGCTAAATTTATTTCACATTTAAGTAAGTATTTGTAACTTTCAATAGCATCTTTGTTAGAAGTCTTAATTTCAATTGTAGAGTTGTTAGACTATTTTGAATCAGGTGACATGAAAAATGAACAATGCCCTCGCCGGGACTTAACCTAGACCTCTCGAATACGCGCCGAGTGTGCTGTCATTCATTACACCACAAAGGCATAATGGAAAGAGGGAGAAAATACCTTATATAGCAACTGAAGGTTATATTTTATTTTAGTTAAAAGAAAAGCAATGCTATGAAAGACATGAAGTGTATTTATAATTTAAGCGAGTTGCAGTTGAAGAATGTCCAGTGTTCCAAGGGACCCTTTTTTAAAATATTTATTTAAAAAAAATATTTAAACATAAAATTTCCAAACTTTGCAGATGTGGAATATTACTCTTAATTTATTAATTAATTTCATAGTATTTTGCATGACACTAGTAATAATTATTAGTTGAATTTTATGTAGTTTCTGATCTGTGTTTTGATTTTAATTATTAATTTTATACATAAATTCAAATGTTTTGTTTGGTAAAGTAGAAATTCTGCAAAATTTCAAAAAGTACAAAAGTGTAGTGTATCTATTAAGACAAGTGAATTTTTTTAAAGCCAAAAACAAATTTCTGTGAAAAATTAAAATTATAATTCTAAATACAAAACAAAGGAATAAATTTGACAATTATCAGATAAACCAAAATATTGGTAATTTTTTCAATTTTGTAGAAGAATTTTAATATTTTTCTGAACGAAATATGTTATTTTTTATTAATATTAATTACTACAACTAAATTATTACAATTTAAATTCATAATTTGGCTTAAAATTTATTTGAGCTTAATTTTCTAATTTAATTTAATTGAGTAGATTTCATATGAGGCCCGGTGGTGCAGTGGCTAGCGCATCGCGCAGCAGCACCACAGGTCACCATTAATACAAGGTCGACTCAGCCTTTCATCCCTTGGGTCGATAAAATGAGTACCAAGTTTACTTGGAGACGAAACACTGGGGGTCCTGCGACAAGCTCACCACTTGTTCAGGGCATATGCTTACGCACCCCGGTCCCCACGGTCAAGAAAGCAGATTTCGGGGCATTGCAGGCCTTGGACCATTAGAGCTGTTTGCGCCACTGAGTTTAGTTTAGTTTGAGTTTATATTTCATATACCATAAGTCTAAAAATAAAGTTAATTCTTATCCTGTTTATTGACATAATTTTTTAAATTTGTTTTCCTTAATGTCATTTGTTTTCCTTAAGATGTTTTTTATGAAGATGCATGTTTATATATATGAGGAGATAGAGGTATTACCATGTTTATACACAGATTTCCCCCTTTTTTATTATAGTACGAAAATCGAGAAGGGAAAATTATTCTATAAATTTAATTTTGAAGGATGTGATTACAGTAAAAATATACCAAATAAAACGTATTCAAGGATAAACTATTGGTAACTATGGTAACTAATTATTTATTTAAAGGAACAATAAGAATTCCTTTTTACAATAAGAATCTACTTTATATTAATAAGAATGCATTGTAATATTAGCATTTCAGTATCTAATAAGATAATTTCGTTCCTGCTTCCCTCTACTTTTAATTTATGCTGCTATTATTGTAAAGTGCTACTACCTACATCTCAAAGTATTTACTGCTTCTAAAATTGCAGTTTGTGTCATCTTCTGAAGCATGCAAGTCATCATCATTCAGTCTAACTAGCCACATGCAATAATTTCCCAAACTTTTAAAATGGATTCGTCCACATAGTGATTGTTTTTGTCATGCTAAAGAAGGCAAACTTTTGCTTACTACCTGCAAAGGCCATGCTGAACCTTTCCTGTCTAAGTGTCGAATTTTATGCCAGCCTAATACAAGAAATGACCCATTAAAGTGAAGCAAACACCAATCGATATTTACTCTGCAATTTTGCCACGTCAGCCAAATCCTCTAATTATTTATATAAGATTTGAGGCCTAAGTAGTAGCAAAGATGACAGCAAGAATGGGAGAAATTCGAGTTATAGAGAAGCAGAAATGAGATGACTTATTAAACGTCGTAATTACGTGGATTCTTATTGAAATGTAGGTTTCCTTTAAAGAAATAAAATTATGATAGTTACTAGTAGTTCATCCATGATTACTTTGCATTTATGTTCTTACTTCTCTGTGTCCTTTAGAAGTTAAAATTTTTGCCTAATTTTTCCCTCTCCATTTCAGACGATAAAATTAGTAAAAAAAAAAAAAAAAAAAAAAAAAAAAAAAAAAAAATAGGGAATACGGCATAAAGAGCATACGGCATAATTAAGAAGAAAACGACTACTACATGAATGAATGTTTTAAAATTTAGGGAAACTCACTGTATAAACGGTTGAAGGAAGGTGAAAATTAGGTAACTAATTAAACAAATTTCAGAACCCTGTGCTAAAAGAAAGGAAGAAATAAGTGAGTAAATACGTTACTTAAGGTTTGAAATTCAATGATTCATTTTGCACAAATTTCTAATATTGTTTTAGAAATTTAAAGGCAATAGATAACTTAATGTTTTTTCAATGCCAGAATTTTTTTTTTCTGAAAATAAGTATACTGTATATTACGTTTACCATCAATAATGGCTTCATTTATGAAAGAATTTACATATTTGCTATTTTTGTAAAGTGAATCTAAGCTACCAGATTCTTGAAGATTTCAATAAAAGTGGGCATGCTAGAATAAATAAAAGTAAATTGAATAAAAGTGGGCAAGTTATGTCTGCTAAGTTATGATGCTTAGTTATTTTAGTGCTTAGTTATTAAATACAGGATAATTTTAAGAAGTGATTGAGGTAGCTAGTCGCCATGAGACAGTTCACTGTAATTCAATTTTTTTAATAATTTAAGCTGTTCTTAATCAGTTAAGAATAGTTATTATAAAGACATGTAATTAAAAGTATTATATTGAAATGTTTAAAAAATCTATTAAAATAATTTTTATACACCTTTTTAAGAGCATGATTTAATTTTTTTTTTCAGGAGATATGCTTTATATGTGCAAAGAGAGAAGAACCATTCTTTCATTTTTCGATCTGAGAAAAGATTATTTTTAAATTAATTGTTTTTCTTTTTCAGATTTTATGTAAAGTTTATGAATTAAATTATATATTATTTTGAAATAAATAATAAGTTCATTACCAATTTAATAAATTAATTAATATTAAATTAATTTATTACTTTTATAAAAATAATAAATTAATTTTATTTCTGTATCTTTATTATTAGCCTATTATTTGTTTCACAATATTACTAGTAAAATACTTTCCCAATAAAATTATAAACTGAATAAATTTCTCAATTAACATGCTGTACCAAATAAATATGGCATAAAGTTAGTTTTCTGTTGTCACATGTATATTTCACAATTTTTCATGCAAATCTCAAAATTTGTAATAATTGGGGATACTTTTTTAATAACACTTTCTAAATGATATTGTTTTTGGATTAAAATGAATCTGACATAGTTACTTCCTGAAATAACGTAAGCAAATAACCTGTAATGGTTACATATATATTTGTTGAGATTTTACATGAGAAAAACATGTTCTTTTTACATAATTACTTGCTGACAGCTTGGCTAGAGGTGGTGTTAGCGAGACCACAACGTCTGCCGCTCCTCTTACTTATATGGAACTATTTTCTAAATGTAAGGCAAAGAATAAGGCCGTTAGGATGGACTAACCAGTGGGGTCTGGGGCTTACCAGACAGGATCTTGTTCAAGACTCCTTTTCTATACTCGACTCTTTCAGGGTGAATGGGCTCATGGACCTGATCTAGCTCTACTGGTCACGGGAATGGGAAACAACAACAAACATTTGCTGTAATATGACAAGGAAAATATCTGTAACCATTACAGGCATAATCCTTGTAAAGTTACAAAGAATGCATCTGTTACTGTTGCTCAAATAACCCATGGCATCCCAGCTTCCATGAGTTTTTTTAGTAACGTTACAGAATTTCTTTTACAGTGCAAGACATCTAACCACAAATTAGATTAAACAAAATAAACCATAAAATTACCAGTCTAAAAACAATAAATAAACAATACAAAAGACCATAACAATACAGGGAAAAAAAGTACAATCAGAAAGGTTTCAGGTATTTAAAATATTTACAACATTACGTAAAATGCTAAATAGTGATAAAGTTGATTTTTTCATAGTATCTCGCTTTCTTTTACGAACTTCGTTTTTATATTTTTTGGCATACGGCGCGTTTAAACATATTTACAGATATTTAACTTTAGTATTAATTTTATTAACACGTTCTCCGTTTCAGTAATTAAATCTGATGCAAAGTTTTATAGATACTGGAAAGAAACGTTGTTTCAAAAGACGGGATTGACGGTGACATTTTTTTTCCCAGCGGCCGACATTATCTCATCCATGGATGAAACTAAGAAACCATGTGAAGACTTCTACAAATATGTTTGCGGTAACTGGATCAAGACATCTCCCATGGTGGGATCCATGACTTCACAGTTTACCAAACTCAACCGTCTTACAACTATGAGATTGAAAGGTATGACTGCGTAAATTTGTTATTTACTTTGTAATATCTACTTGTTAAGTTTTTGATGTGACAGCTGAAGTACGTGCAGGAACCAGACAGAAGAAGAGTAAAAAAAGAATCCTTCATTAAACCTCTTTAAAATTCACAATGCGTCGACTTGACGCTAACAAACTACGCCTCGCTCTGGGGGTAACTCAACTGAAAAGAACTAAATTACGAAATTTAAAGATATTAACAACAGTAGGATTATTCTCCAGGGCTCAGATACTCGTGTTACCTAAAACAGCGTCGAAGTCTCGTGGCAGCGAAGTAATAGCTATTCCGCCATTAACCAGCAATAAATGCAGAACCAGAAACTCACGCTACAAAGGTACTGTGTTTACCCCGCGCTCTCTAACTTTTCCTTCTAGAACTCAGTATTTAAAACTTTCCTCTTCGAGGTAGAATTTGCATTCCTTCACGCGCGCTATCAAATTTTAATATTCTGGCATTTCTGGCATTGACAATTAGGAGAATGAAAGCTTATAGGAAAGCGTAAACTTAACTTGTTAGTAAAAATAAATATAAACCCCTACAACTTATCTACTTTTTGTATATAAAACACTGAGCTAAATTTAGCCACGGTAGGCTTTCTCATTATGAAAAAAAGAAATCAAAGAGGATACTTTTATCATATCGGCGGCTTAAATGATAAACTATCAACGTCGGTTTTGACGACATGTGACCAATCATGTACGTAGTAACCTTGTGGGAATAGTAAAAAGTATTTAAATAAATTCAACATCCAGTAAATGGTAAAAAAATTAATTCAAAACTTTGTTAATTTAAGTTACATTTGAAACACACTTTCTTTTGTAGAAACAGGAAACTTCTGCAAAAGGACAGTCCCAAATGTCTAAATTAACGAGAAAAGAGAAACCTGCTGTTAATTCTGATTTGCAAATTTGTTATAAATATTATTATTATGACCTAACTTTATATTACTTTCATTTGGCAAACTGTTTTCATGTTAATATTAAGATATTGAGATGAATTAACTTTAAGGCATGAGCTGCCAAATTCAGTTACTGTTTACTTTAGTTATTATTTACAGCGTTAGTAGTGACATCAGCATCTTGGTTAATATGATTCAGAAGGGAAAAAAAGAAACCAAAGGCGAGAATAAATGTGTGTGGCGTGGATGCACTCAGTTGATCAATGTTTACGTTTGCAAGTGATGTTTTCAAAAGTGAGATTGCTCAAAAACAGTCTGAGAGATAGCATTGAGTAGTTCAATTTTGTCTCTCTCCGCGTACTCAATGACTGAGTTAGCATCAATATTAGCACAACAAAAATTGTTCAGAACGGATCACTGGAGTTTAAAAACAGGGGTTGAAGTTTGGACAGGGCACAAGTACATTAGTTGGTCATTTCAGTTTAAAGCATTTCTCGATTCGTTAGAGATACGGAGCTTACTAGCTTATTATAAGCTTCCATTTATTTCACTTTTGATGTTATTTTCGTCAAATACCTGTACTTCAGTTTTAAATATATCTTCGAATATCTTCAGTTTGGAGAGTATGATGTTATTACGTCATTTCCTGATAAGCTACAAGTTTAAATTTTGTATGCATACTCATTGTGAAAAATAATACTATGCGATGCAGCCAGTTCTTTAAAATTTTATTTAGGAGTTTTAAAATTTATTATTGAAACGATTTTTCACACATACATTTGTGTAATGAACAAACTAAAACCCTCAGAATTCTACCGTTTGCCCCATCGGATAGAGAGGAAAAAAATCTTTGAAATTAATATGAGATTTTTAACGTAATTTCGGATTTTGTGGCGAAATCACTGGATTCTTTTGATTGTTTGAAATAACGAAGGGAATAGGTACAAGTGAAAAGGTGATTATTCACGGTTGAAAAATGAATTTTCAGTCGAATAATTTGATTGAAAAAGTACTATTGAGACTAAAAAAATGAAAATAAAAAACACAAAGTTCTTATAAAATAAACTTTTATTAAAACTTATCAAATCACTAGCGAATTGAAACAGAAAAATAAATTATCTTATAGTTTAAATGGGACAAGAGATTAAATAATTCACTTTACAAAATTCATCTAAAATTTTATATCACGAACAATAAAAGCGGTTCCCCCTAAAGAATAAATACGAATAATCGAATTGCATTTTCGAAAGCCGTTATCTTTATAAGTTTATGAAGACTGTTCGCTCGCTTTTATTATTTGCGACGTGAAATTGGAAATGAATTTTGGAAGGATAATTATTTTCCCTTTTTTCCCATTAAGCTAAATTATTTTTTTCTTTTCAGATCATTAATGGTTTTATGGATTTTAAATAAAAACTTATTTTATAAAATTTTATTTTTGTATGTATATTTTTCTTAGCATCACAACGAATATTATTTTAAACACTAAACAATAAATCGCGCATTATGCTTCTGAAAAGAATGTGTTTCTAGTATATCAATGCATTCTCACACAAGAAATGTTTAGCCTTTTAATATCCCAAACAGCAATGGTTCAGACTTATGATCTTAAAATTCAATTTATAATGAGATTACAGTAAAGTTATGCGACAAATCTTGTTTATAGTATGTACGTTATATATAACTAATAAGTCAGTTGTGATTGAACATTAACTAAATATCTACTTTTTTCTCAGAAATTCTCGAGGAGCTCCAGAAAACTTCCGAGTTAGAAGACCACCAGAGCAAAGGCAAAAATTTTTATTCTGCTTGCATGGAAATAGGTTCGATATGAATTTTTAATCTTATAAACTGACTTACTTTATTCCTTTATTTTGTTTCATATATCAAGTAAATAATTTTAAAGATTTATGAAATTTTATTGGTGAAAATAGGGCACAGCGTACGATGTTATTCTGAGTAAAAAGTTTTTAACGTTGAGATTTTAGCAGAAAAGTTCAATAAGTCTGCAGAGATCCATATTTGTAACCTAAAGGAAATCATTTTTAACCTTCACAGCTGTTTGTTTGCCTGTATTTCACAAATCTGGTAAACTTTACCTACCTCTTCGTCACATCCGGATGTCTCAGAGAAATTGGGATAACTTAAATAATCTATTCAAGATATTATATCATTGAGTGGACATGACTGTCTGGGTGCACATTTGTTTCGTTTTAATATGACTTCCTCACCTTTATGTGCTCTGTGTGATTCTGGACAAGTCATGGACGATGCTCATCTGGACGTGTGCTCTGCACTTAAGAGTTTGGACTGTATTGTGAAGAAGTATTGGAAAGCTCGTTGCCTAATGACCTGATGGTCAATGACCAGGCATTTGATAAATAAAATAAGGTATTAGAAGGATAAAAATGCCTTAGACTTGGAAATGGTTATACTTGAAACCCCATTTCATCTCAGGCGATTTCATACCAGGACATACAGCCAGGCTTCTTCGAATGCATCATAATCAAAAGATGAGACTTTTTAAATCTGTTAAAGCAGAGATGCAAAATTTTCAAGAAAAGATTGATGCAGATCAAGAGAAAATGAAAGGAGAAATTACCTGCGCGACAGGAAACAAATACGAGGCTGCGGAAGGCAGAATAGACACAGTCAAAAATAGGGTTGAAGAAACTGAAGAAAAATTCTTTCGTCAAGGAACAGACCGAAGAGAGAGTTTTTGACGTTTCCAAAAGAAGTGCATAGTGACAGCAGGAAGCAAGTCTGAGGATTTAAACTTTTACCCATGCCTTCTCGTCCCTTTCTAAAGCTATCCCCATATGAAGGTAAGACTTCATGGCAAGAGTATAAGACACAATTTCCTTTAGCGGCGAACTTGAATGGATGGGATTCGCAAACTAAAGCCTGTCATCTCGCCGCTTTTCTGAGAACAGAAACAGCGGATTAAATTCAAACTCTTTTCGGAAGACAGAGTCTAGACTTCAAAGCTATAACTGATGCGCTGGACCTGCGCTTTGGGAAGAAGTGTTTAAAACATAATAGCAGGTTTCAAATAAAATACCATCAACGGAACCCCACGGAGACACTCCGGGAATTTCCTACGGATGTTAAAAGGCTGTCTCATCTCGCATTTTCCGAATGCCCGAGAAAAACAAGGGAAATCCTGTTCACTGCAGTACTTAATCGGCGGCATCCAAGATCCTGAAATACAGAATGCTTTTAGGAACGGCGGGTGTTAAAGATTTAAAAAGCGCTCTAGCGTAAGCCATGAAAATTCGAGGCAGCTCAGCAAGCAACTCGTAGAGACCTTCACCCAATCTGAGCTATTCAAGTTAAGCAGTTAGTAAATGAAATGGCTGCTCGTCTAGACGATTTAACCAAACAAGTCAATGCCAGGGCACAGAAAATAAGACCGCTACCCAGCAAGGACGCAAATAAAAAGTTAGTGGCCATCTCTCAGTGCGGACTTTGAAAGATAATGTGAAGCAACATTTTAAAGCGCTTCAGATTTCGGTAGTGAGAGGCGACAGTAATGGACTTTTAATCATGAGATACATCAACGGAGTTCCTTGCAATGTGACTATCGATTTACGGGAGCCAATGTTACCATCACCGAAAAGATTGGGTTTAACAACTAGAAGATAAACTCATCTGAACGCCGGCTTGCGTTACCCTTCAGATTGTGCCCGAGGATAAAATCGACATCGATGGAAATATAAACATTAACATCACATTTGGAAGTACCGCCTACCATCACATACGGCATATGTAGCAAATATTGCAGATACTTGGATTAGGCTTTCTACGGAAATGCCTTCCCGAGTTTTCCTTGGACTTTAAATATAATTAACTGCATTCTGCCGCTGAGGAATTCAGAAGTAACGATGAAGGATTTAAATTTGTCCTTCAAATCATCGCTCAAGACGATAGTATAATACCAGCAAGAACAGAATTTTTACTTCCTGGAACTGTAGCCGGAAACAGAAATTTCTGGTACGGTGTAACGAAGTATGCCAAGAACTGTAACAATCTGCGAGGTGTATTAGTAGCCTTGGCAGTCGTCGACTTACGAAGGACAGTTATCCCGAGGGGAGTTTCCAACGTCAGTGATAAAGGTAAAATCATTTGGAAAGGTGAAGTGGTTGCAGAATGTACTTAGGTGACATGCGTTACAAGAAACAGTAGGCCTCAGGCATCCGTGTCTTCAAAGAGCATAACATCGCAGGTATTGCAGAAGGAGAACTAAGCGATAAAGAGAGAAAAGCTGCAGAATGTGCCGTTCAAGAATTTCAAGACGTTTTCTCTCGCTCATGTACTGACATAGGCCGAATCAATTTGACACAGCATAGAACTGATACAGGGGATCAACCACCAATCAAGAAACATCCAAGACATCTACCGAATGCTAAACAGGAAAAGGTATGAAAACTCCTAAAGGACATGCAAGAGAACAATATCATCTAGCCTTCAGCAAGTCCATGCGCCTCTCCCATTATCCTGGTCAGAAAGAAGAACAGTTCAACTAGAGCTTGCGTAGACTATTGCCAGGTGAACGAGGTTACTAAGAAAGACAGCTACCCTCTTTCTAAGACGGTATTCTGAACACTTTTTCTTGAATTGTTTTTTGACTCTTAATTTACTGTATACGTTCATGGTGTAACGGTAGCACACCCTGGCGTATTCGAGAGGTACAAGTTAGAATCCCGGCGAAAGCAACCCACAATTTTCATGTGCCTTGCTTCAAAATAACCTTATGTCTCTACAGTGCACCTGAACTAAAAAAATATGTGGATGATGATTCTTCACCACCAGGATCTGGCGAATGGGTCCTCTAATCTCCAGTCGTCCTTTAAAAGGGGGTATATAAGGTAGTTATTGCTGTTGCAACGGGTGAAACCTCCGACCCCCTCCGGGACGAAACAAGTTGAGCCATCAGCGGCCATCAGCACATAACAGCGGCCAACCCGTCAAACTATAAAGGAGAACAGTGAGCCAGCCATGTTCCATCAAATTAGGCAATCAAATCAAAATCCCTATCACTTCTCTATTTTGATTAATTATTATTATAATTTCTTCAGCTACTTGTTTAACTGTCTCATAATTTTCAAAACAAAAATCCATTTATATCACACTGGTGTCTCTGAAGTATGTCTTTCATAAAACTGCAAGTTTCAAGGAAGTGGCAATTATTACCTTTTTACTTTACAAAATTGACAGTTTTCATTTCCTTGAAGATCAAATCTGTTAAAATAAGCTCCGTGATCAGTAATAATTTGGTTTATATCTATATTATTAAAGATCTTTTTTCTTTTATCAATTGTCAAAAATCTGATATAACCATTATTTTTTCCAGATGGTTCCCAATTTTCTTTCCATTCCCCAAATATCTCCTCTTTCATAAATTTTTATAACTTTCTTTTCGAATACAGCGCTTCAGTATCTTTCTTTCCCAGGTCTTGAGCAGCTTCTTTTGCCAGCATGTCTGCCCTCTCATTACCAATATACCCAACATGGGCCTTGATCCAGTGCAAATTTATATTAATTATTTTTATGTATTTCAGTCAGAAATTTGAAATCATTTTTATTTGATTTATTAATAAATTATTATTGCGTATGTTAGAAATTGCGTATAAGCAGAAAAAGTATCGGAATAAATATCTATTTTATGTCTGTAAGCAAGTTTTCTTTCGTCCATTTTAATCCATAAAATATTCCTCTAATCTCAACTTGTAAAACTGAATTCAATGGATTTAAGGTATATTTTTGGTACTTGTCCTCTGTTACATGCAAATAAATTAGACATGAACAGCCAACTCCCATGTTCATTTCCGATCGGTCTGTACAAATATCAATCTGACCTACATCCAAAACCAAAAAGTTCTTATCAAATGTAATTACAGTCCTTTCGACCGAATGGGTATCCATATCACAATATTTATGAAAAAATTCCTTTTTTATAATCATCTCTGTAATTTCTAATTCATAATAAAACCATTATCCAATCAAAACATATATGATAAAAATACCTGTATTGTATTGAGGGAGAGGGCACACCGCAAGAATGCATGCAACCGCTGTTGAAACTATTCTAAATACTTAAGTGACTGCTAGCATACAGCTTCTCGGCTCACTGTCCAATTTTTGTCTCAGCTTTAACAGTACCCCAGTTCGGGGTGTGTAAGGTATTTTATCTCTCCTTTCTGCATGCCTTCGTGATGTAGCGGTAGCACACTACACAAAATAACCTAACATCTCTACTGAGTGTATATTGGCAGGTAGAGATACACCCGGATGACGGAGAAAAGATGTCTTTTACTACCAGAAAAGGACTTTGAAAGTTCAATGTGATGCTGTTTGGATTATTCTAAGGCGCCGGCAACATACGAACATCTCATAGAGACTGTGTTGAGAGGACTTTCCTGCGAAGCCTGTCTGGTATACCTGGATGACATCATCTTCGTCGGGAAGAACTTTGAGGAACATCTATAAAATTTTAGAAAGGTACTTCAGAAATTGAGGGTAGAGGATCTATAGTTGAATCCAGCTAAATGTAAACTATTCAAACAGGAACTGACTGACCTAGGAAAGGTCATCTCTGCTGAAGGTGTGTGTACAGATTCAGAAAAAGTAGCAACAGTTAAAGACTGCAGATACCCTGAAAATGCGCATTAGCTCAGAAGTTTCCTTGGCCTTTGAACCTATTATAGGGGATTTGTGAAGGACGTTTCGTCGATCGGAAGACCCATTCATAAACTGACAGAGAGTAAGCAAAAGTTCTTGTGGACAAAAGAATAAGAGGATGCATTTAATAACCCGAAAGAATCTGTAATGGGTTATGGGTTATTCAATTATGGCAAAGCACACGAGGGCTATCTGCCTAAAGGGAGTGATGCCTTCGTGGAGGACTTTCTAAGGAAAACTGGCTCGTATACACGTTACACATGAATCTTTAATATCTACTTCAATTTTGATGTGCTGTCCGCTTAACAAACCATTTCTTCTTGACACAGATGCGAGCAAAGAGACTGCCGAAGTTTCGTCTAAGGAAATAAATGGCAAGGAACGTGTCGTAGCATACTGGAGCAAGTGCCCATCTAAACCGGAGAAGAATTATTTTGTCACCAGGAAAGAGTTGCTCGCCAGAGTTAGAGCGGTAGAACATTTCCATTGATATTTCCAAGATCCCGGACATCCTTAAGAAACTACACAACAGCCTTACAAGACGGGATATCGGAATAATGAAGACTTTGCACAAATTTCGAAAGTGCTTCTACTGGAGTAGTGCAAGGGATGACATGCAAAAGTGGTGTTAATCTTGCAATGCTTGTGTGGGTCGGAAAGGACTGAAGAAACGCAGCCGAGGGAAGCTGCAGCGTTACAATATAGGAGAGCGTTTTGAAGGTATTGCCTCTGACATCCTGGGAACTCTGCCACGAACTACTGATGGCAACAAATACATCCTCGTTGTCATTGATTACTTCACCAAGTGGCCTGCAGTATATATTATTCCTGATTAAGAGGCTGTCACGGTGGCAGAGACAATGGTACAGCTTTAGATTTACAGGCTCGGAATGTCTTTTCTGTTACATTCCAATAAAGGAATGTCTCTTCTGTTACATTCCAATAAAGGAAGAAATTTTGCATCGGCTGTCGACGAGACTACTGACTATTCCCCATCGCAGATTCTCTTCAGACGTTTCCTTTGTCTGATTTGTCATCTCTTGTTTGCTCGCCCTCCGGTTGCGCCTTCATTGCTTGAGGAGTACATTCAAGATCTCCAGGCACGGTTTGAGGTGATGCACAATTTTTCTCGAGAGTCACTCAACTTGGCGACGGAGAAGATGAAGACCCGATATGACACGAGAGCTACAGGACATTGATTCAACAAAGGTGATAAGGTGTGTTTGGGGAATCCGATTCGATGGAAAAGATTCTCTCCTAAACTGCAGTCACCTTAGAAGGGTGCTTACACAGTCCTAAACAGGCTGGATGACATTGTAGTGCGGATCTATAAATCGGCAAATTCTAAGCCTAAAGTCATTCATTACGACAGGCTAAGGCCATTGTACATAGTCCTCATAGTGTATGTAATGTAAATAGTATATTAAGACCATGGTCCTATTTGTATATCAATTTGTAAATTAACGCATTTGTTTATTGGTTAACATTTGATTTGTTTTATGTCATACGAGGGCATTTCGAAAAGTAAAGATACACCGTACGCCAGAGGAAAAGAAAAGTTTTGGTGAGCAAGTTGGAAACACAGGTGTTAACCCTTGAACCGTTAGCTTTCTAATTGCGGTCGTTCGGCATTTTAACGTTGATTCTGGTTGGATTAGGTCGTGTTTAAAATGGCTGCGCCGATTCAAAATCCCTCCAAATGCGAAGTGCTCTCCGTCATACGTTTTCTTCATGCAAAAGGTCAAAGACCAGCGGATATTCACAAAGAAATTGTTTCTGTTTATGGGAACATTATGAATCGAGAAAATGTAACGAAATGGTGTCGTCATTTCTCTGAAGGTAGGACCGATTTTCATGACGAACAAAGAACAGGTCGGCCATCTGTGATCTCTGATGCTCTTCTTCAGAGAAGAGAGGAAGCAATTCGTGTGAATAGACGTCGCAAATTGAAAGAATTGCATCAGATCATATCAAAAGTGTCAGTGACAACTCTTTATGAAGTTGTGACTGTCAAGTTAGGGTACAGGAAATTGTGTGCGAGCTAGGTTCCAACAGGCGGCAACTTCTATGACTGTGGGATACGAAAGCTTGTGCCCCGACTTAACAAATGTTTAGATAATGGGGGTGATTATGTCGAAAAATAATAAATAATCCAGCTAATAAGATGTAACTGACATTTTCTAATTTTTTTTTTAAACCAATGCGAGCCATTGTATCTTTACTTTTCGAAATGCCCTCGTATAATGACCTACTGCTTTAGTATTGCATTAATTTTCCGTAGTTGTAAGTATGGACTGCTGTTTCCAGGGATCCATACTTACAACATGTGTAAGTATGGAAGTCTGTCCTTATTTCCCAGGACAGGCAGTTTTGGGGAAGGAGGCAGCGCTACGATTTTTGCACATACATAGGTAATTTTAGTGAAATTATAAGTAAAATTCTGGTAGTTCTTTTGTATAATGTAATATGAAAAATCTACAGAAAGGGGCTATGCCCAAAAAGTAAGAATACAGGAGCAAGTCCATTTAACATTGAGTAAATAGATATCTCGGTAATTTGGCGAGATACCACCAAACTGGGAGACTATTTCTTTGTCTCCAAATTTGGCAAGAAATCACCCAAAGTCGTCAAACTTTGCTACCATTTGGCGACATTTTGGTCCGGTCCCTGTGTCACCGTTATCGTGTAGGAAACAGCATCGGCTTTAGTCGCATGCAAGATACCTCGCAGTTCGGAGCTCTCTGATTTCGAGAAAGGTATAATTATCGGGTATCACAAATGTGGCCGATCCTTATGGGACATATCTAGCGATCTGAAGTACCCAAAATCGACAGTGGCCTATGTGATTAAGAAGTGGAAGGTGAGCGGTGATTGTCGGAATGTGCCCCGAGTCGGCAGACCAATGAAACTGGAGACAGAGACCGACTAGTGCTGTCCAGAGAAATTCGGAAGAACCGCACCCAACCGATGGCCCTCATCCGCGAGGAGTTTCAATAGGCATCTGGGAGTATTGTTTCATTGAATACCATTCGTAAGGAAGCACATCTGCTTGGTTTTCATAGTCGTGCTGCTGCCCATAAGCCTTTGATCACAAAGTCCAATTGCGCTGCTCGGTTAATGTGGTGCAAAGCACATCGAAATTGCACCATAGATCAGTGGAAACGTGTTCTTTGGAGTGACGAATCAAGGTTCACCCTTTACCATTCGGATGGCAGGGTCTGGGTCTGGCGTCTACCTGGAGAACGTCTCCTGCCAGAATGCATTGTGCCAAGAGTCAAGTTCGGCAGAGGTGGAATTATGGTCTGGGGGTGTTTCTCCTGGTATGGGCTGGGACCCTTGGTCCCCATTCATGGTAAGCTCAACTCCGATGCCTACTGCACTATTTTGGATGACAATGTGCTTCCTACGTTGTGGCAGTTTTACGGGTTGGACCCCTGTTACCTTCAGGACGACAATGCCAGTTGTCATGTTTTGACGTTAACCAAGGCTTGGTATGGTGCCAATGGAGTTCATCGAATGGACTGGCCTGCCCAGAGTCCAGACCTGAACCCTATCGAGAACCTCTGGGACGAGTTGCATCGCCGAATTCAGGGGTGCACTACCCGTGCAAAATCGGTGAAGGAACTTCTATGTCTTCTCCAAGCCGAGTGGAAGAAAATACCACTAGCTGTCATACAAAGACTTGCGGAAAGTATGCCCCGGAGGGTCCACGCTGTAATTACCTCTCGTGGAGGCTCTACCAACTATTGATTTTGAATAAAGTTAGTTTTTCTTTTCTATCACGGGTGTCCAAATACTTATTGGTAGTCAGTGTATATTTTAATTTCTCTTATATTAAAATTTATGATAGTTCTCTCAGTTGCAAATTCTGATTTTCGAAATATGTTCTTCAGTTTCATAAGGTAAAACTCACAGTGGTTATAGAAGGCATGATGTAAACAATCACATGCTGCTATCCATTAGGAATTATTTTTCACAAATATGCAAATTAGACACTGTTTGTAGAAGACACGTTTCTGAAACCTTAATAACGATGACAAAGTTTTCTGAGAAAATTTTCAAAGACTGTGCTGGTTAGTTTTTGATTATTTAAGGGATATTATGGTTCACGAAAGATGATTCGATGATTTTCAGCTTTGGCGTGCTGCCAACTATCTTGAAACAGCACAGTCTATTAAAGAGGCCGCCATAACTTTTATCTGAAGACTGATTTCTCGTAAATATTGGCACTGGTACATTTCAAGTCTCTATAGAATTTTACAATAACTTTCACGATCACCTGTAGGGGACTTTTCTCGAAGGAAGAATAACAATCATTACTGCATATTGATGGCCTTATTATGTCATCTGTATAGAATTTTCCCCCCTTTTCCGCATTATATTCAAAGGACAATCTGCACTCGTAATAAACACTTATAATTTTGTATTTTACGCTTATTATTCATTAGCTTATAAGGTATTTCTCCCACCTTCTTAGCGTGCCTTCGTAGTGTAGTGATCTGCACGCTGGGCGAGTATCCAGAAGTCCGTGTTTCGATTCCGGCGAGGGCGTTGCTCATTTTTCATCTCTCCTGCTTCTAATTAACCTAATGTCTCTACAGTGGCGCCCGAACTAAAAGGGTGGTGCGTATCCAGAGGTCCGTGCTTCGATATCCGGCGAGGGCGTTGCTCATTTTTCATCTGTCCTGCTTCTAATTAACGTAACGTCTCTAAAAGCTTATTATGTTTTACCTTACTGTCACTGCGCCCAGCAGCGGCCGAGCGGTAAAATCGCTGAACACTGGTAGTTCGGTCCGAGGTTCGAATCCCGCAAACGGGCTGGCTGCATGGGCGTTTTCGTGGTTTTCCCCATGTGTAACGTGTATACGAGCCAGTTCCCCTTAGAAAGTCCTCCACAAAGGCATCCCTCCCCTTAGGCAGATAGCCCTAGTGTGCTTTGCCGTTATTCTCAATACACACCACCACTTTACTGTCACTTCTACTTTTGTTGGCCCCCATCAGGATGGAAATTAATGAGTCTATACAAGTTAAGGGAGAGCTTTGAGACCGCGGCCTGTCTCCGAACTATTTTTATCTTGACTTTTGCGGTCTTTTAATCCTACCCGACACGATATGTTACTTGATGATCTAAGTAACATACGGAGCCAGAATTTAGCACTGAAGTAGTTAGATTCCATACAACCTTTCCTTGCCCTTTTTATCAAAAGAAAATCTTTGCCTTGGAATGATAACCATGCGTGAAAAGAAGTATGGTAATGTTATCCAGAAACATCTTGAATGTAAACGTAATTTTGGGAAATTCAGCTCAAATCTCCACTAATTATCAGACAAACGAATGATTTTTGATATTATAAACATGAAATGAATACATTGTAGGTGAAGTGGTGCTAAAGCTTTCAAATCATTGCGCAGTTACTCCTAAAACATTTCGGCGACCAGCTGCAAATTTCATGTGTTCTTACTCATTAAATGAATGAATATCTGACCAGAGCATGAAGCAAAAGAGCTCAAGAACTTGGAATGATACTACTTAATTATTTCACTGAACGTGGAACAAAAGAGTGTGCAAGATGGAAGTAGACAAGCCACGACGTGATCGTCGTACTATCCCCAGGTTGCATTTTGTGAGTGAAATCAGACCCGTCAAACCAACAATTATCGTGCGATGAAAAGTGTTCTATAAACTCATCATATCAAAATCTGAGGCTTATCCTTACAGGACCATCTGATGTGCAAGTACACTGCTGGCCATTAAAATTGCAACACCAGGAAGGAATGACTTGATGAACGTCAGAATTACATGAAAGGAAGAAGATGTTGGGATATGCAAATTCCCATTTAGACGCAGGAGACGCAGGTATTTCAGTCCATTTAGACGCAGGAGGGAGAAACATCTAAAGCACTGCATAAAAGAAAAGACAATCTCAACGCCCTACCATGACTGACTCCCAAGAGAACAGACATATTGTGAGGTCAGCTCTGCAAAACCGTATGACCACATCACGGACCATTAGTCAAGAAATTGGCATGATTGCAGCACGTCCAGTATCAATTCTTAAGGTGCGTCGACGTTTACAGCAGGGTGACCATTGACAATGTAGCACGGAGAGAGACGGCGACTCTGGTGCGCCAGACAACAAAGCTGGGTACAGAAGGGGCACAATGTCTCCTTTACAAACGCGTTCCAGTTCTATGTGTAGTATTCTGATAGCCATATACGTGTCTGGAGGGTCCGAGGAGACCGTACGTCACCTGCTAGCATTAGATATCCCCATAGGGGCTCTGCACCTGGTGTGATGGTTTTGGCAGTCATTGGGTACACGACAGGCACATCTATAGTTTGGATCGACGGTAATTTGAACGCAGTTGGGTACATTTCTGACATCTTACGTCTAGTGGTTGTGCCCTATCTTCGAGGCCCCCGAACGCTATGCTCCAACAGGATAATGCAAGAGCAAATCTTGCACGTGGCATTCTAACATTCCTCGATGCACAGGGTATGCGATTGCTGCCCTGGCGTGCACGGTCTCCAGATCTGTCACCCATTGAAATCATCTGGTTATGAGTTGCTGAGAAACAGGCCCGCCACACCTCTCCAGCTAATACGGCATAGACTTGAAGGAGCATGGAATGAGTTTCCCTTTCTGTCCTCCAATCCCAGTTTGACTCCATGCCTAATGGGGTAAGGGAACCTTTTTGGCAGCTATTTCTACTAATTTCGTACCCCTGTAAATATCCAAAATGCTTCCAAATTTAATCATTTTGTTTTCATGCCATACTGTTTACGTGCAATAAATGTCATTTTTATATTTGCTTTCCTTCATGGTGTTGCAATTTTAATGCCCAGCAGTGTACTTCGGGAATAACTGTAATACTCGCATGGAGTGGGGATCTTAATAATCGCCCGTTCTCAAACCGATTGAAAAATCATTAAATGCCCTAGATGCATTGTCCAACTTCTCTCAATGAGTTGTAAGCTATTCTCTTAGAGAGAAACAGTAATAATTGCCTTCTGGTGCGCTTAGGAGAATTAAAAAAAACATTGAACGTCGATGCGGAGCTCAAGAAGAGACATACACATCCCATCTTAAAGTAAAGCGTTTATTTGCATATCTTTATATTAATGCTTTTTGAATACGTGAAATATAATGTACATCCTGCAGAGGAAAAAAAGAAATGGGACAGTTCTGAACTCCCGTCCTAACGGGCCGATTGACGAAATTTAGTTTGTGTTTTTAATGGCTCTAAAGCACGATTTAGGATATATATTAGGTTTATATATAGCATTATTGTAACATAAGTATTTTGACACAAGATCGGACCTTTTCTGAAATCAGATACTGATGTTTTTCTATATTTCGATTCTACGACTCAAATTATGCCTAAATATTAAATTTTGTGAACTTTAGCGAAAAACTTACTGAGAAATTAAAAAATTTATCTTAGCGTCCTTTTTTTTAATTTTGAGCCAAGAATAATTCTCTTGGCGAAATTCTTAATTTATTATTCCTATTCTCTTTTCCATTTTTTCACTGTGCACGAGCGGAGAAAAAGGTGCTTCGTTCATTCTTTCAAATAATTTTAACAAAGAGCGTAAACCATATTTTGCATTATTATCGTTTATAACAAATATGCCAAATTTAAAATCTCTCCAATACATAAATTCACGTTTATCTTGGGAATTTTGAATGAAAAGATCTAAATATTTGTAGGTATGCCTAGAAATACATTTACTTTGAGGTGATCTTAAAACTTTTATACGTTATGATACAAGAAAATTATAAAACTAACTATAACTAAAATACAAATATAAAAGATTAATTAAAACATCCATGTAAATTTTATTCAGATTGAACTTAAATTTCGAACTGTGAAAGAAGGAATCAAGTAAGTTTAATTAAAGAAAAAAGATATTAATATATATATATATATATATTCCTCCCGCCTTCTTAGCATGCCTTCTTGGTGTAGTGGTCAGCGCACTCGGCGCGTATTCGAGAAGTCCATGGTTCGAGTCCCAGCGAGGGTATTGCTCATTTTTAATGACTCCTGCTTCTCAATAACCTAATGCCTCTACAATATATACCAAATTCAATTAGCAATGAAGAGATATGATTTTGAGAGATTTTTTTTAAATTGTACTCGTGCGATTTTTACAAAAAATGATACTTTGGCATAATTTGAGCCGTGCAGAATCGAAATATGCAAATATATATACATGTGTGTGTGTGTCGTGTAGGAAAAATTGCAATTTTGTGTCAAAACATGGACATTATAGCGATACTATACAGGAGTCTAATAGTTTCATTTTCGAAATATGAAAAACTCAAATAAAATTTGGTCACTTAACCCAGTAGAACGAGATATATAGAATTGTCCCATTTATTTTTACTGTACCCTTTCATTATTTGTCCCATTTATTTGTGTGCATATGTAAATAATTACAAATAGAATTAAACGCATTCTATTTACTATAATTTCTTATTCATGAATATATGGCATGGAACTGCCTATCATCATGTGATGTCAATAATTTTTCTTACTTTTTTCAGCTAATATTTACGTATACTATCGGGTCGTCGTTTTAGAAAGCAGTATATGCTCTTTCCAGCATAAACTGTGATTGGTATGGTTCTGTATGAACCATACGTAGGAGTACTGATTAAAATGAAGTTATCGGCTATAATAATTAAATAATTCGAATCCGTGTACTGATATATTATTTATGTGTTATTTTAGAAGCAGACAGTACTAAGGATCTCCTCAATGATCTCCAGTCTTTTGGTAGATGGCCCGTTATTGACAACAAATGGAACAGTAAACAGTTCGACTGGGTCGATCTGATGGGTGCATTTAAAAAGCGTGGTTACATATATGACATGCTCCTAACTATCTTTGTAAGGCCAGATGTAAAAAATACATCAAGTACCTTGATAGCGGTAAGATAATTAATAATTATGTTAAGATTTTATGTTTGCTTAATTTAATTATGTTTCCTGTTATGCTTACAGAATCCAGGTATTGGCTAGGCTTCTTTTCTCAGCATGCGAAGGTATTCCTATTACTTTTTCCTACTGCTGGTGTTCATGAACTCTAAATGGATTTCATAAAATGAAAAATTCTCACATGGCTCACTATAAAAATATTAAATGCTAGTATTGTCCAGATTCTTATTTGGCTATATAAAGAGGCTGCTTAAATTTCAAATAAAAGATCTTTTTAAACCACAGAAAGTCCATCTTGCGAATCCCATCTTAATATGACAGACATGCGACATGCGACATGCGGCGGAGGACGTGGGCACCACCCCTTTACCATATGGTTAATTGGTGTAGCGCCACGTCCACCAGTGTCAATATAAATATCAAGGACTCGGACGTCTAGGTGCATTAGATTTCACTTATTGCGCCTGACTGGCGTAAGATAAAATGTTCTACTGTACAAGGTTATATGCATGCAGGGGTAGGATATGGAAACAGTAAGATGATAATGCATAAAACAATTATATGTGGAGATATGCTGAAATATAACATACCAACACAGATATCATAGATACATTAAACATATGTTACATAAAAATCAATAACTAACATACTATTATACCTACATTAATCAAACATTACCTAAATATCAAGGACTGAGGCACTAGTTGCATTAAAATTTCACTTACTACTCCACACAGGGGCGCGTTAAAATATTCTATGGTACATAGTTATTTACATGCAGGGGTAAAACATGGAAAAAGTTACTTAACAATTATTAACACCCAATATCCTAAATACATTAAACTTTTGTTACGTAAACATTAATGACTTGGATACTATGTTTACATTGGACAGACATTGCATGGATATCACAGACTCAGACGTTGTGCTTTAAGCTTCACTTATTGCGCTACACAGCCACATATTAAAGTATTCTATGGTACAAGGTTATATATGTGCAGGGGTAAGTAAGGCATAGAAAACAGTTAGATAATAATGCATAAGACAATCATATGTGGAGACATGCTGAATTATAAGATACAAACACAGATATCATAGATACATTACACATACATTACATGGAAACATCTAGATACATTACACATACATTACACACACGTTACATGAAATTTAATGTCTAAAATACTATATCTACATTAAAAAGGCGTAGCCTAAATATCAAAAAATGAAGGCACTGGTTGCATTAAATCTTCACTTAACTGCACCATACAGGGGCACGTTAAAATAATCTATGTACATAGTTATTTACATGCAGGGATGAAACTTGTGGAGAGTTACATAACGATTATGGAAACAATATTATATAAACACTAAACATATGTTACATAAAAAATAGTGACTGAGATACTATGTTTACATTAACCTGACATATATCAAAGACTCAGATGCTATTGCGCTACTCTGGAGCATGTTAAAATATTCCATGGTACATAGCCATGTACATGCAGGGGTAAAACATGAAAAATAATTACATATTAATGCATAATACAGTCATATGTAGAGACATGCTTAAATATAAAATACAAACACAGATATCATATATACATTACACATACATTACATGAAAATCAATGACTGAGTTTGTCTACATTAAACAAACATTATATATATATATATCAAGGACTGAAACTCTGGTTGCGTTAAAACTTCACTTACTGCGCCTCACAGGTGCGTGTTAGAATATGCTATGGAACATAGTTATATACATACAGGGGTAAAGCATGGAAGACAGTTACACAAAATTGCATAAGATAATCATATATGGGAGCATGCTACAAAACAGAATACAGTCCCTGATATCATGGGTACAGTAAGCATATGTTACATAAAATCGGTAAAATAAACCATTGGACAGTTATATGAAGAAACCATGCTAAAATATAAAAAACATACACAAATATCATAACTATAAAAAACATATACTGAGCACAATCAATAGTTTAGACACTATATTTACGTTAAACACACGTTACATATACATCAATGACTTGAACACTGGTTACATTATAGCTTCGCTTACTATGTTGGAGTTACATCAATACATTTGAACTGTAGTATAGCACATTTTGTCTTAGACACACATACGCACAGTTTGCAATTTGCAGATTACATTTGGAACAAACTTACAGATACTATTGCGTTTTAATATTACATGTGCCTATGTGGTTTGCATATTGGGTGTAAAATCAGACGCAGAGTTTAGGCGTCCATTCATTACAAATTTCACTTTAACTGTTGTAACGTTATGCAGTTCATCTTGCATTGAGTATACGCAAGTGTGATTAGGCTGCGCGGACTGCTATATTTGGTATAAGTCTGTGTTTAGGTCTGCCAGCTTATCCATCATACGTCCAATTTTTTGGATTAAGTGGCGCTGCTTAATAAGGAATTTACAAAATGACTGTCTGTTAGTCGTTGGTATAGGAACATGTTGTCCCTCTGTGAGTGGACAAGAAGTTAGGTAGTGCTCCGGGGAGCCTGTGTGTCCACACGTACATTGATCTGAGGAACAGATGCCAAATCGGTAGAAGTATACAGGAAAAGGTCCATGTCCCGAAATGTACCTAACCAGCTGTGAATTGGCAATGTTCCGTTCTGTGTCCACATAGCTGATGTGGTAGTGGACACGTCTTCCAGTGGTACTGTCATCCCATTCTTGTTGCCACTTGCCAATGGCTTTAAGTCGTAGTGACTTCTTTAGAAATGTGACCGGCCATGGGATATTGAACTGCAAATCTGTCGGGCCTAACGCCGCTTCTTTGGCAAGTTGGTCCGCCATCTCGTTTCCGAGATGACCCGCATGTGCTTTGATCCATTTAAGCTTGATGTGCAGGTTGCATTGGCGCAGATTTGCTTGAATGCCCTGTATTATTTTACTGACATGGTTGGGGTTCATGATGGCATGCAACGACGACAAACTGTCGGTTTTGATGGTGGCATTATGGATGTTAGAGGAGAGCAAATAGTTAACTGCATGGGCAATTGCTATCGCTTCTCCTTGAAAAACACTGTTATGCTGCTGCAGTTGTGCCTTCCATCTTGCTTGAATTGTATCATGTCGCATGACTATGTATGAGCATCCCGCTTTTTCATCGATTTTGGAGCCGTCGGTGAAGATGTTAAATAGTGTTGGGGAATTAGTCGTAGACGGGTTGATGGTGACTTTGACGCCAGTGCCTTTGCTCGCTGGGTGGACATGCAGTGGTCGATCAATGACTTCATATTCTTCCGGATGGAAGTATTCCTCGTCAAACACAGTTGGCGTTTTGAGTTGCAGTATAATCTGTTTGGACGCCTCTTCTTCAACTCGTATGTGTAGTGGGAGTAGACCAGCTAATACATTAAGAGCATCCGATGAGGTTGTACGGTAGGCCCTTGTAATGCCCAATGCGAAAGGCCGTTGTATGGTATAAAGATGTTTAATCTTCCTGCCCTGCATTGGGTGGCACCAAACTGCTGCTGCGTATGTAGCTATCTTTTCCACTACTGTCGTATATAACACTTTTTGTATGTGTGGATTGAGTCCCCACTTATAACCATAAAACTGGCGCATTTGCTGAACTATAGCACTGGTTCTTAGCTTGAGATCTTGAATGTGGGGGATCCACGTCATTTTAGTATCAAAAGTGACACCCAAATATTTCAAGGTATTAACAATTTTAATTCTCTGCCCATTTAGTTTGATCGTAGGGCGTCTTGCAAGTGATCCGCCTTTCTTAGGGATCAAGAGGATTTTAGATTTATGATCTGCTATTTGCAGTTTAAGATTGGTGCACCTGACATAAAAGATGTGACACACTTCGTTACAGTTTGAATGTGACAGACATTGAAAAACACCTAGAAGTTCGGTAGGGCATTTCTTTTTCAAAAATTCTAAAAGTCCCTAGAAGTAGCGCTCGAACTAAAATGTGGCTTACAATATGTCATCTCCAACTAGACTTAGTGACTGGGTGTGGGTAATTAGCGGCACGTTCGCTAGCGCATCAAAAGGTCCTGATATCGGCGGCAGCATTGCTTAATCTTCACCTTTCCTATGGCCAAAAATTTCTAAATATCTATACAAAATAATAACATTATTTACTGAGGTGATACAACTGAGCTTATGACTGCCGAAAGAATGTTTGGACATGAAGGCTTCACTCCAAAAATTACTAATAGTCTTAAAAAATCATGAAAAATAAAGCAGAAAATCGCTCGTTTAAAAGCAATGTTAATTTTTTTAACATACTTGAACAAACTTTTATTGTTGAAGTATGATGCAATGATTTAAATATGGTTCTGAAAGTCATAGTTAAATCAATATAATAAACAAAACTGGGCTTTTTTCAGAACCGCATTTTAATCAAAACCCAAAGATTAAAATATGAATCTGAAAAGAGCACAGATTTCCCTTGATTTCTTTTAATCTGAAGGAATTTAATTTGGAGTAATATGTTCTTAAGAGATTATTTATGTATTTTGTTTTTTACACTACTCATAATTTGCTTTTGTCACTTGCTGCTCTTCTTTATTTCCTGAATTTGTTCAGAATGTATGGCTAAATGACCATATTATTTCGTGAAATATTTATCTGAGAAAGATATATTTCAAATTTTAGCTAGTTTGACACAGGTTTTCAGTTGGGAGCTCTTTGCAGTTCAATACCTTTGATTATTCTTACGCCAAAGTAAATTTTTATTCCAGCTTATACAATACTGAAACAAAGCGGAGGAGGTTGAAACAGCAAAGTGTTAGTTCAGACAATTTCACAATCAGAGCTGTTTATATGTCGAAACCGAAACACTTTTTTTTGTTTAAACTCAAAGATTTTCCCTCGGTAAGGAATTTTTTTTTAAATAATTTGTTTTATCTTTTAGATTTATCCGCCAACCCTCGGAACAGATCTATCTTATTTCACGATGGATGAACTACTCACTACGTACCAAGATGGCATCATCCATATAGCTAAATCTTTGGCTCCAGATCTGAATGAAACAATAGCAGAGGAAGAAATTAAAGCCGCTTACCAAATTGAAAGACGTCTCGCAAATGTGAGTTTATACCAGTGAAAATTATAAAATTTAACAAGATAACTTTGCTAAAGGGTATGAGAAACGAATTAGAGTTAGCTGCTAATTATTTTTACATTTTTTCTTGTGTGCATATTTATTATTCCTACTTTAATTGCATTAAGTGAAAACACTCAAAACATTAATTGATCAATTGCAGCAACGGATTTTTTTTAACATTTTCCTTCATTAGCAATACCAAAAAGGAGAAATGATATAGAATAAAAGCATAACTATAAGATAAATGAGTACAGCACTATATTACTGGAAAGACTATGGACACAGCCAGATATACACTGTGTCCACAAAATCACTTCCCCGCTTTTATTTTCGCAACCGTTTGTGGACACGTACACTTCCAACTACAAAAATATTTTAAATCGCGCAAAAATTCAAGTTTTGGCATTTTAAAATTTAAATAAATCACTTTTATAAAAATTACGAAAACCTTTTTATACATTCATCCGCCTCCTATACCTACATGTAGGAAAATTTTGTACTTTTCATAAGAAAAATAAAACACAAAAATTTTGACTCTCATACTATAAAAGTTCATTTAGATATTTGATATTAAACTAGCACGTCCCATTCAGGGGTCAAACACAAACTGAAGAAAGAAATGTTTGCATTTGCACGTAACTAAAAATAAAATATCAGTTAAAAAGATTTCTGTTAAGCCATTAAATGACGAGCATCTCTATTCAGATCCTCGAGACAAGTACAAATCAATGTAATTTTTAAGCGGAGATTTTGCTTACAGACTTTATAGAATTGGCGTTTTAGAAAATATTGGTAGGCTTCAGTACTATGTAAAGTCCAGTGAAGGAACTTCTGTCTGTATACTGGAGTAGCTGGAAACTACACAGGAGAAGGGTTCACGTACCCTTTATTAACTTTTTAAAATTTACAATGCTTCAACTCGACGCTAACAAACTTCGCCTCTACTTGGGCGTTAACTGAAAGTCAGATAATTGAAACTAAAAGTTGAAATATTAACAAGTGATAAAACTAGCCTAGTATATCAGCGAGATCCTGTAACTTCAATCCCCTTCTAAGCTAGTGGCAGCAAAGCAACGCAATTAAGCCGCTTGAACCGGCAATAAGCAAACGTATCTACGGCAAAGACGGCAGCTAGAGCCTAACTCTCTCTTTCACCTACCGAAACTCGGCTTTTAACTAATTCCTTCAAAATAGAAAATTTGCATTCGTTCACGCGCTACAACATTTAACTATTCTGGCACTGACAATTAGGAGAATGAAGGCTTATAGGAAAGTTTCAAATAAAACTTTAAATTATTAGTTAAAATAAATATAAGTCCCTACAAATAACACATAGCCAATTTGTAATATTCGAAGTAAGTAAGAACGAAATATATTTGTAGTATAATGAAGTTTATATATTATCAGATTCTGATTATAATAATTATAATAAAACTTCATGAGAATATTAATTATGTATATTTAGTCTTCGAGAATCCATAAATTACTGGTGTGAAAATTTTTTCGGCATATCAAATGTAACAAAATTGTAAGACAAATGTATATTATTAGAGAATATCATTCAATAGCATTTAAAGGAATAAAATCAACCTCGAATTTATTCTAATTTATTTGTTAACCGTATAACGTATTTTCTCTCTCCTTTCTGACATTCGACGCGTAGTCGAGAGCTCCGGGTTCGAGTTCCTGCGTGGGCACTGCTCATTTTTCCTGTTTCCTATTTCAAAAATCCTAATGTCTCTACACAAGCTCCCGAACTATAAGGTGGTGGATGATGATTTTTCACCACCAGCATTTGGCGATTGGGTTCCCTAATCCCTAGTCACCCTTTAAAAAGCGAAATATATAAGGTATTTTCTCCCTCCTTTGTGCATGTCTTGCTGGTGTCACTGCAGCACACACGGCACGTATTCGAGAAGTCCAGGTTCGAGTCCCGGAGAGGGCATTACTCATTTTTCACAGTTCCTAATTCAAAAACCCTAATGACTCTACAGCGGATCCCTCAATGCCAATGAAAAATGACGTCAAATATAGTAAATTAAATATCTAGGTCAATTTTTGTCCTGCAGGGATAAAACTTTTGTATTTTAATTTTTTTGTAGCGAAAACAAAATTTTCATAAATATAAATATAGGGACTGGAAGAATGAAAAGTATTAGATTTCGTAATATTTTGTTAAATTGATTTGTTTCAATTTAATGATACCCAAACAAGAATTTTTGCGTCATTGAAAACATTTTCATAATAACAAGTGCATGTCTACGCCCAACTATTGCGAAAATAAAGGCCTAGTAAGGACTTTTTCAGACGCGGTGTAGAGTAGCTTTCTCGGCAGCAAAATGCCTTAGGGGCTCACTCTTTGTGATACGGTTGTAGCGTTCCCGAAGTACCTTAGTCCTTCAAGGGATCACTCTTTTGATGAGACGGGGGCACGATCCTGGAGTCCTATTGATTTTTCCTCATTTCCGTTTCCCCTCCTCTTAGCTATAACTTTCTCCTTTCTGGTTTCCCTCTCCACAGGTTGAGGCTCGTCATGAGGTACTATTACAATCATTGTTTTAGCTTTAAATGGCGTACGTGGATATGCGTGTCGTTCGAAAGGAAGGTCCTAGTAGTTGAGGGGCGTAATATTGTCCCTAATACACTGCTTTGGCTTCTGCTTCAGCTAACAGGCGGCACTTCGTTGTCCTCATGAGAGTGAATCGGTTGTTCTACCGACTTTAAGAGTCGGCAACATGGGGATGAGCTAACGGGAGTTAAACAACTGCGTTCCGGTGATCTTCATGTGGGAACTTCTTCTCCGTCGGTTAAAAAAGCCTGGTAAGTCGATGTAAGTGTATCAGCGTACAAATCGTTAAATTATTCTCGAATGCGAGAAGAAGGTCAGTTAATTAACTTGCCCAAACTGGAAATCTGAAAATGAACTTTCAAAGTAAAGTAAACGATTTTACAGCCAGAGGTACGAGACGAATGGTAATTGAGTCACAGCCTTACGAAAAGTTATCATACGCGAGTTCAGTAAAATCTGTCAAATCGATAGGCACAAAAAGAATATGTGCACAAAATAAACAGCCAGAGCAGAATATTATGGTAATACCTAAAATACCTAATAATAAAGAAGCTTAAGTCATCCAGCAGAAAAATAAAAATGAGAAAAAGGCAATTTCAGCACCACCCAGAAATACAAGTGTAAGCTCCTTTGGAAGCATTAGTTCAGATGATTTACGTTCTGATATGGACGTGAAAGAGAGAGTGGACATCCCAATGTACCTACTTCTAAGTAAAACAAAAAGACAGCACCGAAAAAGTGAACGTCAGTTTTAACGGCAACCTTTGTTTCCTGGAATTGTCGCGATTCCACCAAAATCTCGTTAACTTCAAAGTTTCAAAGTAACTATTCCCTGATTCGGCTGCCCTTAGTGTTCAGAACAAGAAAATTATCACTATGAAAATTGCACAAGCTCTCTGATCCATGAGAGGCTACTCATGGGCCTACATCGAATAATAAAGATTCTCTTAAACACAGTGGGGAATAAAATCATAAAGTATGGAGCCGCCCTATGAGCATTCCTCACGTCCCAAAGAAAGATTAGAACCTTAAACGCCATTCAACGTCTTTTTCTATTAAACATTACCCGCGCATTCTACACTACTTCAAATAACGCACTTCAAATACCAGCCGGAGAACTACCACTACCAATACTTGTAGAAATTGAAGCTCTCTCAACTACCATACAACAGCTCAAGAAACCAGCCACTTATCAGAATACAACATTCTACCCGGATCAATATGAAGTAAAACCTAAAAGATACCAACAACATCCAGCAAACAGCCTAATAAATCTCAAGAGGAATCTCATCTCACCACCTCCCAATACCGACTATAGAGCATATACAGATGGATCCAAGATACAAAATAAAGTAGGATGTGCAGCTTCTATTCTTCATCTCGCCAACATAGCTACAGAATGGCAAGGTCATCTACAGGAACAGATCAGCGTGTTCCAGGCAAAACTAATGGCATACTACACAGACTTCACATCCTTCATCAAATTCAAGCAGATCCAGTGCACATCATAACAGATAGCCAGTCATCAATATTTGCAATCAAGGATCCTCATACAAATTCACCAATAGACCGACTAATCCAAAACGCCATAACCTCCAGTACCAGCCAGCACATCATATCATGGACCAGAGAGCATGCTAACTGCGCGGGTAATGAACGAGCAGACGAATTGGCCAAACAAGCTGCTCTTGAACAAATCGCCACACCAATCCAGACACCATGGCCAAGATCAGCATTAAAAATATCCCTAAAATATTTAGCAGAAAAGAAGTGGCAAGATCAATGGGACACAAGCTTGCAAGGTCGTAGAACTTGCACTCTATTACCAAAAATTGATACCTCCACGATCACACATTACTTTCTATCACAGTACATCACAGGCCATGGGCCATATTCGATTTACTTCAACGCAAGAAATCTTGCCAACACAAGCCAATGTATCTGCGGTCAAGAAGGAAATGTAAATCACTACTTATTCCAGTGACCATTGACCGCAGACCACCACATCAGGCACCCAGCAGATGTACAGATCTCCTTCAAGCGCTTCCTTATACAGCACACCAGAGGGTTTAACAAATAAAAGCTATCATCAACGTGCTCCACCGGCATGGGCTCGACCTTTGCCACCCGTAAAATTCAGCGCTCCAAAGAAACTCAGTAGTGCTCCGTAAAAGTCAGTGCTCTCAGTTCTCCGTGAAGCCTAGTGCTCCAAGCCGAAAGGAACGGGTTGCTCCCATATATGCTATATAAGCAATAACCGCAAAAGCATAATATATGTAACAATAAGCCCAGTATACAAGAGACAACAACTAATAGTGACTCAGGTGTACTGCGTGCACCTCGCAAACTGCGATCAATACACCATGCTTACTACAGAATCGAACCATGAGTGATCCACCCTGTAAACTCATCAAACCATACCAACGGTGTACTCAATAGATCATAAGAACTGTGCACCTTATAAACTATATAAGCTCCACGTGAACTGTGCAAACGACATTTCCTATAAATATATGTACTGTATGTATAACTAAGAACTATTTCTCTTACGAACTCAATGAACTCTATGAACTCTAAACGTAATGATCTCTATGAACTATATAAACTCAATGAACTTAATATACGATTCGAATATCCTTACAAACCCAATGAACCAAATAAACTGTGTACCTTAAAAACTCTGTCAATCGCCTAAAAACTCATAAAGTTACAATGCATAATATATAAAATGTATGGTAAATGTTAAATTTCAAATGTTACATGTCAAATTTATGTGTAATCAATGTATGTATAATGAATGTCTGCACCATTTTTTGATTTTTCAATAAATGCCGACGCGGGGTTCCTCTGGATAGTTAGTGTACAGGGGCAATACCACTTCTGCCCTATGGCGACGTAATGGTGCCCCTTACACTTTTCTCCTGTCCTACCCTCAGTGTTCGTGACTTATCTGTGTTCCCAGATTCTAACTCCCCTTAAAGGGACACCATTTTTGAAACATAGAAACATTAAAATGACTTGTGGAAGGCTATCTCAATTTCCGACACTGCTAGTAATTGTCGGAAAAACGTCGTGGCTTTTGAAGGGAACTTCTATGAAAGGGATCGAATGGATTTGAAATCCAAGTGTAAATAAAAGTGCTAATAACTTTGTTTAGAAAGAAAGAAGAAAAATGTCTAATAACTTTGTTTAGAAATTTCGTAATTTACTATTTAATATTTTGCTGTTGCTTAGTATTGATCCAAAAATTATTTCTTGATTAACATGAAATTACTATTCATATTACTATTGTTTAACCTTTTATAGGTGTCTATAGAAACCATGAAAAAAGGGAACCCGGATATATATTACAACATCAGGACCATCAAAGAGCTGGAGGACTTTGCACCAGAAGTATGAAGTTAATGCTTAATAAATTACAGAATATGAATAATAAATACTAAAAAGATTTACGAATATTTATAATATTTATACGTTTTTGTATTTAGTTTCCTATTTTTAGTAAAACTGTAGTTAGATGGTTTTATATCCCCCTGCAATGAAGCACGAGACTTATTTGAAGAGAAAGCTACGCCGGAACAGTTAAAATAGAAGAGCACGCGCATTTAATAAATAGATATCTCGTAATTGTGCTCTTTTGCTTTCCAGAAACCTCGAGAAAATGATGTTATAGAGTAGATCTTCCCATAGAGAAATATTTATAGTGTTACAACTGAAGAAAGAACGGTTATGATTATTTGAAATTGCATTTTTTCTGTGAAATACTGTTATTGTTTTTATTTTCGAATAATTATTTTTCGTTTGTAAGACAATTTGTTTGTATAAGTTGTACAATTTTAAGTACCTTTTCTTACTACGATCCTAACCAACATCTGTTTTAATTTTAGAAGTAAGATATCTCTTTTTGTTTATTTCCTTACTAGAGATATCAGATGTACCCTTACATAAACTCCAATTGAAACTAAAGGCTTATTCTAAATATAGATGCACCTTGACTGTATAATGGAACGAGGTTTCGGATCACACAATTAGGGCAGAATGTAATCGATGCCACTATTTATCGACTGCTCTTATTCGGTGCCACTGCTCTTATTCGTGCTCTTCTGAAAAAAAAAAAAAAATATTTTTAACGTTTTGTTAATACTTTAAACTTTCTGAAATCTTAGTAATGAAAATTATTTATTTTTTGTAGTGAGATATCTTAATAAAGCATGTTTTTCAGTTTTAAAATTATATTTTATTTTAGAATTTTTTTAGTAAAACAAAACAACAACAACAAAAAAAAAAACATAAGATTGCAATGTTTGATATATCCAAATCGGATTTTAAAAATTATGCAGAATAACGTCTTAGCGACATCAATATGGGTTTCTTTTTATCTCAATGAAGAAGAGCAGTATTTACTGAAATTTTACGTGGAGTATATTTTTAACTTAAAAAATAAGTAACAGTAACTAAAACTTTATCCTGATTATCCTGGTCAGACCATAAGAAAAAAAAAATCAAATTATTTTATTTTCGTTTCAATAGTCTTTGAAATTTATTTAACCTTCCAGCACGCGCGCTTGGCAACTTTACATGAGCGCGCGCGCGTTGTATTTTTTACGACATCCGTTATTTTACCGTTTTCGGCACGAAAAACGACAGAAATGAGTGAAAGTTGATAATAAATTTATTAAGAAATCAAATATTAATCTTATTATTGCATAATACAAATGATATCACATTCAAATAAGTAAATTATTTTTAAGTTCTTAAGTTAGTGAAATGGAAATGCAATGATGTATTTCATTATAGAAACTTTTTAATTTAATAATTATATTTTAAAATCGAAGCTAATTTTAATATTCATCAAAGGCAAGTATAGACATATAAAAAAGGAAAACAGCTTGGTAGGAAAAAAAGGAAGACAAGGAAACCTTTGGATGTGCTCCCATCCAAAGGTTTCCTTGTCTTCCTTTTCTTCATCAGATAATTCTTAAAGAATGCGAGCAAAATCAGCTGGTTGCACATATGTTTTTGCCATGAAAACTGATATAAAATTTACAGAGCCAAATGTATTCAAATTAAAATAATATACGGCAATGAGATACATTTCCCAAGAGAAAAAGAGGAAGAATGACCTTGCTTGTTTGCATTAGCTTTACATAAGTCACATGATCTTTGAGGTCATCTGCATTGTTTGTTTACAAAAGGTATACATAAGTCCCGTGAGCTATGAGGTCAGAAGAATGTATTTCATTAATAAAACCAAACTACAAAATATTTGAGAAAAAAAATATTTTCCGAGTTTTCACCCACGAACACGCGCGTGTCGTAACTTTTACGAAAAAGCTGCCCCGTAGCACAAATGCCCAGTAAAAAAAAGTCCAATGATTTCCTGTTGGCACATTCCATGATGTGCGGAAGGGTAGAAAGGAGGAACAGAAATGGCATTCAGACGTCTCAGCTTCGATATACGAAAAATGTGCGTTAAAAACTAAATTTGTTGTAAATTTTGCGCATACGCGCGTGCTGGAAGGTTAAGGACATGAACGAGAGCGAAGCCGTGGATAAAAGTTAGTTCTTTACATATGATAAACTATTTTCAAAAGCTTTTAAATTTATCTTTAGGAGCTCAGAAATTAAACAAAAAAGGCAATTAAATTCATATCTAAAATTTCCATTTAATGTTCATCAGCAATTCAATAATGTTGCGTGAGTACGGGTTCGCAATAGATTGAATGCACACAGCTCCGATGTTAGGTTGATAAAATTTATTTTTTCAATATAAAACACTTCAGAGATCTGGAACATTCCACAAAAATAGTCGTACAAATTTTCAAAATATCACAGAGCACAATCAGTAGCTGCACTTCAAACTATTATGAACGTTAAAGACAAAGGAATGCAGAGCGCAGCCAAAGAGCGAAGCTATAATCGGAACTTACGCTAAACTAACAGATAACAACAACAGCTGAGAGCAGATATTCTCACCGGCTTTATATAGTTTCACCCGGTCACCGAGATATTTCTAGTACTTCTTAAAATTACTAGAAGGAAATATTACGGTTACAGCTGATACAGTGATCAATTACATTTATTCAATTACAATACTTATTATAATGATACAAGAACCGGACCAAAATCTTACCAAATAATCTCTGTTTTGCGACTTTTGGAGATTTCATGCAAAATTTGGCGACCAAAGTAGTCGCCAAAACCGTGGCTATCTTGGCGATATCTCGCCAAATTTCCGAAATATCCATTTATTTAATGCTAAAAATATTTGTCCCTGTATTCTTACTTTTTCGGCATAGCCTCTCTCTCTCGTGTTTTCATGTTACATTAAGTATATCAAACTCTTTGCCAAAAGATCGGGGACGCCGAAAACTTTAAACCAACTCGACGTACCGTGGCGGCCTTACTGGACTTATCTAAGGCCTTTGATACTGTCTGGAAGGACAAATTTATCGTTAAAATACACGACACTTTCATTGACACTTACCAACATTGTGATCTTTTGTGTAAGAATTATTTTCGTTCTTTTTTTCCAAAATAAATTTGCCTTCTCCCCTACGTCAGTTATTTATAATAATGCAGATAGATTTTAGCCGAAAAAATTAAAAAGGAATATAATAATTATTTATTATAATACAATAATTATAATTAAGTAACTATAATAATAATTTAGTATCATGTAATTATTATATATGATACTAAATTATTATAGTTATTTAATAATTATAACTAATTATTAAGAAATTTCTTTTTTTTTCAGTGTACATTAATGTACACATATTTTAGTACAAATATTAAGAAAGGTGTACAATAATTATTAATTATAGTATTATTATAATAATTATTCATTGTCCTAAAATTATTGTAATGAAAATTATACACTAAAATATAATAATTAAATACACTAAAATATAATGTTACACTAAAATATAATGTTACACTAAAATATAATAATAATATAAAATATTACACTAAAATATAATAATAATTCTGAGTAATAGTTATTTATTATACTTCATCTTAAAAACTATATTTTAAAAATATGTAAATAAATATATAAATGCCAAAAAATTAACTACTATATAATCAAACAGTTAATTACAAATGATAATCAGCATATTATGCTAGATTACTTAAAAGTAATTTTCTGCCTTCTTAAATATGTGCCCATCGAGCACAGTGAAAATAAACAGAGTGAAAAAATAAGAACGGGAAAATCCCTACTGCATGATTCATTCTCCATCTACCCTATTTCGTCAATAAATCGTTCCGAATGATGCATGGGGGCCGGCGCGGTTAAACCTATAAGTTCCATATTTCTTTTATTCAATTCGATTTGAAGATTAAAATTCGACCATGAAGCATTCAACGGTACTTTTATTTATTCGTTCGGTATTTTTATAAAAAGTTTATTTTTCAACTATCAGCTTCCTCTATGTGTATGTATTAAGCTTCTAAAATGGGTTTATAATTCCTTTTTTATTAGATACCATGGCTAAAACTTTTAAGGAAACTGCTACCGCCTGATGCAAATATAACAAAAAATGAACGGATAATGGTCGCTAAACCGGAGGCTGTACTTACTTTGAATACAATTTTAGGCGAATTAAATGATGAAAAAGGGTAAAACGTTTCATTTTTATTTTTAGCGAGAATTTTATTGCTCATGAAATGTAGCTTTAATGTTCATTATTTATTTATGATCTTACTCATAGTTATCTCAGAGATCCTATTTATCTTACTCATAGTTATGGTTACAGTAGTATATAATTTTAGATAAAATGACAAATTCTTTTGCGTCGTCTGAGATAATATGAAAAAATTTATAATTTTTTATAAACTAAAAAAGCTTACAAGGTTACTCAAATCTGAAATGAATGCCACTTTTTACTCGAAATTGTTTTTCTAAAATCATTAAAAAAAACTCTTGTAGACATTGTAGGATTGTTTATATAAAATTAAGAAATGACGTAAAATATATCCTTAAATTAGAACAACACGATTGGGTCGAATATAAGGAAAAACACTTAATCCACTTGTCTAGTTATAGACTTTTCTATTAAAAAAGGAAGGAAGAAAGAGAGAAAGAAAGAAAAGATATTTGACATTTGACAGCAGTGATTTCGAGAGCTACATCCAAAGATCGACGTTTTATAAATAATTATGTTTACGACGATTATTATTATGGCTATTTTTACCTCTATCTAATAATTATACCTAGTAGTAAACTAATAATTGTATGGGTCAAGTACAGGGTTAATAAGTACTTATTTTATGCAGCATCTAAACCATCAATCTTAAATGAGCAAATTTTATTTCACAGTTTTGCTCTAAACCTGTCAAAATGCATTACATGTTTAGGAGTCGTAAAGTGGTCTGGTCCTTGACATTCAACATCTCCACAAAATTTCCAAATACAGCAATAAAATTAACCGCTAATGAAGAGTAACGGGCATTTTATTAGTTGGACATTTTGCGCTGTCTACGTCATATACACCTATGTGAAAAATTAATACGATTTGCAAATTATATTTATTTTTACGAAACGTTTTGACTTTTAAAGAGATGTTTATCTAAAGTTTTATCAAAGTCAAATGAATGAGCTTTTTCATAGTTTGTATTGCATTTGTAATCTTTTCTTGAAATGAATTTTCAAAACTATCCGCAAATTCTTTTTCAGCTCTTGAAGATTCAAACGTCGATGGAGGAAATGAGTTGCATTTTTTTTTTTTCATCCTTAATTTTCTTTCCTCTTCTGTGTCGTTCATTTATATAAAAGAGAATTTACTTATAGTAAAATCATTTTTGACTTATAGCGAGTGGCTGCTTATTATCCAGTATCTGTAGGTTCTGCCGGTACTGGTTTTAAATTAACGGATGATGGTACAGGGTTTTCTAGTTAAATTGCATGCCCTTGTCAACTAGAACTGGAATATATAGCGACTATTCGCTACTCTTCTTACAGCGACAGAAACAAAGTCCAAAGAGCGGCTAAAATACTCCTATATTAACTCCAATAATAATCACAGATGGTCCCTCTCGGGTTTACAGGAAAGCCTCCACTTGAGCTGTTACTTAATTTAGAAAATAAGAAACTTAATTCTAACTAACTAAAACTCAGTTGAAGCTGTACAGATATAACTAACCGAGTTCGCCCTTATTTAAGCGTCACCGGTGAATACTAACAGGCATGTAAGACTTCGGCCGAACGCAGTGAGATAGGCTTAAAGCGACCACATGTCCAGAAGGCAGAACCCTATCTAATGAGAACTTCTGATCTCATCTACAGAAGTGACTGAACTTCCCATTAAATACTGGTTTTACCTCATCTGCATAAAACGCGATCCTGAAACTCATTCTGGAAGAAAGTTGTAAGTGGGAAACAAGAGAATAAAGGAAAGGGTTTCAAAATTAAAAATAATTCCTACAGTGGAAATTATGATATAGAGAATAAAATTAAAGAAAAATTAATCTTGTAGATAATCATGAAGCTACTAATAAAGAATTTTCATTAAATTACATAGAACGTAATTATTTTGAATTGAAAAATATATTAGTAGAAAAAATTATAAAATTAGATATTAGCTTGAGAAATTTTACTCAAAATGAAAGGCGTATTACAGTCACAGAAGGAACAATTAAAGAAGAAAATTCTGATGACATTCGAATAAATGAAAATATATTAGAATGTAAAAAGAAATTAGAAGATAAATATTTACAAATTATAGTTATTAAAAATGCAAAAGAGAGAAGAATAAAAAAACGTTGGAAGTCCAATAAAAGATCCCGATGCTGCAACAAAAATTTATGTTTTTCATATTATTAACGATAATATTTGTTCAGATAATTTCTGTCCTTTATATACCATTAGTTCGCTTGGAGTTATTACACTTATTCCTAGTAAAATTGAACTAGTATTAATTTTGAGAAATTTACAAAACATGGATTATTGAATGAAAATTCGGAATTTTTAATAGAAGGAGTTTGCTAAAATCATATTTAGAATCTATAAATTCAGATCTTGTCGAAGCTCAAATTAAAAAGGGTATTTCGTTTTTTGATTTTACTATAGATAAAAATAAAGATAAATCCTTTTTATGTATCCTAGTAGATGTGATGAGTTAAAATTGAAATTTCGAGAGAAGAAGGGAATTGTTATTATACTTTATTTGAAAATTGAAGTGTTAGACTTGAAACCTGAATTCTATGTATTGAATTAAAGGTACTAATTATGCAGTCGAGTCAAGTACGTAAGCGTATACGTGCGTGTCGTCAGAGCTGTGATTCAGGATGGGATATAAGCGCACGAGAGGTTTCGGGCGATTTGTACGTTCGTACTCCTTCATGACATTTGCGATGTTTCTCGCAAAAGTTAGGTAAATTTTAAAAGGTATCAGATAAGATGAGTAGCCAGAAACGTATGGATGACAGAATTAGATAGATTGGAGGTAGCCCAATTACAAGCACAGATGGCTACAGAGCTCAATGTAACGTACAGTGTCGTCTGCAATTTGTGGAAACAGTTTCAGGACACTGGATCCATTTCGGGAAGATCTGGACAAAGTCGACCAAGATCCATAACGACGAATAAGGCCATTTCAGAGCGGTGACACAAAACTACTACAGCTTCGCAGCTCTCACTTGAGATGTATGCTGCCACTGGAACCCGAGTTTGACGATCTACAATTACCCGAAGGGTTCAGGAGATGGGGCTGTATGCCAGAAGATCCGCTTTTTGCGTCCCGCTTACTGCAAGATACAAGAAAGCGCGTTTAACATGATGCAGACAACATGCGCCTTGGACAAGACTTGCTATAGATAAAAATAAAAAGGATTTATCTTTATTTTTATTGCAGCCCAGTGCTTTTTACAGATGAGTCAAGATTTAGCCTGGACACAGATTCTAGACTTACCTGTACCTGGGGAGATCTCGGAATACGATAACATCCCTCTCTCGTCAGGGAAAAAAAATCATTACTGTGATGGAGGTGTAATGGTTTGGACAGGCACGCTTCTTCATATGTTTCACAAAGGCACCCTAACTACTATGAGGTATAGATAGGAGACGTTAGAGCCAAATTTGTGTTAGGTTATTGTTAATGGACGACAGTCGTCGTCAGCAAAGAGCTCAACTGGTCGAAGATACCTGTAAAGTGACGATATTCCCCATATGGATTGGCCAGTCAGATTTCCTGATCTTAATCATATAAAATATATCTGAGACGCTCTTGGGAGAGCACTTTTATCTGGTCATCCCCCTGTGAGAACCACCACGAAATTGAAAACTGCCTTGCTCTAGCATTGGGATCGACTACCATAGGTACTCCTCAACTGCCTCCTCTGCAGTATGACGTCACGCTGTGTGACCTGTCTGTCTGACTTTTGAATGGTACATCCCTTTCTCTGTTATTTGTGTATGTTCATAACATATCTCATTAAAATCTGTTGATTGGTTTTCCAGATATTCGACATTATGTGCAAATTCTCTTAATTTTTCACACAAATGTAAATAGCTAGATTTTTTTTCCCTTCCCACTGGTGAACTCTGATAAAATTCTCTATGTGAGAAAATTTAGGATAAATATATGAGAAAATAAAGAGTGCACATTTTCCGTTCTCCCTCTGTAAGTGTAAAACTAAGAAAATGTAAAGGAAAACGTAAGCTTTAATATCAAGGTCTGCAACTATAAGTACCACAAAGAAATAAAATGATAGGCTTGTATTTGCACATTTTTTATTGAGAAAATACCATTTTATTTTGAATAATTTTTTAATTTACATGTTATTTTTTACGTATACTTTTTAGTCAAATTTTATAATTTTTCCTTTAGTTTTTTAAAATTTTAATGCACTCTCATCTGATTTCTAACAGTGCAGCCACGAGGGAATTCAACAGAAATTTACATCAGTTTTCTGTTGCGTGCCTTCATAGCATTGTAAAGTACATTTCGATCAACACGTTATTTCTTCTGCTGAAGATTTCTCTCATTTCTTCGTTTTCATCCTGTCTACTAGAAATGCGAAATAAGTAACTTTAAATCATGATCTAGATCTAAAGTTAGACAGAATTCTGCCCAACTGCAATGCGTTGTCATTGTGATGCAACCTGGTGGAGTGCTCTGTTGATTGTTGATAAGTTAGCTTTCATTTGTAACATCTGAGAAGAGCGTTAGTTCTGAATTATTTTAATTATAAATCAAGACGAGACTCAAATGCTGAATTCATTTGAATTAAATCGAGTTGCACATTCATATCGTTTATATTAAGCGTTTATGATCGCTAAAAATTGGTTGCACCCTTTTGGGAACATCCTGCGTAGAATTGCTCAATCTTAGATATTCCTTTTGAAAATAAAATGAATTTTGGTCGTTTATGCCCAAATATGAAGGCAGATTTGGATAAAATGGGGTATTGATATAGATTTATAATACTAAAAACAGTACAGCATATGGCAGCATAGTACATATACATGTTCGCGCACAAGTCTCATTAGCACAGGAAGGCCTGAAACAATTATAAGATGGAACAAAAAAGAAAATTAATAGCGTTGCAATTCTCTGGGTCCGTGGATTTGGATTAATTGATGAAAACACTTGACGAAGAATCAAAGCATACTTTAATTGCTAGTAAGCACTATTACACAGCACAGTTCCAAAAAACACATTTACACTCGCCCAAAAAACTACGACGAAAAAGCTGAAACATTCAGCAATAGAGCCTTCAGTCTAGAACGGTGAAGACAGCTTAACGGCAAATCACTAAAGTACAGCTCCCGACTCGATCGCCCTCAAGCTAATCTCAATTCACTCTAACTTAAGTGCTAAATTACTAACCACACACGTATAGACAAGGTATAAATACCTTTAACCTGCCTTAAAGAATATTCTCGGGAAAAACCGCTAAGAATGTATTCTAGAATGTTCTCGCCCTGTCTATGGTATATCACCGATTTGGTCGCCAAATGGGCGATTTCGCACCAAATCTGCAACCCTGCCTTTCCCTGTCACTTTCTGGCAATTCTAACCCCCACTTTACGGGGAAGCTATCTTACGGGAGGTGGGCATTTCCTAACAATAAGTCTGGGCTTTTCATACAGTCATACATCTCTCACAACATGACTTCATTGTGGATATGAAATAATTAATAATTTCCTGTGGCAGCTGATTCCACACCTGCAGCTACACTGTATAAACTACACTGTAGGAAGGTTCGGAGAGGTGAGAGGCTAAGTTGATAGTGTCTTCTCAAACATATTTCTAAAGGGTTTAGGTCCGGAAATCTGGTTGCCAAATCTGTTTGCGTAATATCTTCACTGTCAAGAAAATAATTCATCAGATTAATCCTTGCATGGACTATCGTTATCCATGAAAATGAACTAAAGGTCAATTTCCCTCTGAAAATCCTCATTCTGTGCTTTGGAACAACGTTGCCAAATATTGCGGGTGTTTTTTTTTTCTTCAAATTTGCTACTGAAATTTATGTCTATGCTCCTTTGCGACTTCATCGTTTCCTTGTGTTATTTTTTGCTGCCTTAAAGAAAGTGTTAATGCATCATAAAGTACGTATGTTAATATAATGTATGTTAATATTTAATTAATTTGAATGTTTTTATGTCTATTGAAATTAATTTATAATAAAAAATAATTATTTATTTGAATAAATATTGACAACTGGAAATTCTGCATATTACAAACTATGTAAATGTTTAAAAAAACAGGTTTAAAAAATAATACACTAACTCCAAAGAATTATAATGATTTTAATGTTTTCGTCAAAACTAGTACACATATAAAGCGAGCAAGAATCAAATTACAGTCGATAACTCGTATCCCTATGACCACCACAAAAAAATCACGTGATCTCTGATTATCGCATGCCACTTTTTACGACTTTTTCATTCTTCTATTGCTACTTTTCTCAAAAGGTTTTAGCAACATTGTTTCGCCTTTTTGTTTTTCTCCAAGACGCTACAAAGAAGAAAGACCCATGTGAGTTACAATACTTCAAAATTCTTAAAACATTTCACTAAAATTAACACTAACTTAGCTGTAAATTTTGCTTAGATTACGCACTATTATTAATAATTTTATTTATTGAAATAAGGAAGGGAAAAAAGTGAGAATTATTATATTCATCTTTCTAACATTTATTTCCTTTTTTTCATTGAGCAGAAAGCGAGTACTTGCAAATTACATATTTTACCGTTCCGTGATCTTCGTAGCTAAACACGTCAGTTACAGCTTATCAAGCATCTACGACAAAATGCAGAGCATCTCTTCCAAGATTCCCCATTGGCAGTACTGTTTACAAATGACAGTAGATTACTTCGGTCTCTCTCTTTTTGGTTTGTATGCGCAGAGGTATTTGGATAAAGACACAAAGCTCTTTGTAAGTAAAATCTTACACTTATTAATATATTAATGCATGGATAAATATTACATTTGAATTTGAAATACTTAGCAGAAATATTTGCTAATTCAAATTTTACTAAAAGTATAGAATAATAAGTACACTTGCACAATGCTTCTCTTAATCCTCTCAACGGCATGATCGCTTTTATGTGGTCATGTGATTAGTTCTCCCATTTTTTTAGTATATAACCTTGTTATTAAAATATTTTGCTATCTGACTTCCTTTAATCATCTCGTTCTTCATGAAGAGATCAAAAAATATTTGTTGATCAGAAGGCTAACTCAGTAGAGAACTAGAAATTAAATTTGAAATGAGCTTCTGAATCTGTATGTGAGTTATTCTTACAAACGAGTGCTGTAAGGTCCGGAGTTCGAATTCTAGCGAAGGCATCGTAGATTTTTCCCGTTTCCTGTTTCAAAATATGCCTAAAGATTCTACACACTGAGACATTCCCAATTTCTTTTCCACATAGCTTAGGTATCCATACTAATCATAATGGAGGGTTCAAGTCAAATCAGAACTTAATGTAATAATTTCAAAATAACAGAATATGCACAGATGGACGAAAGCAATTTGAATTTTTCAATACTCTCCCCCACTACGTACTAAAGAATTTATTTCGTTGCTTTACTGCTGCTTGAATGGCAATGACTTAGGATTTCTCGATATGCTGCAACCTTAAAGGGGTAGTCTATACTGTTCGACCACGTATTCCAGATTTATGTAAACATCCGGTTTGGGGCGAAAGTGGGCATATCTACCAGTGATGTAGGGGTGAGTGCAGTAGCCCGGTTAGATTTAAATGGTTCTTCCATTTCACGCTCTGTCTTTCGAGTGCTGCGCAACAGAAAATTTTTATCTGCGCTTTATACATTTTAAGCTGACGTACCGTGAAATTTTAAAATTCTAGAATTAAATTAAAATGCATAGAAACATCAGTTCGTGACATTTCAAAGAAAAACCATTAAAAGAACTGTAATCGTAAACTATTTGTCTTAGTACAATTCATCATCAGTTTATAAATATTTTAATAGGTAATATTAATTTAATAATAATATTTAATAGATAACAATTAAATTAATAATAATTTAGATAATTCAGCTTAGTTAATTTTTAATATTTTCAAACATTGAATGAAAATCTTTTATCTGTTAAATATTCTTTAATAAATTACATTTATATAATCAAATGATCTATAAATAAAATAAAGCAAATTAATGAGAAGAGGTTGCATAAAAATTAAAATAATTTTAATTAGACATGCCATACCTTTTCCCCCCTTTACATTTTTGGCTGCATAACTGGGATGGTCAGTCTTCCTAATTGTGATTCTTCATCCCAAACTTTAATCACGTTATACACTAATTTCTTAAAATCGCTGCGGAAAGGTTTATTTGTAGAGCTTTCTGGAACACTAGAACTCATCGTAAAAATGAAGATTTGAAAGTAAAAGAAGGTCAGTATATAACGTTGCGCGCCTCCAACTTGCACGCAACCAAGAGGTGACTGTGAAAACTTGTATAAAAGATAGAGCCTTGTGAAGGGTTTAAGTCCCTTTTTATTCAACGTAATAAATTACAATTGCGTTCTCTTGACGCTTACAGACGGTGCCAACTCGGCAGTCAAATAAAAATAATAACCTGAAAAGAAACTAAAGACAAGATTCTAACTACGAGGCTCTCTAAAATAACTAACTCACCGCGTTTTACAATACCGCTGCTAATTCAGCAGACTTGAAGCTCACTGGAACGATTTCCACTACTTCCCGCCAAGCACATAGGCCGCAACGCGGGGTTCTTCAATTCTCGCTAACTACCTCCGCGCTCGCTAAGTAAGAAAATCTCACACCGAACTTGTTTCCTTCCTATTTAAATCAGAATACTTCCGCTGATAATTTGAATCCTTGCGCGTTCTACTCAAATTTACATATTCTGGCATTGGCAGTTCCAGGGGAAAGTAAGGCTTGACAGGAAAGATAGTTTAAACTTAAAATAAATGTTAGTTAAAATAAATATAAACCCTACATTTGCCGCTGCCAGAATTTGGAAAACTTGGAAGCAGGTCCTACAAACGACCTGTTGTAAGTTTATCTAATTCTGAACTAACTGGCGAGAACCTCGTTTACACAAAAAAAATATCTTATATAACCATTTGTATACTAAAATTCTGTTGATCGTTACAAAGCTTTCTTCTTACAGCAACTTTTCCTGGACTTCATCAATCAATCTTGGTCTTTCCTTCCAGCATCTGGAAGGAATAAGTATCAGTATCTTTCTACATACATTATAATTTACACTTTCTTGACACAATAAATTTTTGTTTTTAACGATTCGTTTTTCTTAGTTATTGCTTACTTCACATTCATTCAATTTTTCAAGCATTAATTTAACTTTACCCTGGCTCTCCACCGTGTGTGGTGTCAAACGGGAATATTCGTGTTTTAGTCTTACAACACTTCCCCTAACCACCATGATTTGTTAGAATTCAACGACCAAATAGACACACCTTACTCGACATTCTACAACTCAATGAGCTACTTTAATAGTCTTAAAAATTCAAATGTAGGTGGAGAACCCTACAAAACACATTCATTCTAACTTCCCCCTCATTCATCTTTAAACATGCAGGCTTTCGCTCTAAAGCATGACTTTACAGTTTAATACTTAAATTTTGACTTCATTGCTTTTAAGCATTCACTTTTAGCATCTACAATTTTATGCTTCTAGACTAAATTCTACTTTTACATAACCTTCAAGTATTTACATACATTTACAAAATTTTAATACATATGCTTTTTACAATTTACCATAAAATGAATAAGAGAAAATAAATTTTTACTTTACTCATTCTTCGCCAAGCTGGCGGCACTGAAACTAAAATTCTTATTAATACAAGAATACCAAGTTATTTTTATCTTCGGCCAAATTTTGGCTTTAACATAACAGAATTAGTCTTTCGACCAACAGAAAATGCTTGTTTTTAGCTTTTACACTTAAAGAAAATAATACTTTTGCCTTAGCTAAATAAAGTAAAACAAAACTAAGTCTCAACCGAGACATATTGACTTTCGTCAAAACATAGAACTTCGTACTTATGCATAACATTTCGGAACAAAATAGAGAAAAAAAATTTATAGAAGGTTTTAACTTATCTTTGAGTTTTCGATGCTTGAAACTCCGTCATCCGTTTTTGGCAAAATTGATCCCAAGTTAGAGGTTTCATGGATGTCAATCTTCTCCTTATTGATCTCCGAGTGTCGTCCACGTTGCTTTTTCTTTTGCGTCCTCTACATGCTGGCCTCTTGACGGAGTAATCGTCTGGTTGTTGGCCTTTCCGTTTCTGCCTGGGACGGCTGGTCTTGACGTCCTCCGGTCTGGAGTCCTTCTTGAATTTCTTCTGTTCCTCGTATTTTTGTGCCTCCTGCTGGCGTTTCAGGTTCCGGAATGGCGGCCTTGCTGGCACCTGACTCTGTGGCCGTGTGCGCGTTCTCCTTGATGTGTAATTTCTCCTGCTATCCTTTGTAGGTGGTGTTTTTCTCTTTACCACGGTTTCTTTACCCGGTTCATCTGTATTTTTGTTTTTCTTAAACGCCGGAGTTTGAAAATAATTTTTTCTTTTTGATACCGACGTCCGGGTTGTAGAAGTGCTAGGTCTCTCTTCAGTTCTCTGTTTCTTGGGTGGTGGAATAGTTGTTGTAGTCTCTGATTCTTCTACTTCGTTGAGACTTGAGTCCTGCAAGAAACTTTTAAGGATTTCAAAATCATTTGGATTATAGTATTTTTTCACCTGGTCGGGACTTGCTTTACAGATTTCCCCTCTCTCGTTTTTAAGATATAAGACTACTCCTTTGATTTCCTGAATTACATAGGGGCCTTCAAACTTTGGAGCTAGCTTTGCCATAAAATTGTCTGGGGCACTTGATAAAGAAAATTTCCGCTTCAATACTTTATCCCCAACTTTAAAATCTGCTTCACGGCGTTTTCTATCAAAATATAACTTTTGTCTATTTCTTGCCGTATCCGAGGTTTTAAGCGCCTGATCAATCAACTTTTGCACATCTTGTTGTTTAAACTCCTGCTTTCTTTGTTGCACAAAGAATAATTTATCTAAAGGCGTAATTAATTTTCGGCCTAAGAATAATTCTGCTGGAGTTTTTCCCGTAGTATCATGATGTGCCGTTCTTAAAGCATAAGCTAATTCATTTATGTAGCCATCCCAGCGCTTGTGATGTGTGCTCACGTAACTGCGAATTATTTTTACTATGTTTTTATTAACTCTTTCTGCTATGTTAGCCTGTGGTCTATACGGAACCATTTTGATATGGCGTATGCCAAGTCCATTGCATATGTTTTCAAATATTTGACTAATGAATTGTTTTCCGTTATCGCTAATGACTTTTATCGGTGCACCGTATTTTAAAATGTATCTGTGTAAGAATGCATCTGCGACTGTTTTGGCTGACGCGCGTTTAAGTGGATCAATTTCTATCCATTTTGAAAAATGATTTACTATTACTAAAAGAAAACGATTTTTATTTAACTCGCTCTGGGGTAAGGGACCAAGAAGATCTATGCCTAAAATTTCATTCGGAAATGTAGCGCGAATGCTATTTAAGTACCCGGCCGGGCTGTAATTAATATCATTTATTAACTGACATTGATTGCAGGATCTGACATACGCCGTTACTATTTTGTATAATTGCGGGAAATATACCGCCTCGCGTACCCTTTTTATAGTCTTTCTGACCCCGAGGTGGCCCGCTGTTTTTTCTTCGTGCAACTCCTTCAAAATGCTTAATCGAAGCGAGGCTGGGATGACTGGCTTATACTCAAGATTTTCGTTTGTTGTTTTCGTATAAAATAATAAATTATCTATTATTTCATAGTTTTTTGCTCTATTTCTTATCGCATCGATATCTGTGTGCTCGAAGCTTTCGGGGTCTTTCAAATAAGCATAGATATTTCCAAATTCAGGATCAGCTTTCAGTTCAGTAATGACCGTATCTCTAGAATCTAAAATTTTTGAAGTCAACACAGCGCATTTAAGTTCATTTCCTTCGTCGTCCAGTTTTATACGAGAAAGTGCGTCAGCTACATTGTTTTCCTTACCCGGTTTATATTTTATTGTGATATTATATTCTTGGAGTTTTAAAGCCCATCTTATTAACCTGGGCGTTAGGTTTTTTCCCGAGTAAAGTCTACCAACAGCCGCATGATCCGAAAAGACTGTTACTGGCGATTTGCCGAAATAAACTCGAAATTTGTGTACAGCCATTAATACGGCTAATGTTTCTCTTTCTGTAGCTGTATAATTCCTTTGTGTCTGATTCAATGTTTTACTAAAAAATGCCAGCGGATGGTTATTTTACATAAGAACCGCCCCCACCGCATAGTCTGACGCATCTGCTGCAATTTCCAGGTTTTCGTCCCCCTCAGGGAATTTTAAAACAGGGGCATTAATAAACAGGGGCTTCTTTTAATCTTTCAAAAGATGTGTTAGCTTCCGCTGTCCACGTAAATTTACTCTTTTTTCTTTTGATTACTAAGAGTAATTCAACAATATTAGCGAAATCTTTTATGAAAGATCGATAGTAAGAACATAACCCAAGGAAAGATGAAAGTTTCTTGGCGGTATTGGGCGGTGGGAAATTCTTAATAGCTTTTATTTTTGAATCTTGCGTTTCAATACCCTTTTGCGAAATTTTATAACCGAGATATTTAAGTTCTTTAGTAGCGAACTTGCATTTTGAGGCGTTAATTGTAAGACCGGCCTCTTTTAATAATTTAAAAACTTGTTCGAGGTCATTAATGTGTTGTTCCAACGTACTACTCGTTATAATTATATCATCTAGATAAATTAAAGTTGATTTTCCTAGGACAGGCTTTAGAACAATGTCCATAGCTCTCTGGAATGTTGATGGGGCCCCACACAACCCAAAGACCATGCGTAAAAATGCATAAGTGACCGATTTTGTTATAAACGCGGTTTTATGTATATCTTCGGGTCTAATAGCTATTTGATAGTAGCCAGACGTTAAGTCCAAAGTAGACATATATCTTGTCGATTTGATCTGTCTAATGATCTCGTCTATAACCGGCAAAGGGTAAACTGGAAATTTAGTAATACTATTTAGTTTTCTGTAATCAATAGCAAACCTCCAAGCCCTTTTATCCGAAGGAGGAAACTCGTTCTTTTTCCTACATAGTACGACTGGACTCGCGTACTCACTATTTATGGGCGTTATTATTTTATTCTTTAACATCTCCTGAATATGTTCTTCGATGATTAGGTCTTTTTGTTTATCATAACGATACGGTTTAGTCCTACAATGTTTTTCGGCATTTAATTGAATCTTGTGAGTCACGATTTGGCAGTTTCCTGGTTTTTCTGAAAACAAATGAGAAAAATTACTCACCACTTGCTGTATTGCTTTACTTTCCTGGTCATTCAGATGGCTAAGGTCCAATTCAGGTGTCTCCACAGGTTCCACCACCCTCTCGTCCATCTCCAACACCACGGAACTATCTTGAAAATTTAATTTGGCCCTCGCGGCCCTTAAAAAGTCCATACCTAAAATAAGAGAGTGTTGTAGGTCTTTCACCACAAAAATTAATACTTTGAGATTTTCCTCTTTTACCTGTAAGTTTAATGATAATTTCCCGATGCAGTGACATGTTTTTCCTTGCGCCGCTATAATTTCCGTATTTCTGGGTTTACATAGTCGTATCCTATAAAAATTCTTTTTGAAGAACTTTTCACTCATAAAATTTCCTTCTGCTCCTGTATCGATGAGGGCTTCTACTGGTACATCGCCAACCAGGACTTGTATAATTGGTAGCTGTGAGTTTTTTACGATGACCGTGTTTAAATGTCTATTTGAGGGTTTTTTTAAAACTTCCGGGGTCTGGACCCTCCCTTTCACAGGCCCCTCTAGTCGTTTAAAGCTTTCCTTTCAATCTGTGTCTTCTGGGTACGCGGATGTTTATTTTCAAATTTTCTTTTTGGGCCTTGACCTTCGAGTTTCGATGCGTTAGCTTGATAGTTCTTTCCCCCATACGAGCGATTTCCATTTCTGGTTTCCTCCTTCCTTCGGGTACTTTGAGAATATGTTTCCCCTCTCGCTCTTTCCGCTATTCTGCGATTTTGAAACTTCACCGCCAATTCGAAAAGTTCCTGCAATGTGGTTGGGTTTCTAATTTCAAAGTAGTCTTGGACAGCGGGTAACAATCTTGGTAATATTATTTCAATTATCTCCGCATCGGGTTTTTTCCCATACAGCATATCCGTTAGCTTGATTTTTCGTAAAATAAAGTCCGTCAATTCTGCTGTATCCCGTTGATAGAAACTATATAGTTCGGCTTCCAGCCGTGCGCGATCTTTCACTATGGGGAAGGCCTTTACTAACGATTTTTTGAAATTTTCAAATGTATACGTCGGGCTTCCAAATTCACCTAGAAGAAATTTGCCTATATTTTTCCACCATAGCGCGGCCTGTCCTCTTAGTGCTGATGTGGCGATGGCAACTTTTTGTCTTTCAGGCACAGGGTAGAGCTGAAAGTGGTTTTCTAGACCTTCGAGAAATACCGCCACCGAATTTTTTCCATCGAAATAGACGTTTGGCTTGATTGATGCTCTCAAAGTCTGGGCCAGGTATCCAAATCCTTCTAACTGAGTTGTCATTTCTTGGTGTTGTCCAGCGGCTTCCATCCAGTTTTCGGCCATTTCAGTTCGATAAGTGTTCGGGCGCCAATACAACGTTGCGCGTCTCCAACTTGCACGCAACCAAGAGGTGACTGTGAAAACTTGTATAAAAGATAGAGCCTTGTGAAGGGTTTAAGTCCCTTTTTATTCAACGTAATAAATTACAATTGCGTTCTCTTGACGCTTACAGACGGTGCCAACTCGGCAGTCAAATAAAAATAATAACCTGAAAAGAAACTAAAGACAAGATTCTAACTACGAGGCTCTCTAAAATAACTAACTCACCGCGTTTTACAATACCGCTGCTAATTCAGCAGACTTGAAGCTCACTGGAACGATTTCCACTACTTCCCGCCAAGCACATAGGCCGCAACGCGGGGTTCTTCAATTCTCGCTAACTACCTCCGCGCTCGCTAAGTAAGAAAATCTCACACCGAACTTGTTTCCTTCCTATTTAAATCAGAATACTTCCGCTGATAATTTGAATCCTTGCGCGTTCTACTCAAATTTACATATTCTGGCATTGGCAGTTCCAGGGGAAAGTAAGGCTGGACAGGAAAGATAGTTTAAACTTAAAATAAATGTTAGTTAAAATAAATATAAACCCTACAAGTAACAGCGGTGATCAACGATTGTAAGAAAAAGCACTAAACGACCCCGACCTCCGAGAGGAAAAAATACCCGCGCTTTTCACCCACACCCTGTGATACTTCTTAAATAATTTGAAGTAAACTTCAATGATGGAACACAGCAGTAACTTTTATTTTACACTCAAAAAATGGCGATATACAAACACGAGAAGAAAAGGTATAAAAACGTATTTAAAAAAAATAATTACATGCTTTGTGCGAGAAAATGCATTCGGCTCTCAAGCCTGCGTTTCAATGTTGCCAGTAACCTGTACATTATTTATTATTCATCTATTTCAAATGCACGAGAGATTAATAACAATATTAAAGCTGTTACAACCGCTACGACCTCCGAGAGGGAAAAATACCCACGTTTTTTTACCCACATCCTTTCAATTAAACTGACCCATCTTGGCTCTCGGCCAAACTGCTCTCGGTAGTGTGGTTAGACAGTATTTGTTTCACTTCATCGCGATTGTTGAACTGCTTGCCTTTGAAAAACTGTTTTAAGTGTGCAAACAGATAAAAATTTTTTGAAACTACATTCGAATTGTAAAGGGTAGGAGGCAATTATTTCGAAGCCCATTCGCGTAAGATGTAAAGCGAGTGACGGACAATATAAAGGCATCATTGTCTTGGAGGAACAGAACGCTTTAATTATAATTACCACACTAAGGCGTTTTCCTTTGAACATTATACACCTCTTTGGAAACCTGGAAATAGTAATCATTATTAATTGTGACATCACATAACGAAATGTTGTCACTTTTGTCCCAAATGAATGTTGTCACTTTTATTCTAAAAAATATTGGTCATAACTTTGCCTATACACTCACTTGCTCAAAATGTTTAGGAGGTGGTGAATCCGAAAGCTCGGCTGCTTTAATGCATGTTTCGGTTCCAGGATGGAATGACGCACATTTCGTCCAAGGTGACACTACAATCCAAAACAATCTGGCTTTCCGAAAGTTCCAAATTTATATTATTCTTTGCCGGTCGAAGGCCATAGTTACTCGCTATTGAATATGCATTAAATTTTTAGAATTAATTTAAAATAATGATTATATAACGATTAGAGTTGGGGACTTTCTAGCTAACTGAATACCTGTACCACATACTCATCTTCAAATATTACCTAAACTGTGGTGGCGCGTTATGATTCTTAGCCTGAATTGACTGTGGGAGCAACACGCACAATGATGTAAAATATTAATTTTATTTTCCCCACTATTTGTGAGTTAAAATAATACAAACATAATATCTAAGTCTCTTCACTTTCAGCAACTGTCTGGAACGTATAAAAATTTAACTGGCTATAGTGCATGTAGTGCATTTTTAATTATGGCAAAGCACACTAGGCTATCTGCCTAAGGGGAGGGGTGCCTTCGTGTAGGACTTTCTAAGGGAAACTGGCTCGTATACACGTTACACATGGTGAAAACCACGAAAACACCCATGCAGCCAGCCCGTTCGCAGGATTCGAACCTCAGACCGAACTACCAGTGTTCAGCGACTTTACCGCTCGGCCGCTGGTGGGCCTCTTTAACTGGCTATAATACTAGTACTCAGAACTATATATAACATTTGGTTCGGGTAACCTGTTCTAAATTCAAATCACTCAGCAAACCGGCTTAATCTAATAACGGATTACAAGGCAAGACAAGTCTACAGTTTACGTCAAAGCATGCGATTAAGCTTCTTCCTCCCAATATAAAGCACGCCACTTACCAATAAATTCTGCATAAACATCTGAGCAAGTATGTGACGAAACTGGCATAAAGGAAAAGAGAGAGAGAGAAATATGCATTTGGCGGTACATTCTCTGATAGTTTCCAAGGATTAGGCTTTCCAGGTGCTAGTGTTCAAAGAAAACGACTGCAGAGGGTTCTGGGCCATCTCGGCCGAGGTCGTCTTTATCTAAGGCCATCTTCTGCCGTTTGAACCTTTCAAAAATTTTTTTATTCCCGCTAAAGGGCTTCTGAACAGGTGCTTCAAATGCTCTGTAAATTATACTCCCTTTTACGCCTTAAATCAGAAGAAATTTCTTGAAAATATGCTGTTCTACGTAGGGGAGTCAACTGAAAACCATAAAAGTAGAAATAAAAATCCGCATATGGCGCCAGTAAGCTGTAAGTTGGCATGCCTGTTTGCGATAGTATGCCGGATGTCTCCTAGGTGGCAGCAGCCGGCAGATGCACAAAAACCGGCGCAACAACAGTTCCAAAATGGCAGCCCCACTAGCCACATGCTCCAGCGAGGAGCAGCGTTCTGTGATTCGGTTTTTGCGAAGTGAAGGTGGGAAACCGATTGACATTTTTAGGCGAATGAAAGTTCAGTATGGAGATGCGTGTTTGTTACAGGCACAAATCTATGAATGGTGCCGGAAATTTGCAAATAGTGTTACGTCCGTGGCCGATGCTGCACGCCCCGGCCAGGCTCGGCGCGTAGTGACTCCAGAGACCATTTCAGCCGTTGAAGCCATCGTTTTGGAAAACCGCCGTGTGACAATAGACAAAATTGCAGCATGTGTACACATGAGTCATGGATCGGCACATCATATTGTGCATGATGTTCTCCAGTTTCATAAGGTGTCTGCAAGATGGGTGCCCCGACAACTGACGCCTGAACTGAAACAGCGACGTGTTGATGCGTGCGAAGACCTTTTGTGGCGTGCTGAACGTGACGGTAATGCCCTCCTGTCACGAATCGTCACTGGTGACGAAACATGGGTGCATTACCATCAGTCTGAAACAAAGCGAGCGAGCAAGGAGTGGCGCCACTCCTCATCACCGAAACCCAAAAAGTTTCGGACACAGCCGTCTGCAGGGAAGGTTATGCTGACCCTCTTTTGGGACGAAAAGGGCATGATCTTGGAACACTACACGCCACGAGGAACCTCTGTGACGAGTGCTACGTACTCGGACCTCCTAAAAAATCATCTCCGGCCTGCCATCAAAACGAAACAACCTGGATTGCTGTCAGCCGGTGTGCTGCTGCAACACGACAATGCATGGCCCCATATGGCGCGTGCAACGGTTGCGACCATCACAGACCTGAAATTTGAATACCTCCCACATTCCCCTTACTCGCCAGACTTCGCACCGAGCGATTTCCATCTGTTTGGTCTGCTCAAAGAAGCAATGGGGGGGGCAGGAAGTTCCACTCCGATGAAGAGGTACGCAACGCGGTGCACGAGTGGTTGCGCCGTCGCCCAAAAGACTTTTTTCTGCAGGCATTCAGGCTCTTCCGAAGCGCTGGCGGACTTGCATTGAACGAGGAGGGGACTATGTTGAAAAGTGATTTACTTCTGTACCCTGTGTGACCAATAAATAATATTTAAAAAAATAATTATGGTTTTCATTTGACTCCCCCTCGTACGTTTCCAATCATAGGTCTTCACACCATCTTGTTTAATGAGTTGCCTACATCAAGGCTGTGTCCAATGCATTCTATTTCAACCGCATGTTAGAAATAATTCAAACATGCGCATCAAAATAAATTTGCATTAGTATTAAGACAAATAAATACTTTATTTACAGCTATAAAATGTTTACAGAAATATAAAGTTAGAATCAAAAGAATTCGAAACGCATCCATTTTTTATCCGAAAATGTTCTAATAAAACTCAGCTGACGTTGCCAAACAAGCATTTCATAATTATCGAATTATAGCGCTGTTGAGCATTATTGTTTTGGTCATTTCTCAACACACACCATTCTTACGCTGCACTAATAGGAAACATTTTCTTGTAAGCTTACTTACTTATCCTTGTGTAAGCTCTGAAAAAACGAGATCTGTATGTAGGAGATTGTTATAGAAGTTTAATTTACAGTGGCCTAAGAAGGAAATTCAGTGCTTTAAGTGATATTGGGTACTATGAGCAGTATGCCAGTGTGATTCTATGCTACTTCTAACAAACCATTCGTTGACAGGAAGTACACATTTAAAGCTTAAACTTGAAAAATAAAAATAACAAGAACCTTATCAGAAATGCAATTTTTATTTTAAAATAAAAACTGACATTTTCTCTGATTGTTTGGAAATTTCTGTACCTACATAAACTTTTATATAGCTCTTATTGTACTTAACCGTCGGAATAGAATTCGTTCATCTGTTCGCTGTCTGTCGCTTTAAAATGACACTATTAATATGTCTTCGCACTTACCGTGTCACATACTAAAGTACCAAAAATATTTTAATTACTCATACACGTAACACAGTCCATTTTACTCTCCGTTCTGTATTTTTTCCCAAGGACAAAACATCAATTACTACGCCATTTTCAAATTGCACAGTTATTCAGTTACCATTTTTTAGTAAATTTTCACTAATTGGTTTCCAAAACCATTCTGTTTCCACAGCTGATTCCCACGAAAAATGTCAACCAGATATTAGACAAAGCCATCACTTCAATTTCTTCATGCTTTCCTTTCCCGTATGCACTCTAGTCAGTAACCTAAGCGTTCTAAAGTGCGAGTTCCTTTTTGAAGGGGGAAAAAAAGTTAATTCTGTTCTTCGAAACGTTGTCTTTTCGTGTAATTCGTTAATTATGACACTCATCGAGTAAGCTCAGAAACAAATTTGTCGTTGCAAACTGAGAAGGTTTAAAATGCTATTGGGTTTCTGATTTTCTTATTCTATAAGGAAGTGGAATCCACATCCATTCAGAATAGAAAAGACAAAAGGAAACAACCTAAAGATAAATGAAATATTTCTCTCTTTTTTAGTACATTAAAATTTGAATTCAATTGGAAAAATCTTAAATTATAATTCAAATATTTACCGCCCCTTCCGAACTGCATTCTAAAGTGAGGTGGAAAAAATAAGTGCTTCTCGGTGATGAAATTACAATCGCAGGTGGGGAGGGTTGGCAACAGCCTTGAAGTACCTGTTTTAAAGTAAAAGACTGGTCCGGAGACGATATGTATGAATGTTTGAGTATACTATGATCGCATTAAATTCAAATGCTGATTCTAACAGATAATTTAATTCATACTTAAATATTTCAGGTAGAGGAAATGGTTGAAGATTTAAAAAATTCTTTGATAGAAAAGATTGAAAAGTCTCAATGGATGGATGGAAAAACGAAAGAAAGAGCTATCAAAAAAGTATGCACTAAGCAATTATTTAACATGTACCCATCTTAAGATATTGACATGGAGAATTTTTACAGCTAAACGTAAAGCTGTAATGAAATATGGCTACAAAATTTAATTACCGCATTGATTCAATCATAACCCGCCGCTGATAGTAATCTGACAACAGGAAATCGAAAGCGAAAATAAAAAAATTTAAAAAAAAGTGTTTATCGTATCAACCGTATTAATAATTCAGCTTTCAAGCCGAAGAATATTTTTGAACTACAGAAAAATTTAAAAAGAAAAGGTTATTTTGCAATCTGGTAAATAAAGTATATGGTTGCATTCCACAGAGAAATGATGAACAGTATATTAAATTTAAAATTTCATATTTTCCTTTCAAAATAAAAGTCACGTCCCCGAGCGTATTAGCTAAGATGATAATGAACACGCAGGAGCTAATTACAGCTGCAGCTAGGCAAAATGATCGGGAATCTCTGAGCCTGGCGATGTGATTTTATTGTAGTAATGTGGCCGTCGAATGACGCTCCTCCTGTGCAGCGGTTAGTGACGCTGAATACCTTACTTATGAACCCAGGTTCGAATCTCCTAGAAGGCATGCATGTTCGTAAGCTTATAGTGCATCAAGACCCCACTCTAAATACACGGCGAGCGGAAAGTTCTCTCGAGAGGTTGCTGGCAGGGAAAGAGGGCTGGGAAGCGCTCAGACTGCCTTCGGTGGTTGTTTTCTCTCAAAAGGGGCCGATGTTTAACATTTAACAACTCCTAGCGATACAGGCACAAGCGTTGGCCATGGCCTGGACCTGTTGCCGTCGACTGGTTCCTACAGCAAAAAACCCGAAAAGGAAGCTTCCTGAAAGCACTTGCTGTAGCACTGGATGCGGCAATATGGATAATTATTATGAAATGGTCAAAATGGCCAGACCTTTTGAAATAACTAAGCTAGCCTAATTGCTGCTATTGTATATTATTTTTCAGTTTAAAGATATGATTTACCAGTGGCGTTATCTCATTTTTCCTAGCCATAATATTGTTAAAAGAATGCGATGAAATATGTAGCCATATTTCTAATTCACCTTGTACTTTGACAATTATCAAAACAAAAATCTGTTATAAGAAAGGGTATCAAACTCAAGGTTTTACGACAGGATGATATTGTAACTTTTCCGCTGATTTGATTCACAATCCCGTAAAAGCCAGCTAAACCGGAACTATAAAATTAACTATGGCTGAAGTGGTAAGCCCAGAAGCTAATCCTATTTTTCATCACGCACTTTGTCATAATCTAAAATAATAAAATGCAAATATGTATTTATAACGTAAACAAATTTTCGCATTAAATCTGCTTGCAAAAGTAATTCGCTGGGAAATCTCTGCCTCTGAGATGAGTTTTAAAGGGCACAGGTTATTCATTGGTGAATTATTTCAATTAAAATTTGAGTTGTGGTGAAAGATTTCACTGAAAATGAATGTATTACTAAAAACAAAAACATCAAAATTTTCATTAAAACTAAAACAATTCTATAAAATCTTACCAGACTTCTCAAGAGACTTTTTACGATTCTCTGACGAATAATGAAAACGCCCCCTCAAACGCCCAATTAAAAATCGGAAAAGGAGAATCGCCGCATTAAGCTAGTTTCAGTCTTGCTATAAAAACTTTTCCCCCTTCCAACCCTTTCATATAATTATACAGGCATATTGCTTTCGACTGTGATTTAAATAAAAATATAAGTCAATAGTAGGGATTCTAAAGTTCATTTCATTCGAAACATATTAAAAATTATTTTATTATTGATAAAAATTATGCTTGCAGCTTTTTAATTCCTTTCGTCAGCAAGCTTGATTGTATGTTACCTGAATACAAGTTTTTCGAAACCGTTCAGCTCCAGATGGTTCAGATAAAATGGGTTCTACTGAAGCAAATTCGTTTATAAAATATGTAATGAACAAAAGCCATCTGCCTAGATGGTATAGCGATTAGAGACGCTGACTGCCGTACCGATGGACTCGGTTCGCATCGCAGAGAAGGTATGAATGTTTGTCAATGTAAAAGGATGGCCCACGGGTGATGCGCAGTTTAAGGAGAAAGTTAAGCCGCGTGCGCTTGTGACGTGAGTCGTTAGTGCTACAAGAAAAGTATTTTTAAGAAGCAAACTGACAGTGGTAATTAAAAATATTTAATATGCACGTAAGCTTAACTGGAATTAAAAATAAGTAAAAGTTTATTTATTTATTTTTATTTTGAATTATTTAATTTTTTTATTTTTGTGCGAGTGTGTATACGCAAATCTATTACGACAGTTCAATTTTTCGTATATACACTCTTTTTCAAAAACATCGAAGCACCAAGAAGGACTTTTGCGATCGTGAAGAAATTTGGTATGCAAAAACATCTTGATCGAATATGCAAATGAACAAAGTTTCAAGGCAAATGAACAGGAATTGCGATCATAGAGCGCATTTCTAGTGCGCAATTCGTAAAGTATAAAGTCAGTAGCTAAGGCAGAAAATGTTTTTTTTTTTTTTGTTGTTGTTGTTGTTGTTGCTGTGCCATTGTAATTCCGTAAAGAAGCAACTAAAGATGTCATTACAACGATATCGAAGACCTTACAGACAACTGAACGCCTTCGAACGTTCTAAGGTTGCGTGAAGCTGGGTGGTCATACCAAGCAATAGACCGCCACATGTAGCGTACAGACACTGTTGTGCAAAGATGTTGGCAGCAATGTTTGCTACAAGGAAATTGCCGACGAAATGAAGGCTCTGGGAGGCCAAAGATCACAAATACGAAGCAAGATAGGATGATTGTTCGCCAGGCTCGAACCGCCCCAACGGTATCATTGTCGACTATTCAACGCATTACAGCCACGTCTATATCTCCCGTACCGTCCACCATATCCCGCCGTTTGTCTAAGGCCGGGTTACGCTCACAGAGGCCTTTAAGACGCTTGCCTTTGACCGCACAACATCGGCGGAGTCGTCTGGAGTGGTGTTGCAGCCGATCATCATGGCTGCCATCAGACTGGCATCGCATAGTGTTCAGCGATCAATCCCGCTTCACTCTTGAAGCAGATGACCACCGTGTTCGTATCTTGAGCAGACGGTGTCAGCGATCCCCATTAGCCTTTTCTTTACAAAGGCATAAAGCCATAACCCCTGGTGTGATGGTGTGGGGCGCTATTTGTTATGACAGCAGGGCATCTTTAGTCATCCTACGTACATCTTTAACAGCTCAACGATATGTTGATACCATCCTGCGGCCGGTAGCATTGCCCTTCATGGCACGTCATCCTTGGGTCATTTTCCAACAAGATAATGCCATACCACATACCGCGTGCATATCTCTGGACTGTCTCCGTGCGGCTAACACTCTTCCTTAGCCAAAAAGGTTACCCGACCTTTTACCAATCGAGCATGTCTGGAACATGGTAGGCCACCGGATTCGGGCACCACAAAATAAGTCAGATCTGGGGCGACAACTTATGAATGCCTGGCAGAATGTGTCGCAGGATGACATTAGGAACCTCTACCACTCCTTGCCTCGACGAATTCAAGCATGCATTGTTGCCAGGGGCGGTTCGCCCAGCTACTAATTTGAACACTCAGTGGGTGATTTTTGAGCCCTGAACAGGTACTATGACCTTGATTTTTAATTATTTTATTATCTGTGTATGAGTTATACACATATTCACTTTCATCAAAAACAACCACTTCCTTCATGGTGCTTCGATTTTTTTTTGCAAAAGATTGTAGAAGGAAGAATAAGGTGTAAATATCGAAGACCCATTGCCTCCATAATTTAATTTATTTGATTTGCGGTAGTAGCAAGCGCGGTAGGTTAATTTATTTGATTTGCGGATAATTTAATTGATTTGCGGTAGCAAGCTCAGTTTCTTACTATACCGTGTGGAAAATGGTAAATAGTTCTGTAACATTCTGCTAGTGACGTATAATCGTTTTCCAAGTATTTGCGCTGCAAAAGAGTAGATAATTTCAGTACTAAAAATTCGAGAATATGTTCTCTTTGTATTTACAAATCATTACATACGGGATTTAAAAGCAAATTGCGTGACTTAACGTTAAAAGGTCACTGAAAGCTGATTCTGTTCCCACTTTACATCATCCATCACCATCATGAGAAAGTAATTTCCGAGAAGAAGTAAGTTATGTGTATTGTATTCAGCTGAATACAATATAGAAGTTCTGGTGATTCATTAAACTGTATACTGAAAAGGGTAAGATAAAGCAGGAGACACGTTTGAGAAATAAAGAAACGAGCTTTTGCTAAATTTGGCTTCATATTTTTCAAAAAAAAAAAAAAAACTGCAGAATACGAATCAGATAGACTGCGCAAACCAGTATACGTCCAATGAACACATGTAAATAAACGGATCATGTGAAAATTGTACAAAAAAAAAGGGAAGGAGAGAGAAAGAAATTAAGTACGTTGTTACAGTCAACTTAAAGTGAAGGAAAAAATATTATGCTGAACTTGTTGTAAAAAATTACGTATCTTTAGGAAAATGAGGAAGAAAAAATTAGCAAGTAAGCGCATAATGACGTTAAAAATTTCAGGAACGATTTTTTCAGGTAAAAAAATATGTTTACTTATGTCAAATTAAAAAAATATTAAGAGAAATGCAAATGACTTTCGTAAATTTGCAAAACTGAGAGCAATGTCTAGGAGGTGTTACAAGTGACTTAGACAAAAATTATAGGAATAAAATAGTTAAGGGCATTATTTCGAGGTACAACAAGAATAGTTTTAAGTAATCTGACAGAAATACAGTAATTAAAAATATTTAATAAGCATACAGGCTTAGCTGTAATAAAAAAAAACAAGAAAAAGTTTTTAATTTTGAATTAATTAATTTATTTATTTGTGTGTGTACACAAATCTATTGTGAGATTTCAATTCTTTGGCCATAGAAGGAAGAACAACGTATAAACATCGAAAACCACATACTGCATAAAGTATTTTCTGGCTTCTTTCCACATGCCTTCGTGGTGTAACTGAAAGCACCCTCCATGCTTATCCGGAGTTCGAATTCCGGCGACGGAAATCTTAATTTCTTCAATTTCCTGATATCAAAAATTCTAAGACTGTACAAGGGGGCCTCAACTGACAAATGGTGGATGATAATTCGTCGCCACTAGGATTTGACGATTCAGTATTCTAATCCCCAGTCGCCCTTTAAAATGCGATGTATACAAGTATTTTCTCCCTCTTTTCCGTATGCTTGGTGGTGTAACTGGGAGCACGCTCAACGCGTATCTGGGAGGTCCAGATTTCGAATCCCGGCCAGGGCATTCCGCTGATTTAACCTAATGATTCTACAATAATAAAAAATCATCTTAGGATAAACGTTATTCACAAATCTAAACAGTGCATAAGCATCATAAGTGTGCTTTTAAATAATAATGCGCCATAAATAAATTCATGCATTCAAAAATTATGCGTAGAAAGTCTAAAATAATGTGCAAAAAAATTTGAAAGGTTTAAGATTTTAAATTACGTCTAAAGGGGCGTTTTTTTAACGTTTTGTGTGTTAGTTTTATTTATTAAATATCATGTTCTACGTACTCAAACCATAACATTCAGTTCAACAGCAATATCGCAAAATAATTTTAAAATGGGCATATCTTTAGAATTTCCGATACAGAGTCTTGCGCGCTGAAGATAAAAATGTTTTTTTCCGTAGAGTGTTGCCATTTATCACTTTGAAATCGTTTAGTTTTTTAATCGAAAACTCGTTGAAGTTTTACAAAATATGAAATCGATAATAAAACAAATTTCAAATTCAAATTAGGGCTCCCACATGCCCATATTCTTTGGAAGATTACGTTACTCGAATTTTGATGGCTCTAGGTACCGTTGTTTTATCACAATGCGAGAAACATGCATACATTCCTGCAGATTCTTCATTATTTCATTTCTTTAAATGTAATACAGGGCGATAATATTTGGTGGCAACAATTTGAAAAGTGATTCACCGTTTATAGTTTTCAACCCAAAATGCCAAAACGAAATTAACAGTCCTTCAGGGAAATTGCCCCTTTGGACTAAAAACGAGTATTTAACTATATAGCGACTTTACTATAAAAACACGCAATTAACAAATTCGGTGAAATTTTATATTCATTAAATATGAACTTGATGATTCAAATTCTTTTAGATCTATATTTCGTTGAGCTGTGTAATTTAAACTGAAAATCATGATCATGTGTGTGAAATCTCATGAATGAATTTTCTCACGAAATGTCGAAGTTAATTTATTAAAACAATACATGTGCAAACAAAAGAAAAAACGCAAAATACTTTTTATGTTATTATCACAGTTTCTATATTTCTATTTTCAAACTTTCTATTTAATAAATTTATTTACATTAAGTGCATACGATACGATGCAAAAATAATGAAAAATAAAGTGCTTTCTACAATGCAGTACATTTTCAGTGTTTAGTCTCCTTAATAAACTGAAATATCATTTTTCTCATTCTAATTCTTTCATTTAAGAAAAGAAGGTAATGTTGACAGTTATTTCGGGATGAGCTTAAAATAAACATCTGCATTAAAAAAAGTACTTAATTGGAAAGTATGCATACTCCGTCTTCAAAAAGAAGGTATTTGAGTCGCGTGGTCACATGTCAGTTCTTCAAATACAGTGAAAGGTAATTTTTGGCATTGTTAGCTCATTTTTGGGTAGGAAATTATAATTTAAAACTGATGATAAAGTTTATAATCATTAATAAATGCTATAATTGTAATCAAAAGAATCGTTTGTAGAAAAGTACGGTGTCCAAGCATCATCTGCTTTTTGCATTCCTAATCTGGTAGCTTCTACTTACTGAATGGCTAGCTGGTGTTCTAGAGGGAAGTATGCGTGGGCCCATCCTTTTCAATCTCTACACTCATGACATCCTTCAGGATCCCAGGATTCAGCTCGCTCTTTTTGCGAACGATACTGCCATCTTGACTCAAGCAGCCGACTACAGATACGTTAGAACCCTCCTTCAAAGCCTACTTCTTACTCTTGAAGACTGGTATACCAAATGGCGCATTGCTGTCAACACGCAAATATTTGCCGCAAATATCATCCGTAAAGGAAATTCCAATAAAGCTATGGATGCCCTCCTTGTGTTTGGCGAACCATGAGAATGGACTAGAAACACTTACCTGTCTTGGAGTAAATCTCGTCAGAAAGCTCACTTTCAAAAATCATTCGGAGAAAGTTCATGAAAAATTTAATTATACTATTTGCAATACGTTCTCTTTTCTTGGATGCCCCAGCCAGCTCTCCATCAAAATCGAGGTTATATTGTACAAGTGTGTTCTTTGCCCTGCTCTCCTCTATGCATTTTCTATTTGAGGCCGAACTGCTAAATAGCTACAGGTTCTTAAAAACATGATCACCAGCTACAGGTTCTTAAAAACATGACTCCCTTGGTTGATCAAGGGGGCCCGAATACGAAGGGGGCGGAATGATCGTTGACCCCCTTGGTATATCAGGAGCTCTGTCATCCACCGTGACTATAAAATTCCAATATATCCATGACTATATTAGAAACAACGCCATTAAGTTATATTTTTCACTCAAACACCATCGAAATCCAATTATCTAGAATCAGGACTTCAATAAAAATTAGTAAAATAACTTCAGGTCTTACAAAATAAATTTCTTAAAATTTTTATCAACGCTCCTTGGCTTACGCAAAATAGTATCATCCGTCATAATTTGAAAATTTCTACAATAAAAGAGCGACTAATGGCACAATCCACAAGTATTTTCAAGCCATGCAAGCTTATGGTCACACGCAAATCAATTAATTAATTTATACAAGATAAACGACAAAGGTTTTTACAAGCTTTTACATCTATAAATACAGGGTGTCTATAATTAAAGAACCCTATTTCAAAGAAGCTGCCTACAAGCGAAACCAGTAACCAGAAAAATAAGGAATTTAAATTCTTACTTTTATATGTATAATATTAATTTAATTTATTGCGTTTTTAGTTTAATATGTATGTAATATATGCTTATGTTAACCAAATAAGCAAATATTAGTAATAAAATTTTCAATTTTATAAAATAAACCCATCTTTTTCATCCAATATCTTACCAGCGCAACTTACTCTGTGACTGACGAATATACTCGTCATGTCTCGATTCTGGCGACACAAAACGGTGTGCATGTTTAAACGAGGGTGCCACAGTTAAATGGTTAAGAAGGTTTTTAACATTCATTGGACCTCTTAGAATCCCCTTCAATGTTCGAAATTTTCGTAGAGCAGCTACTGCGGAATTACTGTTTTTTCAAAACAGTTTTACTAACAAGCACTTTGAAAACATTATAAGATATTTCTCTCACATTCTTAGCGTGCCTTCGTGGTTTAGTGATCAGCACACTGGGCCGGTATTCCACAGGTCCGTGGTTCAGTTCCCGGCGAAGGCGGTTGCTCATTTTTCATCTCCCTGGCTTTTCTAATTAACATAATGTCTCTACAACATAGTCCAGCATTTCTAGGTTTTTATAACAGTTGCTGCATGACGTCAACAAAAATTTACATTTTTACTACAAATTTTAAAAGTAAAACGTCCTCTGGTGACACTATTCGTAACTAATTTTTTTTCACTGAATGACATTCTCATCCCTTCATTAAGTCCGCCACAAAATTTCACAATTTTCTGATCACAAAATATAGTAAAGAACTAAAAATCGGTTTCATTACTATAGTTGGGAGAATCTATAAAAATAAAATCTAACTTTTTGCATGATCTCGTAGCTGAAAATTCGATTCCTAACGGCATATTCAGCAGCGATTGCATTTCACACTCACCACGGACAGATGCCAACATTGTAAAACTGTACCAGCGATTTAAATACGCGGTGTAAATTTACCCTTGAAAAGTACTAATGAGTATAGTGTCATAATACGTGCACTTTTCCGATTTAGGTGCTGAAGAAAAAATTCACTATTGGATACGAAGCAGAAATGGAGAATGAAAAGGCATTGAATGAATTCTATGCTCCCGTAAGTCTACACTGGAAATTTCATTTAAGTTTTACGGTAATTTCTTTATTGTTTAGAAAGCTCAATTTTTCTTTGTACAGATAGGAATTGGAACAAATCATTTCAAGAATTTTAAAGTCGTCAATGCATTCAAAATGCAAAGAACTCTGGAAGGACTGCATAAAATACATGAAAGGCACAAGTAAGAAGCTTATGTAAAATGTGCCCTGTGCATATGTGAGTGTTCCGTGTGCCTGTTTGCTTGTTTAAACTGTCCTTTATGTAATTACTCATAATATAATCTTATTTATATGAATACAAAAAGGAAAAGATTTCTGAATGACAATAATAACTTTAGATTTCTAAAATAAAACTTTTGCGGGTTGCCGATTGCTGCATATCTGACTAAAACCATACAAAAGCTAACTAGAGATATCCAACATTTTACGTCCCAGTTTTAATGAACTACCTACATTAAAATTTGTTTTCCGTAATTCAAAAAAATTCGAGGAGAATTTTATAATTTCGGGGGAAGGGAATGTAACAAGCGTTCAGCGTTCAGCGTTTAATTTTGAAAAAGCACATAAGTTTAATCGGATTTACATTTTTTACACCATATGATCAAAAGATATCGGGAATGATTCATTTAAAATACGCACGTACAAAAAATCGCTTGCAGAAATTTTTCAAACGTTACTGCGACTTTCATTGACATCTGAGTAACAATTCATCTCTCATTTCCTTTTATCGTTTGCAAATAAATTCAATTTGAATGAATAAAGAATTTCTACTCTGAGGATTTTGGAGAGTTGGAAGAACGTAACTGAGCCTTTGCAATATTTCTTCAAAAACGAAAGTTTTCGAGCGGTATAAGATGTTTAAAAAAGGCAGAGAACTCTTCTAAAATGAACCATGATTTAAAAGGTTTGAAAGGACAACACAAGTGAGAGAAACCGCATGTAGCAAACTTCGTTCACCAGTTAAGGATATTAATGAATAAATTCGTTTATCATAGGGGTAACCAACTTCCATGTATATGTTTAACATTTTTCTTTAAAAATCTGTTCATATTTAACGCATTCAAACTTGTGTCATGTGTACTAATAAGTAACAGTACTGGAGAGGGGTATATTAAACCAATACGATATATTAATTAATAACATGTATTAATTAAGAAGTAGCCACACAAAAAATACAGATTAAATTTTATTTTATAATCTTATTGTTAATGGAAAGTCCGTGTTTGCATGTATCCAACCTAGCGTTCAAAATTTTGCGCGCATCCAGGCAAAGATAATGATACTGAATCTTCAATATGAGAATCAGTAATTAGAGAACGATGTTAAGTCTTCGTGAACTTGAATATAAAGTATAGAAAAAGAAATTTGCATAAGTAGTATATAGATCCAAAACATGAGTGGATGTATTCACTACATTTGGTCATAATTGTTTACATTTTTCGATTGATGTGATTTCAAAAATCGTCCTCTCGCTTGTTAGATCAGTTCGTAGAATTACAACTTCAATTTCTAACGTGCTTTTTTCTCGAGTATTAACTGTGTCAGAAAATTTTGTGGCAATTATATCCTTTTTAGGAGGAAAAGACAGATACTGGGCAATAACTTTCTCAAAATCAGACTGGAATCTGACACCAGAGCATCATTCTCATTTTAAATTTCTGCAACGTTTTTTTTTTTCACACAGAGATTTTTCAAGTGAATTTAAAAAATGATTCAGATTCCTTTGCTGAAGATTTGGCTAACATGTTTCGGGTAAATTATGCAGTAGTAAGTGTAAAAACTTAGGGATTCGTCTCATTTCGTTATCGAGTTATAAATCCATTTATGCGACCCACCATTGATCTTAATCTAACTGTTGTTACTGAAACTAATTTTAAAAGTGGTAAATTCAAATTAGCGAGAAATGTTTTAAAAGAGCTGCATCATTAAAAGGTGAATCTTGCGTTTCCCAGGGAGTTCTTTTTTCATGAATTCTCAGTCAGAAAATAGTTTACACATTTTTTATAAAATATGGCTTGCTTTTAATGATGCAGTAGTCACTGTAAATAATTTCAGCAAAGACTTTTTACAAACATTTTGTTGAGCTCTTTCTTAATTAAACCTAATAAGCCCTAGATGTATTTTTCAGGTCACTGTTTTGTGGATAATCTGTTTAATATTGTTATATAAAGTTAGAAAATGCTTCGCCGGATTACCCTTTTTAGTAATAGCTTCGCAGGCATTGCAAGATTAATTATTTATCGTTCTGAACGAATAACCAAGTTTCCGTTCTTTGGGGAAGTGGTTTTCGATTTTTTTTTTTTTTTGGTTTATTACTTATTTTAATAAGTGTTAAAATGTAAAAGAAGTTTACGAATAGAAAATTTTAATTAAAAGCATTGAAAGAACGTACTTACATTTCTTGCATAGCATTAATTTAATATTAAGGGAAACTGAAATTTGTCTAGAAATGCTAACACAATGGTACATTGACACTAAAGAAGTCACGTCCGTTTGTTTCTATAAATTACAACTAAGTTGCGTTTATGTGTTGATATCGACTCCTGTCGGCTATTATCGATCGACTAGTTCGCCATTCCTACTATATTACTTAAATTCTGTTAAGCAGTTCTTGGAGACGTGTTGCTTCTTAGTTTCCACTTGATTCAAGTAATCTAAACCACCTTCAATGCATTATTATCAATGATGAAAATGGGACATACATACTCTTTTGATAACAAAAAAGCAGTTGAATAATCAAGTGACTAAAATTGGAAGGGCGAAACAAAAGATTATAAAAACCTAGGTAACAGTCAGTCAATTAGCATGGAAATGTTGACTGTTTCCTTTGATTACTTTTTTGACTGCCAAAGTTTTCTGCATCGTCAATTTCAACTCTGGCCAAACTTTTAACAAAGAATACTATTTGTGTGCTTTGCGGCGTTTGCATAAAACAATTTATATAAAATGACTTGATATGTAGCGATTTAACTTGCAGATTTTGCATCACCATAATGCACCTGCTCAGAATTCTCTTATTGTTCCTGGATTTTTACCCCAAAACTCAACATATACGACTTTGTGATCACCATTTGAATTCTATTCTATTAAAAGAAAACTTACTCCGAATCTTGAACAAGTTTTACGACATATTTCGAAAATAGGGAAACAGATGCATGTCGAAGGTAACTGTTGACCAATAAATTCATTCTTGTGTTTTATGGAATCATTCCTAATCCTTTTTTTTACCATAGATGTATTGCACCGATGTCTACATCTGCGAAACGTTCTGTGACCGTCAGTATCTTACGCTCTTTTCACACTTCTCTGTGCTACTAAGAAGCTGGCCTCCGTTTCTCTTCTATCGGTAATTAATCTGTGAATATCAGAAAACTAAGCTAATTATTACAGAACACCGAGGGCGCGTCTCGCTCCGATTTAGCTATGCATATTTAGTGGACGATTATACCATGCTTAAGGAAATGTTTAACAGGCGACGACTGCCTTTTAAATAAAACATCCAGATTTCATCATCATCATGTATATCAGACTCAAAAGTTTCATCTTATATACATATTTTAAACCCTGCCACGGTGAAAGCATTTTTTCACTTTGTTTCATATTAATTAACTGGATATGCATGTCTAAAACCAAAAATAATAAATTAAGATCGTAATATTTTTTTCCAAACATCTTGCATACTTTAGGTTAGGGGTTTCCAACGGGCTCGATGATATTTTAATGGAGTCAGTAATGATCAAGGGGTCGACTGAGGTCAATAGCCAAATATGCATCGACAACTGATCGGAATAATCAAGATCCCATTGACTGCAAAATATGTATCAATAAAATTGATAAATAATTGTTTAGTGCTATAAAGCTATATCATATAGTAAGGAAGAAATGATATAAAATACTAAATATAAGACAAAAAGGATACAAAAAGTATTTACTATATTTTTTAAAAATCAGTAATATATTTTTTAAGCAATAAGTGCAATGAAAAAAAAAAAGCTATGAACACCAAAAACTAATGGAGCACAGCAAAATGGTTCAAAATATCTGGGTTAGGCAAGTTTGGAATTTAAATGTCATCCGAGACTAATATCCAAAATTAAAAGTTATCGGCTACCTTTTATGTTACATGGTGAAGTCAATAACTAATTTACTAAAGTAAGCAAGAATCAAGTTGAATAGTTTTGAACGAGGTGATTTAAGAGTTAAGTTATGCAATTTTATACGTAATATTAAACAAAATTTCCATCAGTATATCAAGCGCAGGTATCACAATAAGTATAATCGAACTTCTGTGCAATTAGAATCTGTGATTTAATTTCTGAAAACCTGTTTACATTTGTAAAATCAAAAATTATAATAATACAAAAAATAACTAAATATAAACATAATAAACATACTTCACAATTTTTTTTCGTATTCTTAGTCTAGTTTTTATCTTTAAGCTATTTATACGTAATTGTTTGTATTATCATTATGCTCCATGTCATCATAATACATGTTTTCCTTTTATAGAGAAAAATGAAAGGGGGTCGAAGGAAAAAAAAAACATTCATTTAAAACCATGCAGAAAAGGGTTGGGAATTCCTATTTTGAGCGATTGTTTATTGATTATTTAAATCCTAAGTAGGTGAAGTTAATCGTGATGTGAGAATAAAACAGACGAATGTAATGAAAAGAAGAAGCATTTAGAACGAACGAGACAAAAAAAGATAATTATTGTTGAAATATAAAATTTGATCCCTTAAATGAAAGAGGAGAATTTAGGTTTGCTTACTGCATGGTTATTTAAAATTTTCATTTTAGTAGGATTTTAATTAAAAAAAAGTAAGAAAATGGTAATAAAAGAAACATTTAACGCAATTTTAAGATCGCTACAAAATCAAGAAAATGCTCGAGAAACAATGTTATGAATTATACCGTTTAATTGTAAAAAGAAACAGCGTAAGTTTTTGTTTTGCCTTAAAATCCGCAAAAATGAATGTGAAAATTCCAAAGCAACTATGAGTTGGTGTAGGCAATTTATGGCACAGAATAATGTAAGTTTATGGCACGAAAAAAGTTCTAAGAGAAAAAACAAAAGTTCTGCAAAGACTTCCGAAATATTTGGACAACAAATCGATGTTTTCAGAAGTATGTTATTGACCTATGAAGGCATTCACATATTTCCATTTTGTGATGGTAAAAAGTTATTTACCATCACAAAATGGAAATATGAATAAAACCCCGTAGTGTTCAGTATGAGAGGAAATAAAATAATTCATGTGAAAGGAACAAAAATGGTTCACATAAAAACAACAGGTCCCAAAATATCTCACCTCACCGTAGTGCTTCCGTGCTTAGCGGACGGTACAAATTTAAAACCCATGGTTGTTTTTAAAAGAAAGATGATGTCGAAATGTGATTTACCAAATAGTGTTTTCATTCATGTCTGCAAGAAAGGATGAATGGACAAAGATGGTGTGAAATTGAGGATAAGAAATGTTTTAAAGAATGCAGAAAGTCTTTTAGTTCGGGAACGAATAATACGAAGAAATTGTTGAAAGTGTAATACAGGCATGGAAGTTATTTCAGGTCGATTAACAGTATTATTTCAATCCTGTGTGTCTGAGAACTATTCAAAGAAAACTCACGACTGTGGAATATATGGATTTTAAAGAAGGCCAAATGGGTCACTTCAATCTAGAAATAGTATATGACTGAAGAATAAAAGCATGGAATGAAATTAAACCCTACATAAATCAAGTCATTATCTATCAATTTAGATCGAAGAGATCATGATTATTTATTTATGTATCAGAGTAATAGTGCAGGTGAAGAAGAAACAGAATCCGATGATGTGCCTACCTAAAGATATAACGAAGACGAATATGACGAACTTTTCATGTTATCCGTTAATGAGAATTTTTAAGTTTATAAGATACAGTGGATGGACAAAAATATGGAAACACTTTGTGAAATGCATGTTTGAAAAGAAATATTGATTTTAATGAAATATGTAGGTGGCGCTGGCGTTTTTGAATACTGACGCCACCTATACAACTTCGTAAATGTGCTAAACAGTTCAGTTGTTGTCGGAGTACTGTTATGTGAGGTTTTCATTGCATTATGTCAGAGTTAACAGACTTCGAACGTGGGCAAATTGTTGGAGCACGTATGGTAGGTGCTTCCGTAAGCAAGGTAGCCGAGGTGTTTAGTGTTTCAAGAGGTACTGTATCGAAGATTTATTCCGCATATTTGAAAAGCGGAAAAACATCATCTGCTAAATCACAGCGCGGACGAAAGTGTGTCCTGGGTGATTGCGACAGACGATCATTAAGGGCAATTGTGACGAAAAATAAGAAGACCACAGCTGCAAAAGTTACTGCTGAAATGAATGTTGTGTTACCGAACCTTGTGAGTACCAAAACAATTAGAAGGGAGCTTCATAAACAGGGAATTGCTGGCCGTGCTGCAATTGAGAAGCCACTCATCAGTGATGCTAATGCCCGTAACAGGAAAAGGTGGTGTTTAAGTCATAAAGCCTGGACTATAGAGCAGTGGAAGCGAGTAATATGGTCTGACGAGTCTTCTTTCACATTGTTTCCCACTTCTAGCCGAGTTTATGTCTGGAGAACGCCATCTCAAGCCTATAATACAGACTGTTTGTTGCCAAGAGTGAAACATGGCGGGGGTTCTGTTCTGGTTTGGGCAGCCATATCGTGGTTCTCTGCTAGCACCATGATAACTGTGTCAGGGCACATGACTGCCAAGACTTATGTGAACATTTTGGCCGATCAAGTTCATCCCATGGTACAAACTTTGTTCCCCGATGGTGATGGTGTCTTCCAAGACGACAAAGCCCCTGTTCACACAGCTCACATTGTCCAGGACTGGTTTTCTGAGCACGAGGATGAGTTGTCCCATCTCCCCTGGCCACCACAGTCACCAGACCTGAATATTATCGAACCTTTGTGGTCTACATTGGAACGGAAAGTGCGTTCTCGTTATCCACCGCCAACATCGTTATCTGAACTTGCCACCGTTTTGCAGGAAGAATGGTATAATATTCCCTTGGCAAACATACAGGAACTGTATTTATTCATTCCGAGAAGACTGCAAGCTGTTTTGGATGCCAACGGGTTTCCTACACCATATTAAGCAAAGAAACATGTTTTTTAAAGGTGTTTCCATATTTTTGTCCAACCCCTGTATGTCATTTCTTTTAAATGAACAACGTTTAGGTACACTGCGAGGGAAAAAAGAAAAAAAAAAAAAAAAAAAGAAAAAGAAATGGGACAGTTCCTATATCTCCCGTTCTACTGGGCCGATTGACGAAATTCAAATTGCGTTTTTCATGTCTCGAAAGCGCGACGTAGGATATATATTAAATTTATATATAGCATCGTTCTAATATAGGGATTTTTACACAAAATTGGACTTTTCCTGAAATGGCATACCAATTTTTTTCCATATTTCGATTCTACGACTCAGACTATGCCTAAATATTAAATATTGCAAAATTTGGTGCGAAACAATGGTAAAAATTTTATAGTTTATAATTCAAAATTTTTTTCCAAAAATTTTTTTTAATTATTTTAAAATACAAATTTTAAAACTAAATCATAAAAAATGGGTGAATTTTATTTGGAATGAACTCAAATTTCGAACTGTAAAAGAAGGAATTGAGTAAGTATAATAAAAAAAAGAGATATTAATAAATACATATCAAATTGAATTAACACTGAAGAGATAAACTTGTGCGGGCTAATTTTTTAAAAAGTATTCGTACTATTTTTACAAAACTTGGCAGTTTGGCATAGTTTGAGAGAATCGAAATATGGAAAAAAAAATTTGCGTATCGTTTCAGAAAAAGTCCTATTTTGTGTCAAAATACCTATATTAGAACAATGCTATATATAATCTAATACATATCCTAAATCGCGCTTTCGAGACATGGAAAACGCAATTTGAATTTCGTTAATCGTCCGAGTAGAACGGGAGATACAGAACTGTCCCCCCCCCTTTTTTCCCCTCAGTGTACATGTACAAATCAAATTGTTGTATGCTCATCTTTTCCTTATTTTTATATCCGGCGTATAGCGCGCACCCGTAAATTTCGATCTTATTTTTTGTATTAAAAGTGCGCCTTATACGCCGGAATATACAGTAGGTAATTTTTCAATCCTTCTCAGAACTGTTTTAGAACATATTCCTAGATGAAACGAACCTAACCTTACTTTTCAATATACCTAATCCACAAACTTTTCTTTTGTCGCAGATGGACCGATATTAATCTTTTAGCGGCGAATGCATTTTACCATCCATCGGAAAATTCAATTGGTAAGAAATTTTTAGTTATGAAAAAACTTATTTTAAATTATATTCATGGCTAATAGAAAACTGAGTTCAGTATTGCAGGCCAAAATTTTAGTGTATGATCAGGACTCGATTAAGATAATGCGGAGCCTTAGGCGCAGCATATTTTCCACATTCTTTTCATTAAACAAGAGATTAAGAGGAATTGTAGAAGAGTTTGAAGATAACTTATGGGGTTCTAACTCAAACCTTGAGAGTCTAAGTGGTTTTAAGAAAGTTTGTACGTTTTCAATTCCGTTTATTAATTTAGTCGACAGAAATTTTTCTCGTTTGTTTAACCAGCTTTTTAAACCATCTGGATTCAAAATCAGTGAGACTAGTGGTGACACAAGAACGCTTTTACTTTTAAAATGACATATGGAGTTACTTTATAACTGCAACCAGAATAGTTAAATTAATAGAACAGAAAAAATTCCTTGACTTTTTAAAAGGTATCCGACCTCGTTCGAGTACCATTTTTTTAAAAAATGGTTTTTATTTTAACTATAAACATATTAATTTGAAGATAAGCATATTATTGAGCATATTATTGAGTGCTTAAAACGTAACGTTAAATAATTTTAATTTTGAAAAATAATGAAAAAAGAATAATTTTGCTTAAATTTTGCCTCTAAGGCAACAATCATAGTGAACAATGTATACATAAATATGCAGTTTTTTTTATTTGTATTTATATTTACACTTGTTTTGTATGCAATGAATCAAAATAATTAAGAAATATTCTTATATGCTTGAAATATGTCAAAGTGTATAGTATTTACTGTATATTTTCCTATAATTACATTTAAAATCTAAAAATAAAAAGTAACAATTCAACTTCTAATTAATATTTCTAAAATCTTCTGCTTCAGAGCATGCATCAGATTATATGAAACACATATATAAAGTATCATTTAATTTTATCCATAAAATTTTGAGTTATGGCTGTTACCATTGGCAATATTTACAGAAAAAAAAAAAAAGAAAAAAAAAAAAAAAAAACATTTTTCAGGAAACAAGTTTCAAGTTTCCATAAAACGATTTCTTAGTGAAAGAAGCATCTCTGATAACTAAAATTCCCCTGCTTTGTTATTGACACGTTCTTTTTTCACACATATTGCACTTTTTTTTTCGAACAAAGTGTGATTTTTTATTTTTGGGTTTTGTAAAACTTGTGGAATGCCACCAAGAGTCATAATTTTGAGCATGACTTTGCACTTTATCAAGATTTCGAATTCCCTGCTCAGTGTAAAATTCAGGGCACATACCTAACCTTGAAAATTCTTCAAGCAAACCTATAAATCCATCATTAAATAACATTAAATAACACAACTCTTACACTTGCTCAACATTAATGTTCGCAAGTTTATGAATATTTCTTTTGGAACAATTTGCAATAAAATGCCATTAAAACGTTCCATGATATTTTGTGTTTTGCCATGTATCCACTTTTTAATAACTCTTGTTTATGTAGACAACTCCATATATGTAGGTTTAATTAAACTCAAAATATATGTTGATATACCAGAGGTTTTTGGCTGATTTTTTTTCTTTTCTGCAATCGCACGTTCATAGCTGCACCAACTCGTTGATTGAGGAGGGCATTGGCTTCCAAGAAGAGCTACGATGGAACAAGAAGCTAGTACAGCCTGTTGTATCTCAATTACGTTTCCAACATTACTTCTAATTGCAATCCCTAATTCTGCAGTTTATCAATAAAAGAATCAGTCAGTTTACCTTTTCCTTTCAACCCAAGAGTGAAGTTTCTTACTTTTCGTAGTTGACTACCAACCCTTTTCTGTACATGTCCAATGCATTCCAGTTTCTTTACCGAATCTTTACCATATATATCTTTTACAACTAAAAAACCCTTTAAATCCCCATCCTCATAATACTCCGTGTACTTCAGCTTTCGTAATTTAATAGATCATTCAAAAAGCGGATAAGCACCAATTGCTTCCATACCTGTAGCTGCTTCTTTATAATTTGCAGAACAATTATGTTGCGCTTTACATATGTCGTGCTGAAGATTGCATTCCATTTTTTTTATTTTGTTGCAAATGATGCAAAAATGTGCATAGCTTTCAAATCAAGCACTTTGTCTAAGCTAATCGACAAAGCAGCAACACATCCATTCAACGTCGAATACTCTCTGCTCCAAACTATATACGAAATAAGGGAAAAAAACTAACGCCAGATTCTTAGAATGTATTACAAAATATCTCACTTAATACGAAGGTTTATAATTTACAAAATCTTGATGATAAATAAGGTTTCTAAATAGGTATGTCAATTTAAAAAATTTCTAAATAGTATGTCAATTAATTTGTTGTTCCGTTACAGGTAAATGCTTGTAACTTCAGTTCTAATTAACCATCAACAAGCATAAACCTGTATTTGATAGCTAAAGATGTATTCTTTAATAAAATGTAATAAAGTAAAAATCGAAATTTTGACCGAAAATCGCAGATTAAAAAAAAAAAAAAAAAAAAAAAAACTATGGATTTCGAAGGTGATCAGACAGAAGTCCCTGTCCCTCTTCTTTTTTCCAAATTTTAAATTTGACTTGTGTTTCTCTTCCGCTTAATGGTTTTATAGCAAAAGAAATTTTTTAAAGGCACTGTAATATTATTTTATATCGTATTTTCTGTAATGGAATAACAAAAATGACTTTATACAGAAATCGAATTTATGCTAATATTTTTAGAATATTTATCCATTTCTTGGTTAAGTTTAATATTTTTTTTATATAGTTATTCCTTTGGGACTTTTGCAAGACTCAATCATTTCATCTGGAAAGCCAGGGTAAAGCATGAATATATAGTATTCTGTTTTTTAGTTTAAAAAATAAAAGTGTACCATATTAAAAAAGTAATAATAATAATTGTCTAAGTTCAACTATATTTTGAATGTTTTCCTATAGAGTGTAGGAATAAGTAATAAACGTACTTACATTTTCATAAATATTTTGATAACTAATCGTTTTGAAACCAATATAATATAAAATAACGCTAAACGCTTTTCGAGAGAAAAATGTAACCTTCTGCATCTAATATTCAGGATATTCAGAAAATGTGCAGTAATGTAATATGGCATATTCAGAAGGGTGGAAGAAACAAAATGCCTTTGGAATGACTTTGGTACACTACATCTTTCAAGAGATATGGGATTTCCACGTGATGTTCTTTCCAGCCAGGCGAATGAAGCGACACCATTAGGGACAGTCTGCTACTTTAAAATAGGTATTTCAAGCCCTTTCCGTCTCTCCGTTATTTGCATCCATTTGTCCACGATACTTATTTTCTCCCCCTCGTTTGCGACCATGGAGAGGCCCTAAGTGGATTTTCCCATGCACTGATTTGAAGCAGTGTCTCACCGACACCACCGAGAGTTAAGAAGGCCTTCTCACTGAAAAGTGATGTCACGACAAGGAGACCCCCCCCCCATAACTTCGTGCACAGGCAGGAAATGATCGCAGCTGTTCGGCAGAATGCGTTAACTTCCTTCGTCTCAGATTTGAAAGCGGGAGTTTCGTCTAATGTTTACATATTTTGTGTTATTAGTAATGGATATTAATATCTTTCTGGAGAATTACTGAAACCCATATAAATAAAAGGAAATTTTATTAATTTTTGTATTATTTCCTACTCTTTTTATTCATTTTTACATCTACCAGATACTAAAAATAGATATATTAATTTTGTAGATTTTATTTTTTAAAAAAATTTCTATGAAATGTTCTGTTCAGTATTTCAAAACTTTAAGTTATATATAATAATTATCTTCTAGTATTTTACTAGAAAACAGAGTTAAAAAAGTGATATTCAATAGCATATTTCTAATAAATATTAAAAGTAAGAAAAATATTTTTAAGGTGACTAAAAATATATTTACAAAAGTTACCATTAGTTTCATTGTAAAAAATCTTCATGTTTGACTTTCATGAAAAAGCGAGAATTTTGCATCAAAAACATTTTTATTAGCTTTTCAAAGTTTATAAAATATTAAAAACTCACAAAGAAAAGAAAATATAAACACTATTTAACAGATAAATGACTTAAAAGTGTTTTTGTAATGCCATTATTTATTAAGCATTACTCCAGCTTTTAGTCCCAAGAATAGCTCTGAGTGAGTATATAACACCATTATCCAATTTCACAAAGCTCCGAACATTTCAGACCTTTTTGAAAAGGCATGAGAATTCTTTTCCAATTCATTTCTGCTAAGTATGTAAAGTAACTTACAGATCAAAAGCTAAAACAAAATTCAGATTTTGAACTATGTATAAGACAAACTGAAATTACTATGCACCGTTATAACAAGTGAATTTCTTTCCGCATAAATTTACATGCTGTCAGCGGCAATTCTAACCGCACTATTACTTCGACCTATTTACAGAATTTATAACTAACTCTTCTAGTACAAATTCTTCAATTCTACTTAAACACTATTTCCGAACTCACTGAGATTTTGCATATACGTCATTTAAATTTGCATTCTGGCAAGAAATTGAAATTAGAAGGAAAAGGAAAGTTTCTTAAAATAAAAATTATTGATTAGTATAAAATAAAGTCTTTATAAGAGACTTAAACAGTTTTGCAAAATCAAAAACTTTGCTTTGGCAGTTTGGTAAATCACATTAAAATTATAGTGCTTCAATCGTTTATTGTTCATTAGGGATTATGGATTGTTGTGCATTAAGTCTATTAGAATTTTTCACTTATGAATCTCTCCTGATACTAGGTAAATTTCAAAAATTAGCTCTTTCAGATCAGTGCTCAGTTTGTTCTTAATTTTTTTTATATTGTTATTTAATACAAATGCCATTTTGTTTCACGATGGAGGAGGCGCTTGCGCCAGGGTGCCTCGGCCGAAGGCCCTACCCCTAATCGAATACTTGTGTGTCTTTTAATGTTGATAAGCCATAAGTTGAAAATAGAGATTTAAAAAATCAGTGGTGGTTGAATTTGGAATAAGATACATAAAAATTGCCAAAAAACGTAATCAATGGGTGAAACAAAACCGAAAGGTGATAATGCCAAGCATCTCTCGAGCTGATGACATGAAATACTGTAAGAGAACTTGATAAATACATGAAGGATAGTATAAGCATTTGGTGAATTACTAGTCATTTAAGAATTGAAGAGAATTACAACACTGGTAATGGTACTTAAATAAGGGAACACTAGAGATTTAATGAAGAGATTTAAGGTAAAAACTAAAAGGGGATCCACGAGCCAGCCGACAGGTAGAATAAATTATTAGAAATAAGCATAACATATGAGCGAAAGATCAGCATAGGTAAATATTAAACGTATAAATATCCTCCCCCATAAAATTTATTAAGTGAGTACACCAATTATCTCGTCATAATATATAGTATTTAACCCTTTGCTGCATACAAATAATCTAGAGAAGTTAAACGAAAATGTTTGTATTTTTTTCTACTTAACCTTAGTAAAAATTAAAAAAAAAAAATTTATTCAAATTTCGTTTTAAATAATTGCTACAGTTTGTTCACTACAGTGGACAGCATACAAATCTCTTCCCAACGATTTAGGGTCATTGCATTTGAAATCATTTCCTGCCTTGTTAGCAGTGATCATTACCATCTTCTCAACGGTAAATCTACAACTGACATGTACATACAGATCCCCCAAAATACCTTCATTTCGTCGATTGTGATTGAATTCGTTTTGCTACGATTTTGTAACCTGTAGCTATTGGATTTAAATATCAAATGTTCTAGAAATTCCTTGCCAAACATAAACATTTCCAGTGGTGTTTTGGCTTAAAAAGCAGTACATTTGGGTTTCAATTCACTCTTTTCGGTAGATCTTTATCTACCCATTCCACAATTTTCTCAAAATGACATTTAAAATAAAATGTCTAAAATTACTAATTATGAATAAAAAATTGGCAGTATAAGAAAACGTAAGCAATATTATATAATGTTTACTATGAGAAATTGTACTAACTTGGAAACAGAAGTAGAAGCCATTTTCCAAATAGCAATGCTTTACTTAGTGATGCTATACAACCATCTATGATCGACAGTTGAATGTTCTAATAATACAGAATGAGTAAACACAGAAATGGAATCTGTTACGGCATTTACAGAAGAATAAACAAATTTAAACTTTTATCTACTAGAGGGTGGACATGATGCAACAAAGGGTTAAGCATTGACATTTTGCTCATTAGCAGTATTCTGCATAAATATTTCTTCGAACAAATTAAATAGCAGAAAGAGTTTATCTATTGAATTCTCTGCTGATTGTATTTCAGGTAACTTGGAAGTGATTTTCCGAATGATTTTGGCAAGACCATTGAAACCTTTGAACAAGTTGCCTATTTCCTTTATGTGCGGTGCGGTGTATTTAATTATGGCAAAGCACACTAGATCTATCTGCCTAAGAGGAGGGATGCCTTCGTGGAGGACTTTCTAAGGGAAACTGGCTCGTATAATTTCCTTTATGAGCTTGAAAACTTCGCCAAGGGAACCTAAGACAAGATTACTGGTAATACTACCATTATCATTGGTGTTACGAAAGATTGGCAGGGTATTTATTTAACCTATGTTGGGTGGCATCTACATAAGATAACACATTATCGCTTTCGGACTTATTAAATGCAGTAGGTTTTGCAGTAATGTTAATATTAGATTTACTGCTGGTTTTGCTAATCTTTGGGAACTTAGGACAACCCCTAAAATTGGTGGCGTGTCCTAGTTCTTGACAGTTGCAACACTTAACAACTTCCAGCCTTTTGGCAGTGCATTCAGAGGTTTTATGTGCACCAGCACACTTTACACAGCGAGAATGCAATTTACAGTTTTCAGAATTGTGGTGAAAATGTTGACAATTGTAACACTGTACGATACTTCCATTAATTTTGTACTCCACAAATTCAACATAAAAAGTAAGAAATGCTTTATATCATATATCTTTTCTACTCCTGGGATGTTTTCTAACTGTATTTGGAATAGAGACATGGGAACCTTGGTTTTTAATCTATGCATCTGTGCAATTTTCCTAACTTTGAACCCCATGTTACTTAGTTCTTGTTCAATTTCATCTATCGGACAGTCTGGGAAAGCCTCTGGCTACTACTTTAATTGGTCGTTCATATTTTTGGTAATCAGATAGTAGTCAACTTTACATTAGTCCAGATAATTCGTTATACCTCGATGATCATCTTCTGTTTTGGGGAAGATTTTCAAAAAATCCCCCAAACCCTGCCCGCGAAACTTAGACCTTAACTTCTTGCTTCATAATTTTCATACAGTCTGAGTATTTAATAGATGGTTTTGCCATTATGGCTTAACAATAGGAGCAACATTTTCAACATCCATATTACACTCAGTGCTGTCAGAAATATCCTTTGGTAATTCATCAAACTTGTCACTGAGAAGAATTTCAATGTTATTCTTTAAGAATTTAGATGGTCTGGCCGTTTTTTTCGGCAAAGTAAAGCCATCAGCATCTGTACTTTGCTTAAGTGGTCGTTTACTCGATTTCTTTGACAGTCGTTTACGCTTAGAAGTCATAACCTGTGCATTACCATCAGAAATACTTGCATTAGGGTAAATTCTTCACCCAATTTATAAATTAGTTGACAATAATTAAGTTTAAACAATATCAGGATGTAATTCACCAAATGCTTTGCACTTACCTTGAAATAACGACAAAAGTCCTTCATAAATAGTCCTCATTTTCTGGTATTTTTTCATGGCAGGCGGCATCTTATCCGGTGGAAACACAGAAAATGCACTATCGATCACTCGACTCTCAGCACGAGTTGCATTCACATAATCTCGAATTTTTATATAATCCTTGAGTTCAATCGTTTCATTCAATACTATGTCATTTCATTCACAATCCAGTTTTTCATCAGCGTATTTAACAAGTTCATCCGGTGCATCTAGACAAGAGCCAGTGCACCTCGAAGCGATTTTTCCGAAATTCGAATTCGAATTTTTTTAATTTTATGTTTTGTGACGAAATCGCGTCATTTTGAGACATGGGCTATGGGAAAGCGAGATTTTACTCTACATACTCCATTTTCCCATCGTCATGAAAAGTAGGCACTTAGCTATTTTACGAACTTAAAATAAATTTCGTGTTTCAATAAATCGATTAAATACGAATTTATTTAACAAAGTGAGCTTAACACCTTTTCAACGGGATTTTTCCTAAAAAAGTTTATTTTTAAAAATGTATAATTTATTTTTCTTTGATTTTTGGACACGTTAAACTTTTATCCTTGCAACTGCTTTTACAAAACGAATTTTGGAAAAATGATAATATTTTGTATTTTTAAAAAAATTTTAAATGAAGCTTCCGAGTACACTTCTCACATCTCACATCTTTAAAAATGTGATTTTGGCAACAATTTTCCTTTCTTATTGTTGTTGATAGATTTTTGATGAAATCGCATCATTTTGAATAGTTTCATTCTTTTAGAAATATGGGTTTGGCAACAATTTTTCATCGTATTTTTTATGTCACTGTTTTTAAGAGATTGGCATATTTTATTGTCATTCTTTTATATATATAGTACATTTTTATTGATTTTTTAATATATATATGTAGATAGATAGATATAGATATAGGTATAGATATAGATATAAAGTTGTTTTGCAGTAACGTTCTGCGCGGAATTTTTTGTTTTTTAAGTTTCTTTCATGTTATTTTTTGCTTATTTCACTGTTTATAAGATATTGGAACGTTTTGCATGATATTTTTTCTTCAACGGAAAGTTGGTTAATTTTTTTATTAAGATAATTAATATTTGTATTAAGGGATATAGTTTATTTCATTGTAATTTTTTCTCTTGAAAATATAAGATAAAATATCATTAATTATACTTTGCTTTTCAGAATTTTTTGTTTTTTGTATTCTTTTATGTTATTTATTGCTCATTTCACTGTTTTTAAGATATTGAAAAGTTTTGAGTGATTCTTTTAGGAAACAAAGTTCTTAACCTCCTTTATACCATTACAGTTCTTAAGATTTTGCAAAGGGAAGTTGGTTAATTTATTTATTAGGATAATTAATATTTGTATTAAGGGATATTGCTTATTTCATTATAATTTTGTTATACGTAATAACTTTTTTTATGAAGTTGTTCTGCAGAGTAAAATTCTACGCAGTTTTTAAATTTAACGTTTGATGTTCCCTTCAGCCATTTTTCCGGTACATTTAAAAGCCAGACGAAGGTTGGAAGAAAGATGATAAACTATTAAGCCTCTTCCCTAAATATTTTAAAATCGTACATGTTACAATATTATTTGATGCCAAGAATGTACTTTATTTATAACATTTTGATATTTGGAACATAAAATAAAAGTAGCGAATACTCTATCAAGGGTAGCGAAAGAAATATTATAGGGAAATTGAGGTTTAATGTGTATTACATTTTTGAGATATTTTGATATTTTAAAGGTACCTTAAGGTATTTTTCATTCTTTAAGCATAATATTTTTGTTAAAATCTATACTTTTGCAGTCCAGAAGCTTAGAATTTTATAAAACAAACTGATAACCAAAATCGATGCTGCAAGTTATCGAAAACTAACCAAGATGTGATTTTTGCGTAAATGCCACTAAATAATTATACAAATTGCTATTATATATCCAACAATGAATGTTTCTTTTATGCGGAAGTGTTTCCGCTTTTCGATTTGTGTGGATCTGTCGTGTGTGGAAATACTATCAAAGCGCTAATCAATGATGCTCAGGATGTAAACAAAAAACACCCCCTCTGGAGACCAAAGCTTGGAATCACTGCTTCAGTCGTGGTACGGAGCTGGAGCCTCTTTTTATTCTTACTTCCATGTTTGCGACAGTCATTCAATTCAACTTTCAACTGTACACTTTTCACTAAGCGAAATACACTGAAAGCAGACGAAATAAGGAACAAAAAATAATTAGGGGCTCTTTTTCCGCAGCTGTGGTTACCATGGTTGGAATGACCCTGAAGAGGTCTTCTGACTCATCTGGTTTTACATGGCCGCATAAGATGCAATCGATGAGTTTCAAATCTGGCGATCTACAGACAGAACATCATCAAGAATACATGACGTGTGGCTCTTCCTTCAGCTTGCAGGTAGTAACGTCACTATTCCAAGGGCATTTTGTTTCCTCTTACCTTTCGAATATACCGTGTAACATTGTCTCATATTTTCTGGTGTTCTCTGTGCATGTTTAAGTCTCGTCAAAGTTTTTAAAAAACTTGTAAGAATAGACTCGTCAAAGTTTTTAGAAAACTTGTAATGTAAACTTTAAAAATATTTCAGAGATAGAACTAACAGCTTTATTTTTAAATTGTTTTTAATTCGCAAACTTTCTCAATTGTAATACATTACTTTTATACGCTTTTTAATTTAAAGAAAGTTTATTTTATAGGTATGTGAACTACGGAGGATTCGGAGCGGTGATAGGTCACGAATTTGCCCATGCATTCGACAGCATTGGTATTTTTTTCTGCCTACTTTGCATTTAAGTTTATATTGTGTTTGCAATAAGTCATCAGTTTATATCAAAAACTTGGCCAATGTATGTATATACGCACACTTTCAGAATTATGTGATAGGTAGTAATGATCACAAAGTTATTTATCCTATTATCAATTTCAGGCTTTCAGCAATGAGTCATCGTAACCAGAAGATGCATGTCTTATTAGCAATATTATTCTGAAGAAATTACTTCTCACAAGTTTTCCAGTGTTGTTAATACTGGAAATGCTGGATTCATGGGTCGTAAATTTTGTTCCATTGTGTCCAAGAATATTTTAATAGTGTTCACATGAAGGGCTAAGTCCTGTCGTAAAACCATCGACGATAGGTGATTCGTTTCACGATCATTTGGAATGCTCTTCATCATCATACTGGAAATAGCCATGAATGAATTCACATTACAACAACAATGTCTCTATGTCCGTCAGCTATTGCTTCCAACGGAAGGAGAAAATTCAGTATGTGCACATGTTTTACAACACAACAAAGCTGTTATCTTTAATTTCTGTGATTCTGTGCTTTGTAGTGTTGTAAAGCATGTGCACATGCTTTACAACACTACAAAGCTGTTATTAATTAAGAAGCATCTCTGATTTATTGAAACCCATTCCAACTTTTAATGATCATTTCAGAATGATTGGGCCTTGATTCACTACATATTACTTTCGCTCATTTCTAGTATCCTCTAAATTATTCCAGTTGTTAATGACTTGCAAAGAAGCGGCATGCAAAAGAGGATAGAACAACCAAATATAATGAAGGATAGATTAGCAAAGAAAAATAATTTCAGAGTTGTTTTATGTTTGGTTCAGCACATTGAAAATTATAGTGATTTCATGCATCAAAACTTAACATCGTCAGGACTAATAGATAGTTTGTGTTTCTTTACGTTTCATGACAATAGACGTAAACTACATATGTGAGTTCCAAATGACTGGCCTGTTCGCTGCGCTACTTTTGTATGATAATATTGTTACGAATTTTGTATTCACATAGATAATCTTAGTAGAATTATTATGATTAAAATTGTTGTATTTCCCCGCGCAATGCAGCGCGAGACAAATTTTAAGAGAAAGCTAGGCCAGAAAAGTAAAAATACAGGAACACGTGCATTTAACATTGAATAAATGAATATCTCGGTAATTTATTTGAAACTGAATAAATATAATTGACCACTATGTTAGCTGTAACCATAATTCCATCCTCTTATTGCTTTCCAGCAATTTCGATAAACAGAAGTACTAGAAATATCTCGCGACCGGTTGAAATTTATAAAAGGCCAAAAAGAGAGCGTCTGAGTTCAATTGATTAGTTACTGTTGCGAGCTATTTCCGCGTGAATTGAGAAATCCGAGTTAGCTTTCTCTTGAGATGCGCTTTGCAGTGCGTTGTATTTTAACGTTTTTAGTAGTTTGAAGTATAATTACTGATTATATTGCGTGATATTGTGAACACTTGTACGAATATCTCTCAAGAAAACTTAACATTGCATTTAATTTAACATTGAATAAATGTATATCTCGGTAATTTGTACTGAAAGTGAATAAAAGTAAAATTGACTACTGTGTTAGTTGTAACCGCAATTACATCCTCTTATTACTTTACAGAAATCTCGAGAAGCAGAAATTTCTCGCAACCGATTGAAAACTATAAAAAGCGACAGAGAGAACATCTCAGCTCAGCTGTTTAGTTAGCTGCTGTTGTTACTGTTGCGAGTTCAGCGTGAGATTAAATGCGCTGTGTATTGAGTTCTATTTAACGTTTTTAGTAGTTTTAAGTATAACTACTGATTATTATTGAATGATATTGTGAACACTTGTACGAATATCTCTGAGGAAAATTCCAGCGTTCTGTTATATTTCTTTGCATAAGAATAAATTTTACTAACGTTTTCCCGGACGGCACAGCTTTAGTATAGCCCACCCGGAATTTTAAACAAAAAAAATATCGCCAAGAGCGGCGATAAATGATATGATCTGGTAACCCATACTATTCGCCAAACGCAATGTAAACAAGAGGATGGAATTACGGTTACAGCTAATTTAGTAGTCAGTTACATTTATTCAATTTCAATACAAATTACCGACATATCCGTTTACTCAAAGTTTAATGCACGTGCCCTGTATTCTTACTTTTCCGGTATAGATTTCTCTAAAAATTTGTCTCACGCTGCGTTGCAGGAGGAAATACAACATTTTAAATTAGAATTCTACTAAAATTAATATCTAAATACACAATTCGTAACACTGTTATTGGCGATTATTTAAAGCTCAGATACCGTGAATACTATTTTGTATATATTTTTTTGGCTACTTGAGGTGATATTTTTGCGTTTAGTTATTGCTTGCTCTAAAACTGCTGTTAGTGATGTTGTAACTAAGTATCAGGAGATTATAAAGGAAAATTTAAGGTGGTAGTTTTCAAACAAGCGTAAAATTTTGGAAACAGATATTTTATGTATGAATTAACAATAGAGTATGAACTTTTTAGAGGATTTTTGATGGATTGTCCATTATTGAAGGATAACGTTTTCTGTGAAAAATTAAGATACCATGCTGGTTAGTTAGTCAGAAAAAGTCATCGAATGGTAGTATTTGCAAGAAATGTACGGCTGAGAAATCAATTAGGCTAGGATCTTGATTCGCCTGTAGTAAGCTCAATTTTTCTAGAATTTTTTTTTTTTTTTTTTTAAATTTTTTTTTTTTTACAACGCGAATCAATGGAGTTGCTTATGCGCGAATTTCTGCAATTCTCCGATTTCTTTTAAGTGAAAGCAGATTTCTTAGTATATGAGCAATGCAGAGTTTATTCAATTTCTGATTTTTTAAGTGAAAAGAGTTCGCTATATACATGGGCAAAGCCAATGCAGTGAGCAATGCCGAGGTTGTGCGCGGTGCCTAGTTTGTGCAATTCTAGGATGTTTTTTTAAGTGAAAATAGATCGATGTGTACATGGGCAGAGCCAATGTAGTATGAAATGCCGAGGTTGTGCGCGGTGCCTAGTTTGTACAATTCTAGGATGTTTTTTAAGTGGAAATAGATCGATGTGTTCATGGGCAAAGCCAATGTAGTGCGCGGTGCCTAGTTTGTGCAATTCTAGGATGTTTTTTAAGTGAAAATAGATCGATGTGTACATGGGCAAAAGGATGTTTTTTAAGTGAAAATAGATCGATGAGTACATGGGCAGAGCCAAGGTAGTGCGCAATGCCGAGGTTGTGCAATTCTTTGATATTTTGAAGGTGGAAGTAGATGGATGTGTACATGGACACCGAGCTTTGATGTTTTTCGAGCGAATACGGATCGTTGTGTAACTTTTACCTCATTATTATCATACGTAGTGTTTGCAATCGTAATCGCACTTGATAATATGAGTTCTTTGATAATACAGTGTCTCACAAAAGTGATGGAACACTTGTGCTTTACAAAAGGAAACTGTAATAAAATTAATTAAAAAAACATGTAAAAATTTTTTGTGGGTGTGTTTCATACTTAAATTTAGTAACAATTATTACATAACATACATTTTCTCAAAATAATTAATTTAATAAAAATACAATTGTTTAGAACGGAGCAAAAAATGGTTCACATAAGTGATGGGACAGCATTAGATACTACTACGTACTATGCAACAAAAATCGTCTGAAGTAAGCAATAAAAATATTGTTGGGGGTTTTTATTTTTACTCAAAAGCAATTGGCAATAATTTATAAAATCGTCTGCAGTATTTCTCTCCAGTTTGTTTTGGAATTTTTATGTTTTTTATCTCTGTGCATCCATGAATGCTAAACGAAAAGAAACTTTGCCTGAAATTCGAAAATTAGTTATTAATTTGCATATTGAACGTGGAAATTCTATTAGAGAAACTGCTGAAACAGTTAACCTGAGTCATTCAACAGTTTTCAATATCATTAAACGATATAAAAAGAATCATATGATTCAGGATAAAAGAAGACCTGGCCGACCATCAAAGCTATCCAATGGAATAAAGCGAATTATCGTTCGAAATATTAAAAAAAAATCCAAGAATGAGTGCTCCTAAAGTTGCTGCTGATTTACAAGCATTATATGGAGTAATTGTAAATCCTGAGACTATTGGAAGAGTAATTCGATCTGCTGGATATCACGGTAGAGCAGCCAGGAAAAAATTCTTCGTGAGTGAAAAGAATAGAAACCTCAGGCTGGCTTCCGCAAAATCCAACATAAATAAGAATTCTGATTACTGGAATGAAGTTATATTTGCTGATGAGAGTAAATTTAATAAATTTATTCTGACAGTAGAATCTTGGTGTGGATAAAACCCAGGGAAGAATTTCGCAAACACACCATTTCTTCAAAACAACAATTAAAATCGGTGCTTCAAGAAGAATGGGCTAAAATCACTCCAGAAATCGCAAAAAAATTAGTCGAATCCATCCCAAGAAGATTAAATCATGTTTTAAAAGTAAAAGGAAATCCAACAAAATATTAAAACCTTTTATAAGGTAAAATTTTTGGATAAATATTTTATGGAAAAGTAAGTGTCCCATCACTTATGTGAGCCATTTTTTGCTCCGTTCTAAACAATTGTATTTTTATTAAATTAATATTTTGATAAAATATATGTTATGTAATAATTGTTACTAAATTTAAGTATGAAACACACCCACAAAAAATTTTTACATGTTTTTTTTAATTTATTTTACTACAGTTTCCTTTTGCAAAGCACAAGTGTCCCATCACTTTTGTGAGACACTGTATGTGTGTGTGTATGTGAAGCATTGCTTAGTGTTCCTAATTTGTAGTATTTATTTTCTTATAATATTTTCTTTCATTGCGAGAAATTAAATTTTTTATTTATTTATGTGTAGAATTCTAGTATGCCTGCCTACAGAGAATATAATGTGATTTAGGAATTTAAGAACCTGTTTTTCATTAATGTGAAGTTTAAAATTTTTAGAAAATAATGAAAATTATCTACTTACTGGTATATAAGGGATTATGTTGTTACGTAGCAAAACGTTAATTTGTAAATATGATAAAATTGATATGTTCCAGAGTATTAAATTAAAAAAAACTTTTTTTATTTGTATAAATGCTAAAACTTAAAAATATTTGAAAATACTGAAGCTGTATGAAATACAAGTATGAGACTGCGACGTTCTTTATCGTTGTAATAACCGGTAGAATTCGCTTACTGTGTCATGATAATTTTAACTGTATCATGTTTTACTGTATCATGATTATTTCCATTATCCACGATTTCTGGTGAAATGAAGATGGCAACCATTTTTCAAAACAACGTATTTCATGTGCTTTGGCGCCAAACCAAATTCGCCAAACTTTGAAGGTGGGCTATACTAAAGCTGTTCCTCTCGGACTTGTGCATTCAATATATTGCGAACCCTTAAGCATGCTAAAGTATTATCAATATAATACTAACGATAAGCTCTTGACATCACAGACTTAGAAAATAAAATTTCCACTGGATTCTGGTTAATACATGCATCTTCTGTCACTAACAGCAGATGAAAGATATGTATATATATACGTCATAGCGGGCTCGTTTGCTGATTTATGTGTCTGATTGGATTATGGCAAAACAGGGTAGATTATCTACCTAAGGAGAGGGATATTTTCGTGGAGAATTTCCACCAAAAAAATGGTTAGTATTCACGTTAGATATACGAAAAACCGGACAACACCCATGCAATCAATCTGAGATATGAACTTGAGTCGAACTAGCAGTATTCAGCGGTTTTATCCACCCAGCCATTGGAAGGCCTTTTATGCATTGTAATTTTCACAGTAGAATACAAATGAAAAGGTTTTTGAAGCCCAGTTAATGCATGAGCCATCCTTTGGGCTCTGAATATGCACCTAATTTAAAACATTATGATGCGCACAATTTAAGACATTTATGAATAAATAAAAAATATGCAGATAATTAAAGAATATAAAACATTTAGTGATGCATAATTTGTTTTAAACAACTGCTACAGACATTTTGAATTTATTTTAAAACAACATTCATGCAGTCGAGAGTAATACTAACGCTAGCTTGTAGAACGTAAATTTAGCTCGGATTAACTAAAGTGTACAAAGAAAGCAAAAATTAATAATTTTTTGTTGCAGGCAGCCATTTTGATGAAGAAGGTAACTACCGGATGTGGTTTACAAATGCTAGCTGGAAACAATTCGAAGAGAAACAACAATGTTTTGTGAAACAGTATGATGATTTCTACGAGCCACGAGTTGACAGCCACGTAAGATTAGAATTATAGTTTAGAAAATAAAAACTAGATTAAAATTATATATCCTTCATTATCAAGTATTGAAATAAAATTAATTTAGAAACGAAATACAGAGGGTGTTAACACATTTTTAGAACGATTTCGGGGCTGTTTAATAGTTAAAATGTAATTTATCCATCTCGTTTTTTGATAATAAATCCTTTTTTCTTTTGCTATTTCTTTTGTTGCTGCAGTCATTTAGAGAAACCCATGCTTCTTTAACATTGCTTGTTTTGCATTTAGAAGTTTAATACCATGTATTTCATAACTTTCGGAAATCGCGGAATAAAAATATTCCTTTTCGAAAGAGCAAAAAGATATCCTTCCATCAAAAGTTTGTTTACCTGCGACATTTTGAAAGAAAAATGCATTTCAAGACGATGATTTTGTTGCAAATTTCTCTAAATGTTAAACGCATTTGATTGCTTTGTTGCTTTTGTATATTGTTTTACTTAAGGTATCCGACCACGTTTGGAGCACTTTTTTTTTTTTTTTTTTTTTTTCAAAAAAGCACTATAAGTATACTATAAGCACATTTTCTTATTTATTATCTGCAGAGATTAATTAATGAATATCAAAATTTAATATATACTATTATTATCCTGCAAAAAATATTAAATTTATGTGAAATTTTAAGCAAATTTTAAAACAATTTGAAACATTTTACACGAAAAAATATTAAAGTTACATTTAAAAAAGTCATACACTAATGAATTACATGCTTATATCTAAGGAATGACGTAGAATTTGAAGGATATCTTAAATAATACAAAAATTTCAGAATTTTGAAATTTTTTATGAGCTTTTCGATAAATTCACAATGTCATTATTTAAATAACAGACCACATTTAAAATATTTAACATATAAAAATTCTGGTACGTCATTCCCTAGATAACTATATGTAGATTAAGCATACAAAGTTTCATAAAAATAAAGTTATAATAATTTGATTTATGTTGCACCAAATAAGCAAGTTTTTAGAAAAAATAAATTCTGAGAAAAATGTATTTAAAGTTTAAAATGCTATATTTCTATTATTAAATCTTCACCCAAATACCTAAAAATCTCCATATCTATAGGTTATAACCTTCTTTTTGTTCTGCTTTATCTGTTTTGCTGCTTATATTATGCCTATTTGTTTTTTATGTCAATTTTTACTCTGGGTAGTGAGTGATATTTCGATTTACCTATTCGCTCCATGTCGAGCATACTAAATCTCTCGGCTTCCCCATGTTGCATACTTACACAATTTAAAATATCTAGTAAGCCTAAAAGCCCTCTGTTAAAGTGTATAAATGCCATATATGCCCCCAATTTAAGAGTTTGTAATTCCACAATGGCATCCATCGGTCTAAATTTCCAAAAAATGACATTAAAATTTTTGTTTGCATTTTGTGTCTCTCTTTATAAGAACTTTTATAAGAGCTTCTGCTTTTATAAAAGTGTTTATATATAGAGCTTATATATATACTTTAGATTTACATATACACTCTGAGGAATTTAATTACATTCTTTGGCCCAGTCCTTTAGATTTGTTCGCGATACTCTTCCAACTGACACAGCTCGCTGATATTTACAAAAAAAATGTCTAGTCCATCTGGGCACTGACCATGCATAGGTAGTTTTGCACTAGAGAAAGTGTGAAAAATGGAGCAATTACAGCACTTTCCATTCATTGTCCCTGATTCTAACTCCATTTTGAAGTCTGTCAATAAAGACATCCATTAGTGAGCAACGTTGACCCCTCAATCGAGATATTTTTGTTTTCCCTTCAATTTTCTAACTATTTCAATTTCCACATGGTAATTAATTTGTGTCTCCTTGAAACAGGTGAATGGCACAATGACACTTTCGGAAAATATGGCGGACAGTGGAGGTCTCGAAATAGCTCATGAGGTATGTTTATTTCTTAATTAACAAAATAATAGCATTTGTTTTATATAAAAGCTCCGGTATGGATTATAAGAATATATAATATTTCGAAGTTCCCGGAAGTAGCCTTCTTTTTCTCCGTTGCTGGTAGAGAGAGTCAGGAAAAGTAATTAGCAGTGGGATGACCGTGAAAAGTATTCAAATTCTTCATTTTGTGAAAAACGGCGAAGTGCCAGCTTGAACTAATTGTTACGATAAAGAATATTAGCAGGTACGCTTGTCATTCTTGTGATCGAGGCTCATGATTTTGATGATGTTGGACATTGCAATAAAAATTTTGACCAGTTTTGGAAATGAATTTTTGGAGGGTTTCGAATTTAAAATATGTATGTTTTGTACTATTTCATATAAACCAAGATGCACTGTTATTTCTCTGTGGTTATTGGATTATGATAAAGCATGCAAGGGCTATCTGCCTAAGGGAAGGGGAACTGCTTCGTATTCACGTTACACATGGGAAAAACCACGAAAACCAACCATGTAGCCAGCCCGTTCACTCAGTTCGCACCCAGAATGGACTACCGGCATTTAGTACTCTTAACCCCTCTGTCCCTGGTGAAGCCAAAATTTTATAGTATTTTGGTGTATTCCATCAAAGACGAGAGCGCTATCCGAATTTTAGGGTGTCGCGGGATATCATAAGTATGTAAAGTTACATCATAAAAACTGGGCCTTGGGGCATGCCTGCTTTAATCGGCCTTTAATCTGGAGTAATGATCATATAATGCAAAACAAATTATCAGGAAAATTAAGTCTGATTAATTTTAAAGCCACAGTACCAGACGCGATTGAGTCAGTATCGCACATAATATCTCAAACAGGCTGAAGTAACTTTCAGCTGTCACCCTAGTCGCCGGCACAGCCCCTGATCTATATTTTCCGTTCTTGCGTTAAATGTATATTTAAGTTAACATTTTCTGCTCTCTTCTTTTTATTTGCTTTTGTCTTTTTTATCTTTCTTTAATTTTAATTTTTTTATTTAATACTAGAAAGCAGTCACGAATGAAGGACCTATCCCAGTCCCGTAGGCGGATAGTGCGGTTTACTCGTAGTTGTGTCGAAGACTGTTGTCTTTATTGTGGTGAGTGCTAATCTGAAGCGGATTACCGTAGGGTAATTGAAAAATGTCCTTTTTTAGGACACACATGGACCAGACGGACGAGGAATTCTCAGACTCGGACAGATCATTCAGGGCGAAGAAATCACTACCCTTGAGGAAAGAAGATTTTATCAAGTCGCCTCAGAAAAAGTATAAGAAGGTGAAAACTTCGAAGAAGTCAAGTAGCAGTGAGAATGTAGAACGGGTAAAGGAAGAAAAATGCTGGGCGGAACTAACGGAACAAGCTGCAGGCGAAGAGAGAATGTTACAGTTGATAGCAGATTTTTTGTTCCCAGAAAGGGTACAAGGAACTATGGCACGGCTAAAGCAAAGAATTGCCGCAGAAAAGGGAAAGGTGGGGGAAAAGATGGAAGCCAGCGGTAAGAATCCCACGCCCGAAGCAGTTACAAGCTGCAGTGAAGAAGTTACCCAAAGGGCCATGGATACCAGCTCAGTTGTCGTTAGCGATGATGAAAAAGTTTGAATCACTCCGAAAAAATCGGCTAAAAAGGTAGAAAATACTCAACCACAGGAAATATCTTACGAAAACACATTCAAGTTACTTGAAATGCAAAAACAGGAGGAGCCAGAGCGAGGAGCCGTTCAGATGGAGACGCTTCTGCCCATTGTATTCCAGAACCAAGACGTGGATTGGTTGAAGTTGGAAGAAATCTTGTTAAGCGTATGTAAAGATGAATTCGAGGCAGAAATGAAGGCGAAAACAATGTTCGTAAAGGTTAAGACCATCGACGACTACAGAAATACCACCAGCTTGCTGCAAAGAAGAGGCATTCCCTTTCATACTTTCCTTATGAACTTCGAAAAGCCTATGCGGGTGGTTCTGAAAAACTTACCTGATAAAATCACAGAAGAAGCGATCTTTCAGGACCTGAAGCGAAGAAACTTCCCAATCAGGAAAGTTAGACAATTTCAATGGTCAAGGAGAAATAGTCAAGAAAAACTGCTGATTTACCTACTCGAATTAGAGAAAAACAAAGCTGGATTCGCCATTCACAATCTGAACTGTATGTTCAGCGTGAACGTAAAGATTAAGAATTACTCCCCGAAGACACGCCCCCACTCAGTGCTATAGATGCCAGGAATGGGGCCACTCGCAACATCTATATAATAACATGGTTCGCTGCTGTAAGTGCGGCAAAAATCACAGAAGCAACCAATGCACCCTCAAGAATGAAGAAAAGCCGACTTGTATTTTCTGTGGAGAATCTCACGTCTGCAGCTATCGTGGATGTAAAGAATATAAGAAAAATTTTGAAGCTAGGAGAGCTCCGTCAAAAAGATTATTGCTCCCCCTACTGATGCAGATTTCTCAGAGTTGGTCAAAATTGATGAAAATGATAAGCAAAAGAAGCATGTAGGAGCCCAGTACAGTGAGAAATTGAAGGGAAAAATCAAACCGTACGAACAACCGCGTACGGCCTAAAGGCACCTTTTATTTATCGGTCAATACCCTTCGGTGGTACGCACCGAATGTTAATTGACGATCCTGATTCATAATTTCTTCCGAAACAGCTGGCTCCCGCAGGTCCGTGGTACGCTATTTTGACCATTCGCGTCTTCGTGGGACTTTAATTAGCCGAGATATTATTTAAAAACTAATTTTCCCCTACATTTTCCACTGTCTTTCATGGGTTTTCCCTATTAGATGGATTTGGCTACGCGCCAAATTCTTTTTTCTCGAATATCTACGGAACGGCGCCGAGTTGAAATTCGAGACGCGTATCCTCGGATTCCAAAAAATTCTTCGAATCCATCGATACCGTTCTCATCTTCGTACGACTTTAATCGGCCGAAATATTAATTAAAAACTGCGAAAACGTAAATTTCCGCGCTCATTTTTCCGAGTGGCAAAAATAAACTATCGGCGACAAACACTTAAGCCGCTTATATATATAAAGATGTGTGTGAATATGTACGTATGTACATATACCGTATAGTCCAGCGTATAACACGCACTTTTAATACAAAAAATAAAATCGAAATTTACGGGTGCGCGTTATAAGCCGGATATAAAAATAATAGATTTAAAAACAAGGAAATTAAAATTAGATTTCTACATGTACCTAAATGCTGTTTAAAACGAAATGGTATAAACCTGTCAACTTCAAAATTTTCATTATCGGTTAACAAAAAAATTTCATAATTGAGTTCTGTTTCATCTTCACTGTCACTGTTAGTCTGATCCATAAATAAGAATAATTATCTTACGTTCCACCTGGATGGTTAGATTTACCGCAGTTTTTTCCAAATAACTTTTGAATTATGTCATGTTTAATTTCATTTCATGCTTCCACTCGTTCACCATTTCAAGACTGGCATGGCCTTCTTTTCTGAATGTTTTTTCACCTTCTAACATCCACGTATTCCGCTGCCGTTTTAAATTTCCTTTGAATGGTTTAATGAAACACACATCTAAAGGCTGAATTAATGACGTTAATTCGCTTGGAATAACTAAAATATCTATATTATACTCTTTCTAGAATCTCTTCGCCGTTAGATGGGATATGAAACATATGTCCCGAACTGAAAGACGTTCTGGATTCTTTAAAGCAACAGGAAGATTTTGCCAGACATTTCTTAGCCACAATTTCGTCCATCCATCTCTTCTCGTGAATATGAATGAGAACACCATGTGGGAAGTTACATTTCGGTATCGCCTTTCTTCTCAAAAATAACCATGGGTTTTAATTTTGTACCGTCCGCTGAGGTGAGATTTTTCCTCGACTTGCTATTTTAATGTGAAGCGTTTTTATTCCTTACACGTCATTTGTCTTATTTCCATTTAGACTTCAGTTGGCAGTACTCTTACATACTTTCATTTTATTTTCTGAGAGAAATAACGTTTCCGAATACATCGCATTATACATTTTCCTAAATAGGCAATGAAAAATTGATGAAATTATGGCAGGATAAATGAGACCGTTCACAGAAAAATCTATCATTGGAACTCCACAGTTATATCAGAAGGTCGTTCGCACTTTATGGGAAGATTTTCTATTTAAATTTTTTTGTTAGCATTTGGAGATAAGGATTTGGCATTTTCAATATAATAGTCTGCTACTGTTTTGTTTTGATTGGAATGCAGAATAAGAGATTTATTTAGAAACGACTCCTAAAATTGATAAATGGCTTGAAGTTTAAGTAAATGCCCTTTCCGAAGGAAATATTCGCATAGACAAATTGTATAATGGCGTAAAAAACGAGGTTACTGCATTTCGAAGAAAAGTATTTATATGTTAGATACGAAAGAGAGAAAGAATCTAGCTAAAAGTAGAAATGAAAAAAAGGGCCGCTTCCGAAAACTGCCTGTGAACGCGAGTAAATATCGAGGAATTGAAGTCTCTAGTCCCGAAAGAAAACTACCGACTCAAAGATTCGTTGCATCGGAACAGGTTCTGTCATCTGGCATTGTAAAGTAAAATCATTCATAAAGAATTGGGATTAAAAAACGATGTTTAAACCTAAAGTTCATCTGCTTTTCCCAAAACATATTATTGCGGAAAGAAAAACAAAGTGTAGAAAATCATATGAAAAAAATCTAGCTGCTGATAAATTGAAATTTGTGGTGTGGTAACATATGGGTTCTCAAGTGGTATAGCCACAATACAAAATCATTAAACAGATCATTCAGTGATGTAGTCAAATAACATGTCACTTATCACCATTCTCTTCACACTATCGCACCAAATTCTTAATTCCATCAAAGAAAAATATTTTAGATCATGCTTGCAGCTAGGAATGCATCACTGGATTGACTTCGCTCTGAAAATATGATCCACTTATTTTGTCCTCGATATTTCTACAGATACGTCATTGAATAACGGGTGCAGTCACATCATCTCGCAGTGAAGAGAATATCTGACACCATACATACTTCTTACAGCACCGATTATGTTTCCTTCCAATGATCAATTATCATGTTTTAGAACACTTCTGAGAGAACGATGATTTTACAACAATGTTGTGAAAGAACGGGTGCACTCCTGACTGCAGGCACAACCTCAAATATCTCTTTTTAATGAAATCAATAATAGATGCAGTGGTGTTACAAATGTATTGAAAACGTAGTCGATTACACAGGGAAAATGCATACCGTTGTCTCCATTATTAAATTATATTTTAATTTTCAGTTCGCTGTCACTTTTTTAAAAGCACGCTTGAAAAGGTAAATACTATGTTTTGTCTGAAAATACTGCAATGATTCAAAGCACATTTTTCTTTGTAATGAAATACAGATATGATTTCTTTTGTAGGCTTACCAAAAATTTCAAGATAGAATTAAACGAGATAAGATCTTACCAGGTCTAAACTTTACAGAAGATCAACTGTTCTGGATATCCTATGCTTCAGTGAGTTTATGTTTTTTATTATTATTATTATTATTATTCTAGTTGAGATGATAAATAAGACCATACTTGAGAAGGGCTCCCTGTTAGTTCTTACTTAACGACAACATCCAGCATTGAGTGAATGGTGAAAAAGATGACAAACAATGTTTGTTTGTCTCAAATTTTAATGCCGGTTGCTATACCAAAGAAACTGAATAGCAGTTCAAATTCTTTGGCTGAACATTTTATCTGTGTGATGTTTTCCTCATACATAATGTAAAGATAGGTCAATTTTGCTTAAGAAATCCTCCATGACTGCATCCTTCGCATGTGCATAGTCTTATGTGTTTTGCTATAATTCAGCGGTTCTCAACCTGGGAAGAGGATGCAGTCATCCCTTTATTTAACTCTTAAGAATTTTAGTTTTATTTTAGAAATATAAGAAACAATTTTTATTCAAATTTCGGTTATTTACCAAAATTTTCTGTACTTTTTGCCATTTAATTTAAAAAAATGCATTAAAAATTATCTAAATTTTTCAAGATTTGGAAAGGAGGACAGGTTGAGAATAACTGGTATAATTGAATCTAATCTTTTGTTACAAAAGTAATAGCAGGTTCCTCCCTTTTAACCTTTTCAGATTTCTCACAATAATTACATGACTACCAAATCAAATATCACCGTGACATAATCTACTATCACCTTGTAAAGACATTAGGTTCAAAGGCCGACAAAGGTGGCCAGATAGTCGTCATGGATAGGAACACTTACATCGATTGGTGTCACTAAACTCTTAAACGAAGGACCATATAATTCGATCCCTAAAGATCCTTCGCCTTCGGACTTGTCAAACATAAAAACTGCGATCAAATCTTCGCAAATCATTTCAGGCAACTTAAAACATTCACTTATCCCATCTGTTGCGAATTGTGCCAGATTATATGCTCTTCCCAAAATTCATAAAAGTGGTATTCCTTTCCGCCCTATTGTATCAAATTTAGGTACTGCCTCGTATCCATTAGCTAAATATTTAGTTTCTAGATTTTCAACTCTATTAGACAATAACATTTACACCATAAAAAATTCAATAGAGTTTGTAAAAAAAGTTAAAAACATTTCTCCTAGTAATTTACTCATGGTTTCTTTTGATGTAAAATCATTATTCACCAATGTCCCAGTGGAGGGTGCATTAAGATGTCTAGAAACCAGACTTCGCGAATTTAATTTTTCTTGCATCGAAATTGATGAGCTAATTTCTCTCACTCAACTCTGTTTGAAACAAACACATTTTGTTTTCCAAAATAAATATTACAAGCAAACTGAGGGATTAGCCATGGGAAGCCCCCTCAGTCCCATCCTGGCTGATATCTACATGCATTATTATGAATCAAAATTGTTTGAAACTTTAAACTTCCCGGCATGGTTCCGCTACGTAGACGATACTTTTACTCTGTTTGAAGGTAATAAAGATGATTTAAATAAAGTTCTTTCAACAATGAATTCTATTGATCCTGCTATTCAGTTCACTTTTGAACTTGAGACTTGCAATTCTCTTCCGTTTCTCGACATTCTGGTCACACGTAACACATCCAACTTCAGTACTACAGTTTACCGTAAACCTTCATCGGTTTGCCTTCCACCACACTTTAAATCATGTCATCCGACTAAACAAAAGTTAGCTTCATTTTATTCCTATGTTTTCCGTGCTCTTCAAGTTTGCTCCTCCAAACTAGCCCTTGCTGAAGAACTAAATTATTTAAAAGCAATAGCTATTGACAGGGGCTTTCCACCCAACATTATTAATCAAGCAGTTAAAAAATTCTCATCTCAACACACTAAAAGGCACACTCTTGTTTTAGGAGATTATAAAAATTCTGTTGTCATTCCCTTCTTTCCATCAATTAGCTATAAAGTTGCACATACTTTGCAGAAATTTAACTTTCGGGTTGTTTATTCTCTCATCAATAAAATTCCGAGTTCCATACTCAAGGACCCCATTCCGGATATGAATTCCTGGGGTATTTATAGGATTCCTTGCCAGTGTGGTTTAATTTACATTGGCCAAACTAAGAGAGCCTTAAAATTTCGCGTCAAGGAACATGAGGCATAAGTTAGAAAAAAGGAAACATAGAAGTCTTCTGTTGCTCAACATTGTTGGTCTGAAAAACACACTTTCAGTTTTTCTGCTGCCAAAATTATTCAAAAAACATCTTCCATTGGAGAACTGGATTTTCTAGAGGCATTTCACATTCATAAAAATCTTTCTGTTCTAGTTAACGATCCTAATTCCAATCCAAATTTGCCTTCGGCCTTTAAAGAAATTATGTTTTAGTTCCGGTTTCACCAACAGATGGCGCCACTTGCTTATTCTTGTCCAGGCTATCTTATCTTATCTAATCATTATTTCCTATCTTGTTCATTTGCGGTTTTGCAGCTGAAGATGGTGGTTCGGTAAAACCATCGAAACTAGTCCTGTGAAAATTTTGTAGATATAACGCTGATTTTTGTTGTTTGACTTCTGAATCAGTATTTATTCGGCGTGTTATTGTGTCTTAACATTAGGTTATTTTTAGGAAGCAGGAGACTTGAAAAATTAGCAACGCCTTCGCCGGGAATCGGACCTCTCAATTACGCGCCGAGCATGCTGACCACTACACCACGAAGGCTCGATAAGAAGGCGAGAGAAATACCTTATATGCCCCCCTTTTAAAGGGCAACTGGAGCTTTTAGGGGACCCAATTGCCAAATCCTGGGTGAGGAGAATCATTATCCAACACCCATTTAGTTTGGGCGCCACTGTCGAGACATTAGGTTATTTTTAAGAAGCAAGAGACTTGACAAATTAGCAACGCCTTCTCCGGGAATCGAACCGCGGAGCTCTCAATTACGCACTGAGCATGCAGACCACTACACCACGAAGGCGGAAGAAATACCTTATAACCTAAGTTATTCCATGCATTTCACTCTTTTTACTTCCTTGTACGAAGTAAAAATGAAGTATTGTAATCGCGAAAAGTTTCAGGCAGCATTTTTCAATGAAAATATCCATTTTGACCGCTATCGAATGCAATTTAATGATGTTTTTGCGTGATATCTGTACGTAAGGACAGAATAAAACACTCTTTTCCTTCAAAAAAATTATAAAACTGCTTTAAAATTAATTCTGAAGAGAATTTTTCGTGGCAGCTGTACGAACGTATGTACGTACGTGCGTGCGAGAGTACGTACGTATCTCACATAACTCAAAACGAGTAGCCTCAGAACGTTAAAATTTTGTATATAGGACTGATACACTGACTACCAATAAGTATTTGGTCACCTGTGATAGAAGAGAAAAACTAACTTTATTCAAAATCAATAGTTGGTAGAGCCTCCACGAGAGGTAATTACAGCGTGGACCCTCCGGGGTATATTTTCCACAAGTCTTTGTATGACAGCTAGTGGTATTTTCTTCCGTTCGGCTTGGAGAAGACATAGAAGTTCCTTCACCGATTTTGCACGGGTAGTGCACCCCTGAATTCAGCGATGCAACTCGTCCCAGAGGTTCTCGATAGGGTTCAGGTCTGGACTCTGGGCAGGCCAGTCCATTCGATGAACTCCATTGGCACCATATCAAGCCTTGGTTAACGTCAAAACATGACAACTGTCTCTGTCATCGGTCTCTATCCCCCAGTTTCGTTGGTCTGCCGACTCGGGGCACATTCCGACAATCACCGCTCACCTTCCACTTCTTAATCACATAGGCCACTGTCGATTTTGGGTACTTCAGATCGCTAGATATGTCCCTTAAGGACCGGCCACATTTGTGATACCCGATAATTATACCTTTCTCGAAATCAGAGAGGTCCGAACTGCGAGGCATCTTGCATGCGACTAAAGCCGATGCTGTTTCCTACACGATACATACCGGCGGAGTCCGTGACGTACCTTAGGGCCGCCGATATTGTCATTTGCATAGGTGTCCAAATACTTATTGGTAGTCAATGTATAACATGTAGATGTGCACCTCGTATTTTGGTTGCAATCGGCCGCACCAAACGTATATAAATATTTTTATATATATATCCACTCTCTTACCCGGCTCAGTGATCTCAGTTTCTTTACTCTTATATGTTTGTAAATTGTACATTTTTTGCTTTAAAAATGGTTGAATTATGTTGTTTTTATCTTCCGGTTAAGGATTTTATGCCTTTAGTAAATCTGTGTGCAATATTTTTAGAATTATCAGCAATTTTAAAGTTTATTTAAATTGCTGCTAAGCCTGTTTTTAATGGCGGCCATTGATGTTTACATTTGAAACAGGAGAGTAGTGGATTTGTTGCCAATCTAGAGAAACTTAGCTTCGTAACAACAAAGATATCGCATTCATTTATTATTGCCAATTAAATCGTGCTTAATTCTTTCTGGAATTTTTTCGAGGAAATAAGTGTTTGAGATTTACTTCGTAATTTTTAATATAGATATTTTGAGTTTTTATGTATTTTTGCCTTCTCGCGAAGTGTGAACTGAATTAATTAAATGAGAAATACTCAATCGTCTGTGAAAAACTGTTTCTTTTTTTGTTTTGTTTGCTTAATTTCTTTTATACATCATTCTAGCTTTATTATAGTATTTGTATAGAACATGTGGCAACGATTAGATAATTCTATTCTTTAAATGATATAAATTTTGTGCATTATGAGTTATAATATGAACGAAATATATACGTTAACTGTTATACAATTATTGGATTATATAACAGTTAACTTAGTTTCCGTTATATAATTATATAAGTTAACTGTTATATAATTATTAATACTGTTAAGTGAATCTAGCGCCAGAGTGTCGCTATGGTAAACAAATACTAGAGTGAATTTTAAAGAATGCATTTATTCTATTGTGGTTTATGCGCTGTCGGCGAAGTAGATTTAATTCAATCCAATAAGTTTAAATGAAATGCAAGAAAAAATGCATATAATTTAATATTCCAATACAAGGAAGTCATGTGGTGTACACATGAGATTTTTTAAATTTTTCATAGACAGTTTATTTTATGACGGCAGCATGAAATTAAGATCTAAATTGCTCTTTAAACTGCTTTATGTACTGTTTCTTGATACAAAATTATACTTACATATTACATATTCTTTAGGTATGGTGTCGCAAACAATCAGACGCAAGTCTTTACACAACTATGCACGAGAGTGTTCATGCTCCACCAGCATTCAGGTAATCACATCAAAAATTTCTTGAATTTTTTTAAATTGTAAAGCTAAAAACAGTGAAAGTTTTAAAGTGCATTTTATTATTATTAAAACTTAGCTATCAAAGATTTTTACTTTACACCATGTTGCAGCCTGGCAGTGTCAAGTGCTAGAAGAAACAACACACTAGTAATTCTCCTCAGGTGAAGAATACATTTGCTATATAGGGTTTTTCGCATGTTAAAATAACTTCAGGCCAACTTCTTTTATAAAGTATCATAAAATATTTTCTATTTTGCACTATTTTAATTATTTCCTTTACTAAATTTTGTTCAAGTTCACTGCAGTTCAAGATTAGGGGAAGAACTGAAAAACGTAAGGTAACTACTGCCAGATGAGTTTTCTATAGTGATTAGTAAAACCGGTCAAGCTGCCAGATAAGATTTCTAGCAGTGATTAGTCAAACAGTCTCCAATACCAATAAAATACAACAGACCTCTACGTACGAAGTGGCAAATACACCAGCAGAGCCAAAAGAGTTAAGGATGTTCAACTTTTGCTTGGGAACTGAATATCTGAAGTGATCTCTTTACAGTGATTATTAATATGTTTAATTATATGTCACAGCAATGACTGGAAGCAGGTGATTTCCACCAGTTCCTTTCATAGACAGAGAAACAAATGTATTTGATAGCAATCATGACAATAATATATGCATTTCACACAGTTCCAAGTGCAGTTGAGTAGATTACACAATTGAATCATAACCTTGATATCACTTCACCTTAAACATGGTATACAACATACACACAACTTCAGCATCATTAAAATAAAAAAATAAAAAATTATTACCACTTATATTCATATAAGTTGGAATACCACATTAAGACCATTAACAGATCTTCAAGAAATTAAGGAAAATCCAGAAGACTTAACTAAACTGTTATGCATAATTGTTTGAATTCACCAGCTACATTTTGTAACTTTTTTCATATGGCATAACTGTAGTTAATTCACAGCTTAAACATTAAGTTCAAATTATTTATTTCAAACAATGTTTACAAATACTTACCTTTTAATCTTTATAAGACAATTTTAATTAATTAGATTTTTTTTTTCTTTTTACTCAAACTGTGAGGTTATGAAACACACTTTTTAAAACTATGTTTAGGGATCTCCATTCCCTGCTAAAATAAAAAGTCTTAGTAACATTTTTGCTGAGAAATAACAACAAAAACAAATTGAACTTGTATGAAAAATTAAAAACCATGAAAAGAAAAGTTGTTGCGTTTTTCTTTTTCTGACACCAGTTGTTACGTTATTTTCTTCCTTCACATTCGTACGGGGTTCGTAGATTTGGAGTGAATAACGACGACACTTGATGAAGTATCGAAACACACTTTATTTAGCCAATATTAATCAGGACAGCTCCAATAACACTTTTTACACTCATCGAAGATCTACTGTAAACATGCTGGAACAATCAGCGGCACAGCACTGTCAGGCAATAACAGTGGAGATAACTTCATGCAAAGCACCCGACTCTGCTTGGTCGTTCTCGGAACTCAGAGAGCACAGCTTCCGACTCTTCGGTTCAGTCATTCCCGGAGCTCAACACGCTCTCTCAACGATGCACTAACCGCGATACACTAACAGACTCCTTTGGTGCACTCGACGACCCACTCGTCACTCATTGCCGGGCTGTCAACTCGATCGACTCCGCACTGCTTGCTAGATGAGGCACACTCTCTGAGACAAATGAACTGACTGCAAACCAGCAGGGTTTATATAGCTTTCGGCTTCTGTTTGGGAACATTCTGGGCTAAACTGGTAAGAATTCATTCCAGAAGGTTCTCCAACCATCCGTGGTATATCGCCGATTTTGTTGCCAAATGGGCGATTTCTCGCCAAATATGGCAACCCTGCCCTCCTTTGTCATTTTATGGCAACCTTAAAACTGCTTTGCGGAAAAGCCATCTTACCACACCTGTACATTTCGTAACAATATTGCTGCCACAAGCTGAGATATTACAACAAAAACAAATTGAACTTGTATGAAAAATTAAAAACCATGAAAAAGAAAATCAAGAGTGTTTTTGGTTTGGAAGGGTGGAGTTTTTGGAATATTAAAATTAAATACAAAAGCCATTTTTATCAGGTTTCCTCTTTTTTATATAAAAGTTTATTATTATTATTATTATTATTATTATTATTATTATTATTTACATAGTTAAATCAATTTCCAATTTTCCTTCTTGAAAAGAATTTCACATCTCTTTTCTGCAAATTACATTGATACATGCTATTGATATTACCACACTGATACTTTATCATGAATATTGTCTAAACCTAGAGAATCTCTAAAATGCTATTAATTTATTGCTCCAATGCACAGTCCAGTGCCCAACAATGTCATTCTTGCTCTTTCATCACCATCCTCTCATTCTTTAACTAGTTTCTCTCGAATTAACTGCACTCAGAATATCACAGTCTGATAAAATTTCCTACAGCCTCAATCATGTTTGCCTTTCTGCAGCCCTACTTTCATGTTACGTTCAGTTACATTTTGAAAACTTTGAACACCAGAAGCAAATCTCAAATTCTATTATCTACTTATTGGCAGAATTTGTAGCTTAAAAATATCGAGTTTCAGTTTCCCTGCTTCCAAAATGATTTCAGTGTTACATCTTTACTCCATTCTTATCAATGACATTAAATATATAAAAAATTTTGAGTTTCCTTTGAAAACTTTTAGGACTTTTAGGTAAATTTTTCAGGTTTCCAAAAGGTTTTAGGTTTTCCACTTAACTATTTGAGATGACACTTTGATAATCAAAATTTATCATACTTTCATCTTTTAAATACAGGGTGTTTCATAGATCATGGGACAAACTTGGAGGGGTGGTGGAACATACTAAAACATGCATTTTTTGTATAGGAATGGAGGGTCTGTGACAGGTTAAGGCAGTAATGCAAAAAAATGACATGAGACGAAAATGTGTTTATGTACAAAATCAACGCAAAGTGCTTCTTTGCAGCAATACAGTATTCACAATAAGTGTTCAAAAAAAGAGAACATTAACAGTAATAGGAACTACAGCTGTGACTGGCTGGCAATGCAGCGGTAGTGAGCCGGACAAACCACGATCCGATGCATCAAAGGATCATTCGCAACTCTGATGTTGAGCGTGATGGGCGAGTTTACGCACAGGGAAAAAGCTGACATGCATCTCATGTATGGTGCTGCTAATGGGAACAGCAGAGCAGCGCTACGGTTGTACCAGGAATGGTTTCCGAACAGGCGTATGCCGAAGCACACAATGTTCGAGAGGTTACATCTCGAACATCTGTGTGAAAACGGGTCATTTGAAGCCTCCTAGGACACTAAGAGTGGAAGAAGAAGTGCATGACAGCCTCGCATTGAAGAATCCATCTTGAACACTGTGCATGAATCACCTCAGACAAGTACAAGAGCTATTGCACATCGTCTGCAGCTGACTCATTCCACCATTTGGACAGTATTGCATGAAAATGGTTTGCACCCATACCATTTGCAGAGAGTCCAAGCCTTGCAGGAAGCAGATTACCCTCTTCATTTCTGTTATTGGTTCTTGCAGCAGTGTGCAGCACAGGTGGATTTCCCATCGGATGTGCTATTCACGGATGAGGCAATTTTCTCACAGGATGGCATCTTCAATAGCCACAACATGCACGTGTGAGCAACTCATAATTCACACGGCACACGTCCACATGCATTCCAACCCGCTTCTCCATGAATGTGTGGGCAGGTATTGTTAATGACTATCTCATAGGCCTATACCTCTTACCTCATTTACGAGACTCCTGTTGACTCCCTGGAAGACCTCATTGCATGACTATCCATTGCGGCTGCAAGCATGCGCGAAATGCCTGTCATTTTTCAAAATGTTCATCAGTCCCTTCTGCGACATTACCAAGCATGTATTACTGCTGGTGGTCGCAATTTTGAACATTTATTCTGAATACTATATTGCTACAAAGAAGCACTTTGTGTTGATTTTGTACATAAACACATTTTCCTCTCGTGTCATTATTTTTATATTCCTGCCTTAACCCATCACTTTAGATCCTACATTCCTATAAAAAAATGCATGTTTTAGTATGCTCCACCACCGAAGTTTGTCCCATGATCCATGAAACACCCTGTATTATGCTACTATTCTGTGTAGAAGGTGAACTGTATGCAAATTGCTATAATGCTAAACATGTATTGATTTTAACATGAAATATATTTACTCTGATTAGATACCTATATTTTAGTTAACTGTTTTTCATTTCTTTCCAGGGGTAAAAAAAAAAATCACTTTAATGTGCATGATTCCTTCGTTTTCCCATAAATAATTAATTAAAATTTTAAAATTTAAATGCACCTTATTAATATGTCAACATTTTTATACTAGTCAATTTCTTTTTCAGGGTCTCGGGTGCTGTGGCAAATACAAAAGCATTTTCAGTAGCTTTTAAGTGTGCAATGGGGACAGTTTATCATCCTCCAAACAGATGTTCCATGTGGGAATAATTAACAGATTTCTTCAACAATTACAGATTTTATTTATATTTACAAAATATCAATAAGAATCCATATTTTTAAAATTAATGGCATGTTCTTTCTTCTTTCTGTTCTGATGCACCATGATACATAAAATCTGTCAAAAATACAAAATTATGTCATAAAAAGTATCTCTACATATGGGTGAAAAAACAGTTACAGATAATGCATATCCACAAATATAAAAATATTTAATCTGAAATTATAACCTTATTCACAAGTCTGAACTTTAGGGCTCGGGTAAATACAAAAATCTGTGAGGTTATATTAACAGGTACGGTCAGCTCGGTTAATTCCACTTCAGTGAGATTCTGCATAATATCTGGACACACTCTTCTTTTTAATAAATAATAATAAAAAAGTTTAATCAAATTATAAAAAAAAGGATGCCTCAAAATATTTGCTTTGAAATATATCACGCATTATTTTATAAACTGGAATTTATTATGGAAACAAAATTCCAATCTTCTAATTAAATTTCAACAATAGTGATGCAGATTTTCATGCATTTTAAAAGATTTTTTCCATAGTTAATATTCCAACTAATATAATTTCAGAAACTAAAAGGACTACCACATAAAATTTTTTAAAACTTAGCTGCAAAGTAACTTTCTTTATTATAAATGTAATCCATGCTCTTTCTCCAGTACCAGGTTCTGAAGGGTTTGGGGTCTGATTAAGGCTAGACACCCATTTAGAAAAATAAATTCTTTTAATGAGTCAAAATACGTACATAGTCATAAAATAACAGGAATCACAGTGATGAGTAAAATGCATACACTGAACTTGTTAAAACAGAGGACTCTTTTGCAGTCGTGCAGACATGAGATGCTTATCGCGCATGCACAAGGAGGAGAACTTGAAGGGCAGAAGAAATGTAGGGAACGAGGTAGACCCACAAGGGCAAGGACCATCCAGTAAATATATCAGGTCTAAATTTTCATTCCATTATTTCCAAGTTTTTTTCATATGGCCTAATATCTTAATTAAATAGCAGTTTATCTTAGCAATCCTACTCCTCGGAACAAATAATACAGCAAACACTTACGAGAGCATCTGAAGTACTTTCCCTCTTTCATAAGCTACTCTAAACAGATATAAATAAAAGAAAAATCTAAAGCAGAAGAAAAGAAATAGGCAATTATATTAGGCCAAGGACGGTGCAACCTCTGCAGTTGCACCTGGTGGTAGAATACAGGAACAACAAAATTTTGGATTTAGAAATATGATTGACATTTCAAAATGGTAAGTTTGGGTAGATTTTGTAGATTTTTTTCTATTTTTTAGACTAAATCTGGGGGGGATGGGGGTACATTCATAAGTATCAGTTTCTAATGCCAGAATTTCTGCCTGCCTTTCTTAGGGACACAAAATCATTGATGAAAGTTCAGTTTAGGCATGAAAGGATTTGGCCACCCACATGTTGAAATGCTGCCTTCATCCAGGAAGTGCAAGATATTATGACCCCATATTTGGAAAGGAGAGATTTCCCATTTGGCTTAGGCATCTTTGAAGGAATTCAAGGTCAGAAAAAGGGAGCAGTTTTATGTGACAGACAAAGGACACAAAAGTTTCATTCAGATGCTCATATACTAAGCAGCCAAATATTTCAGTTAATTTCTGGCATAAATTGTGAGGGTTTGTTTTTTTTTTTCCATTAAATTAATCGAAATTCATCACTTCTTCACTCATGGACAAGGGAGGAAATTAATATTTTTACTTAAAATTATGAATAAGTCAATATATATCTGATTTTTCATATAAAAATTTTCAAAATATTCTCCCGTTGCAGATAAAATGCAGGTTAAGAATTCTTTAAAATTCCCAAATGAGAATTAAATCTCAAGGCATAAAAAGAGACATAAAAATGAGATTAATAAGACTAAAGCAGAATACGTTCGTTTTGTTTCATATAACCAAGGAGTGAAAAACAGCATAACCAAATAATTGAAACAACTATTTAAGAGAATATGTATGTGTGTGAAATAAACTTATATCAGCTTTTGAATAATCATTTTGTGTAATAAATTGGTAGATTGAAATTATCAAAAAAGAATACCATACAAAATTATTGTATCTAAAAAAATGGCATTATTCCTTTCATAATTTATCATTTTTGAAGCTGTTTAAGTTAATTATGTAAGCTTTACTGTATTCCCTGTAAATCCTATCATAAATCTTAACATCAAAAGTTTAAAAGGCTTATATGCTTTTGATGTTAAAAAAAGGCTACTAGTGGCCCGGTGTCGCATAACTTTTAATTATCATTAGTTTTATCCCAGGTTTTGATTTATAGGAAAACAAACTGGAGATGATTGCTGAAGTGGTTTCATTCATGTGCAGTGTAAATGTGAAGAAATTAGCCTTAAACTCCTAAAATATATCTTATTTACTAGGCATATTTTAATGCATCAGAATTTACTCCAGAAACAAGAGCTATGGTGTTTCTTAACCAGTAAATTACCCATCTACCAAAAATTTCCACTTATTTGTAAAAGATAATTCTGAAGATACAAAATTTATTTTGAAAGTAATATCTCGTCTCTCTTCGTTTGAAAAATACAATAATTTATAACTCATTTTACCAGCGTGAAATATTTATTCATAGAATTCAGTAATGTGCAACAATTTGTGTGTTATTTAAACTGGATTGAATTTAATTATTATGTAATAGCGAAGCACTCAAGGACTATTTGCCTAAGGGGAAGAGAGCCTTCGTGGAGTACTTTCTAGGTGTTATTTGAAATAAAACTTTAAAAAACTGACATGAAATTTATTCAAAATGAATTTTCCTCTGTTATTGCAATATTTCATTAATTTTTTTGCAATTAAAAAGTTTATTAAATATGTTTTAATAGTAATTGAATCAATTCTCTCTTATAAAATCTCTTTTTACATTATCTCTTTCATTGCTGCACCACTATGTGACTTTTCTAAGATATAAAAAGCTTCTGTTATCAGTATCTCTTGATGCAAATAAAAAAGTTAACAATAATTATAAATATTAATGCTCCTATCTGCTTTTGACTTTTTGATCTACCTGGGGTACAAAAAAATCTATTTTCATGAGAAATGTGCAAAACTTGTTTTACACAATTTTACTTTTACTATTTATAAAGAAACTTTATACTTGTTTCAAAATAAAGTATTTATGTATAGGTATTTTAGAGTCTATGGGGCAGAGTGTGAATACTCATCTTTAGACACACATTAGTGTCAATAAGCTCAATAAGCTTAACTGTAAATTATTAAACATTTCTGGGAACTTGGAAGGAAATCGTCATATTCTGCTATAGTTGATATTTTAATTTAGATAAATCCCATACCGTAAGTATTTTGGGTTTCTTTTTAAAATTTTTATTTTGTGTTAAACATTTATTTTCGAAGCTCTTTTGATGCAGATCAATACAATTTGTTTCTACCTGTTTATTAATTTATCCTAAACTTGTGGGAGAATTTCTTAAAATTATTCAAATATCCATAATTTTACTGTTAAATATTTAATAATTATACATTAACTGAAATACATTTATAGTACAGTGGAAAAGCAGAAATATATTGTAGGTCATATATTATGTATCATTAGAATATGACAATAATACTACTACAAACTTGACTGTGAAAAAAATCCAGATGTTTCCGCATGTTAAAAGGAAAGTGGAAACATAAGGACATCTTTACAGAAAAACATTGTATGAAAGTTTTACTGCGTGTCAACTAGGTAAGACATTGGAAATTTACAGTGGAGGCAGGGTATCTTTCATCGCTAAACAGCTGCAGTGAAGTGTGAAATGCTATTGAAATATACTTCTAATTAGCTGATGAGTCAGAATGGTAAACTGAACTTGAAACTTACTCCTTGTCTAAGGTCATTTTTCTAGTCTATATCGAGAACATAAAATACATAAATTTCCCATCAAGTGATTCCCATCATACTTCTTCATTATAAAGGTAAATTACTGATTTGTAGTACTACAGAAACTAAATTCTTATAATGTAAAACTTGCTAAAAATTTAATCCAGCTAAACTTTTAATCTATTTATCTGAAAATCCAAACTTATCACTATTAACAATGCAAATGTCTACTAATATTAATAATGTATTCTTATGTGAACGTCAAATACTTTGATGATGAATATGAATTATAAATATATGTTCCAATATATTTATTTTTCCTTTTTTTGTCATTAATAATTAATGATTAAAATAAAAGGAAAATTGATATGGCTTAATTTATAAGCAATGTAAAAATAGGAAACCTGAGGTTATTAATGATAGTTAATAGAAATGAAATGGTGTTTAAGTAGCTGAAAGATTCATTGTGTTAATCAATAATTATGTATTAACCCTTTGCGGTCGGATTAAATTTGGAGATGGGTATCGTACTGGTTTTTGTATAAAAATTATGTTTTATAATTCTCCTTCATGTGATATTTTTCAAAACACTCTCCAACATGCAGGCCAGGTTTTCGAGTGCATGTATCGCAAAAATAATTGGTTTGGTGCCTTCGACCCTTAATCTTTCTGTTTGAACATACACTACAATCTTTACTTTCTACATTTTCACAATGCCGCAATATATGCAGTTTTCCATTAAATCTTTCTTCCTTATCGGAGGTCGATGGTCTTCCTGGTTTTGAATCTGCTCCGTCAAAAAAATCACCTACCAGTTGTGCCACCAATTTTCGGACGAACATAAAATGTGGCATAGGTGTCCTGTTCTATTTTCCAGCTGACACCTTATATAAAATGTAACTATTTATTGCACAAAACTCTAATCCCCAGAAAAATAGTTTTCGCCAACATTTGCATGATTTTCTCATAAAACAATATGAACTTGCTAATTGGTCAGCCTTATCCACAACTCCCATATTCATATTAAAATTTATAATAATGTTTGGTTTGATAATGTTGATGGTCCCAGCTTGTTTCTTCCTTCTTTCTGTAATTGTCATGCCTGATGTATTGCAACTGCTTAGTATGGTGACTATTCTTTTATCTTTCCACGCTAATAATAGAATATCGCCTGATCAATAGGCAGCGACAGTATTATTTTTTGTTACAGCTAGTTTTTTAATCACAGCTGGTACATATTGCCTGTTTGTGTTAATGGTACCAGTTAAATAACAGCTTAGTTTTAGGAGTTCCTGCGCTAATGGGATCCCTGTAAAGCTGCTATCACACGCTGGTTTGTTTTAGAAGAACAAATGTTTGAAACAATTTTTCTGCTTTGTCACAACAGCCAATCGCCACAGATCACTTTGGGGTTAACACAGGGGAAACAAGTTCCCCACTACAAACAAGCTGATAGCATTCGAAGCTGATAGCTGATTGGTTGAAAACGAACAACTTGCAATTTTTTTGGAAAGGAAGGAAAAAGTCACACGTCTTTCTTCCAATAGTAAACTAGTGAAAAAAATTGTCTGAAACAGTTGTTCGAGTGAAACAAATGTCGTGTGATATGGGCCTAAAATATCTGTTCGTAAAGATGTGGTATCCCTTTGCCTCGGGATTTGCAGTTAACAGCGTGCAATGCAATTGTAACTTGAACTTACAAGGGAAGTCTGGACGGATGAGATGTCTGTTGTAACGCTTCCATAGTAGAGAAGCATAGCATATATGTATCCTGTATGTGCGTCTGACAATACATAAATCCGGATTCCCCATTTGGTGGGTTTTTTAAGATTATATGTAATAAAGCTAATTTTGCCCTTGAATTTCAGAACAGACTCATCGATGGATATTTCTCTATCCAGTGTAAAATACGCTTGGAATTTGTCACCAATATTATCCAGAAAGTTGCTCACTTTTTGGATTCTTGTTGATACATTTCTATTTGTGGAAACATTTTCATTCAGATGTAACATTCAAAATATTTGGAAAAATCTTTCCTTCCGAAACATATCTCTAAAAAATGGTATGTTTCCAATATAATCCTTAGTCCAATAATATTTCATGCTAGGAATTGGTATAGTACCCATGTTCAGGACTACACCCAAAAAAGCTCACATCGATCCACTTATTCCACGTTAATCGAGCTGATAAGCTCTGCTCTTCTATTTTATTTTGGGCATATTTATTTGTTTCTAATACAATTTTTTCAAGCAGTGTGTCTGTGAAGAAAAGTCTAAAAAAGTCGATAGGTTCCGTGCAATTCAAGAGTACATTCGGTCCAAGAGTTTTCGATCCCGTCGAAAAATTAGTTTTTGATTGTGGCTGATCTGTGTACGTAACATCTCTCCAAATAGTAAATTCGTTTATATTACTATTCTCATTTTCATCATTTTCTTCTGTTTCACTGTCGCTGGATACTGTTAACTGCCTTAATCGTTGCTTCACGGGAGCTATGTCACTATCAGAGTCACTACAACTGTTATCACTTTCTCTATCAGAGTCCATATTCAAGAGACCAAAATAAAACTCTTCATCGCTATTGTCAGTTTCACTGAACACTTCTTGCGGTAACTTTCTTTTTGCCATTTTGGGGAATTATTTTGGAATATTTTAAGAAGAGAGAAAAGTATTGGTTCGTGAATAGGTTCTTTAGGCATTGAGGTTCGTATAGGAAAAGTGTAAACTGATACATGAATGCATACAGTATACGATTCATATAGTTCCTTGCTGTGGTGGCTGAGAGCAGACATACAACCGGGATAGTAAAAAGGCTGTGGTGGATGAGAGCAGACATACAACCGGGATAGTAAAAAGGCTGTGGTGGATGAGAGCAGACATACGACCGGAGCAGTAAAAAGGCTGAGGTGGCTGAGAGCAGACATACGACTGGAACGGTAAAAAGGCTTTGGTGTGGACATACGACCGCAAAGTGTTAATATCATTTATTTTCATTTGGCTTAAGTTTTGGAAAACATCTGTTAAAAAGAAATTAATCTTAGCTTGAATAAAGTATTGTTCTGATAAGGATATGTATGAAATCAAAACAAAAATTGTTTCTCAAAAGAAAAGGTTGCAGATGAATTAGTTTGCGTATTCTAGAGATGATGCAAATATGAACTGGAAAAAAATGTTCTTGGCATGTATGTATAATGTCTAATGTCCTTCCTTGAATTGCAAATTCATCGGCAAATCTGAATTCCAATAATTCAAAACATACACAATTCGTTTAGAAATCTTTGAAAACTATATTTATATTAATGCTATTCGTATTTTACTGCATATATATAAAACATTTTTAAACATTATTCTTTCATTCTTTTATCATTAAATTGAAGTGTTTATTTCTGTATATTCTAAATTTGCATGATCTTTGATTTTATTAAACGATACAAAAAATTGAACTGCAAACATTAAATAATATTAAATTCAATTATAAAATATAATTCCAAAGTCAACAAAATATAATTCCAAAGTGCCCAAGGCCCTAGATATGCATGTATATGTGTGCATATTATGCTGTTGTTGTTGCAGCTGCATATGCTCATTTGTCTGAGGCAGTCAGCCCAAGCCCACAAAATTCCTCATGGTAAAGAGCGCAAGATTACACCTGTTATGTAAATGAGTGTATTCAACCTCTACCTTTCTTTTGTCTTTCGTAACCTATCTTGCTAATTTTCTCACTTTTCATTCGTTTCATTATTCATACAAATTTCACAATTTGCTCATTATTTATTTATTGATCATTTCTTTTGAAATTAAACCCTACCTTTTAATTTTATATTTTATTTGATTTTAGTAATTCACTGTTTTATTTATTGCCTGTATAATCATTTTCAGTCACTCTTACTGATGGCTTATAGGACTACAACACCTTTAGTTTATAAATTAAGCTCCGGTTTATTAAATATTAATGTACATAATTTTGACCTCTAAAGGCTTGTATGCTTTTTTGGATTATCCCAGCTAAAATTAGTCACACAGAAGCTGGTTAATGAGAAACCTATTGTAACAGATTTTTACATTAATCCTTTCGAATTTTAGTTCAGGAAATAAATATAATAAAAATATTTAAAAAATAGTTTTGAAAAAAATTAATTTTACTTTATTTTGTTCAATATTTATTTGCTAAATATTTGTACTAGTTACAACAGTCTTTTTCACAAGCATATTACTCTCCCCGGATAGTATAATCATTAATTTTTTAAAAATTAAATTTAATCAATCTTAGCTGCAAAATCACTAGATTTTTACATTGAAAAATCCTAAATTTTAAAAATTTTGTCATGAGCTAATTTGGCGACTCTAATGGTGTACTTGCAGCAAGTTTCTCACTGGCCTTAACCTTGTTTCATATCTGGCTGTGATTATTAATTTCCTTTTCATTATTTATTTATTTAATGGATAACTTAAATGGGCAGTAATGCATGGCATTTTGAGGCTCAAGCAAGGCATCATATTTGGCAGATAAAATAAAAAATTCCAAATTTCTCATCTCAGTTGTTATTTGGCATGATGTTTTTATTCATATAAATCACACGAGTAAAATACAGTCAAAAGTCGTTAATCCGGCCTCGTCGGGACTTTGGCGATTCCGGATTATAGATCATCAGTTTAAATCTCGTAAGATAGCATGCAGAAATTCTAAAATTAAAAATATGAAACCGTAATTTATGAAATAAAGAACAATTATGATCTAAAGGGTATCAAAATTTACAAAAAAAAAAAAAAAAAAAAAAAAAAAGCTTAATATTCATTTGTTTACTTTATTAAACATTTCTTTCAATGTAAGTTGTTTAAGTTGCTTCATTTTATGTGATAATACTTTCTCTATACAGACATAATTTCTTGTTCAGTTACAAAGTTCCGCTGTTCAAGTCCCTTTAATTGCTGTGCCGAGAATACCGACTAACTTGTCAATTGAAATTTTTTCGTTTTCACTAACCTCTCGGTCACATTCTTCATGTCTTTATCCATTTTTTGGAGCAATTCCACTTTTTGTTTGTTGGACATCGAAACATACTTTCGTTTTGTAGATCCTTTGGAAGTTCCAGCATCGGAAATTCTATTTGACATAATCGAAATTTCAAGTTTACTTTTATAAAATTGCTCTTACAGACTGCAAAAAATAATAAGCGGGATCCAATTCGAAGATTAAGGAAAAATGCAATCATTAACATTAACTGAAATAAATAATTAGATAATTTTAGCTTACACCGTCCGTTTTACATTAAACGTGCAGGCGAAAACGTATTCTGCACTTGCGCACACGCATATGCGCCGTAGTCACAGTCTTACGTGCACGCGTAAAACGCCTGTGCGCATGCGCAGAAAGTTTTTAGCTTTGAGGTCTGGATTATAGATCATTCCGGATTATGGGTGTCCGAATTAACGACTTTTGACTGTACTGCAAAGTACACAGACGAATATGCAGTTCAATGCTCTCAAAGTTCTGCAGAATGCAAAAACATATTTAGAAAGTTGTAGAAGTGAAACCAATTACATAAATTTCATCTCAGAATCAAAAGAAATGGCGAGAAATGTTAGAAATCTTATCTTAGCCGAGTCCATCGTACCCGAAGGCGACATAGGTTGTTTGGGTACGAAACTCCAGATGAAAACATACAAAGTGTTGAAGAGAAATTTAACCCGCAAGTACGCGCACTGGGTGTCTCATACCAGGGGGCATATTCTTTGTTCCCACATGGTGCAGCATCTAAGTTATGATAAAGAAATGCAAAGGTTGAGAAATATGTTAGAAACCATTTCGGCAGGTGATGAATCATTTAACGAAAAGGAGGAATAATTAATAGATGAAGAATACAACAGCAATCATAATTCATCAACAGACAGTGTAAATCACTGAATTAGGTAGTGAATTAGAAATACACTGAATTAGAATAAACAAATAATAAGAATTAAATAAAACACTGAATTAGATAGTGAATTAGAAAATGAATCAAATGTTGAAAATTATGTTGGTAAAAATGGCTTGATATGGAAGAAAAACAAATTCCAAACGAATGTTAGGACTAGTTCTAAAAATATTATCTTCAAATTTCCAGGAAATACAGGTTATTCAAAAGATGCATCAACACTGCTGGATTCCTGGTCTCTGTTCATCGACAAAGACATGACAGAAATGATAATTCAATGCACAAATATTTACAGTGATTCTATTCAGAAGCAGTCTGCACATGAGCATGATGCAAAGAAAATGGATGAATATGAAATCAAAGCACTTTTGGGACTTTTGTATATATGTGGTGTAAAAGATTTGTGGGCAACAGATCGAATGTGCAGAAACAAAAATTTCTATGCGGTGCAGGTGGGCGGCAAAGTAATCATATCCTGTAGACAGACAGAAAGCCACAACCGCAGGAATAAGAGAAGGACCCTAACTTTTTAAGGTTGTACGACTCTTAAAGATCTCATAAGATATTAGATGAAAATAAATTTTTTACAAACAGTTTAATCCTCCAATAAGAAATGGCTGTATTAGGATGTTGTAGTAAGGTGGCAAATATTTTTGCAAGGAAATCTGCTTGTTCATTGCTCCAAAGGCCAAAGTGGCCAGGCAATCACTGGAGAATGATTTATTCCCTTGAAAGTGGAGTTCTCAGGAATTCTTGACATTGCAAAATTCATTTTGATAAAGTTATTTGCTACAGTTATTTGCTAAAGCATCAGATGGATGACTTAAATATGAAAACACACACACAGAGAAGTTTTAGAAGATGCTGAATGACATCAAAACATTGGTTTCTACTATACTTTCCCAAAACAAGCAATAACGCCCCATCAATGAGCATCAAGATGTCGAGAATTTTACTGTCCTAAGGGCAGTGAGAAAGGTGCTAAGAATCCAACAAGCAATAAGAATGCATTTCAGAAATTTAGCTGTATTAACATTTTGTAAACAAATACCTAAACATCCACTTGATTACAAAAACATTACAGAAAAACATCTTCACTAAAGAATTTAATCACATTAACTAAACCTTCGTTGCTTAATATAGTTAATTAGTGGGCCTGGAAGGATGCAATTGGTCACTGGTATCAGAAGAAGAATTCACAAACTAGACTGCATTGCATTACTTAATTTAGGTGCAGCACACAAGTAGTATCCACCTATGCTCCAACACAATTGTGATCTGGAACAAACAAGAGGATTTTAGGAGAAAAACATTTTAAGTACCTCCAATTCCAAAATGACATTACAGTCAAACATCTGTGATGTGTCCAGGATTTGAACTTGGGCTTAATAATGTGTTGCAGTCAAGTTCTGGTAATGACTATTCTATCAAGTGGTTTCCTCTATTGGATATTTTTCGAGACAGAACTGATCTTTTAAACGCACCTCTCTAAGTAACCCCAGATTTATTGAAATTTAAATAATGCATTATCAGGGTTAGCAACAAGATGAACCAAGCAACAATGGCATTAGCACAGGCAAAACTTAAACACAAGATAAATATTTTGCCATATCAGAAAGGATGGCTACATCAAAGATTTACAGGCTTCTTTCAATACAATTAAGTAGGTTTACTTAAAGTTTTCCATTATCATATAACAGCAAACTGAATCCAGGAGAATAGTTGACCCATCATATATTATCTTCTAGTTTTTGTACTTCACATATAAAATTTAAAATCATTATTGCACATAATAATAAATATAAAGTAATACTATTATTCTTAAATATTCAATTATTTTTTAATATTTAAGAATAATAGTATTATTTTATATTTATGCTTATCCAATGCACGTATTAATAAAAACAAAAAGTTTTATTCATTTTTAAGACACTAATCTCACCTTTCCTGCTGTATGCTATATTTGAGAGATACAAGCCACAAGCAGGAACCAAAGCACTTTTTATCCATCCATTCGGATCAGGTTTTTTCAACATGAGCTCAACATCAGATAAGGATAGCAATCCAAACCCAGTTGATAATGCAGTACCAACTAATTTCCTAATCTGTTTTAAAAAAATAAATTATTTTACAAGTTATTTTTAAAAATTACCTTTTATTTAAAGTACTGAAAACCAGCACATAATTTAAAAAACACTTAGAGAAAAATAAATTTCAATTTTAGGAATCTCTCTAACTTCATAATACTCCATCTACATACATATATTTTAAACATGTGATTGAAGTATTTTTGATTAAATAGAGATTTTAGATTGTAGGATTTGTCAAGTGATATATTACTGAATATTGCAAGAAATGCAATTTCTATTAAATAAAAGTTTAAGCGGATAACAGGGTTCACACACAGAAATTAAGTATTTTTAAGTACCTTTAAGGATTGTTAATGAAAAAAATTAAGGACCTATGAGCAAATGCTAACTGAATAAATTCAATTAAAAGTATTATCTATGCCTGAATTTTACATTTGTAATACCATCCTAAAAATACAATAGATCTCTAAGTAGTATCCATTATTACTAAACATGAATTAATTAACATAATTATTAATAAGTTTGAGAATAAAACAAACTTTAAACAATTTATTAAGTAGCATTAAATATTTCACACTTATAACAGTTGGGCATATTTGAAAGAAGATAAGTGACATTTACGTTTTACTCACAGTTAGCTTTATGTTGATTTTTTTATGTCTCATTTTGTCACATACTTGGTCAGTCTGGAGATTTAGTAAGCAGCAGGTAGATTTTATGTCAAACGGAATAGGTTAAAATAAGAAGTAAGATCATAATCAGCATGATTCATAACCAAGAGACTGAATGTTGTCACTGCTGCTTGCTTGTTTAGAGAGAGACCTGCTGACTGGAACAACCTGAAAGGTCTGATGTAGGCAGGGTTGGCAAGTGTTGAAAGTTAGTCAGGCTCTTTTTGATGCAGTTAGTGTCATAGGTTTGTGTAGAGTTCCAGGGGTGGCAACCCAGTTAATATACTTTAAGGTTCCAATAAGCCATTAAAGCACCAGAGGTGATAAGTTATTTTGTATTATTTTAAGTCTCACTAGATGCAAAGAATAAGTTTTACTTGAATTTTTGTATTTTATCTTATGACCACAGTGGGTATTAATGAAAGGCAATAACTCGCTTTAATGTGTAGAGATAATTTTTAAGAGTAAGCAGTTAGTTATAAATAATTAAATTAGGTAGTTTGATAACCTTAGTCATTATAAACTTACATGGCCACTGTTAAAATCTATTTTTTAACAGTATTTGTTAAAAATATCCTATTAAAATCAAAATCTAATGAAATTTCACAGTTTAAGCATTCTCTTTAAGCATCTTTTCTAACAATTAGAGATTTGTCTTAATATGCAAATCGTTGCTCTTGCTACTTTCTGCGTGCTTTATCTCTTAACTTGTCAACCTTTCCATAATGTACCTATGAGGGTCTACTTGATCTGGTAAAAGTTTAATAGTCCAAAACCCCTGATAGACGCAAAGCATATTATCGCTATGTCAGAAAATAAATACAATATCCAACAAAGATTTAAATAAAAGGCTTATTTAAAAAGAACTTGGAACATAAAGGCATGTTCTGATGCTAACAAAATCAATTACAGCTCATGGTGATGTAATTAAACATGAACAGTGACATTCAAACTAAAAATGTGGAGTAGTGGTCAAAGATTATACAATGTAATTTTGATTTAATCTGGCTCAGTAATTCTATCTAAAGAACCTAAAGAAATAGAAATGGGAAATTTTAGTTAAGGCTGAAATCATAAACAATTGGGTAATTTGCATAATAATAATAACTGCACATATCTTTAAAGAATAATTTTCTTAATGAATTCAGTTTCTTTCTTCAATACATTTCCTTTTCATCTTGGAATTTTTGGATTTAATTAAGGATTTCTGTTATTTTAAAAAACACTAAATGCATTTAGAATGTATACAAAAAGCGGCTAATTTTATTTATTTAGTAATATGAACATTTAGAAGAAATATGATATATATATATGATAAAGGCCAGTTACAGAGCTGATGTGGCAGAATTTTTAGAATTTAGTGACACACTGAACAACAAAATCTAGAAATGGCAAACTTTTTGAATTTGAGCAGGCATTGGAAGCAGAATTTAGAATCAACAGAGATTGAATCAGGTGGTAAAATGCCTAGTGCCAGCTTTGTGTATGATGTATTAAGACATATTAGATTAATCATTTAAATTGTAAGTCTTCAATTTCTTTATTAATAAACAAATCCCTTTCTATAATGGCTGCACATGTGATAAGATTAGAAATATTTTTGATATTTTCCATGCTTGAGTCTAAATGAAAAGTAGAGAAAATAAAGGGAATATAAACATGTTAAAAGATTCTAGTATCAGAAGTAAAACATTAAAATATTATGTTTTTACTGTTCTTCCAGACGTTTTCCAAAATGTAAGAAATTCATTGCAAACTTTCTGTAAAATACATCCATTACATGTTGATACCATGTCAACATTTTTCATTTTTTCACATATTTCTTGAATCTTCTAGAGTCGTGGGTCTATCAATCTTGCTTTCAAATCCTTCTAAACCTTCCAAGCTGCAATGTCTAAAATCCCAAAGAAAAATTATCCCTACCAATTCTGTAACAGCAAAAAGCCAGAAATATTTGGGGGGAAAGAGGGGAAAAAGTGTAAAATTAATTTTATTTAGCATATTCTGAGACATTTACATGGGGAAAACGGTTAATATTCGGGGGTCTTACTATGAAAAAATTAAAAAGAAAACATTTTAAATTTTTTACATAGCTAATTTTGCTTTTGCTAACAGCTATTTCATAAATTCCGCTTTAGAGCATTATACCTTGCTTATTTTTCAGATTCAAATTATTGTATAATAAGTTGCCAAAATGAAATTTTATAATATGACAGCAAAAAAAAAAAAAAAAAAGTTTTATTTTAATGTTATATTTTAAATATAATTTCAATATATTACTATTATTTTGATGTTATTTTTTTAAATATAATTTCAATATATTACCATTATTGTAATAAAATTTATCAATGTTACGAAGTTTAAAAAAAAATCGTCGAAAAATTCTCAATTCTCGGAATTAAAATTTTTCTATAGGAATTGATCTTAAAATCGCCAAAATGTTGATAAGTCGCCAAATTTAGAAACATATAATAAAAGAATTCACATCCCCAAAAGTGAAAAGTTGTTTAAAAGCTCTTTATTAGAAAAAATTAATTTTGAAATGCTTATGTTTCATTTCTTGTTTAGAAACTCGAGTATCCCATCATTTATATTTGAAATAGAAACAAATTATAATCCGTGAACCCATTCAAAAGATAACCATATATGTTAGTGAATTGCCCAAAATGTTCCTCCAAAATGCTAATTTCCACTCTAAATGGCAGTCATAAAAAACAGACAGAAATTTCTTATGATTAAAATTAAGGACCTTCTGCTGAGTTTGGCCAAAATTAAGGACTTAGGAGCCAAAAGTATTTCATGATATAGCCAAAAGTATTTCATAATATTTCTTGACTAGATGCATATATACATTTTTCCTTGCAAAGAAAATAAACAGATATAAACTTGAAAAATTACAGTTAGATCAAAGAATCACAGATAAGAAAGCAAACTCACTTTGGCGAACATGAGTTCCCACACTATAAGCAAGAGCCATTTTTTGCCATCTATTCTTCCACTAAACACATTAACTCACTTTGATCTCATATACACTACTCAAAAAAGGAAATTAAAACAAAAAAAGAAGACTGAAACCCTTACAGACAGAGAGTTTACACATGCAAATAACAGATAATTCATCAGATAAAACCATGAAAAAAATAATATTATATCACATTAAAAAATAAACATGATTCTCGCATTAAGTTTTTCTTATTTTTATTCACAGCATATCTCATACATAAACATATTAGACTGAAATATAATCCAAGGATAATTACTCAGGTAATCTTAGAAAAAGAATAAAGAATAAACTAACCTAATAAGCAAGAAATATCCATTATATTCAGAATTCTAAAGATTTGTTTACATAAACTGTTCTTGCAAGGTCTGCCAGAAAAAATATCAGAAGACTGCAAGTGCAAGTTCATCTGCTTGGCATGCTTCTTAAACTACTGAATAAATGAGGGATTAGTATGTCCCACATCACCTCAAAATATACTTGTGAACATTCTACAATCTATGGATCTTTAGAACATAACAGATCAGCCAATGCTCATAGTTTCCTTGGAAAATTCTCGTTTTTTTCATCTAATGTCCTAGTAAATCTCAAAATCTACGGCTTTTAATTGATTCTGATTTAGACTATTTATTTCATATGTTGTAATTGAGAAATCAGTAGTTTAAGGGAAACTGCTGAATGCTTAGCATCAAATGAAAAGGAATTGCTAGGAAGGAAATTTCGATAACAAGTTCTTAAAAAAAGTTAAGGCATTTATCACATTTTCATCTTTTAAAGAAACTCAAAATTGTGACTCAAGGACAGCTAATTCTTGAAGCAGTATGACAAAGGCTATTAAGGACTTACACAAAATAATGTCCACTTAATTGATATAATTAGTCAGCTGAAGAGAACCTGCATAATGCAGTGGATTTTAATTGAAGGTATGATACTGCTGAAGAACCAGCCTAAGATGGGAGACATTGCAATAATGATTAACATATGATTTTCTTGGTAATGGCAATGCCACGTTTAGATTTAAAATTAATGCCCACATGGGGCATTACTTAACCTTTATCTAAGAACTTAGCATTCTGAGCGAATAAAAGCCAACCCAGATAGCATTATTAAAATCCAAAAGCAAAAACTATTCCTGTACTGATCTTACTCTAGAAATTTATACCTCCTATACTCCATCAAGCTTCTGAATTAAAAGTTTTAGCTATAGGACATATAGTATCCTGCATGGCTGCATTATTATTAACACAGCATTTAAAATCAATCCGTCTATAATTTTTTTGTTTTGTTTTGTTCTGTCAACTTCAGAGGGGGAAAAAAAAAAAAGAAACTAACAAGAATTTCACACCATTTTATGTAATTAATATGATTACTCATAAATAAAATTAAATAATTTTTGTTGGAATATTCATAAAAGAATGTCGCTGTGATGTACAAATTTTAAGCTTTATCATGGTGCTAAACGCTGTTTCTTGATTGGAGGAATCAAGCACCTTTTATTTTCTTTTTCTAATTTTCAGTTGGCTTTAACGAATATTAAATTATAAACAAATAAATATAGTGGTCTTTAAAATAATGCTAAAAACTTTCCTTTTGAGAGAAAAATAATACAATTATTTGAAAAACTGAACCAGTAGTTTTTTCTAATCATAACTCATGAATACCTCTGGAAAAGATTAAAATGAGCAACATGAGATAGTGCACACTGTAGGGAAATTATATTACTGAATATTAAAAACAGCATGTCAGTAAATTTCTGTTTTAAATTATACTTTAACTACTAGTTATTATAAGTTAAATTACTGGTTGTTATATTGCAAGCCATATTTCAGAAGCGAAAAACTGTCTGGCCATACTCAATTTTTGCCTGCACTGAGAAACTAAATTATTATGAATCTTTTTGCCACATTTGCAGTGGAATGAAATTGAACAAAATAGGCAGTCACCACTCTCTGAAGTTAAAGGCAATAAGCAACTGAATAACTGTACAAAACACATATCTTACAAAAAAAGTTCTATATTTTCAAATTTTAATTACATATCACTCAGAAAATTTTATCAATTTAAAATGTAAAAAATATTTACCTGATGATATAAGAAAGATCTTGATTTTACAGAAAACTCCCACATAGAAATATTAGAATACTGAATGTCTTCTAATAGTTTTTTATTTGATGATTCATAAAATTTACATTCATCAATTATTCTATTAGTATTTCTCCAAGGATCTCGCTGAGTGTATTTGGTAAATGTAGTAAAATTGTGTGCTCCACAAAACATATTTGCTACCTCTTGAACAACATTTGTATTCAATTCAGATCTAAAAAGAAAATAAAAGCTACAAGAATACTGATATAAATGATATAAAGCATATAAAAGTCGTAATTTTAGAAATTTGTTCTCTATAGTAATAATGTTGTTGCACAAATAATTCTCATTTATATTCCAGCTGAAATTACAGAAAAAATGAAACATTTTAAAAATTTCATAAGTCCAGATAGTAAAAATGCCCTTCTTAAATCATTCTTGTCTTACATGTGTAAACTCACTAAATTCACTGCCACAAACAGCCTTAGACAGCCATGGCCAGCAGTGCCCTGTTATATGCTTTCTAGACTGCAGGCCCTGGGTGCATAAGCATATGCCCCGGACAGGTGGTCAGCTTGTTGCAGGACCCTCTGTGTTTAGTCCACAAGCGAACTTTGTACTCATTTTATTAACCCACTCATGGGATGAAAGGTTGAGCCGACCTTGCTCAGCTCGGAGATTGAACCCTGGACCTGTGGTACTGCTGCTCAATGCGCTAGCTTACATATGTAGCTTCTAATTTTAAAAATTCCATTTAAATGACCTTCTTAAACCATTCTGTCTCATTAAAAAATAATCAGATTTTATTTACTCAGATTATTATCTCTCACTCTTGCTTTAGCTGTGAGAGACTGCATTATATTATGTTCCATTTGACTAATAAAGTAAAGCTCAGAAATGATAATTTTGACAGGTGAAAGCTAAAATAGAAGCTGTATTGATTAAAAATGACCACTGGGATTGTGACCAGTAAAAAAAATGAAACTCACCGAAGGAAGCAAAAACTAATCCTAGCAAACTGTATCATATCAAGCACTGTGTAACATCAAATGCTGTGTGGAATAAACTCATAGCCGTGTGTGAATCGAAGGGACCTGCAAAGAAGGCTACCCTATTAAAACAGCTTTTGATTAGAAAAATGCCTGAAAGTGAAACAATGTCTGAACATTTGAACAGCTTCTTTGAAATAATCGATAAGCCTTAAAGAAATGGAAATTGACACAGCTGATGATTTATTATAGATTCTTCTGCTCTAGAGTGTTTGAGAAAACTTTGAAAATCAGTAGCATAGTGAAGAAGGGCAAGGGGTATACCGAATAAATACGCTGGTTGCAGAGGGGCACCACATGGTCCCCAAGACAAAAAGAATTTGCAGATAATTTCCATTTTTATTTTAATTGATTTCTGAGAAATATATTTTCAATTAATAATTATTAAAATATATTTGTTTATTTCCTTTCTTAATTTGTCTGATTAAATATCTTATAAATAATGTTTGCAGTAAATCAATCAAATATCTCCATATACAAAATGTTCTTTCTAATTTTTCTAAACAATTTATTTTTCTAAAATAGCTATATATTTTAATTTTTTTATACGAAATGCACATACAGCTCACACTCATTATTTTAAAATGACAACAAACAATACACAATAGTCTTTCACTATATTATAAGCCCTTTGATCTTGGACTATTATAAATTTGGCGACTGAAAGATATCCTTGTTATGCATTTTATTTAATATCTCCTCAATGATTCTATTATTCAGTGAACAATGCAGAAGTGAAATTGTTAACAGAGTCCAATAAAATAATTGAAGAGAGAGAGAAAATATTGAAATTTTAATACTATATTGTTTGCAACTAGAAGCTTTCCTTTTTTATATTTTATTTACTGCTGCTGGGTTGTTCAAAAGTAATATCTTATTTAATATACAGTCGAAAGTCGTTAATTCGGACACCCATAATCCGGAATGATCTATAATCCGGACCTCAAAGCTGAAAACTTTCTGCGCATGTGCCGCGTTGACACATGCGCATAGGCGTTTACACGTGCACGTAAGACCTTTACGACTGCGCATATGCGTGTGCGCAAGTGCAGAATACGTTTTCGCGTGCGCGTTTAACGCATAACGGACAGTATGAGCTAAAATTATCTAATTATCTATTTCAGTTAATGTTGATGATTGCGTTGTTCCTTAATCTTTGAACTGGATCCGGCTTATGACTTTTTTCAGACTGTAAAAGCAATTTTATAAAAGTAAACTTGAACTTTCGATTATGTCAAATAGAATTTCCGATGCTGGAGCTCCCAAAGGATCTACAAAACGAAAGTACGTTTCGATGTCCATCAAACAAAAAGTGGTATTGCTGCAAAAAATGGATAAAGACATAACGAAGGTGACAGAGAGGTTAGTGAAAACGAAAAAGTTTCGATTGACAAGTTAGTCTGTATTCTCGGCACAGCCATTACGGGACTTGAACAGCGGAACTTTGTAGTTGAACAAGAAATTATGTCTGTTTATAGAATTAAAGAGAAAGTATTATCACATAAAACGGAGCAACTTAAACAACTTACATTGAAAGAAATGTTTAATAAAGTAAACAAATAATTCTTTTCTAATAAATAATTTCTTTTTCTAAATTTTGATACCCTTTAGATCATAATTGTTCTTTATTTCATAAATTACGGTTTCATATTTTTAATTTTAGAATTTCTGCATGCCATCTTACGAGATTTAAACTGATGATCTATAATCCGGAAAAATCGATAATCCGGTATGGCCGAAGTCCCGACGAGTCCGGATTAACGACTTTTGACCGTAATAATTTTTTTATTTTGACTATGTTAATGCCAGGAGAAAGAGGGTTCTCAGAATTGGAAAAGAAAACTAGAGTAAGAAAAAGAAGCTCAGAACTCCATAATAATAATGGAATGGAATCACATTTAGTAAAAAGAAAATCACAAATGGAAAAACCAGAAGATAAGAAGGATGAAGAAGTAAAACCAGAGTCAAATCAGATTTAGACTGTACTCCTACTGCTGCTAAACTTATGCGATAGCACATCACAACAAATACAAGACTGTGAATATGATGAAGATGGGAACCGAAGTACAACAGAAGCTCGAAATCCATATCCATATTTAATAAAAAGTACAGAAAATGCAACAGAAACACTCATTCAAGATGTTCTGGAGTTAAAAGATGTTGTTTATTTAAAATTCAGTAATAAGCTTCCAAAACCATAGAACCAACTTTGCACAAAAATGATTATTAGTGGATCCCGTATTTTTTAAAACGAATCCAGTAGCAACATCAGCTAATTGTCAATAATTGTCTAATGACAAAATTTTGGTTTTTCTCAGTGGTTTGGTAATGAAGAAGAAGCAACTGAAATTAACCAGTCTTGGTTATTGTATTCACCAAAAAATGATGCAGCGCGCTGCAGTTGTTGCTTACTGTTTATTAGAAAAAATTCTGGTTTACAACCATCTTTTGTAACATCTGGTTTTAATAAAGGGAGGAAGAAAAATAAATAGATTAAATGGATGACACATCATCCATTTCTTCCATCACTGAATTCATATATATAAAATAAACCCTGTTATAGGCTAGAATTGGTACGATAATTACTTATTATTCCAAACTCTCTTCATAGCTGCAAGCAGCAGCAAACGCTTTTCAAATGGAAAAGGGAAATCCCCTGAAAAAACTTTTAACACGTTGAGCCTGGCATCGAATTTACTGTCCTTTCCATTCAGCCGGCACGAGCAATCAAGCGGTGCAATGTTGCAGGGTGATCCGCGAACTTCATGCACTGAATAGAGCTTATCTGTTGGTGAGCTTTGTCAGCTACCGACATACAGGTCCTGCCTGTGCGTGACAAAGCTCGTAGTCGCGAATGTTAATGCTGTCGATCCCACGGCAGCCAAACAGAAATTCCAGTACCTGTGTCCTGAGACCGATGCCGGCCGAACGAAAATTCCAGAACCTGTCCCCAGGGACCGACGCCGGCCACAAGGAAAGTTCACTGCCAATCCCCAGGGACCAACGCCGGCCACGCGAAAAGTTCACTGCCGGGCTTAATATGTTAGTGCTTCTCATTGATTATGACATTCACACGTCTCCAGGCAGTCTACGAAGAAAGGTTTGATGGGAATTCCCTTTTTTAATAATCTTTTGGAGTTTTCCACTGTTTCTAAGTCTAGACTTTCTGTCACCACTATGTTTACAGAAAAAATATGTAACCATAAAACAAATATATTTCATAATAAATATTAACAATAATTATACTTTTGATTTACCAATATGGGCATTTTTCATATTGCAAAGAGGAAATGGTGTCTTTTCTTTTTAAATCCATACACTTTAGGATTAGGGTCCTTAAGACCCTAACATGGTTTATGTAAACTTTTTTGGACAAGTAGGCTTTCATTGCAATCAAAACAAAAAATGCATATATCTCACAGAATAGTAAATTGAGCACATTCATGAAGTCACAATATAATAGCCATGTTATTTTTAATTTATCACAAAATTAAATGGCTTTTGGGTCAAAATGGACCCAACCGTATTTGGGCAGGGTTAAAATATATATCACTAAACTACAAAGATACAGCAACAAAAGTACATCAAATTAAATAACAAAACCCTGTCTCCCTCAGGTACTCAAATAAATTAGAATTGGCCTTTTTCCCGATTAGGCGGTCAAGAGGCACGTCAGAGTCATTAAAATACTTCAATCTAAGTGAGTTAAAATTTGGACATTCAATTAATATAATATGTACTGTAAGAACACTATCACACTGGGAACAAGCAAGTTCGCTCTCGGAATTTAAAAGTTAATTATATTTGTGGACCTGAGCATCCTATAGTAGCTGCCACTTATCTAGGATCTTTTTTCTCGATAACGTTTTTACTATCTAGAAGAGGAACATGTATCTGCACAAATCAACAGCAGATTTGGCTGTGATGTCTGCCAGTTCATTTTGCCTGATATAAACACAACATGGAACCCAGCAGTATAGGATTTGATAGCCACACTTCTGTAAGTTTAAACTTTACTTGAGAATACCCACTATTACAGGATTGTGAGTGCTGGAAAAAGCATCTGAAGTTTTTAATACACTGTACAACTCTGTATAAATTATGAACTTTTTATGGCATAGTTTTGATGTTTACAAAAGGCATGATATATAGCAATTAGTTGAAATGTTAAGATTGAGGAAACATGGAGCAAACTTCTGCCCTCCATATGGTCTCCAAGTATAAATGCCAACCCAACAAGACCAGTTGACTTGGATCCATCTGCATATACAGGAACATAACTGCTAAATCTATGCTAATGTTCAGCAAAATGTTGTCCGTAGATTACCTCGTTAATGTTAGTTTTGAAGTGATGGAGGAAAATACCAAGACTGGATTTGTGAATTTTCCCAAGGTGGGTTTTCAAAATGTTCAGATAGGGAGAGTTCCTCAATCAGGCAATGAAAAAGATGGCACACAGGATGGACATGCTTCAAATAAAATGTTATTATTATGTAAACATAGCTTATTAGGATGGTCAGGTTGAGACAATATATTAATATACTGCAAAAGAAAACTCCTCACACCACAGATGGAGGGATGGTTCGCCAGAGTTAACATAAAGGCTCTGGACAGGAGATGTCCTGAAAGCTCCAGTACAAATCTGTTGCACTTGATGATAAACAGGATCTAGTTTTACCAAAACTGAGATCAAGTGGTTCCATAAAAAAACTGAGCCACAGTCCAGTCTAGAGAGCACAAGCACTCTAGACTGGAAACACTCTAGATTTGGTGCTAATACTATTGGTATTAGCACCAATAGTATTAGCAATTTCCTCTACGACAGAGCTAATCACTTGGCCATCATTTTCCAGAAACAAAAGTGAGGTCATTATATATACCGCATGCTTTTCTAACTCTTTCCCAAACCCGCTTATTTGCTGTAGAGGACATTAATGATGACACATATGAAATCCAAGAATCCCTCTGGCTCTGCCGTCTTACTTTTCGTGCATTTGCTTTGCCCTTTTTGAAGGCTAGAAGATTTGGTAAAGTGGGGTGTCAATGAAAAATTCTCCAAGCTTTACTCTGCTTTTTCAGTGCTTCATAACAAACACGATTCCATTATGGTTTTGAATATTTAGCAATTTTTCTTATGTTCTAGGAATAGAGAACATAGCTACCTGAATTACAGCATTAGTAACCCATAACTGATTCCACTGCGTCATCAAATAGAACATCTTCTACCATTTCCTCTGTGAGCTCTGCAACAGAAAAGAAGAGTTTCCAGTCTGCTCTATCACATAAAAACTCAGGAGATCTCCACATGCGGTTTGCTTTTCTTCATGGGAGAGTTACAAAAATGGGATAATGATTGCTGTTGTAAAGATCATTCCCAACACTAAAAGTGCAAAAAGGCAACACAGATGGTGAACAGATGGCAAGATCAAGAGTGTGAAATGTCCTTGTAGGTTTATGGAAGTATGTATCCTACCCATTATTCAAGAGACAAAGGCAATGATCATCAATCATCTGCTCAATTTGTTTTCCTATCTTAACAAACTTTTTAACTATCTTTGAAGGGTTATTTTTTGGTTTGCTTTGAGTTACTATTTCCTTTTTGTGTATGTGTATTACAGGATTTAAATTTTCATTTTTCCTGTTGCTTGTAATTTGAACTAATGATGTTCCTTGTAACTTTTGCAGTCTGCACTTCCTTTTCTTATTTCCATTTTAGACATGAACAAGAAAATGCTGGGTGTTCACGCTTACAATTTATACACAATGGTGCAGTGGTGCAGTTATTACAATCATGAGCATCGGGTGCATGTAAAGCTGCCATAACAGAACCCTCCCCGGGGGTTGACTCAGGCGAAGGCCTGGGAAGTACTGTTAGGATCTGTACCTAGGCAGTCTCAACCACGGGGGTATATAATTTGACTTCACAAGACTGGAGCCCCGAGTATTGTACTCAGGTTGGTTCAGGCTTGGCAGGGACTGTACTGGTACTGTCGTGTCTGTTCCTCCGGCTGTGATGGTGCTATATTGGAGATCATCGACTCAATTGAAATGGGTTGACCCCATTCAGTTCTCGTGGCGGGGACTGACAGAGTGGACAGAGCACCCACTAACAATGGAATTTTTGCCGATGGAGTGGTGCCCAGAAGCAAGGTGACAGAGCTTTTGAATTTGAAACGATTTAGTTCTGCCCAATGCTTTGTAAAAGCTAGGCGGGGACTGCGTGGGTTGCGCCTGTGAGAACGAGGTTCCACGGATGACGGATATTCCAAACTCTGTATGGGTCCCGTAGAATGAGGACCTGAGTCGCAGGTTCTTTGTCTGGTGTGTTTGCCATAACAGGACATTTTAGAATGGCTAAAATGCTGGTATTGGAAGCATCACATAGGTATTTTTAAGGTAGATATTGCATTCTATTTTTATTTGTATTGCATTCTTATTACAAGTATAATCTATATAATAAATTATTGTATGCTTTTTTGGTGGGGGCTTTTAAATATGTGTCATGCCGCGGGCACCAGTTTTTTATGCTCACTACGCCACTGTGTGCCATTGGATCAAAAGATGAATTACCTAGTCTTGAATCTCCGAAAATCAAAATGCTAGATGGGAAGCAAGCAAAGGGAAAATGTCTCAAGATTCCCAAAATGCGTACTATACTGAAAATAAAAAAAGGAGTCAAGAACCGAAGAAAAATGAAAAATGGAGGATAAATTCAAACAAAAATCTTCCTATTGAAAGAAATTATTGCAACTCAAAGTGTAATTACTGTCTGAAAACTGGGCACAATGCATTTGAACATAGAAAGAAAATAGCTGCAAGAAAATTTCAATCAAATGAAGGAAATCAAGGTTCTATAATGCCAACTACTTTGGCAGTAAATGATGCTTATCAACAGACCTTCCACATGATGCTTAGTGACTGTACATCTCATATGTGCAAGGACAGAAGGTTATTTTCAGAATTTCATCCTTGAACAAATTCCAAGATGAAGCTAGCGATTGACAAAGCAGCAAAATTACAGGAATTGGAACTGTGCTTATAACAGTAACTAATGGAAATGGAACAACTAACCTCACACTGAGAAATGTGTTACCTGTCCTGGAATTAAAATTTAATTTGTTTTCAACATCTAAAGCTATGGCAAGTAATCGTTCAATGCTTTTTACAAAATGACACACTAAAATAATAGAATCGATTAGATCTATACGAGTGCAGGTTATTCCTTACAGTGATCTTCATTATATATATCCAAGCACTAAAAAAGCTGTATTAGCACAGTACAGTGGGATCTTACATTAGGTCATTTAAATAAGTCTGATTAAAAAAACTTAAATCTGATAACATGGTTAAAAGTTTGAATTTTAATGACAATGAATCTCTAAAAAACTCCAAAGTTCATATCCAAGGTAAACAAATCATGCAACTTTTTCTGAAAGAATTAAAATTTCAAAGTTATGAATTACTGAATTTGATTCACTCAGTTTTGTGTGGACCTATGAGAGTCACATCCCATGCTGGTTTGCATTATGTTGTTACCTTCATAAATGATATATAATGTTATGTCGAAGTTAGTTTTTTTAAAACTTAAGACAAAGTGAAAAATGAATCAATTAAATACAAAGCTGCAGTTAAAAATCGTGTAGGAAAGAAAATAAAAATGTTTCATACTGATAATGGTCTTGGCTATCAGGGAGAAGAATTTAATGAATATCTTCAAGAATGTGAGATTAAGCGAGAAATCTCAGCCCCCCATGACTCCCTAAACAGATTTCGAGAGTTGACCACATGAATCATACTTTAACTGAAATGGCCAGATAGATGTTTGTTATTACAAAGTAATCGGCCCCAATCCTTTCGGTCTGAACCTTTAACTGTGCTGTTTATATACAAAATTGTTGCCTGATGTAAAGCTTATGGGTAAACAAAATACCATATGAGTTATTTTTTGGCATCAAGCCAATTTTATATTATTTCAAAGTATTCAGACAGAAATTTTTCGTTAAATAAAAGGTCTAAAGGGAAATTCAATCCTCTATCAGATGAACATATTTTTGTAGGATGCTCAAATAAATCAAAAGTATACAGGCTGTGGAATAAAAATTCCAGAAAAATCATTATAAGCCAATATGTTAGATTCATTCATGAATTTAAAAACTGTACTAACTATGATAATGATTCAGAAGTTTCATTTCTTAAAAATATTTGTGATAAAAAGAAGGAAGAACTTGTGAATGTACAGCAAATATCAGCTGATGAAACAACAAAAGAACCCCCAAATATGGCAGAAGCATCTGTTGAATCATCTGATAACTAAGATTTTGATTCCAAAGCAGTACCTGAAATGCAGATTAAAATGGGGCCAGGTCATCCAAAGAAAATCAAGACTAGGAATCCAGTAAGACCAAAAAAGAAGCACTGCAATATAAATATAAAAAAAGAAGATGAACAAATTGCTGAAGGAGAAGATACAAATCTGACATTAGAAGAAGTATTAAATGGAAGTTATGCTGAAGAATGTCATTAGGCTATGCAAAGTGAGTATGAAGAACTTGTTAAAAATGGTGCATGAAAATTGGTAAAAACGACCACAAAACAAAAAGGTAATAGGATGTCACTGGGCTCTTAGAACAAAATATAATGCAGATGCAACAGTTCAAAAGAAAAAAACAAAACTTGAATAGTTACCAGAGGTTTTACACAGGAACCTGGAACACACTTCAATTAAACTCCAGTAGTAAGAGCAAACTTTATAAGAACTGTGATTGCATACAGTACTGAAAAAGATCTTACTCTACATTAACAAGACTTTGTAATGGTTTATGGTAATGGATATTTAAAAGGCATTTTCATAGGGAAAAAGTAAAGGCTTTGAAGATCAAAATAATCTTGGCTATATTTATGCTTTGTAAAAGTCTCTCTATGGTTTGAAACAAAGTGTAAAATAATGGTATGAAAAATTTGACAAAAAAACTCACTTTTGGAATACTACCATTACAATCACATATATGCATTTAAAAGATGTAAACATCTCAATGTGATTTGATTTTAATTTTATATGTAAATGATTTAATAACAGCAACAAATAACTGTGACTTATATGCTGAACTTAAAATATTATCTTTCTAAGGAATTTCATGTTATAAATTTAGGCAAACTTTATAGATAAACTTTTTTATGGTTAGTCTTGCAATAGAATTTAATCAAGATGTAAATAATAATTCTATTAATCTATCTCAGCAGAAATATTTTGATAACATCTTACAAAGGTTTAATTTGCAAAATGCAAAACTAGTATAAACTTCTTTAGATCCTAGTAAAGAAATGTGTCCTTCTGAAAGTGAAAAGGAAGAAATGAACATCTTATGTATCTTTGTGTGTTCACTAAGCCAGATATTGCACATGCTATCTGTCAACTGAGCCAATTTCAAAACAACCCTGGAAAACTACACTGGTTGCCAGTAAAGCTAGTTCTTAGATACTTGACAAGAACTAAAAATCATTGTCTAAAATTTCAAAAGACTGGAAAAAAACTTATTGGATATACTGATGCCGACTGACCATCTGATGTTGATACTAGAAAATTATATACAGGTTATCTATTCAAACTTGCTGGAAATACCATAACAAGAGAATCACAAAAGCACATTGCATTACCAAGTACTGAGGCATAGTACATCAACCTTTCTTTAACCTTTTTTTCTGTGGGCTATAGGTATTAGTCAGATATTTTAAACAGAAGGATTTGAAAAAAAAAAAAAAAAAATCAATAGATCTCACATTTCTTACTCCATATTAAAAAGTAAATTTTCAATCTTTGTAATCTACTGATATTTCGTGAGACACATTTCTTGAGACATATGTAAATTAAGGAATGGGATTCTTCTCTGTAATGTTTAATATTCCTCAAATACATTGTTCTTGACAAAACAATGTCAGGTCTTTCTAATAAAACGCATTTTTATTCCGAGACTTTTTCCAGATGAAACCAATTTCTCGGAGAATCTTTCTTAGCGTTTCTCTTTGCCAAAGAAAATTCTGTCTTTTAATACAGGAAGCAGTTTGGCTATAATTGGCACTTTCTTTTCCTTGACATAAAAGTCTTGAATTGCTCGTCTTAAAATATCCAAATCAAAATTATCTAAGTCTGTATTTACAGTTTCTCTCATTTTTTCTTTTTTTAGGAGAAGAGAATTCAACATTTTCTTTACTTTCAGATTCTTTACAAATTCTGTTTATGCTGGCAATAGAAACGCCATTCATCTTACTCGCTCTACGTGTTGGCTGTGTAACTGGAATGGTTAGTCTTTCTAATTGTGATTCTTCATCACAAACTTTTAACATGTTACACACTAACTGCTTGAAAATCACAGCAGAAAGGTTTGTTTCTAGAGCTTTCTGGAACACTATAACTTATCGTAAAAATGAATTAAAAGAAGGTCAGTAACAGCGATGCTCAACGATTGTAAGAAAAAGCACTAAATGACCTCTGACCTTGAGAGGAAAAAATACCCATGTTTTTCAACCACACCCCTGCGACTTCTGAGAAGGAAAAATACCCACGCTTTTCCCCCACACCCCTTCAATTAAACTGACCCATCTTGGCTCTCAGACAAACTTCTCTCGCTAGTGTGGTTAGACAGAACACAGTTCAATCGAGGTGTGTTGTGATGATGCAATCTTGCTCCTTCGCTATATGTATATGCTATGCTTTGCTTTTCTCTCCTGAGCATACGCTGTGAATGCCCATCTAATTCAATGTTTTTTAATATTATAGCTTATTTGGGGCCATTTTTCTTCATTAAAATTATAATCTGTAATAACATTACAATCTGTATAAACTAAGTAATAATTATTTATTACTTAGTTTATCATTATTTAAGTCTTTTTAGTTTCTATTAGCCTTCTACAAGAAACCAGCACTTTTAACTTAGAAATTAAATCTTTCTTTATAGTAAGGGAAAACGGAGTGTGGAGAATTAGATAAAATTTTGAACTACAGCAAAAATTTGTTACTTATGCTCACTTGTCTGACAATAAGAAACATTAGACTAAGCCCACAAAATTTCTCATGGCAAGGAGCATACACAATATGCCTGTCGTTGACAAAAGCCTTGAGCACCTTCCAGGTGACAGTGCAGATTAGCTCAGTTATGCCTCCAACACCCTGGGGGTACAGGTCCAAGGATCTCTCACTCCTCTCCCCTTCCACTAAACCATACAAGAGGACTTTTGGCTCGCCGTATATTTAGAGTGCCATCATGCTGCACCAATACTTTTACTTTTATGCTGCAGAAGAAGATTGCTGACCCTACAACTATAATATTTGCCTCACAGCATTATTGTCTTCTTGCAGAAGCAATCTAAGTGCTAATCACTGACTAAGTGAGATCACTGATAGTCCTGTGTTTAGATAGAGATTACTGGTTGTAAGTTTAGGACTTAACAAGCACAGTTACAGTATCATAAATCTAACATACATGAGACTGCATTACAGATATATGACTTCACATTTAAAAAATCTTTCTGTTCTAGTTAACGACCCTAATTCCAATCCATCTTTGCCTTCAACCTTTAAAGAAATTATGTTTTAGTTCTGGTTTCACCAACAGATGGCGCCATGGGCTTACCTCCTGTCCAGGCTTTCTTATCTTATATAATCATTATATCTTATCTCGTTCATTTGTGCTTTTGCAGCTAAGGCTGATGGTTCGGTAAAACCATCAAAACTAGTCCTGTGAAAATTTGTAAATATAATGCTGATTTTTGTTGTTTGAATTCTAACTTAATATTTGTTTGGCGTGTTATTGTATCTTACTTATCATATATTATACCACTTTCACGCTAACTTCACAAAACACTATTGAACAATGCATTGAAGGTGCTATTAATATAACTTACTCTATTGAATGAAGCAATTATGATAACAGAATCAAACAACATAATAATTATAATACAATTGAAGTGAAGCCTGAATTACATTGTAACAATGAGAAGCAAAATGAATCAATGGTTATACATAGATGCAGAGTGTATATAAATGCAATTACAAGTGAACCAAAAAAAAAAAAAAAAAAAAAGACATGATATGCAAGTACAATTGTAGTAGGTAGTTAAATACTGCTAATTATACTTTGTGCAATGAGGCTAACTATTGTGCTTCTCCTTTGCAGAATGTGTGTGCCTAGCTATTTGGTTAATTTCTGATCAAGCAAGATGCCAACTGATAGCCGAGTTTTTTGTTGCACAATACATAATAAGTTTTCTCAGCTTTACTCTGGCTATGTTGTTCTTGATCAAATTTTCTGCCCATTGGAGCCGAAATTGTTGACTTGGTTTCTTTTGATGAAGATGAGTAATGTCAGGGCAAGGGAAGAGATAGTGATCTGGGTTACCCACTTCTCCACTTCACTTAGGTAGAAGCGACATAGATCAGATTTTAAAGGGCCATGGCCTGTGAAGAAGTGGATTAATTCAATATTGATTCCGAGTGCTTCTCCCACTTTCTAAAAGAATTCATATTGCGAAGACCTCTTGACGAGCGTATAAAACAGAATTTTCTATAGTGGCAGAAACGAATGGATGAGATTCTCAAGCTAAGGTTTGTCATCTCGCCGCTTCTCCGAGAGTAAATGCAGCGGATATCCTGCAGACTCTTCCCGAAAACCAGAGGCTAGATTTCAAAGCCCAAAACGTTGCCGCTTCTCCGAGAGTAAATGCAGCGGATATCCTGCAGACTCTTCCCGAAAACCAGAGGCTAGATTTCAAAGCCCAAAACATACTTTTAATTTTTACGGCATAGCTTTCTCTTCAAATAAGTTGTGTTCAACATTGCATGGGGAAATGAAACAATTTAATAACAATTCTATTAAAAATAGCAAACTAAATAAATCAATACAAAAATCGTAACAATACATTTGTCTGCCTGTTGTAGCTGCTTCTCACCTCTGCCACTCTGCAATGACCTGTTGGTGTGTGAATCTTTTAAGTTGAGAGATGGGACATTTCACTGGATGTTCAAGTAGAGTCACATCATTTGCTGCCAAATTTACTGCCCTGCCTGCTTCTTCAATGCCTTGGATCTCAACATGTGCCGGGACTCAATGAAGACTGGGACGAACTGCTTGTGGCTGCTGAAGCAGCAGACGGCAAATTTCCTGTACTTGTGGACTCTGACTTTTATGCCCTCTTATGGCCTCCAGACTGGAGGCAGAGTCACTAAAAATGGCTATTTTTCTGTCGAAATTATTTCTCACATATACTAAGGCTGCCTTTAGTGTAGCAATTTCAGCCTGATTTACTGAGTTAGATTCGTTCAGTCATCTTCTCCACTAATGCAAAACCATTCTATCCTCGAAAACACAGAAGTCACTTATTGTACCTTTTGCAGTCTTGGATCCATCTGTGTACAGTGAGAGTGCTGTCTTATGTGGGGCCAAGTAATTAAGAAAGATGTCAGCATTCAGATCAATATCCGCAAGGTGACCTAATAACCTCGGCCTGTGTTTTTCATAATCCCTAGCAAAGTAAGTTTTTTTGCCAAAGTGTACCATCCTTTTCAAAGTGGTGCACTCTTGAAATTAATGGCTTTCTTTCTGCAATTAGGTCTAGCGGCGGGAGTCCTGCAAGAAACTGGAGTGCCATTGTTGATGTAGTTCTATATCCCTCGCAGATCAGCAGCTACATTCTTCGCATGTTTAGAAGTGCCTTTCTCATACTTATAGTGACTTTTTCGCTCCATACTGCGACTTCATATATAATAAACCTTTCAGTAATAGTTTTGTAGCATGCTTTCAGAATTTGGGGTGATGTGTCCAGTGTACCACCATAACTTACTCCATGGAGCATGGAGTTAGTTAACCATCTACAACGCTACCTTTTCCGAGATTCGAACCCAGGCCCTCCGGAACGGTAGTCAACAACACTAACCACTGTGCCGGTTCGGCAGAAGAGAATTAAATATTATAATAAAAGTTACTAAAGCCTTTTAACTAAGATGGATAGGTCATATATATGGATATGAAGATGAAATACTATGGGAAGAAACTGACATCTCAAAAGCCAGACGGTACAAGAAGGAGATGAAGGACACAGATGATATGGCTAGACAATGAGGAAAAGTACTTAAAAAGTGGAGGATTGTAGCATTGGATAGATCAAAATGACAGAAGCTGATCTGAGATAGTCTTGGCTGGAAATTGGTTGTAGAGCACAAGAAAAACTCTTTCTTTAAAGCCCATTTTCAATTTTCATAAATTAAAGATGAAAGAATTCTAAAAGACATATTTAAATCAATTTAAAATTTTAACAAGTCTTTCAAAAAACTCTGCAATAAATATTATACAATTTATTCCATTAAAAAACAAAAATTACTACTCACGAAACTATGTGACACCTGTTTACTTCAGAAATAGGTAAATATTCTTCATATGGTGCTTTGATTGAAAATTCAGTTTTAATTTCAGGCTTTAAAATTGCTAAACGATATATATAGCTCCTCCATTTTGCATTATGCCTAGCATGAAAAATGTCAGGAACTACACAAGTACTAGTTACCCTGAAAATAAAATATCAATGCAAATTAAACAGTTCAAAATTCCATTATATACAAATAACTATCAAAACCATTAACCACAGTTTATGTCAGACAGACAAAATATTCAGAGAAGGTGGGCACATATTATACTTCTTTGAACCCAGATCAAGGATAGGTTAGGTCAGGAGGAGTTGCATGATATATTTCATAAATATTCAAGAGCCTTTCTCAATTTAAAAGTATTTTTCCTCCTGAAGAAGAAGACCTGTGTCTAATTGCCTTTGAAGTAAATAGTTTTATTCACAAATCTATGCCAAACTAAAAAAGCAAGCATTTAATTCTAGATCAGCAATTTTTCTGTACCGTTAACCCATATGCATTCCTTGTACACAAGAAACAAGTGAGGTGCAATGCATGATAAAAGCAGTTCAGAATGCATATATAAGATAAGCTGTTAGTACTAAGTACTTTTTATAAAATATTTTATTACATGTTATGCATAAAAAATTCTGGCACTTATACATTAGCACAACCATCCTAATGCAGTCTGACAATTTTTTTACAGGAGAAAAAGAATACTTACATACTAGCAAAACTATATGGGCAAGTTTGGTGAATTTTTATACACACACACACACACAACAGCATTGATTTATAATTGTAAAAAAAGTATTTACTACATGCTTATTTGTGTTTTGATTGAGTACTTATACTGAAAATCAATCAACAAATATCTTTATAAACGTGTTTCTGTTTCTTTTGCTCAGAGTGATATTTTGTGGTAATTCTTTTACGAATTCACTCAAAGAAAGTTTTCCTTTAGTAATTTTGCTCTGTTTGTCAGTAAAAATCATTTGAACGTAGAATTAAATAAAAGACACATATGAAAATACTTGTTAAAACTGAAAAACTGTATACGCATGGTGCTAAAGACCAGCACATTCTGAAAATTTGGTGACTTCTAAGCAGTTGCAATAAGATCTACTTAGTGTGAGGGAAGAATGACTTACATCTGCAAAAAGTATTTATCACCTACATACATATTATTAAATACACATTTAACATTTTAATTGGGAATTTATTTATTCCAAAAATTAGTCAATAAATCTTTGAAAAGCAGATTTTTAATTCTTTTGTTCTGGCACAAATTTGTAAGCAATCATTTAAAAAACAAATTTACGGTTACTGTTTCCTACAATAATTTTGTTGCAAAGTACCATATTTCTGTGGAAACTTTTCCTCAGTTTCTTCCACTGCAGGCATATAAAACTGAGTTTAAAATAAAAATAAATATTATAAATTACCTAAAACATTGACTTATCTAAATTTAAATTGTCAAAACATGAACATCTGAGCGATTTAAACTATTCTTATACTTGAAAATATATCTATATAACAGGGTTGCCACTCAAAGAGGAGAATGAAATTCCCTGACTTTTCCAGGTTTTCCAGGTATGTTTCGAGAAAATTCCAGTCTATCTGCGTAATGTACGTTGGCTGTGCTAAGAGGTAAATTAATTATGGTATTACTTGTACTGTGTAGCAAATTCACTTAATTATTCAATAAATCCCAGAGGACATTTATTCTTAATTATTCTTGGTACACTTTGTTTGATAATTTTTACTTTTCCACTTAAAAAACTTAAATTTAAGATATATACATTGGATAACAACTGTACGTTTTATTTAATTATTACTCATGATCATCCCCAGTTCAACACGAGGCTAATCCGGTCCTTATAAATCACAACGCAATGCTAAAAGTTAGGTTAGATTTTAGGTAAATTTAATTTGTGTGAGGTGTATTCTTAAAAGGCACCTTAACACTTGAAAACACAAATATAATTATAATAGGAGTTGTTTTCTCCACTGAAGATTGAAATTTGAATCTGCCCAATCTGGAATAAAATAAGGCTTTTTTTGCAGACATTCTGCAGCTAAACGAAAGAAAGAAATCTTTTTAATGATATTTTTTTACTAAATTCAGGTATTTTATATTTATTTCGCAGCATACATAAGGAAAAAATATGTGCATTAAATTTCGTAATGTCATCATACTGCTAGAATTAATTTCACGATCATGACAGAAAAAATTTCTTGAAATTTGGAAATATTTACTAATGATAAATAAATTTAGAGGGAAGAAGCAACATTAAATGATATGAATAACATAAAAATAATTACTTAAAAATTTAATTAGAATTTTCAACGATATTTTAGCGAATATAGTTACATATGGTTATCCTAGATGATTGATTACAATTTTTTTATTTTACTGCAAAATGACAAGGTATTTATTAAAAAGAAAAGAAAAGAAAAAAAAAAAAAAGATTTTGCGGTAAAATCCTAGTATACGATACGGCTTTCGCATGATTTTGAAAATTGTCGCCAAGAACAAAATGACCCGTTTACTGCTCATCATCATGTCGCCAAATCCCGCTGTACCATACATGGAGATTATTCTGACCAAAGAACGTCTATGTAAAAAGCGGAGGGAAAATTTGCCAAGGGATTTGACGACGGAACGGCCAGAATTTCCCTCTCCGCGATGTGTACAGGAAATTGAGAAACACGTGTTAAGAAGAAACGTTCTTTGACAAAAAAGAAAACTACGAAAATCCGTTTTTAAATTATTGCGAAAAATCCAAGAAGAAACGTTTTATCAAAGAACGTTTTTTCTTGGATTTTTCGCAATAATTTTAAAAACGGATTTTCGTAGATTCCCCCCCCCCCCGTCAAAATAACTAATCCATGAATTAATTTACTTGCGTCAAAAAATATTTTCTTTTCCTTTAGAGTTTAAAGATATTTTAAACGATATTCATTTTATGAACTCTTGATAACGTGAACTTCGAACTTCGACACCGGTTTCGAGCTTTGGCGACAGATATTATATCGCGCATGCACAGCTGTTTCCCGCTATGCTGGAACCGAGCCACGTCCGTTGCAGAGAGGTTTTTCTTCTTAACAATACATATTTTTTTAATTCTAACCTTCATGGTACCGTATACTAGGATTAAACCCATTTTGTTTTATACGAGAACAGGTACTTTCTTTAGTTCATGCACTGCACATGCGATTCTCGAGGTTACTGGAAACCAAAAGTTGCGGGAAACTTGCTTGCCTTTCTAAAAAGACAATCAAATTGGAGCTGCGAAAATTGGCTCTATGCCAGCTGCCCGAATGACACTCACGTGACACACAATTCGCCAAAAAAGTGATCTCTTCCGACGTCGGCGCAAAACTCGCCTTTTTTGGCGGATCGTTGTATGAAATTCCCTGACTTTCCCAAATTTTGACTAAAACACTTAAATTCCCTGACTTTTCCCTGAATTTTTTGGTCAATTTCCGAATTCCCTGACTTTTTCCGGTTTCCCGGTTTTCCAGGTAGCGTGGCAACCCTGATATAAGCAATAAGTACAAAATTAAAGCACAACTCAGGATTTTTGTGAACATGGTGCATACATGAAATAATAGAAAAACTTATTACTTAAGGTTTTTTTCTTCTTCTAATAAATACACAATTGTGACCTTGTAGATGGCATTGTTTATTTAAGTATAATTTACATACTAAAGTAATAAAAGTGTTGAGAAAGATTACATGCAATGGTTGATAGTTTCAAGCAAACTTTCACAATCTTGTAATATTCCACTTTAAAAGTGACAAACCAGGAACAGACAGCAAGCTAGCATGAGAGTGAAGTAGAAAAGAAATATGCAGATTATACTTCAAAGGTCTGGGTAAAACTATTTTATGTTTAAGTATGTAAGTTATTACACCATATGTATTAAACTCTGCATACTTTCCTTTTAAAAAGAATTGATTTCATTCTTTATCATACTTAAAAAATTATATACATTGCATGCGCCTGAATACTGAACAAAATAAATATGTAATACACATTTAAATTATAAAATTACCATTATCATCCCATACGCATTTTCAGTTTCCTGAATTGAAAGCAAGCTCAGAATAAAAAAAGAATAAAATTAAAACTTGATTTTTTACTTACAGCAAAATATTACGCATACTAGAAATATTTTTGTGTTTCTATTGAACATATAAATTATTGAGAAGAATGAACAATTAGCACTTTGTGACCATCTGCAACCTCCCTTGAAAAGTGTTACCGGGCAACACCCTATGTTGGCTAAATAGGCAATCCATGATGTTGGCAAAGTATGTTTATGTAGCAACCCAGGCATGTGGGTGTATGAGCAGATGGTAGTGTATTTTCACTTTCAAATTTGGATGACATTAGTGTTGTTAGAGTAAGTACACTTTTTTTTTTTTTTTTTTTTTTTTTTTTTTTTTTTTTACGGAACTGTCATGGGATTGTATAGCTTGCTGGCTTATGAAAATGAAAGCATTTGCATTTCTTCAGAAATATGGTGTTTTGTCCAGCAGTGGAGAATGCAAACATCTACCAGTACTTCAAAAACGATCAAATTTTATGAACCAAAATTTGTGTGCTGACGGTCAATTTTTTTCAGCGAAAACAGACTGCTTGCTGTGTAGATGGAAAGAACAGGAGCATAAAAAAGTTACATAAGGATTTCTTCAGAAAGGCCTGGGTTTTATTATTAGATGTTCCTTACTTTTTTAATTTTATCAGTTCTTGCCTTTTTATGGAATTCTCCATGTACTACTGTTTTTTAAATGGATGTTGTCTTTCACATATTAGCTTGGCGCTTTTCAGATGGGTATATGGACAATCGGAAAGTACGGAAAAATTAATATACTTTTGAGATCCATCTTCGAAAACCATCCAACTTTAAAACTACATATCTCAAATTCACATTAGTAAAACAGACTTGCTAATAGTAATTTCTGTCAATCAGGATATATAAATTATGCTGTTTCTTCTTTAATGGAAAAAACAACATAACTGAAGCTTTTCAGACTTCTAGGAACCAGGGGTTATGTGAACCTTGAAAATTAGCAGCATAAGGCTAACCCGTTTAAAAATAAAGCATGTTATATGATGTAGAAACATTAGGATTTTTTTTGGAAGCAGGCAAAATGAAAAATTAGCAACCACCTTCGCCGGGAATCGAACCACAGACCTCTGAAATACCAGCTCAGTGTGCTGACCACTACACCATGAAGGCATTCTAGGAAAGCAGGAGAAATAGCTTATAATGAAACCAACGAAGATTTTTATAAAGCATGTTATAAAAAGTAAAAATATTCTTATTTTTAAAATGGAAAAAAAAAAAAAATTATTAAACATTTTTACAACAACAGCAGTACATTCTTAAAACTTTATACTCTTAATCAAAAAAAGACTTTTCCTTGGCAAAATTTAATTTAAAACCATGCAAAGACTTTTAGAAGCACCTCAAAGTAAAGCACAACAGTCCACGGTTATATCAAAATATCAATCAACTTTATTTTTCTTATTTTTATGATTAAATATACTGCAAAGAAAATAGATATATCACAATAAAATTAAAATTTACATTAAGAAATGTTACAAAAGCTACTTTTTTGCTTTCTTCCCCTCCTTTAAAAAAAAAAAAAAAAAAAAAAAAAAAAAAAAACCGAATTTAAAATATATATATATATTGCTGTGTGCATACAGGTTCATAATAGACTGAATGCACAAGTCTGATGAAAAGTTATACAATTTATTCTTATCACAAGAAATAAAACAAGATGCTGAAATTTTTCCTCGTAGATATTCGTGCAATATCACAAAGTAGTTATATTTTAAACTACTAAAACGTTAAATAGAACACAATTCAAATTGCAGGGAAAGCTAATCTGATCTCAAAATTGCAGCAGCTAAGTAAAACAACAACTACTGAGTAAACAATTGAACTGAGATGTTTTTCTCCGGCTTTTATAAGCTTTTTAATCAGTCATGAAAAGCTTCTCGCAATTTCTTGAGGTTTCTGGAAAGCAAAAGAGTAGAATTATAGTTACAGCTACCACATAATTGCATTATTTCAATCTAAATATAAATTATGAGATATATATTTATTAAATGTTAAATGCGCATGCTCCTGTATTTTTACTCTTTCAGCGTAGCTTTTTCTTACAATAAGTATTGTGCTGCATTGCATGGAGATTAACAATTTTAATTACAATTCTACTAAAAATAGCGAAATAATACAAAAACTATAACAATATATATATAATCCAACAAAATTTAGATTCAATGAGTGCACTAGTAATTGATCTAAACAAATAAAAAACAGAATGAGAATTATGAAGCAAGATACCTTTACAAGAATCATTATATCACTGAGATTTAAAGTCTGCCTACTGTATAATTCGAAGAACTTTTCCTGTTATTTTCAAAACTTGTATGATTTTAGAATATTTTATTTGAGTTTTTTCTATGACTACTTGCTATTTATTATATTTTTGCATTTTACACCTACCCATTTTTAAACATATACCATGAAAATCAGTACTAGTTAAAATTTTTGTTTTGTATATTTTTTATTCCGTTGTCATTGAACTGAAGCAAAAATACAAGAATTGCAGGGGAAAAAAGAATATTAGAGCTCCTCTTCCTCCTTTGTAATACTATACTAACAGGACATATATATCCCACTAAAAATTAAAAAATTACTGCTGGGTTAAAAAGTACTTAGAATCTTCCAAATGTTGGGCATCATCTTCCAATAGTTGGAAATTTCAGACTCTATGTACACAAATGAACATAGAGAAAAGAACAAATATAAGTTGTCCAATGTATAATGTTGGGTTATGCAAAGAATGTTTTACCATGTACTATACGATGTAAAATCTATGTTATATAATACAGTTTTCCAGAATAAAAGGTGTGCTGATAATACGGTAATTACTATGTGTAGGAAATAGGTATCCCACCATTAACTACGGCTGGGACATTCAAATGTTAAATTTACCGTACTTATGACATATTTTGTTCGCTCAGATAGAAAACCGAATAATATATATTTTTTTTTAAATTCATAATCAAAGACACCCACATCTACAGAACAGAGGAGAATGCAGCCAGAATGAGACAAACCGTATGAGAATGATTACCAGTTTACATGTGCTTTTATTGAATGTATTTATTTATGCTTCACCTTAAAATATATGACATTAAAGGGAAAACTAAGTCCATTATCGGCTAAGTGGATAAGAATGATAAAAACTAGTAGTTCGACTCAAGTTCAAATCCTCTGTGAATGATTTGGTTGGATGGGTGTTTTTATGGTTTCTTATTAATGTATCATTACCGCAAGTGTGGTGTATCAAGAACTTAATCGTAATCGAACTTAAAAGTGTCGTAGCAGCAAGCATCGCCAAGCACGCAGAGTTAATGTAAACCAGAATGGAGACAGAGAATGCTGGTAGTAGGAGTGTATATGCGAGTGATGATGTGTTTTGTATATAATAAAGTGCCTGTAATTAAATATTGTATTGCGAAATAATTACACCCTAAAGATACAATAAAATCTGGCAACGATTGATGTGGGATTTTTGAAAATAATAAAAGTGCTTTCACGACGTGCATTAGCACTTTCGTATTAGGAGATTCCCCGAAGACTGCTCAAAGTAAAGCTTTTATAATCATTTTTTTTTTTTTTTCAGTGAATTAACCATGCAACAGCTTGTAACTGAGCTAATACAGCAGAATAAAGCTCTAATGGAGAGATTTACTTCAGTTATTACTCAACCAACACATAATTATAAACTTTCAGTTCAGTTCGAAAAATATATTGAACATGAAGAAGAGTTTGATTCATTTTTAGAAAGATTCGAAAGTTATTTAGATATACAAAATGTTTCACCAGACAAGTTTTCTGTTTGTCCAGAAAAATGTATAGTCTCTTAAAAAACTTGCTAGCTCCTGATAATCCTTCCAATAAAGATTATAATGTGCTAAAAACAATACTGAGAAATCATTAAATACTCAGCCACATATAATTCCTAACACGCATATATTTTTAAACTGCAAGCAGCATGACAGGGAAACAATTAGTGTGTATATGGCAGAGTTAAGGTCACTTGCCATATGATGTTCTTATGATCAGAACATGTTAAATACGATGTTGCAGGACATATTTGTGAAAGATCTAAGAGACTGGGCTATTCTAGACAGAATTTTTTAGAAGGATATCAGTTTAGATGACACTTTAAAAATAGTCTTGGCAATGGAAAAAGGTGTTAAAAGGTGCAAACAAAATAATTGGGAAACCAGTAGAAATTAAGGAATTTAGTGGTAGGAATAAAGCTAAATCTAAGTTGGTCGTTCCAAAACAAAACTTCTCAGCTAAAAGTGCTAAAGGCAAAATTTGTTTGCGATGTATGGGGACTGATCATGATAGAATTTCTTGTAAATTTAAGACAAGTATCTGTAGATTTTGTAAGAAAATCGGGCACACTGAAAGAGCATTCTATAACACTAAAAACGCTGAAAGAATGAAAGCAAAACATATACAATTAGATGAAGGAAAGGAAAACACAGTTCCCATAGGCAGCATAAATTCCACTGAGGTGAAAAATAGGAAACAGCGCATGATGGTCCAAGTGAACATGGAAGGGGAATCGGTAGCTATGAAACTGGATACAGGGGTTGCAGTGTCAGTAATGAATTAAAAAAATTTCCGGCAAATTCAAAATACAAATCCGATGTTTAAAACATAATATGGTGAAAAACTGATGCCTTTATGATTTACTACAGTTAGCGTAGAATATAGAGGTCAAAATAAAAACGTAAGCCTTAGCATTGTTAAAGAAAATCTTGCAACAATATTTGGTTGTGAATGGCTTTCAAAGATATAAATTTAGATTGGACCTCAATAAAGTCCCTTTCTGTCTCTCAAAAGAGTAGTTTAAATGAATTATTGGAAGAATATAAAGAGATTTTTGACAGAAAACTAGGGAAGATAAAAAATTATGAGGTTTAACCTGAATTTTGGGCTAAATGCAGCACCGGCAATCTAGCAATATTACGTTGATGGACTATTAAAAGGAAAATGGAAGGGTGTACAGTCTTCATAGAATGATGATGCACATTTAAATACACTCATGTCCATAAATTAAGGATAATTCGGAGTCACGTGGAAATCGAACTCTAAAATAAATATATCACCTGTAAAATCACTACACACATCTTCAAGAATCATATGCAAATTTCAAGAAGTAACCAGATGACACCGATGGTACGTCACAATGACGAGAGAGTAAGAGAGTGATATATAAGGAATACAGGCAAAGAAGTAAAATTGTTCGCAGACGCTTTATAAGCATTTCAGTGCAATAACCGAATAGTTATGTTTTGAATGTGCAAAACATATAATAGATCCTCCGAAGGTAGAGATTCATTACCAGCACTCCAATGGAACGGTGACCAGAAAAATACCCACAGGAAAAAAGTCCACATAGAAAAAAGCTCACATGGAAAAATGTTCACTTAGAAATATGCTGACACGGAAAAGCTCATATGGAAATAAGCCCACGGGTAAATAAAATAGGTAGAAATAGCCTTACATTAATCAATCAATAATTAATCGATTTGAACATCGTATACTAACTTGAATTTTTCAAAGAAAAATTATTTAAATTACCAAAATATCTATGGTATATATACATACATATATATCAAAAACTGCATAACTATTGTGTAGATTTAGTTGCTACATAAGATTAACAAATGGGATGTTTTGAATTAGCAAAACGAGAGGAGGAAGGAAGAAAAATGAAACAGCATATACACCGAAAAATTATTACAATTTTAATTGTTAAAGAAATAAAATAAGTATAAGTTACACATTTTATAATATAAACGTTTAGAAGAATAAGCAAATAGAAATAATTGTTTTATTTAAATTACGTAAAATATCTTGTTATATATAAATCATGTATTTTTCACATAAACTTATAAGGTATTTCTCCCGCCTTCTTAGCATTCCTTCATGGCGTGGTAGTCTACATGCTGGGTGCGTATTCCAGAGGTTCGTGGTTTGATTTCTGATAAAGGCTTTGCTCATTTTTAATATCTCCTGCTTCCAAAATACCTAATGTCTCTACAGAGGCACCCAAACTAAAAGGGTTGTAGATAATGATTCTATCACACCCAGGATTTGGCGGCTGGGTTCCCTAAAATCCCCAGTTGCCCTTTCAAAGGGGGGAGTATATAAGGTATTTCGCCCGCCTTCCTAGCATGCCTTCATGGTGTGGTGGTCTGCATGCAGAGTGCGTATTCCAGAGATCCGTGGTTCGATTCCTGATGAAGGCTTTGCTCATTTTTCACATCTCCTGCTTCCAAAATACCTAATGTCTTGACAAACTTACTGAATATTAGCTAATATATGTAAATATCTAATTTTATCATGGATTTCATACATGATTTGTGATTACCAAATGTAAGTTTTCATATTTTCTTTTTTCTTTTTTTTTTTTTTTTTTACTTCAGTACACCCTGTATTTACAATACCTAGTAATAAATCTTTTTTCAGTCCGTCAAACAAAAACCATATACTAGGATGCCTACAATTAAATAATGAATTTAGTACCTTATGAAAACTTTCATAATAATTTGTCATTTTAGGAGATTTTTCGAAGGCTGTTTCATAATGATTCCACACTTCAATCAGAAACTGTGGTCTTCTAAAACATTTTTGACTCCAAACTTAAATAACTACATTCAAACATGAATTTCTATTGATAAACATCAAAAGTATGCAAAAATAGAGCAAATAAAAAACAAAAATAAACTATTGGCAGTTACAGGGGAAAAAATGTCATACAGAGGGCAGTGGTATAAAATACTACAGTGCATGCAAAATTTTACTATAGTTTTCATTCTTTTATATACTGCCCCTGAAAAGGTTAATATGAGCATTTGTCCAATAATTTTTTTAAATGACCAAATAATTTTTCTTTAAAAAATTCAAGTCAATATACGATGTTCAAAATCGATTAATTATTGATTGATTAATGTAAGGATATTTCTTCATATTTAATTTATCAGTGGGCTTACTTTCATGTGAGCATATATCTATGTGAGCTTTTTTCCATGTGAGCATATTTCTAAGTAAGCATTTTTCCATGTGAGTATTTTTCTATGTGGGCATATTTCTGTGTGGGCTTTTTTTTCCTGTGAGCATTATTCTGTGAGCACTATTTCTGCGGGTTATTTTCCTAGAACCCAATGGAACGTATTCACATCAATTATGCAGGAATTCGAACCTCAAAACCACCAACGTTTTTCTCCACTTCGACACTAAATAAAATACCTTGTTATTGAAGAAACAAACATTTTAGCATAAATTTGTACGATAAGTAATTTGGCTCCGTTGCTGCATATCTGCTTTTTGGCACACATCTGAAACTGAAACATTCCATATAGATACATCGTTGATCTGATGCCAACCTGGCGAGTCATTATTTATTACACTTTCCTTTCATCACAGCATGATTATCAAAACATGACAACTTGAGTAATGACTCATGCAGTGATGCCTAAATAATTTTTTTTTTTTTTTATGTTAGTAATTGAATAATAAAGGAGTATGGTAACCTTTTATGTTGACATTATGCTTGGCGGTGATGTTAGTAATTGAATAATAAAGGAGTATGGTAACCTTTTATGTTGACATTACACTTGGCGGTGATTAGAAATTTAAGTTAAATGCGCTAAAAAATGTTGATGAGGAAAATTTACCAAAAATTCCTTTCCATATGCTAAAAATAGATTTTGTCGATGATACTCATAGATCCAAAGATTACAGTTAGGCTTATTTGAAATCAGAATAACTGATTTGTTAGTCACATAAACCCAGAACCAGTGCCAGGGCTCTTATGGCTGTATGGAGTCACAGAGCTTAGGACCCATACAAACTACATCAGGCACTAAGATATCCAGCGCCGGCCCTCAATAAGGCAATAATAAATAAAAAATTTTTTTATCGGGTTTAAATGAAAGTTTTCCGCCAGCACAAATATCGTTTGTGCAAATATTTTCATACTGGCATGTTTAATCACATTTTGTAAAATGATTTGTATATGTGGGAATATGTATATGTGAGAATTTATTTATTCAGAATATATTTATAATACAGTATATGTGGGAATTTATTTATTCAAAAATCTGATAAGCCTTAAGCATGTGCAAGAAATAGACATAAGTATAATAAATAACTAAACTAATACAATTTAGGCTTGTCTCAGTGCGCAATAGAAGCAAGATAAAATTTACCGGAACAACTTGTTGTTAGTTGCCAAGCTCATGAAGCATAGCCATCCTTCATGTATAGCGAAGGATAGCTAAATTTGATGATGATAGCCGCTAATTTTAAAGGTTTTGGATATCGCAAAACAAAGGTGAAATTTTCCAATTAATGGATTTTATGAAGAAATGTGGAGAAGCGGTAATAAATGAAGATGATATAAAAGAAGTTTTTCATTGTGATGACAATGCTTCTCAATCATCAACCAATTAATGAATGGCGAAATCTTTTGTATGGTTCTAGATCCAGAAAATACCGCTACCGATAGAGCAGAAAGTGACAGAGAAGTTACTGAAAACGAGAAAATTTCAATTCACAATTTCTCGGAATTCTCGAAACAGCAGCAGAATTAAAGAGAAAGTATTAGCAAAAAAGAAAAAAAAAAAAAAAAAGGAGCAATTTAAACTACTTACATTGAAAGAAATGTTTAATAAGGTAAAAAAATAAACATTAAGCTTTTTTTTATTGTAAATTTTAATAGCCTTTAGATTTATAAATACTTCATTATTTCATAAATTGCGATTTCATATTTTTAATTTTATAATTTCTACATGCCATCTTACTAGATTTAAACTGATGATCTAATATCTGGAAAAATTCCAAATACAGAATTGCCAAAGTCCCGACGAGTCCTGATTTTGGACTTTGTACTGTATAACCAAAACAAGCTTGACTTTCAAAACAATAAAATGTTTACAGGACTTTTTTGCACGATTCAGATTACCAATATTGTTAGTGAGTGATAACGGGCCACAGTTCACTTCACTTGAGTTCCAGATATTTCTACAAAGTAATGGAATCAAACACAAAACTACAGTACCATTTAAACCATCTAGTGATGTGCAGGCTGAATGGTGTGTGTTGACAGTAAAGCAATCCTTAAGAACCATGCAAAATTATTTAGGAACTCTGTACATTTTTGATGCAATATAGAAAAGCTCTGAATTTAACTACTCTACAGAGCCCTGCAATGCTAATGCTGAAAAGGGAAATTCGAATAATAGATTTATTGACACCAGGTCTTAAAAGGAGATGGAAGACAGAGTTCGAAAAGAAGCCTACAAGTTTGTAGACCAAGGATTTAGAGTTGGCGATAAAGTGGCAGTAAGAAATTATCGCCAAGGTGACAGACGATGGAAATTTGGAACCATCAAATTTGAGGCTGGGCAGCTTCATTGCACTATAAAAGTAGATAATCAGCTATGGTGGCGGCATATCAATGAAATGTGTGATGGAGGAACCATAATTGATGATGGCTGCATATGTCCATCCCAGCTCTCGATATTTCCAAAAAGCCTGATGAGAGTGGAATTCAAGAACCATCCAAAGAAAATAGCCAGCAGGCAGATGAGTCTGTGTCATCTTTTGAGCCCAAGGTTTTACAGGATGTTCCATCCACCGAACCTGCTGCTGATACAACCAGTCTACCAAAGAAACCAGCTATGTCACAACCTTCACATCGGTCCCACAGAATTCTACAAGCCCAGGATAGACTGAACTTGTGATAAAAGGGGAATGATGTGGCATATCGAGAACTTAATCATAATAAAACGTAAAGCTGGCGCATCGCCAAGCACGTGGAATTACTGTATACCAGAATGGAGACAGAGAATGCTAGTAGTAGGTGTATATATGCGAGTGATGATGTGTTTTGTATATAATAAAGTGTCTTTAATTAAATACTGTGTCTTGTACAACCATTATCCAATAAAGACACGGTAACAAATCTCTTTCAATTCTTATATTTCGGAATAAAACATCTACATTAAATCAAGAAATGCATTAAAATTATTAAATCGGAAACGATTACACCTTGATGTAAAAAATACCCTTTAACTCTTACTTTCTACCTATACTGATATTAAATAGACTTTATTTTCTATATTTTTATAATAAACACCTAAAAGGGTGCAAATTATGTCCAATTATATCCAACATTGTAAAAACATATATAACAATTTTTCCATTTTGTAATATGTCTACAACTGCAATGAATCTGACAGCTTTTGAGAGTTGGAAGCAAATTTTATCATTGAAAAATATATTAATCAAAAGAGAATACTTACAAAATTTCATGATTGTTCGTCTTCAAGTATGAATTTAAATGTTTTGTAATAACATATGGCTGGAAGACTTTTCCAGAAATACTATGGACTAAATCCACGTGAAAACTGTTTACAAGAGCATGAACACCTTTATCAGTTCGACTAGCAAAGGATGACAAAGGGATATTACTGGGATTTAAAGATTTGAGAGCACTCTGTAAGACAAAATTTTTCTGTTATTATGTTCTATAGCAACCAGATGATAAACACAGCACAAAATACTAAAAGACACAATGTTATTATATTATGAATTTCAAAAGACATCAACTTCCATAACAGTTTTTTTATACTCATACAAAATATTTTTTTATCGAGTTTAAATGAAAGTTTTCAGCCAGCATAAATATCGTGTGTGCAAACAGTTTCATACTGGCATGTTTAATCACATTTTGTAAAACGATTTTTGGTAATTGAAAGAAAGAGACTTGCTTTAGAACACAGTGTTGTGAAATTTGTAAAAAAAATATCATTGTCATTAAGTACAAGGTGTCTGAAATGGAACTATCACTTTACCAGATTAAAACCATTATTTACTTCCAGTTCTGTTGCAAAACGTCAAGGACTATGACATTCACTCAAGAGCTAAGGAGTTAGACATAAGTGCCATGTCCATCAGGCATGCTATGCATTGTGTACATTTGACATACAAGTTCAATCACTGGATGCCACATGAACTGACTTAAGCAGATAAGGATAGGCGCGTTCGGGTCTGTATTAATCTACTTTGAATATCAACACAAGGACAAAATTCTGGATTGGACTGCCAATGAAAAATGGATTTATTTCAACAACACAGGCTGAAAAAGGGGGATGGTCTGCATTCGGTAATACTGTCGGCAGCATCACAAAGCACAAATTGATTAACAAGAAGATCCATGCATTGTATCTAGTGCGGTTGTCGTGGTATTATCCACAAAGAGTATCTGGGAAAAGGCAAATCCCTCAACAGTAAGGTGTTCAGTGAAATGCTAGTCCGTGTTAATGCTGCTATCAAGGAAAAAAACTGAACCGAGTTTCAGTGCAAAAAAGTAATCTTCTGTCAAGATAATGCAAGAACAAAAGTGTCTGCATTTATCAGTTGGACTCTGTACGTACTCGAATGGGATCTTTTACCCCACCATATAACTCTGACATCACTCCTTTGGACTTCTACCTTTTTTCACACCTACAGCTACATCTTGCTGGTGCTATCGTCCGTTCTGCACAGGACATCCGAAATGATGTTGATCTGACTTTGCGCTCGCGGCCACGAAATTTCTGGGCTGAAGAATTACCAAAATTCAAATTAGAATTTGAAAAATTACCAAAATGCTGGCAGAAAATCATAGATTTGGGTGATGATTACTACCCACACCAGAGGTACTGCTCTCATGGTTTTTATTGTTTTTGTTGTTGTTGTTTTTCCTAACTTTATTAAGACCATTTTTTTGGCAGAAAACTTTCATTACAACCAGATATTTATGAATACAATTAGCATAGCTAATACAAATCAGATCCTAAAACATTATAGGTTGTCCAAAAAATTAATAGATCTAAGAAGATATTTTTTTAATCGAATAATTCATGTTTATGTAATATTTTAATAACTTGCATATGTACTATAGCTTAGAAGAAATTAGAATAAGTTCCTTTAGTTTGGTTAATTTTCATGAATACTTACAGAATTTCATTTAATAATTAATTCTATAAATTATGATCATAAATTTTTTTATGCAAAAAATTCTAGTATGCATTTCCCACCTTAATATCCTCTTGATATCCGATATTATGAAGAACTATAAGCACGTGCTTATAGTTCTTCATAATTGCTTCAGGGTTAGAGTAGACTGAAGGGTACCCCTTGTATTATCGCAAAGTTGTTGTTTCGTTTATGGTAACCTGAGTAGTTGAATCTTCCGTAAATATATTTTTACCTAGAATTGGGTGCTCCTTTGAATTTTTAAGTGAAAATAGGTCGACGTGTACATGGATCAAGTCAAGAGAGTGCTCAATGCTTAGTTTGTGCAATTCTGTGATGTTTTTTAAAGTGAAAATAGATTGATGTATGTGTACATGGATACCAAGTTTGTGCATTTTTTGACTTGTTATTTTGTCTTTGTGTAGCGGCAATTTTTTGGCATTAAAATCGCCACTACACAAAACCAAAATAACAAGTCAAAGAATTGCAAAAACTCTGTATCCATGTACCACCAAAAATCACCAATTTTCGCCAAAGGGATACCCATAAATATACTTTTACCCAATTCAGCCCCGACAAAAGTCATCATAAGTTAAAAGCCATTGATCACCCCCTCTTTTTTAAAGGTTGTAAATCTTGCAGAATGGATCCCAGATATATGGGCCCACAAATGTATGGTAGTTACACCACCGATCCTTAATACAAAGTCTGCATTTGCATGACTCCAACCAATCTTCTTCATAATTTGTTACATATCCAGACAAAGATTATGATAATGCATTTTCAATATCTAGGTACAGTCAAAAGTCTTTAATCCGGACGTCCATAATCTGGAATGATCTATAATCCAGAGCTCAAAGCTACAAACTTTCTGCGCATGCGTCAACTCATAATGCGTTAACGCATGCGCATTTAATGTATAAAGGACGGTATAAGCTAAGCTAAAATTATCTAATTATCTATTTCAGTTAATGTTGCAGGTTGCGTTGTTCCTTAATCCTCTAATTGGATCCGGCTTATTATTTTTTGCAGACTGTTAGAGCAATTTTATAAAAGTAAGCTTGAACTTTCGATTATGTCAAAAAGAATTTCCTATTCTGGAGCTACCAAAGGATCTACAAAGCGAAAGCATGTTTCGATGCCCATCAAACAAAAAGTGGAATTGCTGCAAAAAATGGATAAAGGCATATCCTTTGATTCTCTAAACATTCCGAAATACGTTTATCAATTTCACGCTGCTGGGAGAGGAGGCGACGTGGCACGCAATGAACAGGAAATTGATCTGTCAGCACTATCCTTATCTTCAGAACAGATGTTTTTATTTTATCCGGCTTATAATTCCTTACTAAATGTAGTATTTCATCTTGATGTACTCCGTCTTTGATATGATTTAAATCAAATTTCTCGTCATTATAAATATCACGAATACACATCAAATAATTTTCTGGTTGCAATTTTCTAATTTCGACTATGCGTAATGTACGCTTTATGCATGCGCGCGTTGAAAGAAATGTTTAATAAAGTAAACAAATAAATATGAAGTTTTTTTTTTTTTGTACATTTTGATACCCTTTAGATCATAATTGTTCTTTATTTCATAAATTACGGTTTCATATTTTTAATTTTAGAATTTCTGAATGCCATCTTACCAGGTCTAAACTGATGATCTATAATTCGGAAAAACCAATAATCCGGAATCACCGAAGTCCCAACAAGTACAGATTAAAGACTTTTGACTGCATATCATATTTAATCAGGAAATTTTTTTAAACATTTGTTTAATATCATGTTTGTTTTGGCTAACTTGAATTAATCATAATAAATATGTTTAACCAGCTAATTTTTACTTAACAGATGCCTAATATCATGCTTTTATGCTAAAATGAATTTAATTAATTATGTTTAATCAGCTAAATTTGACTTACACATGCCTAATATCATGCTATATAATAAACATTATATTTTACAAGCTAAATTTAACTTCTGTATGCTTAATATCATGTTCCAACTGCAAACTGTATCCATATATTGTTAAAATTATTGCCACAGATGAGCTTGACTACAAAAAAATGCACTGTCTCTAATAGGTTCTTTGCAAGAGTAAAACAAATCTATTTAATTAGTTCCCCCCCCCAAACCCACGTTTCATGCTTAAAATTACAAAAACTTTCTTTGCATTACAAAAACCAGGTTTGCACATTTTTTCCTCTTCATTTTTGATAATAAATAGACTTTTTTTTTTTTTTTTTTTTTGCTGCAGCTATTTAGGTAAACTCAAGCTTCTTTAAGTGTCACAACATATTTATGTTTATGTCCTGCTAAATAGTTTTCATTCAGGTTTTTACAAATTATTTTGCACTGAGCTACATGTCTTGACATTATTATTTTATTTACTGTTCTTACAGATGAATTTAAAGACTTTGCAAACTGATTTCAGCATTGGCGTATTTTCTCTTGTTACCAACAATTTAACTTTAGAAACATTAAAAACTGTATGTTTTGGGTATTCATTTAGGATCTCCTCTCCATGTAGACATAATGACTGTCAGCTTTTCCCTTCCTGATTAATAATGCTGATTATTTTGCAGTTTTGGCGATAAAACCCCGTTTCTGGTTACCATGATAGTTTTAACTTTTAACCATGATAGTTTTAACTTTAATTTCTAGATTTTTTTTATGTGAAAATAAATCAAAGTGGGTTAGAGTAGATTGAAGGGTGCCCCTTGTATTATCCCAAAGTTGTTGTTTCATTTATGGTAAGAGTAGTTGAATGTTATGAAAACCCTAATATGATGTAATCAATTGCATGTTGCGGTAAATTTTGAATGATGGGAAAAAGATTTGTACAGGCTTATGGTGTGTGTTGGTTAGGAAGTACATTGCTTGTTTTGTAATTCAGATGGTAGAATAGCTAAATGTTGTAAGATTAATTTGAATTTCTGTACAATTTGGAACAAAAGGAAAAAAAGTTATTAATTGACTGGTGTGTAAATAAAGATTTACTTAGTAGCCATTATAAGTGTCCTGTTTGCAGGAAGGAAATGCATATAGTTGAAAGTCGGAGGATACTGGCCCTACAGAGGACATTTTTGTGAATTTATGCAGCGACGCTGATACATGGATTCCAGTTCAGATAATTTTAGAATGCTGTTAAGGAATTTTGTATATCACAATTTAAAGGACTCAGAAATTTCTAAATAAGGTAAGTGGATATTTGCTTTGTGTAGTGCTTAGATGCATAAGCTGAATTTCCTGTTTCATGTTATTTTATTGTTTGATTTTAAATGTATTTTTTGTTTGGCTCTACTCTGAAATTGGGTGCTCCTTTGATCTTTTTAAGTGAAAAATCAATGTGTGCATGGACAAAATCAAGGGAGTGTGCAATGCCGAGTTTGTGCAATTCTCTGATTTTTGTTTTAAGTGACAGTAGGTCAATGTGTACAAGGATAAAGTCAAGGGAGTGCGCAATGCGAAGTTTGTGTAATGCTCTGATGTTTTTTTAAGTGAAAATAGGTCGATGTGTACATGGATACCGAATTTGTACAATTCTTTGACTTGTTATTTTGTCTTCGTGTAGCAGCAATTTTTGGTGCAAAAATCGCTGCTACACAAAGCCAAAGTAACAAGTCAAGGAACTGCACAAACTCGGTATCCATGTACCGCCAAAAATCTCCAATTTTTGCCAAGGAGCATCAGTAAATATATTTTTACCTTGATGTGTTACATGGACAAAGCTAAGGCAGTGAGTGCACAATGCCTAGTTTGTGCAATTCTCTGAATTTTTTAAATTGAAAGTAGATCAATTTGTACATGGACAACGAGTTCATGCAATTCTTTGACTTCTTATTTTGGTTTTGGGTAGCGGGCATCTTGAAATTGTGCCTTCCTGGCACCAATCCCATCATCAAAAAAGAATCGCCAAAAAAACAATGGGCACACAATTGTAAGCTCTGACCGAAGTGTAGCATACTACAAAATCTATGAATTTTTAACTTTTGATTTTCATTACACGTGAAGTGCAGGCCCACTTTTTTCAAGTTTAAAAACCTTTGCTGATTAGCTGTTGGCGAGTTTAAAATGTACTGTCACCAACAGAGTCTTTGTCGTATTTGACTTTGTGGTCTTTGTGGATTTTTGGTATTTGACTGTCACCGACAGTCAAATACCAAAAATCCGCCAACTCCCGAAATCCGTGTTGTCTCAAATATAAACATTCAGTTTATAGGTTCCGGAAACGGCAACATTGAGTATGAAATATCGAAGAAAAAATACTTACCGAATAATGACATCATAATTACCGAATAATAATGAGTCATAACGGAAATACTAAATTATTGACATAATGATAAAAGTTTTTTCTCCCCCTCTAATCTGCATCGAGGTAAGAAAGCAGACAATTCACTCAACTCTTCTTTCAAGTTCACGATTCACGGTGTAGTATTTTCTGAGCTTTGTTATTTCACGAGATTATTTAGTGCTGCCTTTTTTTAATCTGGATATTTTGCGGATAAATTAAGAATATTTTAAATTTCAGCCCTTTTTAATACAATTACAAATAAGAAACGGACTCATGATTTCACTGCTTGCAACGTTGAAAAACGTAAACACGTTGCATTGACGGTAATGCAAAGAGTGCAAATTCTGCAAAAGATGGAGACAGGTGCATTTTATAGCGGAATCGCATGGAATTGCGATACTATTATATATGATATACGGAAAAATAAAAAAAAAAGCTGTTGAAATTTTACAGCAACAGGGATTCTAATCCCGGAAATCTTGGCATGAGCCAATATCGGCAAACCTCGATGCTGTGTATATATAATACAATGAATAATATAATCAATTTACGTATGTAATAATAATTTAATGGATATAATAAGTTATTGCAGTTATGTATATAATAATTTAATTAAATGTATCTAATACGCCTTATTTATTTTGCACTTTTAGTCTGACTATTACGATTTATCTTTTCTGTCCTGAAATCTGCAAAATTCTAAAATCTGCACAACCTCTGGTCCCAGGCTTTGTGGACTTCTACTGTATATCTTTCCATCTTTATCACCATTACTGCCAAGAATTAGAATAATGATCTTTGTGATAGTAAATCTCCCCTTTTTATCATCATTACTACCAACAATTACAATATGTTTTTTATATGCAATTTAAGTTAGGAAGAAAAAGACAAAATACATTTAAAGCACTTAAGGTAGTTAAAATCACGAACTTAAACTGATGCTATAAATACAATAAACAGTACCTCTATTACGCCTTGAATTGTTTCATTTGGAAAATCTGGCGTTTTCTGAGATCCCCTGGAAAACATATTTCAGGTGTATAACTTTTATCAGTAACATGCTTCTTTCACAAATGCTACGTAAAATCTCTCATCGAAAGCAAATGTCATGAAAAAAAATTAGATAAAACATTCTTAAAACATCATGATTACACCTGGTAAACAAACCTTTAACTAATAATATGAACATAATATACCTATATTTAGTACCAACATAACTAATACGAAAAAAGTACCGAACCATCACAAATCAAATATGTCATAACAGATCATATCCCCAACTATACACTTAAAATATACTAAATATATTTCTCTACATCGTTATTACGTTAAAATCAAATTTCTGCTGGTAGCCGCAACTATCGCACAATATCGGACTGTGCCTACCAGTCCGACATCGTACAGTTACCTCATACACCAAGCGTCTCGAACCCCAAGAATCACTTTTGATAACTAGTTTTCTTTCCCGCCTTGCTTTCCCTTATCTGGGGAAAGGAGAAAGGAAAAGGGATTTTGAATATAAGGAATTTTAGTCCATAACGTTGTATTTCGTAAAATTCTCATTATTAACAAGTCTTCAGAAAAGAACCCGTTGATCCACGCAGAGGATGATCGGCGTACGGTTATCAGATATTAAAACGCATGGAAATAAGCCGCGTAAACGTCAAAATAATTAAAGAATATGTAACATAAATTCAAGTTAGTAAGAGAAAACAATATTATCAAGTATATGAAAGTGAAAATTCAAAATTAACCGGTTAAACGTGATATACGAAAATAAATTTGTATTGAATTCAAGTTAGCACAGAAAACAATACAGAAAGCCTAACGGAAGTAAAATAATCATGTAATAATGACCCTTTTTCTTAGCGTAAAATTCCGATCTGCCTTTGAATCTTTCAATATTATAAAATTCCAAAATATTCCTGTTTTTAATAGAGCAGTTTCTAAAGAAATTGTAAAAGTATAAAATTACAAAGCCAATTTTATAATTAATATCTTCATTGCATAATTTTAAAGTACTTCCAAAACTATGATCAAAAATCAATTATCATCACATTAATGAAATCAACAGATATTCTCATTTAAACAGAAACTTAATTGCAGCTATCTGATTACATAATTTTTTTTTTAGTAAAAAATTATATTCTGCTGACTTTTTTTTTTTTTTTACTTTATATATATATTCATGTATTGCACAAAAATAATAATAAATAAATAAATAAATAAATAATAAAAATCACAGTCACTTTAAATTTGGCATATTAATTTTTATGAAGACTTGTTTTCTTGCTTCTCAGAACTGAACTTCCTTGCATGTAACTCATAACAAGAACTAAGGAACGTATTAGTTATTATTCAGTGCTTTGCAAATGATATGCAGCTGATCGGCAGCCGAACAGTAAAGCATGATTGTTTTCATGGTATTCCCAATATGTAACATGGATTCAAATCAACCTTCGTCCACTACTTGAATACATTACTTAAAATTCTTCGTCCACTACTTGAAGAAACAGATTCAGCAGCTTTTATAAAAATGTTAGAAGAAGCAATGGAAAGATTTCATAATGATTCCAATATTATAGATTTTGCAGCATATTTTTCTTAGTAATACATAAAAAGTGTTAATCTATGGGCATACTGTTATTGTTTGCATTGCGGTTTAAACACCAATATGCACAATGAAAGGATGCATAGAGGATTATATGTATGTTTATCTCCACAGTAAAGGTTAGAAAAGTCAATCCATGCCATCATGAAGTTTGTAAGGGATCAACTACTTGATAAATTGCTGGTGCATAAAGGTGAGTTAACAACAAAAATTGCTGCAATTCAAAAAAGCCACAAATTAAGTGAAAATTTAAAATGTGAGATATTGAAAACAGAAAGAGATAGCTGAACAGTTACCTAACCTAGTGGAAAGCAACTATATGCCATTCAAGAAATAAATGAAATTTGTACATGTCAATTAGCATGCATGAAAAGTTCTTCATGTATTTATCGGTATACTTGCATCTGTGCTGATTCTGCAGTTAAATGGAATATGTGTAAATACATTCATTTAGTCTGCAAGTTCCGCGGTGAACAAAATGATCCAGAGCTTGATGAAACTATACTGAATGAAGATAATCCTTTAATATGTGTGAACACATTCATTTAGTCTGCAAGTTCCGCAGCGAACAAAATGATCCAGAGCTTGATGAAACTATAGTGAATGAAGATAATCCTTTATGTATTCAGATGACTGATACTGATGCTGAATGCAACATTCTCCTTTTCATCAGCCAGCAGACTCCATGGTTTCATTACAATTCTTTACAAGGGAAAAAATTTGCATTCAATGCAATCAAAACAAATAGTAATGGCTATTATATCTGAAGGTAAAAGATGCTGCACATGCACACATACCTGGGTTATCAAATTCATTTTTACCAATTTTATGGGTTTCCTGTTTTGACAATATAATACATTATCATGTGAATTCTTTTCAGGGTTGGGTGGCTAATCAGATTTTCTTATTAGTTTATGAATGTATCAGTGATTAAAATGTCTATGTTAGAAAAAACTCTTTTCCCTTTACTTTTACATATCAAAAACTATCACAAAAAATTTTAGATGGGACATCTTGGTTGTTTTGTGTAACAGTTTTTTCTTCATTCCTCCAAGCATTGTGTTTTGCTTATAGTGCATTATGCAGTGTTATTCTCCCAAGATATGCATATGCTATTTCAATATCTGTATTTTCTTTTATCAAAGCATATCATTCTCAGTCATGTAAGTTGTCAAGAAGTGGCATATGCTATATTCGGACATTACCATCGATCCATATTTTATTTATCAGTACTATGATACTGTATTCCCATATTGGATAACTACACATTTTCTTTCTATACATAAGATATTACCTAGTTATATTGTAAAAAATATCTAAGATAGTCAAAAAGAATAAAACTGATTATACAGTTAAGTGCACTGTAAACTATTCAAGAAACTAACGATCATTTACTACTATTCTGTACTTTTGCTGTATTTTTAATGTAACTTATTATGATCTTTACATACTTTATTTTTATGCACTTTGCTATAATTTATATTTTTATTGGCATATTTAAAAACATTTTATGTAGCTGATATAAACAAACTGATTTATAATCTTAAATGTTTTTTGTATAAAGTGGTGTATAGTTTTCATTTTTTTATTATATATGTAGAGAACATTATAATTTACGGAAAAACCTCTCATGAAAACCACATAGGCAACCTCTGTAAATGATTTGTATATAGAGAATGTTTTTCTAAATGATTGGACTCCAGCTCAATCATGTAGATATAATTTGTGATGTATTTTTGAAGGATATTTTGGCCCAGGATGTTTCATTTATTTACAAGTTATCTTGGGACTTTTTCATAGTCACTTACAAATATGCTTCTTGGAGATACTTTCGGAAAAACTACTTTTTTGATAGAAGTAGGTCATCAGACCACGTACTCTGGTGTAGCCCAACTTGTATCAGTTCCTCTGAAAGTTTCAGTTTTCATGGTATCTTTAATCGTATACACGAGTACTAATAGTATTTAATTGTACTTGCAAGTTTACTAATCTACCCAAATGGATGGAATGCATTTTAGACCAGTTTTAGCAGTGGAATTTCCTCTGGGTAATAAAAGTGCCAACTCTGAATATCTGAAGCTCACAGTCTTGAGATATATATATTATCGCATCAAGCAACAGGCTAAAGCATATTTTTATTGATAAAGGTATTCTAAACGCTGTTATTATATTGATACTTTCATAAAAAGTAGTCCTGTATAAAACATATATTTAATGAATGAAAACATATATATTTTATAAGAAAATTTTTAAGCTTTAATGATATAATAAATGCCGTTTTGATTGCTATCTTTGCTGAGAAAGACTGTTAAAGCTAGTCTGAAATGACTAATGTACTTGTATATTATTACCTTGCATCAATATAGGTTGAGCCCCAAATTGTCATTCGACTACTTGTCAGGTTATATATGCACTTTTCTTTGATATAATCAAGGTTTTAAGAGTTTGGTGAGCTGCCTAGGCTTTACAAGATATTCCTAGCTTAGAAGTAAATGTTTTGTAATGCTATGCTATTCTAGCCTAGGCATTCCCTAGGGTATTTTACAAAGAATTATAATTTATGTAAATGACATTTCAGACATCCTGAGGTAACATGCAAGATATTTGGGATAATCCTATTTTGAATAAATTTTTCTCTGCTGGTTTTAGCACTGGCACATGATTTTTCTCCTTTCCGCAAAAAGTTACAGAACATACATTCAACCATTCAGTAATCAGCATCAAAACATTCATCAAACAAAATAATAGCAATGTAGTTTTTAATAATGTGCCAAAAACCACCAAACAGTTTGGCTTCCAAAATCCTTTTATCTGTAATAACAGTTTCACACTATAGCCACTTCTATAGATGAAAAAATGTGCTTTTCTCACATAAAAAGCATCAGTTAGTCTATTCATATAAATTATTGAAAATACATTCATATAGTAAAGGCTACACAACAAATGAAAAATTATATTTAATGTAAATAAATTCACAGTAGGTCTTTTCACAAGCAAGGAGAAAACTGATAGTAGTTTAAAATGTTATGATTCCTGGGTTAAGTGTTGCATTTATTTAATGGCTCTCTCAGAAGATGACATCAAAATTACATGCGGTGTTTTCAAAATTCTTGATATGCCCTGCTTAAAACATAGCCATTGCTGGACTAAAAAACACTGCAGTAAAGACCTACAAATGGAAGAAGATACAGATGAATTGTCCTTTAATATTATTAAACTTGAAGAAACTATGAAATAACTAAACAGTATTTCACACTAAAAATGACATGAAAAATTCTTGAAACAGAAAAATTTACAGGTCTTTTATACAATATGTACAAGCTAAGTTTTTTAATTTCTTTTTAACACTGGATTACAAAAAATTACATGGATTATATGCAGTAAGTACAAATATAAATTTCAACAGCCTGGGGTTTTTTTCAAGAGCTATCTTACAGGTGACATCACAATCCACAGAGGAAAGAAAATAATACAAGCAGAGAACTATGTTGTTGACAATGCACAATTCATAGCCAATCAACTTAATTATCAGGAAGTATGATTAATCAGTTACACAGGCAATTTATAATTTTAATTTATATTATAAATTTAAGATACATTACAGCGAATAAAATGTCTCCAAGAAAGTTATTACATATTTAAAGATGTTGAAGATAAGGAACAAATATTACATAAATTTTTCAACACAAAGAAATGTTTGAAAATTTTTGTTTGTATAGAATATGTACATGCACTTGATAGTTCAAAAATTACGAAGCATTCTAGAAATGGGGGAGGGGAATTGGTCCATCAACAGCCAAGCAGTAAAATCCTTAAATACTGGTAGTTTGGTCCAGGGTACAAACCCTGGCATATGGGTGGTTTCAAGATGTTCCTCATGTGTAACCTGTATACAGTCAAAAGACGTTAATCCGGACTCGTCGGGACTTCGGCGATTCCAGATTATAGATCATCAGTTTAAATCTGGTAAGATGGCATGCAGAAATTATAAAATTAAAAATATGGGTACTATTCAGTTTCGAGGGCCGTAAAAAAATTGCAGAGAAAATGAATGTGCCAAATCTAGCAAACGCGTCCATTTAACAAAGCGTCAAATCTAGCATACGCGTTGATTTCAGATTGCGTAAGTTTATATAGTTCTATATTTCTTAAGACGCCATTGAAATACTAGTTTAATTTTAAAATTCTTCTTTGATATCCTATGGATTTAACAATTTGGGAATTGCCCATGACGAAAAGTCAGTAAAAGAATTTTGGGTAAAGTGCAGAATCACCCACTGCTTGACGAGTTTTTAAGAATTGCACATACTCGGTATGCATGTGCACATCGACCTTTTTTCACTTTAAAAAAAATCCTATAATTGCACAAAAATGGCACTGCACACACCCTTGACTTTATGTACGTACACATCGACCTATTTTCACTTAAAAAATAAAAGAAAATTGACAAAAATCCAATTGTTTTTACCCTTGTAAAAAGCGGCAAACAAATAAGTGAGCAATTCTGCACTTTACCGAGAATATTTTCAAAGAAAAGGCATCATTCATAATAGAAAATTATGTTTCAACAACCAACAAGATGAAATTATGCTTTAGCGATAAGTCGGTAGCGAAATAGCGATGCAGGCATCCATTCAGTTATGTTTAGCAATTTTTATATAAATTATAAAAATGATCTGAAATAGTTATTTACTCTTATGTTTCCATTCAGTCATGTTTAGCCTTTTTCATATAAATTATAATAATAAAAAAGTATTATATGAAATTAACCTTTCATCTAAATTAAAACATCAATCTTAGATAATTATTTACTTATTATACATCCTTTCTTGCCGAAATTATTAGGGTTGCCGCAATTATTTTTGGCAGCATTGGCATCAACAATAGTTTGGCGATTTTTTACGGACCTCGAAACTGAATAGTACCAAAATATGAAACCATAATTTACGAAATAAAGAACAATTATGATCTAAAGGGTATCAAAATTTACAACAAAAAAAGCTTAATATTTATTTGTTTACTTTATTAAACATTTCTTTCAATGTAAGTTGTTTTGTTTTATGTGATAATACTTTCTCTTTAATTCTATAAAACAGACATAATTTCTTCTTCAGTTACAAAGTTCCGCTGTTCAAGTCCTATAATTACTGTGTCAAAAATACTGGCTAATTTGTCAATCGAAATTTTTTCGTTTTCAATAACCTCTGTGTCACTTTCTTCACTATCGGAAGCAAATTATAATGACGAGGAATTTGATTTAAATCATATCAAAGACGGAGTACATCGAGATGAAATACTACTTTTAGTAAGGAATTATAAGCGGAATAAAATAAAAACATCTGCACTGAAGATAAGGATAGTGCTGACAGATCAACTTCCAATTCATTGCGTGCCGCGGCGTTTCCCCCCCTTCCCGCCGCAGAGCAGCGTGAAATTGATAAACAGATTTCGGAATGGTTAGAAAAACAAAGGATATGCCTTTATCCATTTTTTGCAGCAATTCCACTTTTTGTTTAATGTACTTCGAAACATACTTTCGCTTTGTAGATCCTTTACATATTAGTAAATATATATCGGAAATTCTATTTGACATAATCGAAAGTTCAAGCTTACTTTTATAAAATTGCTCTAACAGTCTGCAAAAAATAATAAGCCTGATCCAATTCGAAGATTAAGGAACAGCACAATCTGCGACATTAACTGAAATAGATAATTTTAGCTTAGCTTATACCGTCCGTTATACATTAAATGTGCACTTGTAAACATATTTTGTGCATGCGCACATGCATATTCGCAGTCGTAAAGGTCTTACGCGCATGCGTCAACGCAACGCATGCGCAGAAAGTTTGTAGCTTTGAGGTCGGGATTATAGATCATTCCGGATTATGGTTGTCCGAATTAATGACTTTTGAATTAATGAGAATTTTATTTTTGCAGAATGCATGAAAGTGAATATTAAATGTGCCAAACCAGAATTAATGAGAACACCCAAATTAATTTAAAACAGGGCTTATTATCAATGTTATTTTTTTATGCTTATTTACAATCAGTTATAACTATTTTTTGGTTTATTCCTAGTATGCGGTGCACATGGAATTTGGCGACTTTATGATGAGCAGTAAAAACGGGACATGTACGATGAGTAGTAAACAGGTCATTCAAAGAATATATATAGTTATATATAGTATATATTATGTATATAGACACATAGTATTTTGGTGTTGGCGATAATTTTCAAAATTGCGACGTTCTGTGGATCATTTTTGGTGTTGGCAATAATTTTCAAAATCGTGCCAATGCTGCACCGTATACTAGGATTTTACCCTATTTTTTTTGTGCATACAATAATAAAAATAATAAGCCTGATCCAATTCGAAGATTAAGGAACAGCGCAATCTGCGACATTAACTGAAATAGATAATTAGATAATTTTAGCTTAGCTTATACCGTCCGTTATACATTAAATGTGCACTTGTAAACATATTTATAACACATGCTATGGGACAGCAGCTGTCCCATAGCATGTGTTATACCACACATGTGGGGGGAGGGGTTGTGTACACATGGATGGATAAAAAAAAATTATTCCTTAGAAAGTTTTCTTTCTTTTTTTTTTACATTATTATTCATGAAACATATTATCTATGAGCGACAAAGTTAGTCAAATAAACAATTTTTGCCAGTTTACAAAACTGCAAATGAAGAGCAGAATTCTTATATTTCTTGTGCAGAACTCGATCATTTCCTTGTGAGTTAAACTAATGTAATTAACAAGAAATTTGTTAAAATGCAGTGTAATACTGCCATAGGATCGCCTGCTCATACTGGGTGATATTTGCATTCAGACACTTTTACACAATTTACAAAATGAAATTTCCCACACAATTAATCTTACACAATCTATTAAATCATATTAGGCACTTTTATTTTAAAGAAAACTAATCTAAATAAATATTATCACAAGTTCTTTAGCATCTAAAGTGATTGCGCAGCATGGACGAAAACAACATTGTCCATCATAAGGGATTGCGAGTTCTTGGATGAAATCTTTTTTTTTCCCTTTCTCCTTCCGAAATGGGCTATGATTAAAAGTGATTCTTGGGGTCTAGACACTCCCATACAGCCAGCCTGAACTATCAGTGTTCAGTGGTTTATTACAAACTTTTTATTTAAAAAAAGAGACAGATTTCTGTTAGATTAAATGTCTAGTGTTCAGTGGTTTATTACAGACTTTTTATTTTAAAAAAGTCACTTTTCTGTTAGATTACATGTCTAAGTAATGTAAAAAATTTGCATAAAATTTTAAATAAAAAGGCAAGCATTATGTCAGCATACTATTTATGATACTTAATAAATGAGATTTACAAGATTTGAGAACTGTACATTATGTGCAATACATTCCATATTCTAGGCAACATTATATTTTTTATACTCAGACAAATTATAAAAATGTTATAAAACCAATACTGAAAACCTTATTTTGCTCTATGAATTAATGCAATTACTCATCCCTATAGTTCTAATTTAAGAAATGAAACAAAAACGTATTTTTAGACCATGGTAATTTTGATCATGGCCCATTTTAAGAAACATGCAAGAAGTCTAAATTTGCATGTGGTTTCACAGCAAAAAAAAACACCAAGAGTTTACCTCATGCATTTTAAAATGTGTGTTCTTTTGGGGAAGGGAAAGGGGAAATTTATAATATGCAGAGGTGACATTTAAAAAAATGTCAAGAATCATGCGATGTAATATTGAAAGCATCAGTCTTAACAATTTTTTTTAATTATATTTTAAAAGCTTTGTTTTTGTATTGTGGTTTCCTAACACAAAAGTAACTTTAAGAAAAACTTGCAATTTATCCCTCCTGCCATCAAAGCTCTGCTACCAACGAAATTCGTTAAAGGTACATGGACAGAAACGACAACACATGTTTCAGCTCAGTACAAGAAGACATTTGGGAAATATTTCCAAGCAGGTAAGAAATCCACGTATACTATATGTTTAATCAAAAAAAAAATTTTTTTTTCCTATTCCTCATCCAATTGTGAAATACCTTAAAATTTTTAATGAGCAAATATGCATGCTTATTTTAAAAAGCATGAAGACATCATCAAAAAAGTGTCTCACTTTCAGTTTGCAGTTCGTGCTTAGTTTTCAAACATTGTCACGAATTATCATTATCAGAATATGACGCATAATTTTTTTTTCCATAGATGTCCTAGTAATGTAAGTATGTAGTTGACTAGAAACTAGCCAAGTTTGGCACTGTCACCATTTAATTCAAATAACACCCTGTTCTGGAATTAAAAATAATAGATTCTTTTTTAATTCTAGTCTTTTTTAATGAACCTTAATTTTATGAAATTATTATCTTAAATGCTTTTTAATAAATTATTTACATTCTTAGGAGCAAAAGAGATAAATTCAGTATTCAGGGTTATCATAATTTTTTCTTAATCCTGCCCAAAAGCTGTTCATAAGCTTAATAGACTTTTCAAGCACAGAATTATAAAAATTTAAAATATTTATATAATGAAAAATGTTTAATTCTTTCCTTAAATATCTCGATAAATTCAATTATTTTATCTCTTTTGCTCCTAAGAATGTAAATAATTTATTAAAAAGCATTTAAGATAATAATTTCATAAAATTAAGGTTCATTAAAAAAGACTAGAATTAAAAAAGAATCTATTATTTTTAATTCCAGAACAGGGTGTTATTTGAATTAAATGGTGACAGTGCCAAACTTGGCTAGTTTCTAGTCAACTACATACTCACATTACTAGAACATTTATGGGAAAAAAAAAATTATGCTTCATATTCTGATAATGATAATTCGTGACAATGTTTGAAAACTAAGCACGAATTGCAAACTGAAAGTGAGACACTTTTTTCATGATATCTTCATGCTTTTTGCTTCATGCTATTTCCTGCTTGGAAATATTTCCCAAATGTCTTCTTGTATACTTTATATATATAACATTGACATTAAGAAGACATTTTGATTACTAATAGCAGAGTTGTGATTGGTATTTGCATTAAACTCTAAAGAGTCAAGTTTAGCACAAAGCACATACATGTTACCAGGCATATGGGTAAATGTTGTTAAGAATTTCAATATTAGAAGTATTTCAAAGTGGTAACATGCATTATCCCTACAGTGGTAGGTGAAAAATGTAATTACTGAACACTTATGCAGTGAATATTGATTATTCCTAAGAAAATGGCTTGAAAACTACTTGTATTTCTAACAAGTTTCTAACTAAACTAAAGTTTGATTTCTAACATTATCCACATTCAAAGTGCAGTTATGAGAAAGGCTCACTCTGAAGACTAAGGAAAAAAAATTTAACTCCTATTCCTAAGGAGGATGTCATAAAACATTATATTTCATATCTTTGTAATGTTTACAAAATGCTGTCCACTGTAAAGGATTGCAATTTCGGAAAAAATGGAAGTAAAGCAAAATTTATCAAACCTGATTCTGAATCAAAGAAACATTCCAAACTTTTCAATTAGCCTATGCATAGGCTGATTTAAATCTTTTATTGGGAATTTATCTTGCATAAATGAAATTTTTTCTCTAGTGAAACAAACAAATAGTCCAGCGTTTCTCTAACATCAGTATTCCTTCCTGGAAGTGGACTTTGGAATGTTGTGAAAATATCCATCAATGACCCTCTCAACGTTTTCAATTCTTCATTCCTGGGAAGTGCTTTGCAAGTCTGAGGGTGGCAAATCAGGAGAATAGGGAGGATGGGCAAGCAAATCGTAGCCCAAGTCCCACAGTTTTCCCATCGCCTACGCACCCTTGATGGCTTTTTCCTTGTTCAAGTCAGGCCTCTTCTCACGAGTTTTGGCATCCAGCTGGTCAAGCAGATTGAAGTAATATTCACCTGTAACTGTTTTGCCTTTTGCAACCTAAAATATACTGGCAATGACCCAATATCGTGCACTTTTTTTATGGTTTCCAGTGTGGTTTCGGTTTTGGGCCGCCCTTCACGTGGATCATCTTTGAAGAATGTGCGACCACGTTTAAATTAACCTGCCTACTTTTTAATGGTTATGATGTAAGGGGCAGTCCCCGTAAATTTTTACCAGCTTCGGAGGAATTTCCTTAGTGTTTGATACATCCAAAATAAAGAATTTTATGACCACATGATATTCAAGTCTACGCATTTTAATATATAACACACAAGACGTTTACTGCGAAAATTCGTTTAAACAAACTACTTGAGAGAACAAGTTGAAGCTGGTCATACGAACTAATGACACATGCACCCAGGCAGGAAACATAAATTTTTACTGATTAGAGTGCCATCTCTGGGTCAGGCAGAGAACTTTTCACTTTAACCTCATAATTCATAAGACTTGTCTCCAAAATGCATCTGTTCAGTGGATCACCAGCCACCAGGCACTGGTTCCTGGTACCCGTGAAAAAAATAGAAACATAGCATTTATAATAGCAATATGAAAATAAATACAGCACTTCAAGCAATATGAAAGCAATTAAACAATTTATTACAAGCAATATGAAAATAAATAAAAACATAGCATTAATAACAGCACAGGAGAGATGATAGATGTAAAACTCCATAAACAAGTCGAGTACAAGATGTTAACATAAAGCTCTTTGTCAATCACTGAAGTGTAGATCATCAGCTATTGGTCGAAAGACGTGATATACATATTTAAATCAGCGATTGGTATAAATGACTTTTTACATATCTTACACTTTCTCTGTGATGTGAAAGCACATATGCGTTTTTAAATTAACCTTTCGACTAAATGACTTCTTACATACTTTACACACATGAGGTTTCTCTCCTGTGTGAATAAACATATGCCTTTCTAAATTAACCTTTCGACTAAATGACTTTTTACATACTTTACACACATGAGGTTTCTCTCCTGTGTGAATACGTATATGTGTTTTTAAATTAACCTTTTGACTAAATGACTTTTTACATATTGTACACATATGAAGTTTCTCTCCTGTGTGAATGACCATATGCACATTTAAACTATGCTTATGACGGTAGGATTTCTGGCATACTTCACACACATAAGGTCTCTCTCCTGTATGAATAAGCATATGCTCATTTAAAGTACTCTTTTGGTTATACGACACCTTACATACTTCACATGTATAAGGTTTCTCTCCTGTGTGAATAAGCGTATGTCTGTTTAAAAATACCTTTTGTCTGAATGACTTTCCACACACTTCACACATATGAGGTTTCTCTCCTGTGTGAATAAGCATATGTAGCTTTAAACTACTTGTTTGACTAAATGACTTCTTGCATATTTTACACACATGAGGTCTCTCTCCTGTGTGAACAAACATATGCTTATTCAAACTTGACTTAGAAATAAATGGCGTTTTACATAATTTGCACATATGAGGTCTCTCTCCAGTGTGAATAAGCATATGCTGGTTTAAAGTACTCTTACTTGTAAATAACTTCTTACACACTTCGCATATATGTTCACTATTACATATAAGTTTCTGTCTTGTATGAACAATCATATGTCTCATTAAAGAATTCTTTTGTCTAAATGACTTAGTACATATCTCACAAACATAAGGTTTCTCTCCTGTGTGAATAAGCATATGCTGGTTTAATTTACTCTTCGAATAAAATGACTTCTTACATACTTCGCACGTATGAGATTTCTCTGCTGTATGAACAATCACATGGTAGTTTAAACTACCCTTTTGAGTAAATGGCGTATCATATAATTCACACAGATGTGGTTTCTCTTCTGCATGTTTAACCATACGCTTGTTTAAAACTCCCTTTTCTCTAAATAATTCCATGTATCGCTTCTGTATACATGTGTTTTTTAAAAGTGTTGCGCTTTTCAAATGATTTGTTATATCTCTAATAGAATACAAAATCGCTGCGCTACATGATAACTGCAACCGAGAGCTAACGCTCTAACGTCGGTAATCGGGCTTGTTGCTGGCGCTGCGATCACGAAAGCTGGAGGCAGTGTCTAAACATAGCTCCAAAATTTTTAAATAAGTTTCAGTAAATGTTTTCAACTCTCTAAAAAAGTTTGCGGTTTTGCAGCTGAGGATGATGGTTTGGTAAAACCATCGAAACTAGTCCTGTGGAAATTTTGTAAATATAACGCTGATTTTTGTTGTTTGTCTTCTCAATTAGTATTTATTCGGCGTGTTATTGTGTCTTAATTAATCGTATTCCCTGTTTACTATTAACAGGAGAAATCCAAAAGAAACCCTGACACGGAATATTCAGATAAGTAACATTCTGTTCTCCATACAATATCTTATTCTCTATCACTAAAGTGCCATTAAATTTCTTTATTTATTATTTTCATAAGATTCTAGCATTATACAATAGTAATAGTAGCAAGTCATGCGATTCTTTTCTTCGTAACTATTCCGTAGAGACGCCACATTCCTTATCAGTAGTCCGTTCTTATCAGCTATTCACACCCTTCGGAGGCCCCCCCCCCCCTCTTCGTGCTTAGGAATTTCTTGAGAGGGAAAAAATGGGGATCTCTTGACCATCGATGAGATCGATTGTGATTTTTGTAACTAAGATCCCCGACTTTTTTCTCCAGGTATCAAACTTAGAATTATGAGCAAATATACATACAGTGTGACGGAATTTGTTAAACTTGTACTATAATAAATTACAACGGTTAAATTAATAAACTAATTTCATATATAACTAATATTTAAGAAAAATAAACTGTATAACTTATTTTTGCTGATATGCTCTCACACTGTGTATGGATTTATGATTTTGTCAATTACTGTTTTTCTGAAATATACATGAATTTTTTGGGATCGGTAATAGTTAATGTTACTTTAGTTAAAATATTATGTACATCTCTGTGATGATATATGTCTTTTCTAGTTAGGTCTCAAGATATGGGCATACACATTACCATGTAGGAATTCATTTATTTATTTATTTATTTTTAACTTACCTAAAGTTTGCTTCTTAAAGACACTAATTTTTGCAAATGAACTCCTTTTAACTACACTCATGGACACAATAGTATTTTAGGATATTTTCTACTTCTTTTCCTTTTCTTTCTATAGGCCTTTTTTTTTTTTTTTTTTTTTTTTTTTTTTTTTTTTTCTCCTCTATTATTTTTGGGCTATTTATTTTAAGTTTTATTTTGTCCCATCTTTTCTTTCTGGGCTTTTGAACTCGTACAAAATGTACGAAGTTCCTTTTTACTCTCCTCAAATACGAAATTGCCCCCCTTTCTATATACCTTTCCTTCGCACCTATGCTTGATTTTTCGCCCATCGGTGCAGAAAGACTTAGCGGGTGCAAAACAAGACATGTGTCTACGTTGTCTGTCTGTCGCTGTTTCACAAGCTTCTAGCCCAAGGTTCTTTAATATACTAAGGTTAGGCCAGGAACGGAAAAAGCGTGCCATTGGTTGCTGGTAGTGACGTCACCCGGGAGACAAGATGCATCGGCCGACGCGTCTGCTACATGATTTTGGTAATGGAAAAAATGTAAACTAAAGCAAAATGATCATTTTATATGTGGTAGATACACCGGAAATACCGGGTATATACTTTCCGATTAAGTATTTTGTTAAAGAAAATGTTTATTTTATGCACAGAATTAGTACGAATGCTGAAAATAATTGTAAACATTAAATTCTTTTCGTAAAGGAAAGCATTAGAAAATGAAAAACGATATTTAAGTTAATTAAGGGAAATAAATATTGTAAAACAAGGTATTTTTCAATATTTTTTCGTAGTATTGTTTGCACTAAATAAATCTTGTTGAAAAGAACACATGATGGCATAACTGCTAAGACCATGGTAAAAACATAATCAAAAAGTATTATTCTATTTATTTTCATTGCTCATGCACTTTTTTTAATGCAAATGAACTTTGACATTCCATGAGAAATATATGATCGTGTTTTTCAGTTTAAATTACATATCTCAACCAAAAATCTATATAAAAAGATTTGACTTAACAAATTCATATTTAAATACCATAAAATTCTACACATTTCTTAATATCCGTCATTATACTTTTAAATAGTATACTTATCGCATTCTTTTTAAAGTCACTTCATACTGATTCACTTCAGATTTTAGCAGAAGTGCATATATTTTCAGTATAATCTAAAAGTACTCTTATAATCCCTTACACTCCCAAGATTTCTATATAACATTTATCCTGACGTGATTATTTGCTATAGTAAATAATCTTCGATATTGGCATCCTATTCTTCCTTCCATACATTAAAAATGGAACAATTAAAATACATTTTCTTACACATATACGCACAATAATAATAAGAATAAACTTGCCCTACATCTTAGTTTCGGCCCACCAGCAGCCGAGCGGTAAAGTCGCTGAACACTGGTAGTTCGGTCCGAATCCCGCGAACTGGCTGGCTGCATGGGCGTTTTCGTGGTTTTCCTCATGTGTAACGTGTATACGAGCCAGTTTCCCTGAGAAAGTCCTCCACGAAGGCATCACACCTATTACGCAGATAGCCCTAGTGTGCTTTGCCATAATTAAATACACCACCACATCTTAATTTCAATTCAGTCTGTACACAAATTAAATATTTTTAATTACTAATGTATTTTTATCAGGTTGTTTCTTAAAATACTTTTGTTATACTCGAAATATGTGTTCAATATTGAATTATTTTTCTTTCTCTTATAATTAAAAACAAGTTATATGGAATCAAAATTAAAACATATGCAGCAGTTAAATAACACTGAACAGAATATTTTACTTACTTGTATTCTAGCATTATACACAGATTTGTTTTCCTTCAGGTTCAAGCATGTGTAAGTTATATCAATTAAATTACACCACACATACCTGTATGCATCAGTTAAATAACACTGAAGGAAATATGTCACTCACTCATTCGATGTTTGCATCATAGTCTGGTCGAGAAATTGTTCTTTCCTCACGGTGAGGCATGTATCAGTTTACTTAGTTCGCAAAGCTTAACCCAGACGCTGCTTCAATACATAGAATTACGTTTGGGATGTAAAGAAAGTAACTAAAACATGTGAATGAAATTGGATACGCGAATTTATTAACTAATCATTCAGGTACTCAGTTTTGTTAAACATGACACTGAATTTAAATATCTCACTACGATGTAAGTCTCATACACAAAATGAAGATTATGATAAAAAATGATTTAAAATGAGAAATTTTTTCAATTTAAATGTAAAATAGCAGTAAAATGAAAAATAAATGTAAAATTACATCACAGTTATGTATGAAAACTACATAAATTCATTAAAAAATAGTTATTTTATCTGGTTGTAAAGAGTTTTTTCCGCCAAAAAACGTATTAACGTGTATAATTCTGACACAACGCTATAGCACAATTTTCCACTTCCGCCTAGGTATAATAGCAAATTAACAACACAAATCAAATCAAACTGTTGATGCAACGAAAGTAAACAAACGCCAAGAACTAACGCTGTCACCCACATGACGTCATGCGTATGTGGCATAACTTTCTCCCTGCACTGCGCATCGCTCTTGGGCCCCCCTGCTTCTAGTCCATCAGACGCTAGTTTCCTCCTGGTTCCTCCCTGAACATCTGCGCAGATTATTGCGCACGTCGTCATTTCCTTGAAGGCGCTTCGTATTTACTGTTATTTACTCTGCTCCTTGCAGTGCTGTGGTAGTGTGTGATTGCTGATACAGTTTTCTTTTTTTATTTTGCTTCGATTATTATATCTTCTGCACAAAATCAAGAAAAAACTGCCCATTTCAGTGCCAAGTACTTCTGTTTTCACAGAAGGTATTTTTGATTCTGAATCGAATCAAAATCAGGAAGGAGTAATCGTGTGCGATAATTCCAATTCTGATATGTGTGATAGTTCTGATTGTGTTGTGAGTGATATGGTTCATTGTGCAAATGATTTTAGTATAGCTGAGAGTGATTTTGTTTGCCGTGATTGCTTAAAACTTTCAACTATAGATACAGTTTGAAACGCCATGCATGTAAATTTCATTACAATAATACTACATTAATTGAGTCTCTGAAAACTGAGTTCTAATAGTATGGTTGATTGTGCAAATAATTTTAGTGTGGCTGAGAGTAATTTTGTATGCTCTGATTGCTTAAAAACGTACCGAAATAAATGCAGTTTGAAACGCCATACCAACACATTACTCTCTAATAATACTACATTAATGATTCTTTAAAAAGTGGTCGATCACCAAGCTACAAATGTGAGGACTGCCATCTGAAATTTAGTGACCTAAAAAATTGGAAATATCATCAAAATAAAATTTATACCTCTAACAGGTAATTATGCGTGTCCTGTATGTTATGCTAATTTTGAAAAGCGAGAAATAATATTTCATTTCAATAATGTTCATGATGTTGATTTGAATCATACTGAGCTAGAATTTAATTCATTTAATGATTTTTTGGCATGGAAGGCAGAAATTGAAAATAATACGAAGTCAAAATTTCTTATGGAGTAAACATATTTAATATACATGGTGTAATGCCAATATTCATGAAATTTTATATCAGAAAGCAAAGGTTTGCGTTACTTAAAAATCCTTGATAGCAATAAAATAAATACATATTGCCCAGCTTCATTAAAAGTAACAGGTTATTTTTAACAACAGATGAAATAAAAAATATTGCATCAAAGATAGCAGCAAAAATTTCTCTGGATAATATTTAAATGAAATTAGAAATTTTCTATGAGATGCTGGGCTTTAGAGGTTCCATTTACTTACAAAAGAATATTTACATAACATCAAAAAATCTTTCAGTGTGTCTTCTAATTCTGTTAAACATGAAAATGATTGGGTTTGTGTAGATACGTGGGTACCTGAAATGCAAAATTCTGAACATCCATGCATTTCATTTTATAAAACCCAGGGATCAACATAGCATGAGTGAATATTGTACACAATATTCATTTCTAAAAGGAAATGATTTTGTTTTGATAATGATGACAGAAGCACAAAGAGAAATACTGAAAAAATTTAGTTCTGACTTGTATATGTATTGATGGTACAAATGGGGTGAATGCATACAGATTTGAACTCATAACTTTACTTAACAATAGATGATTTGCGCCAAGGATTCCCGTGTGCATTTTTAATTTCTAATCTATGTGATCAGCCAGTGCTATCACTTGTTTTCATGTATTAAAGAAAATTTGGGTAAATACAGCCACAAATATTTATGTCTGATATGGCTGAATCTTTTTTAATGCTTGGAAGTCTGAAATGTGTTTACTACAGAAACGTCTTTTTTATGCATGGTATATTGATAGAGCCTGGAAAAACAATTTTAAAAAAAATCAATGGTGTTGAAAAACAGGCAAAAACATATAAAATTATTCGATCTCTCTTAGAAGAACAAGACATTCATACTTTTCATACACTGACAGAAGTAGCAATAAAATTACTTAAAGAAGATCCTGACACTATTGAATTTGCAAATTACTTTGAAACATATTATTTACAAAATACATCTAGCTGGGCATAAGTTCTAGACTTCAGAGTGGTGTTAATGCAAACACGCACATAGGACGAATGCACCGAACATTAAAATATATTTATCTTCATGGAAAAAATGTTAAGAGACTGGATAACACTATACATGATATTATGAGATTTGTAAGAGATAAGATGATTAATCGCTTAATTACAGCATATAAAGGTAAATTAACAAGTAAGATTTGGGATTTAAGAATCAGACACAAAACAAATGAAACACTACGTTTATAAGTAATAGAGAATGAGAATGGGTGGTCTGTTTCATCAACACATAATACAGAAATATGCACTATACATGAAAGTAACAACGCTTGTACATGTCACATACAGTGCACTGAGTGTAATATATGCATTCATTGATATATATGCAGCTGTATTGATTCATCAGTTTGTAGAGACATTAGGTATTTGTTTGAGAGCAGGCAAGATGAAAAATATGCAACGCCTTCGCCGGGAATCAAACTGCGGACCTCTGGATACACATCACACCATGAAGGCATGCCAAGAAGGTGGGAGAAATACTTGGAAGCAAGAGAGATTGAAAAATTAGCAATGCCTTCGCCGGGAATCGAACCGCGGAACTCTGGAATATGCACCCAGTGTGCAGAACACCACACCAAGAAGGACGGGAGAAATACCTTATAAGTTAGGTGGAGTATGTGCAAGAACACTAGAAATCCTGCTACTTATTAAATACATTACTTACATCAGCACACTAGAAATACTGCTACTTATACTACAACTACATGCATAATGAATTATCCACTTATTATAGATGATGAAAATGAATTTTGAATTAAGTAGCCAAAAAAAATCACAGACCCTCTCACTGGAACACAGAAAGAATGAACTAAAACAAACATGTTTAGAATTAGTAGATTCATTAAAATCTGGCAAACAATATGATGTGTTAAACAAGATTCTAAAATCAGCACCACTACAAAGTTACTTAGAAGCTACTGATATGTTAAATGCACAAGAAATACATTTCCTAATTGCTAATAAAGATATTCCACCTAATGAAAATATAATACCCAATAGATTCTCAAATACAAAACGAAAAGGAAACTGACAAAAACTTCTACAGTAATTTCACAGAATGAAGACAATAATACAATTCTAAAAATTATTTTAGATCACAAAAATTTTACACATAATTCGACTGAAGAAACTTGACACATTTAGTGAAAAATATATATTTTAACAATAGTCATTAGTACCTATTCACAATTCCTTTTGTCCATTTTTATCATCTAAAACATCTTCTTTCAACTGCCTGTAAGTGTTTTACATGTGTCAGATGATATTTTTTCTTATTTATATAATACTCTCTCTCTCTCATTCTTCAGAATTTCTCTTTAATAATAAGATAATTCCAACTCTGATCCTTAAAATTATCAGGAACAGATGTAGAAGGTAAGAACAGGGTTTTGAACCTTTATCTCAAGTCCTCGTGATAGGCTGATGTATACTTTGATTAATGAGTAAGTCTATTTTTGTTCATTCTCCTTGCATTAATGTCCATACAATCAATCATTCATTGACTTTTATATTGTTCAGTCAATAGATTATTACCAAACGTTTTAATGTAGATAAATATATTTTGGTGAAACTGAGTCAATCCCAAATTTGAACAGTAAGCAATATTTTCTACTATTTAATACTTGCTATTTAATATTTGTCAAGTTTTTTATTTTCTAATTATCCAACCCCGTGTACATTCACATGTTGTATACTGGAAAACTAACTGAACATTGCAACAATCTCATCACAGTTTTGTGAATTGCCACATGCTGCTACATTTTTACTTTGGGGTTATAATTATTAATAACATTAAATAATAGAAACCTTAAGTTTTTTATACTAACTAGCTTTACATACCTGGTCTGTACCTTTAATAAAGCTTACTTGTACATTATGTAAACTTGTATTTTATGCCAATCAGTCTCCCTCCCCACATATGTTGATGTCAGCATTTATTTGTATTCCTTACATTTTACAGCAATAATCCATAAGTTTGTCTTATGGATACCTGAGATATGGAGGAATATGTTAAGAACGTGTTCTCCCCCCCTCCTTCGGGGCCGAATTTTGAAAACGTTTGAAATTGGTTTTTAGGTATTCATATTCCATACATTTTAAAGCATGAATCTTACGTACATCTGTTTCTTCCTTATATGAAAAAACATAAAAACACGTTTTGCCCGCCGAATCTTAAAAATCGCTTCTTAAATGACATCTTCGGTACGAAAGGAATAAGCTCCTAAGTTTGGATATCTGTATCTCTAATAACTTTGGGCGATGATCTGCAGGTGAATAAATGAATAAATCAGGAATTCTTCCTGTATAGATTTATAATAAAACATCTGAACAAATAAATATGTATACCAATTAAAAAGAAAACTATTTCAGAAAAACTAATAAAAGAAATTAATTTACATTCAGTAATGCGCACCAAGTTCGTAACGTTTTAAACGCGTTTTAAAAAAATCGGCTTTGACCACCCCGAGCTCCTTGGAGTAAACACGCTGCGTGTGAATCTGCGCAAATGATCAGGGAGGAATCAGGAGGAAACTAGCATCTGAGCGGCTAGACGCTTGTCGCTGTTTCCAGCTCGTAAAGAGTTGCCTAGAGGCACATGACGTGCTGAAATGGCCGATGCGGAGTTTCCGCCGTTACTAGAGCTACTAGAGATACAGGCTGACTCGTCAGCCATTTTGAATCTAAGCTTTAGGGTTGCAATTTAGGTGTGGAGCGGCAACTTTGGCTCTTTAGCGCTGTCCGCTAAAATTTAACATTCTAGAGAATCCGAATTTCAGCTTTTTTCTGCACTCCTCTAAAGATGTGTGGCTTTTTCCCCTTCTTTTGTCTGCAGTTCAGATTCTTTCTCGTATTTTTTTTTTTAAATTGCCAAATTTCTCGTATGATTCAAGTTATTTAAAAGTTTCTAAAACATTTTCACATATCATATTTCAAATTTGTATTTTTAGTTAAAAATGCTTTCTTTTTGAATTCCTTTATTGAATTTTCAATTTTTTCTTTTAAATACACGCATAATGTTATTTATCTCATAATGTATTTTTTGACAAGAGCTTTCCCTCAACCACATTCTTAATATGGTTGAGGGAAATCCCTCAACCTCCATTAATTTAGGATAAGGTTTAATCTTTAATTTTTGTTTTTTATTTTTAATATGTTATTTGAATTTTGCTCACATGGAATCAAACGTCTATTACTGTAGCAAATTTGTTAAAAATGTTATTTTGTGTGTGTTTCCAGAAAAAGTTGCTAAACACTTTATGATTTTAAATACTGATTCAAGATATACACCTTTAAATTATAATGCTTTTAGAATGAAGTGCAGAATGCTATAAAAATTACTTCAATGCTCAGATGACTGTGGGATTCATAGATTTAATAGAGTAAAAAATTCCATTAATTTTTTTTTTCTTTATTTAGCTATAAACAATATTAAAATAATACACACACAAATAAATAAAAATAAAAATAATACCTTTACATACAGAATTTACAGATACTATTTACTTATAAGTTTATTTGTTGTTATGGTAATGGTTACTTTTTATTATACTTGGAAAAATTATACTTACATACATATGCTCTTAATATTACATGTATCTGAATCTTTAAATGATAATTCCATAACATAATAAGATTCAATCTATATCACAGCAAAGACAATACTTGAATCACAGTTCTTTTTATTAATTAATTTGCATAAGTAAAAACATAAAAATATTATTTAGCTTCAAATCTATAAAATAAGTCCTCTAGTAACAAACATATGACAAACACATATAGTGAAAATAAAGATAAATAAATAAAAATGTTTTGCTTTTTGGTCTAATGTAGTGCAATTCAGTCTATTATATTCAAATTTTATTAAAACATACTGCAGTAATTGAATTTTTTCCATTATACATCAAACAGCTTTATATAGAATGATATTATATTAGTTTTACTTTTAAAACTAATATAATATAATTAATTCTCATTTATATGTGGAGATGTTTGAATAAATGCAAAAAACCATCTGAATAAATTTTAGCCAACACTATTCAGATAGTATTCTTGTTTTCAAGGTATATCATTTTTATTTTGTTCTTTTTCCATTAAAGGAGCTAACCTAAGACCACAAAGGTTCGATAATATTCAGGTCTGGTGACTGTGGTGGCCAGGGGAGATGGGACAACTCATCCTCGTGCTCAGAAAACCAGTCCTGGACAATGTGAGCTGTGTGAACAGGGGCTTTGTCGTCTTGGAAGACACCATCACCATTGGGGAACAAAGTTTGTACCATGGGATGAACTTGATCGGCCAAAATATTCACATAAGTCTTGGCAGTCATATGCCCTGACACAGTTCATTTGGGGCTAGCAGAGAACCAAGATATGGCTGCCCAAACCAGAACAGAACCCCCGCCATGTTTCACTCTTGGCAACAAACAGTCTGTATTATAGACTTGAGATGGCGTTCTCCAGACATAAACTCGGCTAGAAGTGGGAAACAATGTGAAAGAAGACTCGTCAGACCATATTACTCGCTTCCACTGCTCTATAGTCCAGGCTTTATGACTTAAACACTACCTTTTCCTGTTACGGGCATTAGTGTCACTGATGAGTAGCTTCTCAATTGCAGCACGGCCAGCAATTCCCTGTTTATGAAGCTCCCTTCTAATTGTTTTGGTACTCACAGGGTTCGGTAACACAACATTCATTTCAGCAGTAACTTTTGCAGCTGTGGTCTTCTTATTTTTCGTCACAATTGCCCTTAATGATCGTCTGTCACGATCACTCAGGACACACTTTCGTCCGCCCTGTGATTTAGCAGATGATGTTTTTCCGCTTTTCAAATATGCGGAATAAATCTTCGATACAGTACCTCTTGAAACACTAAACACCTCGGCTACCTTGCTTACGGAAGCACCTACCATACGTGCTCCAACAATTTGCCCACGTTCGAAGTCTGTTAACTCTGATATAATGCAATGACAACCTCACATAACAGTACTCCGACAACAACTGAACTGTTTAGCACATTTACGAAGTTGTATAGGTGGCGTCAGTAGTAAAAAACGCCAGCGCCACCTACATTTCATTAAAATCAATCTTTCTTTTCAAACATGCATTTCACAAGGTGTTTCCATATTTTTGTCCATCCACTGTATCTCATTGATATATTATAAATATAGCTTAAACATGTTTTATGTGCATACCCAAAGGGGTTGGGAAGTAAGCCTTGATTCAAAATCTGTTTTAAAGCAATAAGTAAATAAATAAAATACACTGGTTCTATTAGAATGTCAAAAAATACTGTTATGTATTCTATAAACAAATCCAAATTATCACATCATACTATATAACCCTGGTACAAAAGAAGAAATGTCTGATTAGGAACATACTCTATTTATTTGGTAAAAAAGAAGAGTAAAACATATGCAACATCCCATTATGAAAAATCCTGCAAGCCATTACAATACTATAAGACATTGATTAGTAAGTTAAACATCAGTTGATCATTCTTTCACAACAGCAATAAATGTTTCATTTAAAATTCCTAATAACATGCCAAAACAGATTCACAATTGATGCCTCATTTAAGGTCACACAAAAGTAAATCCGATTTAGCTGACTATGAGATCTTCTATTGTAGAGGACTTTCTAAGGAGAACTGGCTTGTATTCACATTACACATGGGGAAAAACCACAAAAAAACCAACCATGCAGCCAGCCTGTTCGGAAATAGAACAGAAGATGGAACTCCCAGCATTCAGTAACTTTAACCATTCAGCTGTTGGTGGGCCTAATTATTATTCGAAGAGACAAACAGCAATTTTTCAGTGACAACTTCTCTACTTTTTTACAGACAGAACTGAACAGCAAAAACTTCTTAAACTCTTGATTAGATTCTAGTTTACTTTCTTCCTTTTAAAAGCAGGAGATGCAAAACTTTGCCGCTGCTGCCTTTTATTTTGAAGAAGCTTCTTGAGACCAATTCCACGGGCAGTCAAATAATATTTTATTATCTTTGTTTTGATATTGCAACAGGAGGGAATATTTACCTCGCCTGCTTTCTTACAAATCATATTAACAAATTCCACATCCATAGTTACATTTCCATGTATTATTTCGTCTCGAAAATTTTGAATTATTTTTTCACACAGAAGGCACAATTTAAAATTTTCTGGAGAAGGACATTTAAGCCCACCTAAATTTGCAAAATTAATTATGTACTGCTTATTTTCATCAATGGAAGGAGTATTTTGCTCACAAACTAAGAGAAACTGTGAGCATGAATTACAAGCATTTTTCAAAACAGAATTTATTGCAGCTCCTGCAATATAACAGACGTTATTTTCCTCACTAAGGGTGAGATTCTGTAGAGATACATCAGAAACTTCTGGTATGGTAACAGGCTCTAAAGCTTTTTTCTCCTTCAGAAATTCAAATTCATCTTTCGCATAGTTTAATAAGTAAATATCTGAATCAGTAGCATAACTGGAGTTCTTAATGTCAGATATAAACTGAGATAAACAGATAAGCTTTAATGCTTTCACAGCTTGCAAAGCACTTGGCCTCAAACCAGCTTTTCTGCGTATCTGAGAAAATAATTTTCTAGAGCATCTTGTGTCAATCTGCTCGTCAAAATAAACTGAAAATCATTCAGAAAACATGCCTCTGCTAACTGTATGGCTGATAAAGTAGAAAGAATCAAACCAGTATGTAATGGTTTCCACCCTTTACCAATTTCTATAAGCTGTATAACATTAATAAATTCAAAAAGTAACTCAATTTTTTTGCTTTTATTTGTCACAGAAATTGAGTTCTTTCTACATCTAGAGGATAGCATTTGAAACCACTGACATATAAATCTTATCCACCATGCTGTTATAAGAGCATTAGGGCTTATCTCTTTTAAAGCTACTGCCTTCTCCAATCCCACAGCTGTTTTAATTGGAAAAAACCTCACAGCAGAAGCAACATTCATTTTATCAAAATGTGAGGGGAAGAGGTCTTCTTTGCTGAGATGATGCATAGTTCTCAAACTACAATTTTGGTTTGTTTCAGTAATCCAGATATCTTTTATAAATCCTGCAGATACATGCAAAGTAACCAAATTTTCTTTATTGCAAACATAACTGGGCAGTTTTATACTATGATTAAGAGTTGCAGACCAGAGATTTTTTAAAAGATGTGGCACATCTGCAAATACATAAATAATTTTGCCCTTAATTTCAGTAGTGAAATTATTTCTTTGGTTTCGAGAAACAGATATTCCCAAAGAATTCCACAGGCTTCTATTTACTGCTGCCATATCGCTAACAATACCAACAACATTAAATCCAACAGAATTGACAGCTTTGATAACATTGACAACAAGTTGTTTGAGCTGGCATCCTGTTACCTGTCCAGTTATCTCATGGGCAACCACTTGCTTCCATTTCAGCTTCAACCCTCTTAGTAAAATAACTAAATAGTGATTTCCTGCACCCTTTTGATTTCCTAATGTACATTTACCAATAAATTTACATTTTGAAATATCAAAATCAGGATTGCCAGAAATCTCCATTTCATCCAATGATAAAATACAGTCTTTATCACTAGCATTCATTTTTTCTCCTTTAATTTTCAAAGGTTCAATCATCTCACTGATGACTCCAAAATTCATTTCAAGACCTTGAAGTCTTTTATTTAAAGTGCTGTATGAAAGCACGGAAGACCTATTCTGTGCAAGTAATTATAACCATGCTTGCCCAAGGCAAATCTAACTTTGAGGCCTTTTATTATTCCCTCGTTAGACCATTTTGCAATGCTTCTACGAGGAATTTTCAACATTGCTATTTGTTCATCTGAAAGAAATGTTTTCACTCCTTTCAGCAATTCCTCATGCTGTACTTGAAGGTCATGAAGTTGAATTTCAGTGCTATGCCATTTTTTTAAAACATTAATTTCATTTTTTTTGGTTGTTGTAAGTTCTTTCAGTAATATTTTGTTCTGGCATTGCAGAAGCGAGATAAATTCAGTCTGCTGTTTTATAAAATTCCTTAAAAGAACATCCTGGAATAAAGAAAAAATCTATATGAATAATCATCAAAGGAGGGGGGAAACACAACAAACAAACAAAAAAGATCTGAAAGGTTTCAGATTTTAAATTACACCTAAAGGGGCCTTTTTTTAACATTTTGTGTTTTACCTTTATTTATTAAATACCAAGTTTTTCACACTTAAATTATAAAATTCAGTTCAACAGCAATATTGCAAGATAATTTTAAAATGAACATATCTTCAGAATTCCCGATTCATTGTCTCACATGCTGGAGATAAAAGTGTCTTTTCTGTACAACATTGCCATTGCTCGCTTTGAAATCCTCAAGTTTGTTAATCAAAAATTTGTTAAAGTTTTACAACATATAAAATATATATTAAAACAAATTCCGAATTTCAAGTTCGGTCTTCCAGATGTCCATATTCACAGTAGAATTAAGTCATTCAAAATTTGATGGCTCTAGGTACCGTTGTTTTATCAGAATGCAAAAAACATACATGCATTTATGCAGATTCTTCACTATATAATTTCTTTAAATATAGTACAGGGTGATAATATTTGGTGGCAACAATTTGAAAAGTGATGCAGCCGTTTATAGTGTTTCAATACAAAACGAAAACAATAGTCCTTCAGGGACAAAGCCCCTTTAGATTAAATGTCAAACTTAAACAGATAATAAATCCACAAAATAAAAATGCAAGTTCCAGGTCTCTTTTCCTATACTGTGGTGGGTTTTTAAATTTGACTCTATTGTTTTCAGCATTTTCTAGATTATTTTTGTTTTATTTTCTAATATTTAAAATTTATTTCACTTAAAAATAGATTTTTAAAATTTATTTTTTAAAATTTATTTCCAGCTTTTCAAGGGATCGATTATCTCCATAATCATGAGCAATTTAATAACACAAATTATCAACTTATATCACAGCCTTCACAAATGCTGATGCTGATGAAATTAATTAAAATTAATTACAATTTGGTTGCAAGATGAATCTAAAGGTTGTTTTTGCAAACAAAACTGAAATTTACATAGAGAATTTGCAACTATTGATGAAATTAATTACATTCCTTTTACCAAAAAATTACTTTATAGAACATTTTAAATGCATATAAAGAAGCAATTTAATTATACATTAGTTATCAACTTACATCAGAGCCTTCACAAATAGATGGTATTTCATTGCAAAATGAGGCTAAAGGCTGTTCTTGCAAACAAAAACTGAAATGTACACAAAGAATTTGTAAATGCTGATGAAATTAATTACATTCCTTTTACCCCCCCCCCCCCCCAAAAAAGTTAATAGAAACATTTTGTATAAGCAAGCAATTTAATTATACACTAATTATCTACTTACATGAGATCCTTTCACAAATAGATGGCATTTTATCACAAGATGAAGTTGAAGCTTGTTCTTGCAAACAAACCTGAAATATATATATAAGAAATTTAGAAATACAGATAATATAAACTACATTCATTTTAAGAAATAATTATTTTACATAACATTTTATAATTCATAAATAGATAATAAATTGTTAACACTCAAAATTCAAAAATAATTCCATAGCACAACAGCCAGATATAGTACAGCTGTTTAGCAACCATAAGACAAACAATTTCATATTTCAGAAATAGTATAAAAATTCATTAATATATGTAAAACATATGACATTTAATAGCTGCTCAAATGAAAACATAGAATAGATTCTTTACTAGCAGCTGTTATTTAATCAGAAGGTAATGCTAAATGTTGTTGCAAACACACCTGAGATGTACTGTAATGTACACATTTGCAACCACTGGTGAAATGAAATAAAGTGCATGATTATGAAGATGGAAACATTTAAAAAAACATAGTACAGTTTAAGAATAGATGTTAAAAAACTATTAAAATTTTTTAGAAGTGCAAAATGGCAATTTACATCAGATACTTCGGCAGCAAAATTTATTTCTCCAAAATATGAAGCTGAAGGTTGTGGCAAATGAACCTAAAAGAAATTATAATATATGAAATATGTGGAAGTGAAAGAAATTATAAACTCTGATCGGATAAAAATAAATACAAATAATCATTATCATTTTCAAAGTAACTCAACTTATAAAAAAGCATAAATACATTGGACTGTTCATAGCATTCATACTTCTTAAACATAAGTAAATATTACGTTAATATATTTTTAAATTTTAGAAACAGTGTTAATACTTTTTAGAAAAAGTTTATAATACTAAATATTTAATAACTGTTCAAATGAAGACTTACAACAGATGGTTCAGCAACAGAAATCGCTTCAGTTGATAAAGGTAAACTGTGCAGCAAGCCACCCTGAAGATGCAAAAATTATGAAACACATATAAGTAAGGATACCTGAAAACGCTGATAAATAAAATATACTTAATGTAATTTTAATAATAAATAATATAAATAATCCTAATAAGTTTTGTAAAACTTTAAACAAAAAATAACATTCAGACAAGACATATAAGACATTAAAATATACATTTAAATCAATGTATTATAACTATATTATTGTATTACTCAAGATTAAAGTTATTAATTTCAATATTATTTCTTTTACTTACTCCATAAATGTTTCTCTCTATTTATCTGGAATTTAAAATTAAGCAAAAAAGCAACTTTAGTTTAATACAAATTTTGATTTAAACTCTTTTGACTTTGAAGGCAATCAGATACCGGTTTCTTTCTTTTAGGAGCAAATTTGAAGAAACCAGACCCATGTATGACCGTCCTCGAAAAACTACAAAAACTTTATCCAAAAACTACATCAAATTGAGGTTTCACGCTTAATTTTCAATATATGATTATAATAACAAAGTACATACTTAATTATATATATAACAACAGCAAAATTGTAATTTTTTAATCTAATCTTAGGGACTGTAATTACAGCTTTATCACATAATGCCTTAATTTCAATATTTTGATTCTTTTATAAAGCAATTTAATCCATTTGTAATAAAAACATATTTTTTTATGAAAAACCATAAAAATAAAAAACACATACATTACAAAAATTGGATGTAACTGAACGGTGCTTTGGTAAACCAATGCCTTTTAGACGCTGTGGGGTCAACAGTTGTGGGGGATTAGGCACATTGAAAAGAGTTGGCACAGCATTGGGCTTGAGTTTTTTACGCCCATCTTGCCTAGAGCATTCAAATTGATTTTCTTCAAAATGTACCTGCATATTTAACAAAAGCATGCATGAAATTTAACATTAAAATCAAAAGCACTAGTATTAAATTACAGTTACATATATTATAATAATTTAAGAATGTAATTTTCTGATAAATTAAAATTTTTTTTATGAAAATAGAACAAAATTTTTAAAAAGTAATCATGTTTGTAAAACTACTTAAAACATATTTCCTGCTCACACACTAAAAATAAATTTAAAGTACCTATAGTTAAAAATACAACATTAAGATTTACTACTACAATAAAGGATAATAATGGGATCAAAACGAATCATCGAATATTTAAATTAATATTTAACTTCTTAAAAATGTCTAAAAATACAGAATATATTTATCTTACTATAAAGAAAAAACAAAATCATTTATTATTTGGATCATACCATCCAGTTTTTAACATTGGCGCCAACTATCCGATTTGGCGACAATACATCAGAATCAAAACATAGAATGCTACTTTAAATCACCAATCGTACAGTAAAATTAAAGAAAAGAAAAAGGCACATCACATTTCTAACTGAGCACAAAGTTTACATGAAATGTATGATACAAATTTTACAAACGGTATAAACTTTTCACGATAACAAAAGAAACAACATGAAACAACGATATTTTACTGCACAAACACATACACATTCCGCAGTTGATTTTGTACTTATAAAATCAGTTGATCGTCAATAAGTGACAGTTAAATGAAAATAAATATTTTAAAGTACCAAGAAGAGTAATTTTTCTAACATTCTATGGAAAAATACGAAGCTGAACTTACCTCACAAAGATACGCTCCTGGGCCCGGGATCCATTGATCTCGACGAGAATTAACTATCCATTTTCTTCGTCTTTCTTCATTTCTAGGAAAACGAAACATCCTAAAGTTATTTTCAGACTGATTCGAACAATTTGGTGCAGCACAACCACCCATTTTTCTGAAAATTAGGTCGGAATCGATCCACAAATATGTCAAGAAATCAGTGCTAATCCAATAGCGAATACCAACAAGTTAGCTTCAAAATGGATGATGATTCAGCTCCCCTGTATAGTAGCCTTAACCTCTACATTGCTCCAGGCTCAGGGAAAGGGGTATTTGTTGTCAAAGGGGCTGTTTCGCACGTGCTTATTACTGAGGATGGCGGTAGAAAAAAAAATCGAGTTCGAGTAAATGGTAAAATTTTTCGAAAAAATACGCTGCTAAATTTAGTAAAGAGTATGGAAAAAAGAAATGGGGAACGTTAATGGATATTTTAAACGAAGAAAGAAATGGCCTTTTTCAAAACTTCAGGTATGTGAAGAAATGTAAACATAATTTTACGTATGATCTTTTGCAAAATGGAAATTTTCTAAAAGGTTACATGTTTGTGAACTATTTGTTAAGAGGAATTTTAGGATTAAAATACATTATTTTGTCTGAAAAGGTTATGCAACAACGTCATAAGTCAAATAATTGAAATATAGCACCACGTACGCGTGTTTAATATTCCTAATGAATTTGAATAAAAAAAATTTAATTTTTAGCAACCCATGATTATATCAATAATTTTATTTATTCAGGAATTATACCTATCACGTAGCTACAAATATACTATGTATCGTAGATACCAATAAGCAGTGAGTAAAAATATAACAAACGTTTAACAAAAGTAATAGGAAAAAAAAAAAATAAATAAAAATAAATAAATAACTATAGGTTAAATCATAAAACATATTATCTTGCACACACACACACATATATATATATATTAACATATGCAGTGAAAGGAAATTGCAATACATATTCCTATTTATACCCTTTTTAAATCGATCCCACCAGTGACCGTGTGGTAAAATTGCTGAACACTGGTAGTTCGGTCCGAGGTCCAAATACTGCGAATCGGTTTGTTGCATTACCAACATATCTCTGATAGCCAATATATCTGTCATTACCAACATATTTCTCGTAATTTCCAAAAGCATAAAAAATTAAGGCATACAAAACCTCTTTAAATAAATAACTATATGTATATACAAATGTATTATAAATATATTAGTATATGCAGTGAAAGGAAATTGCAGTACATATTCCTATTTATGCCGTTTTTAAGTCAATCCCACTAGTGGCCGAGAGGTAAAATCTCCTAAAGCTGGTAGTGCGGTCCGAGGTTCGAAACCCGCGAACGGGCTGGACGCATGGGCGTCATTACCAATATATCATTGGTAATGACAGATATATCATTGGTAACTTCCAGAAGCATAGAAGTTGAAGGCACAGAAAATCTGTTTTAAATATATATATATATATATATATATAAAACTGTATAAATATATTAACAGATGCAGTCAAAGAAATTGCAGTACATATATATTTATACCATTTTTAAATCGATCCCACCAGCGGCCGGTAAAATTGCTGAACAAAAGAAGTTCGGTCCAAGGTTAGAATCCCGCGAATGGGCTGGTTGCATGGACGTTTTCGTGGTTTTTCCCATGTGTTACGTGTATACGAGCTAGTTTTCCTTAGAATGTCCTCCACGAAGGCAACCCTCACTTTAGGCAGATAGCCCTCGAGGCTTTGCCGTAATTACAAAAACTAAAACTAAGCACTTTTTAGATCTGAATAAATATACACAAAACTGATGTAATATCTAAAAGTAAACCACATTAAAAAAATGTGATAACTACTTATAAATTTTGCATTATAATATTGACCAGAATTTAACCGAAAATTATACAGGAATTTAACTTGTTTTATACAAGAAATTCTAGAAACTATTGGAAATTGACATTTATATCGGTACAGTTAAAACTACTTAAATAAATTTTTTAACTCAAAGCAATTTAATGTAAATGTTGAATTTGGGATGTGCATAGTTTGAATTGTATACTGCATATTCTTTAATGCATGTCTAATGTATTACATTTTTTACACTACAAATTCAAATAAAAGTAGAGGGAAATACATTATAATTTAAAACATAAAATTTCAAAATTTATAAATTACTCATCAAAACATGAAATTAAGTACATTGATATATACATTAGTTTAAAAATTACAATTTTAAATTAAAAGTATGCACCCCTTCTTTATATGTGAAATAGGAAAACACCAAATATATTATTTTCACTAAAATTTAATTAAGGCATTGGTAATGTAGAAAAATAAATAATGTAGAATCGTCAGCATCAAATGCGTTATTTCTATAGCGAAATACTCGAGTTTTTCACAAATCTTAAGAAATTAAAATATCTATTACGTACACTTTCAAAAATAATCCGTGACCTCCGCCGTCCTCAGTTTAGCTCTAAAACTACAATCAGAAACTTAAACGGCAGCTGACCATCTGACGGAAAAATTTCCGACGCGTCGACCTCTGTAATGATTGAGACGATGACACCAGACTCGCTCTCTGTCGAGTAGATCGCAAAAAGCGACCCGTTCTTCTATCTCGAAGGTGTCCAGACTAGGGCCCTTAGTCATGCCGTCGGAGGTCTGCAGTTACATCAAAAGGCTGAGAAGGAAAAAGAGCCCAGGGTTGGGCGGTACTTCCAATCAGATGATCAAGAATTTTCCACCAAAGACCATATGTTATTTCACCAAGCTGGCTAACTGCATCTTACATTGGCAACACTTTCCGGCATGTTGGAAAACTGCTCAAGTTACGCCAATACTGAAACCTCCCAAACCATCCACCGCACCTGAGTCCTATCGTCCTATCAGCCTCCTGAGCTCTGTCAGTAAATTAATGGAGGCAATAATACTGAGCAGATTGAATAAATATCTGGAGGAGCATAAGGTCATCATTCTATACCAATTCGGTTTTCGTCAGAAGCACTCAACCACCCCCCAGCTTTATAGAGTTGTGGAGATGATCAGTGATGGCTTACAAAGAAGCAGACTGACTGGAGGTCTGTTTCTAGACATTGCTAAGGCCTTCGACCGTGTGTGGCTAGATGCCCTCACATACAAGTTACACAACCTGGGGTTACCAGGCTACATCACTAATCAAATCCTACCTAACAGGTAGACACTTTGTCGTTCACGTTTCTGGCACATTATCCACCAGCCGCCCTATAAGGGCTGGCGTACCACAAGGGTCCCTTTTGGGCTCCACTCTATTCAACATTTATGTGAACGACATACCCACTACACCCAACACGACACTCGCAATGTATGTAGACGACATTGCGATCCTTACACAAAGCGCATTTGTTGGTTCAGCTATACAACACTTATAAGAACACATCCAGGCATTAGAGGCTTGGCTTGTCAAGAATTAAGGTTAATGTTGAGAAAACATATGCTATATTGTTTACAACAAAAAAGAAATTTCCAGTCTGCCTGCAGATGTATGGAGAAAGCATTCCCTGGGTCAAGCAGGTCCCTTATCTTGGGGTGATCCTCACTAAATCTCTTACATGGAACCCACACATTACAAATATTATCAAGAAGTTTCGAGCTAGTAAAGCTTCACTCTTTCCCTTAATTGCTCGAAACAGCGTTCTATCTAGAGATAACAAGTTGCTCATTTACAAATCTATGTTACGCCCCATTCTGAGTTATGCCTGCCTGGTATGGGCATACTCTTGTAAATCACTTAGAAAAAGACTGCAAGCAGCCCAGAATGGGGCAATTAGACAAATTTGCAATGCCCCCTGGTATGTTAGGAATAGACAGCTCCACAAGGAGCTAAAACTTGAGGAACTCAAGGATTATTACAGCCGCCTATCGCGTAATTTTTATGACAAGCAGGAGGCTATTGACAATCCTGCGATAAAGTAAGTATAACTATGATGTAAATAATCCTATGAATATTAAGCGCCCGCGGGCTATTATGTGTGTTAACCTACCATAATTTCTGTGTGTAATGACTGATTATTATTATACATATATAATCTACAAATTTCTGTACTGTTATTGTGTTATATATTATTTTTTAGTGTTATGCATGTTGTCAGTTTAGCGGCACCAAAGTAGCGCATTTACCTCTTTTGTTTTGCCATGTTTGTCTATGTTCTCTTTCCAGCTCTACCACTCGACAGCTTCTGTGCTTGACTGGCTTTCTATCCAGATTATTGCTTTAAGTTACCGTACCGTTAGGAGATACGCTGTTAAAAAATTATGTACCATTACCTGATAATTATGTATATCCACAGCATTTTAAGATATGTTCGTTAATGTATTCAGTTATAATTCACATATATTCGAAACTATACTATAATTTGTTCGATGAGGGGTAGGGTTAGTAATACCCAGGTACTCTGGTGTCTGGCACCACTTTAGATATGATTGTTTAGAGGCACATGACTTTAAATATTCTGATGTGGTAAGCTAAGGCATTGAGGTGGTGAAAGAAGAGAGGCAACAAGAGGCCGCAAGCCTAAGATGAGGTAATACAATAGAGCCCGCAACGAGACGAAACAGTGGGCAGTTCAATCATGAGTTTGTACTGTTGTACTGTGAAATAAAAGTCCTGACAAAGCGAAATTGCAGGGAAACCTACAAGATCTCAAGAAGACACATTTCATTTATATATAAATACAAAATAATAATTGGCTACAAGATACATATAAGGATAAACACTAAATAATGATATGACGAAGATTAATAATGAATTTATGTACACTATTTACAACTATTTACAGCACTATCCTACATTAAGTAGGGAAATTCATTTCTCTTGCTAGATGAGCCGCAAGCGGCCGTAGTTCCTTGTCTTCTGGTAGTTTGCTATAGTCAAACACCTTTAATTTTTCCAAGTGGGGGCATTTGACCGCCTTTTGGAAGAAGCTTGAGTTTAATCTGGGGATATGTTCCAAGACCATTTCAATCTTTAAGTCCTTATTATGTCCTTATATTATGTCTATTACTAAGTCCTTATATTATGTCTTGTTAGAAACAAGGTAGTATGCATTTGTAAAAGTACGCAACATTTTATTTTGTGTAACTTGCAGCTTAGAAATATCGTTATCTCTGATTGTCACCCAAGCGAGGGACGCATATGTGAATATAGGCCTTATAACTGAGATATACAAATGTCTTTTCCTAAGCAGGTCTAAGTTAGAATATTCATTTAGGATAGGATTTAAACTTTGGATAACTCCAAGAGCTTTCTTTCCCTCTCACATGAATTAAGTGGTCTTTCCAAGATAATTTGTCGTTGATAATTTCACCAAGATAGTTTGCTTTACGGACTCTGGGGATTTCCACGTTGTCATCATTAATAGAAATGGACCATTTTGTGCACCAAAATTCGATTTGAGGCATGAATTGTTGTAGCTTCTTGATTGCAAGATCTGGGCACATAGATTTGACGGCCAAAGCCGTGTCATCGGTGTAACACCCTAAAAAATAACTGTAATTTAAACCCATCTTTGGGAAATCAGTGACAAAGCACAGATAGAGTACTTGTCCTAAAATTGACCCTTGCGGGACGACAGCATGAATATTCTTTACGTCTGAGATCTCATTTCCTATAGATACACGAAAGCTCCTGCCTTTGAGGAAAGAGTGAGTGAGACCTATCATTTCTTTTGAGAAATTGAGCGATCGAAGCTTGAAAATAAGATCCTCACGCCAGACGCGGTCAAAAGCTTTGGCCACATTTAGCTTATTACGTAAGGCTCCACCAACATATTCTGCCAATCTGACCAGTTGCTTTGTGGTAGATAAATTCTTGCGGAAGCCGAACTGCTCCTCTGGTAGCTTACCTAAGTACGGTTGCATTCTGTGATAAATTATTCTTTCATATATTTTTCCTAAGACTGGAAGCAGACTGGTGGGACTGAACCCTTCAAGTCGTGAGGTATCTTTACCTGCTTTTGGTAAAACGATCATCTTAGCCCTTTCGGTCACAGGCGTCTCAAGACCAGAAGAGGAAATTGCGCAATCTAATGCTGATTGGTTATTACAGGTCACGTGGTTTTCTTTCCTTGGACGTCGGCATTAACACTAGGACGCCGCGGCTTTGGCTTAGCTGTGTAAGTTGACCACTTTTGGCGAAAATTTAATATTTAGAATCGCAAAATAAAAATGCCATATCATAGTTGTTAGTTGCGTCGTTTATAATGGACTACTAAACTATCTTATTAGTAAATGGGAATTATTAAAAGGAGCAGCAATTTGCTTAAAAATTTACATCGAGGTTCAGAAGTGGTGTCAGTTTTTTTCAAAGTGAGCCAGAGTCAAGCCCAGTTGTTAATACAACATTTTATTTATTTAACATTGTTTATATTATATTGTAATTCATACGTTTGCGATGTGCTGTTTATCACTTTATTAGTTGAATATATTTCAAAGATTAAAATCATATTTTGATGTTCAAAGGAAAGATATGATCACATTAAAATGGAATATATAATACAATTTCTAACGTATGGAATTATTTGCACGCATTTCTCCGGTCATAACTCAAGAATTATAAAACAAAATTAAGAATCGAAATGTGAATAGGCATACCAAATCTTTTAGTATATTTCGAGTAATATATTACACAGAATTTAAAAAGAAATTGATTTGAAATCACTGTTTTGGGTTTGTATTATAACAAATAAATAAGCTGCAATGACAGGAATGTTATGGTAGTGCCATTGTGAATGAAAGTATGTTTCTGCAAAGCAATATTTTTACAACTGATGTCAAAATTGAAATTGCTATATTTTGTAACTGCAAACTGATTTAATAGTTATAAGTGTATCTACTTATAATTTCCATTAGCATATCATTTATGTTATTGATAATTTCTTAGTATGTTTTCTCGTATAAAGGAATTAAATGTTAACATATTGTTTATTTTAACAGTGAATTTTGAGAAGTATGAATGTAGCCTTTTGGCAATAGATGGCGCTGACCGTTGCACCTGTTTTCTGACGTCAGAATAACGGGTTGCTACCTTTGGCAGGATTCTCGCCGAGGTGATAATAAAATTTTTTGCCAAAGAGAGTTAACGCTAATGACTCGGGTAACCATAGTAACACCGCATTTAGGATTTAAATAACACAGCCCCTTAAGCTAAGAACACCATCTGGAGACTTTAGAATGGAAAAAGACTTCATAGGGGGTCTATAGGCTTTTTTTCAAAGCAGAAAGGATATACATTCAGTGATCGTTTTCACTTGTGCAGTGTTAAGCATTGTAATGAATTAATACTTTCTATTCGTTCATTGCCTACTGTAGATTTAGTAAATTTCATTTCCAATATTCAAAAACGCTGATTCGCTTTTCGATAAGATTATAAACTCTAGGATAACAATTATTAATAATCAAAGCTATCTTTCTTTCCCCCTCTTTTTTCCCCTTGTGCTGCATTGGTACTATTTTTATTCTTGTTTTATTTAGGAATTTTGATTTGCCTTTTCTGCATCCAACATTATAAAATTTTTACCGCATTAAAAAGTAGTAGGAGCTGTAAAATAAAAATATAACTCAATCGTTTTATAGCCAAATTTTTCGTGTGATAACTTAAGACGACCACCTCTTAAATGACCAGTCTTTCTGAAAATATACATAAAGCAACCAAATCTTTTAGACATGTTGAAGATTGTCTTAGAAAGGCTATAATCTATTCTGCAAATTTCTTCAATTTAAATGATATTCGGCATAGCTAAAACATTTGCCGCCCGGGCGGATTCTGAGAGTGTCCGCCTAGCCAGTCTTCGAATTTGTCTCTCCTCTTGGTATAAGCAAATGACTGAACGTAAAAACGACAAAGAGAAAAATACATTAAAAATCTACCTTTAATTCTGAAAAAAAATTTTATTCCATCATTTTAAAATTTAAAAACCGACAAATATTTGTTTGCAAAGCCACCTACTACAGAGTACTATGCTGATAGTACAGAACTATTTCTTAAATACAAAATTAATCATTTGTAGTTCTAAAATGATTTTTATTTAAAAAACTCTTATCACAACTAGAAACACAATTGTGAAAAAAAATTATCGGCAGTAAAAAATTACATTATCTGAAGAACAAATAGAAATGTGTTTTAGAACAAATAGAAAAACGTCAATTAGGACCCACATTTTCATATTCCCGTTTCGCTTTCTTTAGTAATAATAACGGAAATAAAACTTTGAAACACTTCTCTCTAACTGAGGGAATACTTCCTTGTTAACTTTTTGATAGTCCTAAACCGAGCTCAGCCAACACCTCCTTACAGAGCTGAGCCAACACCTCAGCTCATATTCCAGTTACGCACTGCAGTGGGGGCAAACAAACGCAGCTCGTATTACAAATTTACGTCTGACAGATATCGCTCGTATTTGGAAAGAAAACAATTGCTTAATCTCGCTACCCTCGTAGGTTTAATGCACCGCGATCACAATTTAATTGATATTCGTAATTTTCAAGTTTTGAATGAATAAAAATGGTATAAGACTGCGTAGCTGTGGAAATCTCGCGGTGATTCCTTTGGATACTAATCTACAGAAAAATTTATTTTTCTTCTTAAATTAATTTCGTAAAGTAGTTCAGAATCATATTGTTCTTTATTTGCTTGAAATATTCACAGGACTAACCTCCATCAAATATTATTTCATACGAAATTGGTGCCTCAGAATTATGCTGTCTGTGGCGAAATAGGCCCCTCTAGCTACGCTACTATGTCTGACATCATACGAATTAAAGAAATGAAGATGGAATTTTCGTATATAATTAAAAGCCTTTATTAACTTTATAAGAAAAATACAAAGAAAATGGAAGCAAATTATCTGAATAAAAATGTGTGTCTATAAATTACAAGACATGTGAATATATTGTAAATTTAAATTCTTAGTTCTCCATTTCAGCTCTTTATTTATTATATTATTTATTTATTATTATTATTGAAGTAGGTCTTACAATTTTTACTCGAATGGGAAAATTAAAACTTGCTTCTTTTTAAAATAGGAAACGTTGCTAAACCAAGTGCTATAATACCTATGATAAGGAGCTCGCTGACCAATTATCTATTGATATGCAACATACATCAACTTATGCACCATAAAGAATATAAGGAGCATATTTGAGCAAATCATGCATTAGCTTCAAATTTTTACCAGTACTAAAACTATTTATTTTTAAGATCCATTAGCGGCCCACGGTAATATTGCTGAAAACAGCTAGATCAACTCCACTTCACATCCAGGCGAATGAGCTGTATGTATGGGAGTTTTTCGTGGTTCCCTCCCCAAGAAAAGATGTATACTTTTATAAATTGTAAAAATACAACCAGGATCTCTCGAAGCGAGGTTGGTAGCATTAGCAAAATTGGACTGGCTTTTTATGGATGAAAAAAAAAAAGTATTAAAATAAAGGTATGACATATTGTTTAGTATATGATGTTTTTTGGAAGTATAAATGAGATCATAAAGATTCCGAAGATTTATATAATACCTTCTTTATTTAATGAATCAGTAACTGAAATTGAAAATCGTACTTGCATAAGGATGCCGATAATCAGTTTCAAGGAGAAACTGAGCTTCAGTTTGTGCACGTTACCTCTTGCTGCGGCACCGTTATGAAGGCATCCCAATTTGATTGCATCCTCACCTCATGATAAAGTTCATTGAATTAGCTAAAAAAATTATAGTTCAGCATGCTAACCGTTACGTAGCCAGGGTCTGTTCCCGTCACTTGGGGGGGGGGGGATTGAAATAGATTTCCTCGAAAATTCATTCTTCAAAAAAATAGCGAGCTATTTTTTTACGTTTTCAAAAGTTTATTGACGTCATTATGTTTTAAATCAAAATGATTCATGCAGGTTTTATCCTGTTAAATAAAATGAATTTTAAAATAAATCTTTCATGTGATAGCAAAAAACGTGTAGAACTATGAGACGTAAGTTTTCACATTTTTTCATAGTACGCATCTTAAAATATATTAATTTACTATAAATAAAAAATACTGCACTCAGAAAAAAAAAATCTGAAAACTAACAGCCTCATGAGTAGCCGAAAGATTAAACCGCTGAATTCTGGGAGTTCGATCCCAGGCTAATGAGTTAGCTGCAGGGTTGGTTTTCCTCTTATGTTAGGTGCATACGAACCACTTTCCCTTTAAGTCCTCCGCAATGGCATCTCTCCTACTAAACAGATAGCTGTTGCGTGCTTTTCTATATCTGTATAACCTAACCTGACAACTAGCAACAAAAGAGAATAACGTATGATGTGTAACGTGTATACGAGCCAGTTTCCCTTAGAAAGTCCTCCACGTAGGCATCCCTCCTTTTAGGCAGATAGCCCTCGAGGCTTTGCCATAATCTCAAACACACCAGAATAAAGTATGAAATCTCCTTATGCAAATATCTCAGTTTTTCATAATCTTTTAGAAGTACCATACAAAATATGCTGCGCCAATGAAATTGTTAGAATGTATTCCTTTTTAATACTAACAAAAGTGATGGTTGAAAAGGATACGGCATTTCGAAAGGGAGCACTTTTGACCAGTATAAACCACTAAAAAAGCAGATGATTTTTAATCCTGTGTTCAATCGAAAACTTGTTCTAAATGCATTGTGCAAGACCTTCACAAAAGTCAATAAACGTATGCAACTACCTGTGGCCCCCAACAAAAGTTTGTTTACTCATTTCTTTCCCCCGTTTTAAAATTTGTCTCCATGTGACTAATTTTTCTTTCAAAAATTAAACCTATCTGCTGGAGTTTTTATTGATAATGAAGAGATTCAAAGAACTGAAATATGTGTGTTTAGAAAAGAAAGGTATATGCGTGAATCGTCCCGTTCGTTATCTAATCACGAACTTCCACGCAAGAGGTTTGTATTTCGAATAAAATTCATCAATATCAGTTCTGAATATTGATGTTTTCCTTGTTAATTTCTCCGGGTTAATTTCTATGTTATGTGCTTTTCCATGTTAATTGTTCAATTTTTACTCAAAGTGATCTCATTAAAGATAATAGCTTCAATAGGAAATCTTGACTTACTTATAAATCGTTTTCTATCTTTTACCACAATCTTTTCGATGACATAAAGAACTTAAACATATTTCAAAAACAATTTGCGTTTTTAACTTAAAATTAAGGGCCTATTAATCTCTTTAAGCTATATTCCAACTAGTATTAAGAATAACTGTTTTAAATTTTATACCAGAGTCTATCAAACGAAACAGCATCATCTAGTGCATCCACCTTGGGTTTACCACGCAGTGCAATTCCCGCCGTCTGTTACTGTCAATAGAAAGCTCATTTAGAAAGACTTACCTTTAGTTTCAAAGTGCACCTCTTTTCCTGAATATCTTCGCATGGTATAGTAATGATGTCTTACCTTCAAAACTATTAATAAATTTAAATCCATAACCCACGATTGGCCGAGTAGGTGAAATCATGGGACACTGGTAGTTTAACTGAAGTTCGAATTCCAGCGAAAGGGTTCGCTTTTTGTGATTCTCTCTATGTGTAATGTGAACATAAGTCTGCTTTCTTTAGAAAACTGTGATTAAAGATTTCTTTCTTCCACAAATCCAGAGTTTCTGAAACTGTGGGTCACTATAAATTTAGCAGTTTTGGTATTTCTTTAACTTATTATAATAATTTTACAATTACCAAATACTTTTAAATAATGTACTTGAAAATACATGAAGATAAGACAGTACAGACAAAGAAAAAACCGAAAACGTCTAGAAGCATTTTTTTTTTTTTTTTTTATAATATAAACTTTCCTTTTACTTTAAAAATTAAAGTCAATAACATAAAACTGCAATAGTATATTACAGTAAAAGTGAAGAAACTGATAGTTTCACTCACGCGTGTGTCGGATTTGCGCAATGCTTATGTTGTCCGCAAAATGTTCGTAAATATTAGGGGGTCCCCACGCCCAAAACGTTTAAGAAACCCAGCACTAATCAAAAAGTCAAGTGTTTTCCCATATTTGACTAAAGAAATAAATTTCCATATCGTTATCACATAAATTCATTCCGGTTCCAATGAAAGTGTTACTTTCACCTTGGCTTAGCATCTTTCAGTATCAAGGCCATTCAAATTGAAGCTCAATTCATTACTTACACATTATCTAAGTAACACCTTCATTAATATTACTTCTCAAAAGTACAAACATTAGTATCAGTAGCGTAGAACTCTCGGGCCCCTATGCAAAAACTTTTCTTGAGCCCAGCCCCCAGAATTTAAATTCAAAATAAATAAATAAATAAATAAAGGTTTTAGATTTTAACGGCCATCCAGAAGGGTTTTTTTTACGCTCTCGCGCTGAACGCGCAGTCTACTGGTCTGCTGTTGCAGTCCCGCTAACCGAACTTTTTTTTTTTTTTTTTGTCTTTTTTTATTCGTAGCTTTATTATTAAGCATCGTTTTCTTCGCATTTACGCCACATACAGTTGTACACCAATATCACAAAATTTTTAAAAGCTGAATGGCAGCACATGTTTAGAACACCCGATGCAGCGTTAAGTGTTGGCGTACATTTTTAATTCGTATCAGTTTTTTCCCAGTTCATTATATCAATATATAGTTTTATAAACGTATTTGTCAACAGAATTTAAATTTACGTTTACATTTAAATGTTATTATATATTTAGATAATATTTATATTCATTATAAATTCAGATATATCCAATAACTAGATTTCTTCACAGTAACTTTTACAGAAGTTTATGGATGAATAAATCCTTCATTTCCAAATACCTTTATAAATAATTTAATGCATATTTACGAATTTTGTTAAAGGCAGATACATGCTTTTTTGCAAGCATATGCATAAATACCCATACATATTTAATATTTTTTATTTTCGGCGTGGGCAAATCTTTAATTTCTGTGCATTCACAATCTTTTTCGAGTAAAGTAATTTGCAATAATTTAGCATATACCAGAAAATTTTACACAAGAAATATGTATAAACATAATTTGAATGAAAATTATCTGCATTATTTTGAATACCCAATTTCGAAGTCAATTTTCCTTCGAAATTCCTCCATGATGTCAACTTTTCCTTTAGGCAGACAGTCCTTGCATGCCTTACCCTATTTAATAAAAACTTACCTATATTACTGACCTATGTGCTTGATTACAAATATTACTGACCTATGTGCTTGATTATAAATAATATTAATAATATTATAAATAATAAATTAAATAATAAATAATTTAACATGCATAATTTTATGTATTTACTTCTAACCATCAAGTTTCAAACTTTTAACTTTGTAGGGTTTATATTTATTTTAACTAACATTTATTTTAAGTTTAAGCTATCTTTCCTGTCAAACCTTTACTTTCCCCTAGAATTGCCAATGCCAGAGTATGTAAATTGTAGTAGAACGCGCAGTATATTCAAATTTTAGCAGAAGTAAGTTGAGTTTAAATAGAAGGGAAACGAGATTATATAGGTGCTTCTTGAATAGCTAAAGTGAAGGTTGCTAGGTAGAAAATTAAGAACCGCGCGTTTCGGCCTGTGTGCCTATCTCGGCAGTTCGTTGAATCTTTCAACTGCTTAATCAGTAAGCTTGCTGAATCTCAGCTGTATTTTAGAACGCGGTTAAGTTAGTTACGATCTCAGAGCCTCGTAGGTAGTGATCTAGTTGTTTATTCATCCTGTCATTAATTTTTAGTTTCACAGTTCTGTTTTTGTTAAACCGCCGAGTCGGCGCCGAGTAGCGTCAAGTGAACGCAGCTGTTATTTCTAAAGTGGAATAAAAAGGGATTTAAACCCTTCCTTACGAGTTTGTGTAATTTACAGTTCATAGCAGTCACTACCATAGTTGCTGACAAGTTGGGGCCACGCAACACTACAACTTAAACGACGTTTTAGGATACATTCATTATCAAATTCAAATTTTCTGGTAAATGTATTTTGGCAGAGCATTCAATACCTCTTTCAGCGATTTTACCTAGTTTAATATTTCTCTGATTTCTTTTATTTATTAATATAATACATAAAAACTATAAATTTCACATTTAAAAATTAACCTCAATGTCATCAGATAGCAATCTGGATTGACTTACTCTACATAATATTGCTTTATTTTTTAAAACTGTTAAAACATTTAACTCATCGAAATTCCCAAATACCTCAAATTTTCATACTGCGAGGTAATCCAGAAGGTAACAATATGCAAAGTATATAGTCATATATCGATTAAGATCATTGATGATGCTTATTTCATTGTCTTGAAACTCTTTCAGAAATAACAGACTACTGCTCAAGAATATGCATTAAATAACAAAGATTTTTCATTCATAATTTTGTATTACATTTAGTCATCAATTAAACAAGTTGCTAAATAAAATTTTAAGAAAGAGAGACAGAACTTTATTTTTTTTATTTTTTAGTTAACCCAAAGTGATTATTTTTCAGTTCTATAAAAATAAAATGATAACATGTGAATGACAAAACATGTATTTTATTTAAAACATTTTGGTGTTTGTAACATAAAATAAAAGTAGCGAATCAAGGGTATCGAAAGATGTGTACAATTTTAAAGTTACCACAAAATCGCTATTGCAATTTATCGAAAAATAACCAAGATGTGATTTTTGAGGAAAATGTCACTAAACTATAGAAATTTCTATTATTCATTCAACAATGAATGTTTGCTTTATGTTGAAGTGTCCCGCTTTTCGATTTGTAAAATAAAAGTCTATATAAGTCTATATAAGCTAGTTCAATATGTCAGCAACAGAGTATGTGATATGTATCTTCAATATATTGTTACGAATTTGGTATTTAAAAAGCTAATGTTAGTTCAATTATAAATTAAATGGTTTTATTTCTCGCGCAGTGCAGCGCGTGACGAATATTAAAAGAAAGCTAAGCCGGAAAATTGAAAATACAAGAGCGCGTGCATTAAATAAATATCTCTTTTTGAAATCGAGAAAGTACTGGAAAATTCTAGCGCGTGATTTTAAAATCTTATAAAAGGAGGAAAACATCTCAGTTTGTAGTAGTTGCTTAGTTTGTTGTTGTTTAGAAAACTGCTGTTGTTGATTATAGCGAATTCGCGGATTAGCGTTCTTTAGCTGTTTTGAATTTTGTTCTATTGTACATTTGAGTAGTTAAAAGATAACTACTGTGATATATTGTAATACTGCGTGATAATTTGAGAAAATTTAAGCATTTTTGTTGTGATAATAAAAAGTTTTGTTCATTTTTCATCGGACTTGTGCATTCACTTCATAACGAACCCGTACGCACGCAACAATTTTTGGTGTCAGGAGTGGGGTTTGAATGCCAATAACAAGAGCGATGGAAGAGCAATTAAGGCATTTAATATCAGCCTTTGCCTCATTTAAAGAAGAAATGAAATTGGGCCAGGAATCCGTTAAGGACGAAATGAAAGCCGTTCAAGCTGGTCAAGAAGAAATGAAAAGAGAAATTACCTGCATAATAGAAAATAAATTTGAAGCTATGAAAGGCAGAATTGACACAGTTGAAAATAAAGTTGGACAAATTGAAGAAAAAGTTTCTTCTGTAAAAGATCAAATTGAAGAAAGAGTTTCTTCGGTGAAAGAAGAAATAGAAGAAAGAGTTTCTTCTGTAAAAGAAAATATAGAAGGAAGAGTTTGTGCCGTCCAACACCAAATCGAACAACAAATTGATGATAGGGTTTCTGCAGTAGCCAAAGAAGTGGATATTTTAAAGAAATTCGTAGCGACGGCAGGGAACAATAGTGATGGTTTTAAATTTTTACCCACGCCTGCTCGTCCCTCTCTGAAGTTATCCACTTATGATGGGAAGACCTCCTGGCAAGTGTATAAAACACAATTTTCTATAGTGGCGGATGCGAATGGATGGGATTCCCAAATTAAGGCCTGTTATCTCGCCGCTTCGCTGAGAGCAGACGCAGCGGATATCCTGCAGACGCTTCCTGAAAACCAAAGACTTGACTTCGAATATCCGGCGCATTGGAGCTGCGCTTTGGCGAGAAATGTTTAAAAGACTACAGCAGGCTTCAATTAAAATCCCGTCAACAGAAGCCCACCGAATCACTCCAGGAACTCGCCACGGATGTTGAAAGGCTGTCCCACCTCGCCTTTACGGAGTGCACGAGAGAAACGAGGGAAATCCTGTCGCTGCAATATTTCGTCGATGGCATCCGGGACCCTGAAATACAGAAAGCACTGCGAATGGCGGATGTTAAAGATTTGAAAAGCGCTTTAGTGTACGCCATGAAATTCGAGGCAGTCCAGCAAGCCACTCGTCGAGACCGCCACCCAGTCAGAGCTGCTCAAGTCCAGGAGCCAGGGAATAAAGTCACCGCTCGTCTAGACGATTTAACTAGACAACTGAACGCCTTGAGACGGAATATTGGTGAGAAGAAACCGACCGTTAAGTGCTGGAACTGCGGTGCTGAAGGTCACCTACGACGGCAGAACACCCCAGGGCACGGATAATAAAACGGATGAGTTGACAAGACCAGTGAATGCCTTAAGACGGAATAGTGGTGAAACGAAACCGACCCTAAAGTGCTGGAATTGCGGTGTTGAAGGCCACCTACGAAAGAACTGCAGAACTCCCCAGAGCACGGAAAATAAGGCATACAATTTAAACAGACAATTAAATGTCACGGGAAGGAAAAGGACTGACAAGAAACCAAAGTGCTGGAACTGTGGACCTGAAGGCCACGTACGAAAGAATTGCAGAACACCCCAGGGTACGAAAATTGAGACAATTTCTGAGCAACGACGCAGGAAACAAATTAATGACCATATCAAGGAACGGAGGTTGCCAGATAATGAGAAACCCTGTTTTAAAGCGCTTAAGATCTCTATAGTGAGTGGCAACAATAACGGACTGTCCATCAATGGGAATATCGATGGAGTTCCTTGCAATATGATCATTGACACAGGAGCTAATGTTACCATCATTAGGAAAGATTTAGCTGAACAGTTTAAAGATAAACTTATTTGGACGCCATCCTGTGTTACCCTTCAGACTGCGTCTGGTGATAAGATCGACATAATTGGGAAGTTAAACGTAAACATCACGTTTGGAAGTGCCGCCTACCATCACACGGCTTATGTGGCGGATATCACAGATCCATGCATACTCGGATGGACTTTTTAAGGAAATACAATTTTCCCTTAGACTTCAAAAACAACAAACTGCTTTCAGCATCTGGTGACATGACTATCCATCCTCAGAAGAGATCCTCACTTGGAAATGCCGACGCCTTGTCCGAAAGACCCAGCTCGGGAAGCCGCCGAAATCATGCTAGGGTCGAAAAGAAACGCAAGACTACCAGCTATTCTCCATCTCAGAAGCTCTTCGGTCGAGACCTTCGTCTGCCTTGTGACCGCCTGTTTGCTCGCCGTACGGATGCGCCTTCATCGCCTGAGGAACACATCCAAAATGTCCAGGCCCGGTTTGAGGGGATGCACCGTCCTGCACGAAAGCGAGTCAACTTGGCGACGGAGAAAGTGAAGACCAGATACGACACGCGAGCTACTAGACATAGATCCAACAAAGGAAACAAGGTGTGGTTGTGGAACCCGATTCAACGAAAAGGACTGAGTCCTTTAGGACTCAGTCCTTTCAGTTCAGCACTGTATACGGATCATCCGAAGGTGACTGTAATTTATTACAGTCACTTTCGGATGATCCGTATACAGTGCTGAACAGACTAAATGACGTCGTGGTTCGGATTCGTAAGTCTTCGAAATCTAAACCTAAAGTCGTTCATTACGACAGGTTATCTCATTACTATGGCCATAGTACATAATGTAAATAATTGTAAATAGTATAAGACCATGGTCCATTTTGTTTTTAAATGTGTATTTGATTTGTATTTGATAGCATTTGATTTGTTTTATGTATTGCATTTATTGTTCATGTTGTTTATTATTGTAATGTAATGCTTATTAATGCATTTATGCCACAGTTGTAAGTTTAGCTTCCTGTCCAGGGATTGTACTGCCCGGGACGTGCAGTCCTTGGGAAGGGGGCAGTGTTACGAATTTGGTATTTAAAAAGCTAATGTTAGTTCAATTATAAATTAAATGGTTTTATTTCTCGCGCAGTGCAGCGCGTGACGAATATTAAAAGAAAGCTAAGCCGGAAAATTGAAAATACAAGAGTGCGTGCATTAAATAAATATCTCTTTTTGAAATCGAGAAAGTACTGGAAAATTCTAGCGCGTGATTTTAAAATCTTATAAAAGGAGGAAAACATCTCAGTTTGTAGTAGTTGCTTAGTTTGTTGTTGTTTAGAAAACTGCTGTTGTTGATTATAGCGAATTCGCGGATTAGCGTTCTTTAGCTGTTTTGAATTACGTTCTATTGTACATTTGAGTAGTTAAAAGATAACTACTGTGAGATATTGTAATACTGCATGATAATTTGAGAAAATTTAAGCATTTTTGTTGTGATAATAAAAAGTTTTGTTCATTTTTCATCGGACTTGTGCATTGACTTCATAACGAACCCGTACGCACGCAACAATATAATTTTGTATTTATGCTGTGCCAGGTTCTCATACATAAAGTTCGTACTGTATCTGAATGCTGTAATGTATCTGTACATGTTTATATCTTTTATTTATGGTACCTAATTTATACTAAGGATCACGCGTACCTCAATGGCATGCTTCTCGTAAACTTTAACTATCATGATAACGTATTTGTATGGATGTATATATCAATATGAGTCAGTGTATGTATACTTTTATTTGTTGCGGAATATTATGTAAGTGTGTATATATCTGTTTATGAGCTGGTATTTATATGTATATACATATATTTTGATTGTACTCTTCTTCAAGTGCCTTGTATGTACATGTATATCTCTTTTTTGCATTTTATAAATGTCGTCTGCTCAGCCGGGGCTGCCCAGGGCTGCGGCCTTGTAGCTAGTGGTTGATTCCCGCCGAGTTGGTAAACATTTCTGCATGGATACATCTATACCTGGGTCGGAAGCCAACTCAGCGGTTTACCTCCCCTAACCACTATACCACATGGGCGGCTGATGGTAGCTCTATAGAAGGTGAATTTGGTGTAATAAGGACATTACATAATATTTACAAACATTTCTTCTGGAACAGCTCAACAAGCAGATGCAGAGAAGTGGTATAAATACTATGCTTGCCAAACTAGTAAAGGCTTCCAGACACGTACACGAGGAAGATTGAGTCACCATTTTAAAGCATGGCTCTGTATTCGCGGACATTTACCTATACAATCAAGGCTAACAAGAACATCCCTGTTGTCATGGACAATTTTAGTAAATGACCGGAAGCTTACATCATCACTGATCAATTAAATTCACGTGTTGCAAAATTCTTAGTAGAAAATTGTATTCAAGGTTTCGACATCTGTTCTTATTCACTCTGACAAAGGAAAAAAAACCCTCATATCTGCCTTATTTAAAGCAATATGTAGAATTTTTCATATGGAAATTCTTTTAACTAGAAAAAAATCATTCATAATTTCTAATTAATGCAAATAATATTACGAGTTTCGTATATGACAATATTGAAGCCCGCAAATATTTTCTATAACACGAATTCTACAAAACCCCCCGAATAATACCTTTTTTTTAAAAAAATTATATTGATGAATTCGTTTCACGATAATCAGCATTGAAATGACAATTACTTGTTTTAACACCAGAATAGCAAAGAACAACACAGAATGTTCTTAACACAAAAATATATTTTTTTAAAATCTGCTATAATCAGTAACTCCATAGGAACACATAACGCTTCACTCAGTGCACCGTGCTGATTATGATTACCAGCATTAAATTAAAGAAATCCGTCAATTTTGATCAAGCGAAAGACACACGTTTTTCATTTTATAAAAGAAAGTATAAAAATTTCAGTTTTTGCAATTTTAATTTTTTTTTTAAGTTTAAAATGCTTAATACGAATATTTGCATCATTTAAAATATTTTAATACTTGGATATACATGTCTACGACCAACGATGGCGAAAAATATGTCAGGTAAAGAATTTTGTGGACACTGTGTATTATATGCAGCATATCATCATAACAGTGAAACACATCTTAGCATTAAAACTAGTTGCGCAGTAAAGCCACTCGGGATTGGAAGTAACACATTCAGTAGTTTGAATTTTGAGACGAATAAATAATAGTTAAGTTGTACGAACATAAGGAAATTTCAAATTTATCAAACTGCCGCCTTACACTTTTATAGCATGAAGTTGGTGAAAAACATGAAAATGAGTTAAATATACTAGAACTAAATCTGAAAATTAAATGCTATCTGTTTTGTGATTGAATTTGGAAATCAAAATTGTAATAAAACAATGTTTGTAAAATTTGATAACTAAGATGCAAGATAGCTGTTAAAATCTATTATATTTCAAGTAAAATATTTTATTCCTTTAAGATTATTTTATCTCTTCCAAAATCATGACTTTTGACATTGCAAATGTTCTACATTTAGTTTTTACATATATTAGATAATTCATCAATCATTCAATGAAGAACGTAATTTAAGTTCTGCTCTACTTCTATATTTATAATGAAGCTTATTCGATTGGATTTTTTATTTGAACTTCCCATTCGATGTAGTCCAAATCAACGAATAGTTTCCTTTCACGATAAACATCCCTACAATTTCTTCTGCAAGTAACAAGGTAGATTAAATATGCGTAGTTTTGTACCACATTATTAAATGCTCTTGATCTTGCACAAGTAATCTATCAGGACCTGAAGAAATAAAAAATAGAAATTCAAGCATGACATATAAAAGATTTCACAATTAAACTACATGCATAGTTTACTTTTAAAATTTAAATTAATGCTTCAAAAAATGAATTTGAGTTTATGATACCGAGGTAAAAAATAAGTATGATGAAAAACTTCAAAATTATTACTAATCAAATCTTAAGTACGAAATTCATGCATTGAATAGACGAAGTTATTAGATTATAATTTAATTCAACCTGTTATAGGTAGATAGATAGAAAAAGAAGCTGCCAGAGCCTCGAAGAGGTTGACTAATCGGTCAAATTAAAGGAAACTCCATCCCGGAATTGAACTGTGACAGAGCCATATCGACTATCATAACCAGACTTAGGACAAATCACTTAAAAGGGATGAAGATTTCTGCAGACGGACAGCGTAGTTACACCAACATTTGTCCTCATTGCCCAGATGACATCCCACTGTCTCGCCATCACATCTTCAGCTGCCCAGCAATCCAGGCCAGGACTGTTTAACATCGGCATTGAGGACCCAGTAGACCTACTTTATACTGATAGAGCTGCCGAGGTTGCAAAAGCTGTCTTTGACAGCTTCGGAGCTATATAATTGCACTTTGTCACAGACACGACATCATCATCATCATCATAGGTAGATAGATAGATAGATTTCATACTTTACTATAACTTCTACTTTTCTCACCAGAATGCGAATGAGTTAGAAAGTATTTTAAGTCAGTTTCGAGTAATATTAAATAGTGCAGTCCTTGACTACTCTTCCACATTTAACTTAATTTTGACTGTTCTGCTTTGTTGAATCAGCACGGCTTGTGGCTGATACTGTTCACACAAGAACGTGAGTTTGTATTCTAAATTCTGTTTAAATAAAACGGTTCTTTAATTTTCTAAAGACTGTAATTACTCGAGATGCAGCGACAATTTGCTTTACGTCCTTTGGGGCCCGTTGGACTAGCTACCAGTTCCATAAAATTCAAAAGTGGAGTCTGAGCCAATTATTGATCATCTCGCAAAACAAAGCAGCATTTAATCTAAGACACAATAACACGCCGAACAAATACTAAATCAGAAGTCAAACAACAAAAATCAGCGAATCATTTGCGCTTTTGCAGCTGAGGATGGTGGTTCGGTAAAGCCATCGAAACTAGTCCTACCATCGAACTAGTGACAGTTTGAAAATATAACGCTGATTTTTGTTGTTTGACTTCATCATTGGAGATTAAATCAGCATTTAATCTGTCCTCCCTTTCGGGATTACAGGCTTCACCGGCACCAGGAAATCCATTGGAAGGCTTCGTGTTCATTGTAGACATGATGCGACAGCACATGGAAACAATAACTGTTGTTACCTTTTTCTATTCTTCTGACACCAGTTGTTACGTTATTTTCTTCCTTCACGTTCGTACGGGGTTCGTGTGGATTTGGAGTGAATAACGACGACACTGGATGAAGTAAGAATTGTAAGAATTGGAGGCTCCCTTCAGCCCACCTGGGCACAAGTGTCCCCATAGCTCAAAAGAAGGGGCCCCGTATCTCCACAAACGAGGGCAGTCAGTAAGCCAGCCACCCCCAAACAACAAACAAAAATACTAAATCAAAACTAAATAAGCACATCTAACACAATATTACAGACTAAAAAACTAACAAAAAATCCATAAACACAAATTCACAACATAGAACACCACAGATATTCAAAACCCACACAAACACAAAATTCAATTTTAACAGAAGATTCCTACCAGCGCCCTATTTTTATTCATAAACTTCATTAGAGCAATAGAATATGATTTAAAAACTTTAAAATTAATGACACTTACATTAAAATCAGTAATGTTAAAAATCTGTCTAATAGGGGCTGTTAAACTACAATCAACCACGAAATGCCTAGCATCACCATCAACCTGACAACTATTACATAATTTATTTTCCTGCAGTTTAAATCGGTTGAAATAGAACGGAAACCTACCATGTCCAGTTAAAACCTGATTAACATCAATGTTGTTCATACATTTCATTTTATTTGTGATTTTAATTAGTTCCATAAATCCTTTGTTTTTAGGTGAAGAAAACCACTGTATTTTCCATTTGTTAACGTAAATATTTTTTCATTCTTCGAATTGCAATTCTCTTCGAACCTGTTACTTCAATATCCATTGCACTGACATTTGAGACCGCCTGCTTGGCCAGGCTGTCGGCCCTCTCATTACCAATAAAGCCTATATGGGCCTTAACCCAATGTAGCTTAATATTTAAATAGGAACTTAAACTTTCTAAATGACTCTTAATTTCGACAATTAATGGATTGAAATTGTCTGGGCGGGAGAGAGCATGGAGAAGTGATAGGCAGTCAATATAAATATTTACAGACGTGGGCATAAACAAGGTATTTTTAATTCATAATAAGGCTTGTTTGAACGCTTCACTTTCTGTCTGGAAAACTGAATTATATATATATTGAACTTAAACATTCTATAATCCACCTCAGTTCCATAGTAAAAAACAACAAAAGCAGCTCCTACGCTCCCTCCGACCCCAGAGCCATCTGTATAAATATCAAACACATGAACATTTGGATTACATTTATCAAAAACAAAACCAATTCTATTGGAAGGATTTATTAAATGAATATTAAATTTTTCAAAAATATTTTTTGTAATTAAATAATCTTCATACATTTTCAATTCTAAATAAAAATTTCTCATAAAAAAATTCGTATAAAATTGAGAGAGGAGGCAGCCCAGCCAACATAAAGACGGCCTCGGATCACACTGGATGAAGTATCGAAACACACTTTATTTAGCCAATACTGATCAGGACAGCTCCAAAGTCACGTTTTACAGTCGTCGAAGATCTACTATAAACACGCTGACACGATCAGCGACACAGCCTTCAGGTTATCAGGCTATCACGGTGGAGATGGCTTCACGGCAACTTGGGTACAGCTCGCGATTCTGCTCGGTCGTTCTCGGAACTCCACGTACTCTCGAGACTCTCCACGCTACAATTCGCGATGCACTCGACGACACACAGAGCACAGCTCTCGACTCTTCGGTTCAATCGTTCCCGGAGCTGAACACGCTCTCTCGACGACGATGCACTAACCGCGATACACTACGAGACTCTTTCGGTGCACTCGACGACCCACTCGGCACTCGCTGCTCGGCTGTCAACTCGATCGATTCCGCACGGACTGACTCGCTAGACGAGATACACTCTCAATACTACTGACTGACTGCGGACCAGCAGGGTTTATATAGCTTTCGGCTTGTGTTTGAGATCATTCTGGGCTAAACCGGTAAGAATTCGTTCCAGAAGGTTCTCCATCAGTCCATGGTATATTCCCAATTTGGTCGCCAAATGGGCGGTTTCTCGCCAAATGTGGCAACCCTTCCTTCTATTGCCATTTTGCGACAACCCTAAAATTGCTTTGCGGGGAAGCCATCTTACCGCGCCTGTACATTTCGTAACACTATTTTTGATGGAAGAAGTACGAAAGTGACTTTACTGGAACAATTACAGACTCACCTTATTGAGTTCCAGAAGTACAGAATATCACCGCAGCAACCGCCCCGCAAGAAAATGTTACGGAATTGTGAATTGGAAAGTCATCTGCGAACTAGGCAGTTCTGACCAAAGGTTCCTGGGTGGAATTGCGCTAACCTTATCGATTTCATGAGGCACTATTCGATCCTTGAAAATTACCATTACGTGGGAAACGATGCGCAATAATTTCGTTGTGTAGCCGGTGATATTGAAGGAGCTTACAAATGACAAAAGATCAAAGCATAGGTAAGCTTATGAAAGCTTAACACTTTGTAAAATGCCGACAGATAGCGCAATTTAAATACAGTTGAAGTGACTCTTATCGATAGACATAAGGATAATACATTCAAAAGATTCCATACACATTAAAATCAAAGTCGTGGAATAGAAATACGTACTCTCCGAGTAATGAATTGCTGCAGTCGAATTGCTGATTGGACCTTTATACAATATCCAGAATTTTCCATCTTCGGGATCGTTAGTAATTCTCGCTATTTCATAAACGTACATTTTCCCGGCCACTCGTTTACTTTTGAAACTGAAAAAAACAAAGCATATTCACTTCATCTATAATTACATTTTCAAAGAGCATTAAAGAAATTTCATTAAAAATACTGTTCTTTTAAACACTAAGGTGCTTATTCTTCCTAAATGCTTAGGATTTTCTCGATTATTTCAGATTGAACTTTACCATTCGAGAGAAACAAATATGACGATCATTTAAAAATGACGTTTTCTTAAAATCTGTATCACGAAGGCATTTATAACGCAAATATCTCAAAAATGTAGATAATTTAAATTTTGTTTTTTGACCACATACTGCCTTTTATTTTTTCGATGCATGAGCTGCAAATTTATGATGTCATCAAAAAGAAAGATGCAAACTAGAATTCGGGAAGCTTAAAATTTTATGTCAACTTTTCCGGCAAACACTACTCATAGTCAAAAACATATTTCTTATTTCTGTTCCACGTGCATCACTTTTACTTCATATTGGACATTTGGACATTTATTCCATTCTCCCTTTCTTGTAATATTCTTTTCAAAATTTTATATGTTATTTAGTGTAGGTAGGTCATTTCATAGGTTTAAGAATGCAAAAGTATTTTTTACCTCTCAATTCACAGCTAACTGCTTTTCCGTTTTATTCTATTTTAGCTCTCAAGAAAGTTTTCATAGGAATTTTCAGTTTCTAATAGCAGTATCAAACTGTTAACACATCATTCATCGCTCTCGATATTCTTGATATGTTACTATATTAAAAATCTGATGTGTACACCACATGACTTCCTTATACGGAATATTAAATTATACGCATTTTTCCTTGCATTTCATTTAAACTTATTGGATTGAATTAAATCTACTTCGCCGACAGCGCCTAAAACACAATAGAACAAATTCTTTCTTTAAAATATACTCTAGTATTTGTTTACCATAGCGACACTCTGGCGCTAGATTGACTTAACAGTATTATATTTCGTTCATATTACAACTGATATGATGATGGATGTCTTATTTAAGTCGCTATGTCCCAGGATATGAGAGGATGTCCTGAAGATGTTGATTCTCAGATGTCCTGAGGACTTCAATTTCACATCCTGAGGATATTCATACTGCATTGTCCGGAGGACTTAGGTTGTCAAACATTCTGAGGATATTTGTTTTCAAATTTATCAGTTTTAGTTTTTTGACACTGCACATCTGAAACTTGCACATTGTTTAATTTTCATATGTATTTTACTATGTTGTTTCTAAATGCTGTCCATTAAAAATATTGATATGATTGATAATTTCTTCTTGTTATTTTGTTATTAATTTTAACTGCTATTTTTTCTGACGTTTTTAAAAAATTATTTAGTCATGGAAAAGATTTTTTTTCAATGGGTTAGCATTTTCTAGAATATTGGCTAAATTCCAAATAACATATATTTTTTATAAAAAATGTATAAATTACATGTATAATTACTTACAGATTACAAACCCTACTATAAATATAGGTAAAATTAGAATTTTTTTTTAATTACGGAAACGAATTTTTTTTAAATAGGGTGTAGAGACATTAGGTATTTTTTCAGAAGCAGGAAAGATGAAAAATTAGCAACTGCCTTCGCCGGGAATCGAACCACGGACCTCTGGAATATCGGCCCAGAGTGCAGAACCATAGAAGCAGTGACTGGGAGAATGTTTTGATACGGACAAGCTCTACGCTACATAAACAATGTCAGAATTCTGAAATAGTTGTACACAGGCCTGGTCGTGAAAGAATAACAGCTGCTTCATATGTGTTTTCTCAAAGAAACAAGAATCACTTTAATCTGTGCAAAAAGCATCGGAACTAGAGTGAATGACACGGGTCTCATGTTCTCTTTACTGATGAGTGGAGGTTTAGCTTAGCATCTAATTCTAAACATATTTACATCTGAAGAGATTCAGGGACGTGAAATCTTCCTTCTAACATTATGAAACATAAACGCTTCGATAATGCACTTCTGATTGTATGGGGAGGAATATTGATCAATGTACGTATACCCCATATATTTTCCACATCGGGATCTGTGACTAACCAGAGACAATGAGCGAATTCCGTGGCCAGCAAACTCTCCTGATCTTAACACAATAAATAGCTTATACGAATGTTTTGGAATGTATTTTAATCTTAATTAATGAATTAAATTGAACTTTTCCTTATTGTAAAACCATTAAATTAAATAATCTCTTTTATTATTACTCTTTGTAAAACATACATATATCCTACAGTTTATCACATAAGGAAAGAAATTTTTCAGAGAACTTAAATAAAATAGTTCATTACATGAAGTGAAGGACAATCTCTACACGTAATAAAAGAAAGAGTCTGTGTGTCTTTCGTTCGCGCTCCGCGTAAGCTATTAGACCCACGAAATTTGGTACATAGGTGCATCTAGACAAGAGCCAGTGCACCTCGAAGCGATTTTTTCGAAATTCGAATTCGAAATTTTTTTATTTTATGTTTTGTGACGAAATCGTGTCATTTTGAGACATAATGGCCTACAGGAAAGCGAGATTTTACTACTCTACGCACTCCATTTTCACATCGTCATGAAAAGTAGGCACTTAGCTATTTTACGAACTTAAAATAAATTTCGTGTTTCAATAAATCGATTCAATACGAATTTATTTAACAAAGGGAGCTTAACACATTTTCAACGGGATTTTTTCTAAAAAAATTTATTTTTAAAAATGTATAGCTTATTTTTTAGTCCAATTCAGTCCCGAAGGACTATTGTTTTCGTTTTGGCATTTTGCGTCGGACTCATAAACGTCGGTTCACTTTTCAAACTGTTGCCACAAAATGTTAGAGTCCTGCATTATATTTGAAGAAATTAAATAATGAAAAATCTGCATAAATGATTGTCTATTTCTCGCATTTGATAAAACAATGGTACATAGAGCCATCGAATTTTGAATGACGAAATCCTACTGCGAATATGGGCATTTGAAATCCCAAATTTGGAATCTGTTTTATTATAGATTTTATATTTTGTAAAACTTTAACGAATTTTTGATTTACAAACTCAATGCTTTAAAAGCGAGAAATGGCAACGTTATATAGAAAAAAAAAAAAAAAAAACTTTTATCTCCAGCTCGCGAGACTGTGTATATCGGAAATTCTAAAGATATGCTTAATTTAACATTATTTTGCGATATTGCTCTTGAACTGAATTTTATGGTTTAAGTGCAAAGAACATGATATTTAATAAATAAAGGTAACACTCAAAACGTTAAAAAAACGCCCCTTTGGACGTAATTTAAAATCTGAAAAATTTCAGATTTTTTTTTTTTTTTTTTTATTCCCACCAAAGTTTGCTCTTTCGGTTAGTGTGAGATGTTTGCTTCACGGAAATCGTCCTTTAGTTTTTTTTTTTTTTTTTTTCTTTTGATTTTTGGACACGTTAAACTTTCATCCTTGCGACTGCTTTTACAAAAAGAATGTTGGAAAAATGATAGTATTTCGTATTTTTAAAAGATTTTTTTTAAATGAAGCTTCCGAGTACACTTCTCCCATCTTTAAAAATGTGATTTTGGCAACAATTTTCCTGTCTTATTGTTGTTGATAGATTTTTGATGAAATCGCTTCATTTTGAATAGCTTCATTCTTTTAGAAATATGGGCTTGGCAACAATTTTTCATCGTATTTCTTATGTCACTGTTTTTAAGAGATTGGCATGCTTCATTGTCATTCTTTTATATATATAATACATTTCTATTGATGTTTTTTATAAAATTGTTCTGAAGAGTAAAATTGTGCGCTGAATTTTTGTTTTTTGAGTTTCTTTCATGTTATTTTTTGCTTATTTCACTGTTTGTAAGATATTGAAAAGTTTTGCATGATTTTCTTCCTTCAACGGAAAGTTGGTTAATTTTTTTTAATTAGGATAATTAATATTTGTATTAAAGGATATAGGTTATTTCATTGTAATTTTTTTTCTCTTAAAAACATAAGATAAAATATCATTAATTATACTTTGCTTTTCAGAATTTTTTGTTTTTTGTATTCTTTTCTGTTATTTATTGCTCAGAAGTTGTTCTGCAAAGTAAAATTCTACGCAGTTTTTAAATATAATATTTGGTGTTCCCATCAGCCATTTTTCCGATACATTTAAAAGCCAGACGAAGGCTGGCAGCGAAGCTGCTAGTAATGATTATAAATTTGGGATTAGCAGTTTAAGGAATAATATTAGTTAACACGTTTTTCAGAAACAGTTTAGAAAATGTAGCAAGAACTCCGTCATGAAATGAAACTGTTTATCAATTAAAAATTTTCAATGCTTTTGTAGGACTTAGTTCTCTTTTTTTTTACTTGTGGAATGTTAGTCTTAATACATATCTGTTGATATAGGGTTTCTCAATGAGAATACCTCGAAGAGGAAAATTTTATACTCTCGTGGCGGGCGGTACTGATCAACCTGACACTGGTAGATTTAAATCATGCAAAAGAGAACTACGACATGGTTGAAATTTCGCAACATCAAAACGGTTGAAAAAGTTAAATTTAGGCCTGATGAGAGTGATCAGAAATCAATGCAAACATTTTTCTCTTTATACAGAGGCTGTTCACACATTTTTTAGACGATGTATATTGTATTCACAAAACTAAATTACATAAAATTCTTGTGTTTTAAATGTTCTATTTGATACCCCTTATTCTGAACTATTTTTCGACACCGCAATTTCCAGGATAATAATGCCTTTTGAAGTGGCAGAAGAGGTATTCTATCCCATTCCTTCCGAACAGCTTTCCAGAGTCCTGTTAGGGTTTTGGGACAACGTTTGGATAATGCAGTTTTTAAAAGTTTGAAAGCACAAAAATCCATAGGTGACACATCGGGAGATTTAGTAGGGATATCAGTGAAGGGTATGACATGATAATAAATGGCTCTTTTTTGTTACAATCATTTAAATACACCCATGCTTCGTCTATTGTGACAATTGTTTTCCATTTTTCTTTGGATAAGTGTTTCTCAACGTTTATCATTTTGTTTACAGTGGACACCGAGCATTTTAATGATTTTGCAACTGTCCTTTGACTAGGGGATTTTCTTTTAACATTAAACAACGTACCTTTGCAATAGTCGAAGATGTCGTATTTTCCTTGTCTCCCTTGAGGCTCCAATTTGACGATTTTTTCCTTTCTTGTTGATGATATTACTTATCGAAGCTTTAGATATCACAAAACCATGACTCTCACATCGTTTTTGGATGACGGAGTACGCTTCGGAAAGAGCGTAAATGTAGCCTTCGAACCACTGCTTTGTTAAATTCGCCATTTTGAATGAAAACAAAACTTTCAAGCCACAGATGATAATTTTGACTTTTAAAAACATAGTACAATTGCAATTACTTCTTTTGCAGCAAACGATGTTTTATTACCGCTTGCCAAAATCGTCTAAAAATGTGCGAACAGTGTTTATTAAATGTGGTAATAATGCATATATTAACGTAGTACACAATTAATAAACTAATAGTTAATTACTTTATAAATATCTTTATATTATGCCTTTGCGGTACATTAAGTTTCAGTGTTCAGTTTTATACATTATGAAAGTTTAGACTTCCTATTGAGATAGCCTATTTAAATAAAATATACTTAAAAAAATGACCTTTTGATTTGTGATGAAAAGGTAGGAATGGAGCAGTAAGCATCAAAATCCACAGCGTGTAAATATCGGACGAGTTAAATTTGAAGCAATTAATTTGTTTTATTCGGTTATTAAAATTATCGTCTGTTTATCATATAAACTGCTCAAAACAATTAAAGGATATTGTAAGTTTTATATAAAATAAAGATATAAGCGAAATTTTTTTTTGCCGAAAATGGAAGAAGAGTATCACAAATGCAAATTTTTCTGATTTTCAAACTGTGGAGTATGCTAATTTTGAGTTCGACGTCAAAAACGTCGCTTCAGCGGTAGCAAATGAAATTTGACTTTCAACTGAATAAAAGACAATGAAGACAAAGATGATCGGCATTCAGTGACTGCTTTGTTCCGATGAGTACGATGTCTCAGCGAAGTCATTTAACCGATTCAGAAGCTTGGAGAGTTGTTGGTAGGTTAGAAGGGTGTCAAACTCAAGCCGAAGTAGCGCAAGCCATTGGAGTGTCACAAAGTGTGATTTCCAGGATCTGGAACCGTTTTTTGGAAACTGAAAGTGCAGGCCGAAGACCAGGGCAAGGTCGTAGACGGGCAACAACGCCCAATGAAGATCGTTATTTAGTGTTAACGGCTCGGAGACAACGAAATATGAATGCTACTCATCTCCAACAACACCTTCGCTCGGCTACTGGCACAACGGTTTCAACTCAGACTGTCCGAAACCGGCTCCATGGTGTAGGTCTGTATGCTCGCTGACCGATGGTATGTGTTAGACTAACATCAAGGCATCGTCGCGACCGCGGGGAGTGGGCAACAAAGCATGTGAACTGGAGGAGAAATGAATGGAGCAAAGTTCTTTTTTCTGACGAGTCTTGTTTTTTTTTGTTCATCCTGATAATAGGCGTATTTTCATCTGGAGGGACCGTGGCAGTAGGAATAATCCTGCGTTCGTGCACGAAAGTGTCAGATTTGGCGGTGGGGAAGTGTTGTGGTGTGGTGGCATCTCCATTGACGGGCGCAAAGACCTCTGCATCATTCGAAATGGACCTCTGACTGGTCGCCGATATAGGGATGAGATCCTCAGACCTATTGTAGTCCCTTACGCTGCAGCAATCGGAGATGACTTCATTTTAATGGACGATAACTGCAGGCCACATCGTGCTAACCTGGTGAAGGATTTCCATTTCGAGGAAGGAATCGTACGAATGGAATGGCCAGCATGTCCTCCAGACATGAATCCAGTAGAGCACGTTTGGGACGCTCTAGGAAGACGAGTTGCTGGCCGCCAACCACCCCCACAAACTCTCCAAGAACTGGAAAGAGCTCTTCTGGAAGAGTGGGACAGAATACCCCAAATCGTGATTAATAGCCTCATTGACTCCATGCCCCAAAGGTGTTCAACGTTGCTGGCCGTCCGTGGAAATCATACCCCCTACTGAAAATGATTTCCTTTGAAGAAAACACCTTTTCTTATTCTTTTTTCTCATATGCACAAATTGTGTTTTTTTCCTTTTGTACACAAATGCGCAATGAAATGAATTTTTTTCTGCCAAACATGTGTAATTTATTCTAATATAACCTACTACGTCTGTCGACCATGTATCAATCAGCTAAAAAGTTTCCCGGTCACAAGATTGACCTAAAACCGCAATATCCTTTACTTGTTCTGAGCAGTGTAGTATTACGTGATCAGAGCGGATACGTGGTTGGTTACGTGGTCAGAGCGGACAGTGGCTACAGCGGACACGTAAGGGTAGCTGGGTGGGCAGAGCGAACATTCCTGCACCTATTGTGTTGTTTCCCTAATCAGTCACTGTCATCTGTTGTGTGGTTTCCAGCTTTGCACCTGCTTTAGAGACAAGGCGATATTTTTAAGAGAAAAAACGGAAATTCCAGATGCTACTCCACGTAAATTTCACAAAAATTGACAAGTTTCGCCTAGTTGGCGTGGCGTAAATCGCCTTAATTAAAAACTTAAGTACCAACGCCTTAGGGCAAATTACCAACAGAGACGGTTAAAGTAGCGGTTGGCTACTAATTGCCGCCTAGCCATTGACTCGATTTCGATTTCTCAATTTCTCAGTAGATGTTTGATCCTTATGAAGTATGTATGTCGTTTTATAGCGTGAAAAAATGATTACCCCCACCGTTTACACCGAAAAAATAAATTAGGAATGAGTTGGGTATGTGTAAAAGAAAAAACACGTCGTTGTAAAGGAAATGTAAAGACAAATTTTCAATACGAAGTACTGAAGAAAGCTGAACATTCCTGCGTGACCAACATTGCTGAGATCGAAGTTAAAAGGAAGTTAGAGACTTACAGAAAAAGAGTCCGAGAAGAAACATCAGTTCCCGATCCCCAGATATTTCAAGAAGAACTTTCAGAATTATATCAGAAAGATTATGATTTCGTTATTAAAACACCGATATACTCCAGTCCCAAGACTGTTTTATGTAAAGAGAGGAGAAAGGCTTTGGGAGCTACCCCAAATCACCAAAATGCCAACGACAGTCAGTTTGCAAACGATACACTTATGCTTTTTAATAGAGGTGGTGTGGTGTGGGGGGGTGTATTTAATTATGGCAAAGCACACTAGGGCTATCTGCCTAAGGGAAGGGATGCCTTCGTGGAGGACGTTCTAAGGTAAACTGGCTCGTATGCACGTTACACATGGGGAAAACCACGAAAACACCCATGCAGCCAGCCCGTTCGCGGGATTCGAACCTCGGACTTAACTACCAGTGTTCAGCGACTTTACCGCTCGGCCGCTGGTGGGCCTTTAATAGAGGAAAACACTTTCATCGTTTTAGACTTTAAAAATGACCGAGATAACAGGATTTTAGTATTTGGAGGAGAAGAATCTTGTCACCTTTTGGAAAATGGAAACATTTTTTCTTAGATGGAACATTTAAAAGTTGTCCGAAACAATTTGCTCAAATATATACATCACACGTCGACTTAAAGAGTTCAGCAACATTTATACAACGCTTTTTGCATTTCTGCCTGATAAGAGAAAAGCAATTTACATTGTTATGTCTCAGGAAGTTAAACGTTGGTGGTCTAAGCGGAAGCTGGACATTATAAAATTGGATTTTGAAGCCGCAGCCATCAATAGCTGTGTGTTAGAATTTCCCAGTTCGACTATTTCCGGTTGTAACTTTCATTTTAGTCAATGTTTGTGGCGTAAGATACAAGAAATGGGTCTAGTAAAGGAACATAAAGAGAACGAAGATATAAGAAATGTCTGCAGAATGATTTCTGCATTAGCTTACATGCCAATAGAATACATAGATGATGGTTAGAACATTTTATGGGGAAATTCTTTCAGGACTGACAAACGTACCACATCCATTGATTATTTTGTCGAACAGTGGATGGACAATCCAAAATATGCCCATTAAAGTATGAACAGCGTCAGAGGACTAATTCTGCTGAAGGGTGGAATTCCAAATTAAATGCAACCGCTGGCAGAAACCAGCCTAAAGTGCTCTCATTAGTTAAAATACTGAAAAAAGAAACACAAAAATTGTCTTTTAATTTGAAAGCCAGAGAATTAGGCGACCCTGGAATAAAAAGGAAAAAAGCATTTGTAAAATTGGATGAAAGAATTGAAAACATCCTAAAAGAATTCGAAACATCAAACAACTTAGAAAAATGTCTAAAATCTTTAAGTTTTGCAACTAGGTAGGATTAAATCCAATGGTAAATGATATTTATGCCTTTATAATAAAGGTTAGTTAATATTTATTTACTTGTATTTATTTTTCTTTTTTTTACTTGTATCCGTTTTGTATATTTTACTTCTAGTATTTATTTTTACCTACATTAATGAAACTAATTAATTTTATGACAACTGCACCTGTTCTAATATTTATTTGACTCTAAAATACAGTTTTCCACAAAATCCCTAAAATTTGTTCATATCCTTCATTACACTGACTATTAATTTTTAAATACTTAATAATCTAAAAGTTTTTATTTTTATTACATTTCGCTATGTTTAAAATGCATTCGCACTATAATATCACAACAATTTAAATATAAATAATTCAATTTGATTGGCAAACATGTATTTATTATTATTTTATAATCGAGAGCAAATACAGAAAACTTCGGTAAAAATAAAGTTATCCCACTCGAAAGAGATTTGCCACTTAAAATACTGTTTTAAATAATACCGTTGGTTTTGCAAGCTGTGTGAAAGAACTCTTTTCTTGCTGGTGATAGAATTCAGACGATTCACTATTAAGATGAAAGACGCTTGCATATAAAAGACGGTAACTTCTCTATACCTGTAAATAATATCCATCTACGAATGTAATCATTTCATAGATTAATAGTTACTATTCTTGTTTCCATTAAATATTCAAGTTATTTATAAACCGAACTAGTAGTTTATTAGCCCCTTTGACAGCCATTTCTGATGTATGTTTACAGACACCATACTCATAGATAGTATGTATCTGTCCAACATTAATTTTGCTTAGCATATAATATTTGATTTTAGTTCTAAGTTTGAAAAGGCAAGCGAGTAATTTATATTATAATTACCTTTAAAATGTTATTTATAATCTACTTAGCAAGTTTAAATTTATTAAAATTAATAATAATCTTATGAAGCATTTGTATTATTTGTTAAGAGTTAAATTTTATGTAAACAGATTTATACCTTTTTAACGTTTATTGCTTTGTTATTCCATTAAATTTTTAATAATAATGTTAGATGACTACAAAGGATACAGATTTCATCAATAAAAGGCGTATTAAAATTCATATTCGAATATAATTCGAATAATGTTTTGGAAAGTGCAAGATGTATGTTGGGATACATCAGGTTATAAAGCTAATGAGATGTATTATATAATTATAATGTGAGTTATTTATTTTGAAACATTATTTCCACTTCTCAGTTAGCTTAACTCTCCGAATAACGATTGTTGGAGGTGTTAAAACTCTTGACAAAGAGCTAACTTAAAGCAGGTGTTACCGACAGAGGCTTTTCATCTAACATTATTGACCAAGTGGTTCAAGAACTATCATCTCAAAGCGTCGAAAAATCACCCTCTCGTTTTAAAAAAATTTAAGAATTCTGCTGTCATATCTTTCTTTCCATCTAGTAACTCCCTCTCCTTTCCACATGCCTTGTACAGACATTAGGTATTTTTTGGGAAGCAGGAGTCATGAAAAAAGAGCAACGCCTTCCTTCGCCGGGAATCGAACCACGGACCTATGGAATACGCGCATAGCATGCAGACCACTACACCACGAAATCGTATGTGTCCGCTCTAACCACGTCCGCTATAGCCACACCACCGACTGTTGGTTATGTTTTGCCGCATAAAACATTCAGAATCTATTTCTTAAAATAACATTCAACATTTATATTTAACTGCTTAATATTAGCAGTGTTAGATAGAAGTGTTAAAATAAATTCTTACTTATACTTATCATCAGCAGCTTCCGCAATTTCCATTATCTCATATACTGTGATGTTTGCAGGAATTCTAAGTGACAAGGTGTAGATGATATCCTTTTCATCTCCAACATACAATGAATACTGCACTCTCATTTTGGGTCCCAGTTTATTCTCAATGTCAGCCACTTGGTCTGTTAAATGTTAAAAAATATTGCAATCATATATTTTCTGACATGACAACGCAAATGTTCCTGGTTTTTGACGACAGTACATTTTTCGATTTTCAAAACATATAATCGGCACCTTGCCAAATTCATGAAACTTAAACATCTTTACACTTCAAACAAATTTCTTTAACGATCTAATTCCTATGGTAGAAATTGAATTTAATTTCAAAATAATAAAGTTTTATTAAACTGCTTCTCTCCTTACAAGTAGAGTATAAAATTTTAAAAAATAAAAGAAAAGATTAAATTAAGCATTAAAACAACACAAGCATTAAAATAACACAATGCATCAAACACAAGGAAAAACACCTGAAAATGTATTTAGATGGAAAAGAGCAGATTTTTGTTTTCAGTATGATGCCGATGATATGCATAATACACCTGCCTATTTGACTAATTGTATCTACATATAGCCATGCGCATATTTAAAATAAATTTATGAACATACATAAAGGATATTTCTAAAAAAAGGAAAAAAAAATTTCTTTCAGCTAAATTGTTACTTCTTATAAAAATTTAAAAAATTATAAAACGTAAAAACCAACTTCTTTGATTTTAAAAATGATCATGAGCTAAAGTATGAAAACAATTTAAGAGTATATATCGTCTATCGTCAAATGCACCGAAGCCGACATACCTGATTTCAATAGAATTAATTTATTGAAGTTTCGAGGGAATGTTTTTCATTTTCAATACTAAACAAACAATACTAAACAAACTAATACTAAACAATACTAAATAAACTCACTACTAAACAAAAAATGCTTTTAATCATCGTGCGAGAGCCTGCTTTTTCGCAATAATATCTAGATATAAATTTAGCAGTTTTTTCTCTTCTCTGTCAATTACGAGACTATACGTCTTTACACTTAATCCTACAAATTCTGCAGCAAGAGTCTCTGAGAATTCATCTTATATTTTTCCTAGTTATTTTTTCTTGGAGGAAAAATGACTAGGACGCAAAATGATGCAAAGTGGTTTTTAGAGAAATTAAATAAATCAAAATAATCTTTATTTTTAACACTTCTTCATATATATCATCTGTTTTAATTTCATAGCATAACGAATATGTCAGTAAACAATAATTTAGTATGAAATCGTAATGCGAAATCATAATATGATATCATATTATGAATCATATTATGAATCATATGATGATATCATATTATGATATCATCATATGATTCATATCATATGAATGATATCATATTATGATTTCGCATATTATGATGCGAAATCATAATATAATCATAATATGATATCAAGTCGTAAAAAAAGATTTAACTAACATCTAATACGGAGCATCCGATATCTGTAGGTCGATCTAAGTGCTCTTCTCTTCATTTTTATGCTGCAAAATCATCACTAAATATCGTACTCGTAATCATCACTAAATTAAAACTAAATATTATAATCTTCACTAAAACTGAAAACATTAACAGAAATACTGTTCATTCTTTTAATTTTTTTAATTTGAAAGAAAAAAAGAGGTGTTTCCATTACATATTAAAAAGAAATTGAACAGATTTCACGTGAATCTTCAATTTTTGAATGAGAATGAAAAAAGATATTATTGCTTCATAAATAATATCAATAGGCTTCTAAGATCTCTGCCAAAACACAATGGCATTGCATTTTACTGTCGGTATGGTTTGCATCCGTTTTCAATGCAAAATGTTTTTTCATGTATTGTGCAAAACTGTCAGATTCATGGCCTTCAGAAGAAGAAAAATGTTGCTAATATGAATTTAACCTGAAAGGATTGTTGCGTGAGTGCGGTTTCGTAATGGATTGAGTGCACAAATCTGCTAATAGGTTAGCAAAATTTATTCTTATCACTAGAAATGTAACAGAACGCTGGAATTTTCCTCTGAGATATTCGTACAAATGTTCACAATATCACGCAGTAATAATCAGTAGTTATACTTCAAACTACTAAAAACTGTTAAATACAACGTAATGCATGTCGCATTTAAAGAAAAAGCTAATCCGATTTATCTCAGTTTACGCTGAACAAACTCCAACAACAATAACTAAGCAACTATCTAAACAACTGAAGTGGGATGTCCTCTCTCTGACCTTTTATAGCTTTCAATCGGTCGCGAGAAATTTCCAGTAATTTCTGCTTCTCGATATTTGTGGAAAGCAATAAGGAGATATAATTACGATTACAGCTAACACAGTAGTCAATAACATGTATTCAATGTTAAATGCACGTGCTCCTGTATTTTTAATTTTCCAGCGTAGCTTTCCCTTAGAATTTGTCTCGCGCTGCATTGCACGAAGAAATACAATGATTTTAATAATTCTACTAAAATTATCTATTCAGATAGATAGGAAATTCGTAACAGTATCCTTTGTCATATACGCGGATTTTGAATCGCTTATCTCCAAGCTTGACGTATGCATAAACGGTCCGAACACTTCTCATTCAATAATTATGTCTCACCATATTCGATATAGGGATTGCTATTCTGTTATAAGTCCTGATGGGAGAAAGTTAAAAAAGCGCGTAGATTATATATAGGAGGTGATGTTGTTTATCTCTTCCTTCAAGCTACACTTACGGATATTATTTTAAATATTAAAAGCCCAAGGGAAATATTTTTTTGAAAACGAAACTCTTTCTTAGCAAGCTAAAGTTTGCCACATAGTGGAAGGGGAGGTCAAGTCAGTTCAAGAAAATAATAAAGCAGGTCAAAAGGAAATGAAACGAGAAATTGCTGCCATAATAGAAACAAATTTGAAGCTACGGGAGTCAGAATAGATACGGATGAAAACAAAATTGGAAAAGTTGAAGAAAGAGTTTCTGCTGCCGAACAACGAATCCATTACAGAGTTTCTGCTGCAGTCGCCAAGGAAATTGACAGGTTAAAGTAACTTATACCGGAAGATCGAACTGGATGATGGAAAGGCTTTCCGATGGCAATTGATACTTCCAAGATCCCGAACCCCGGACGTGTTCGAGAGCGCTTCTTCGGAGTAATGCAAGGGATAACGTGAAAAAAATGGTGCCAATCTTGCGATTCCTGTGAGTGTTGGAAAGGACCGAAGAAGGAACGCAAGCGGAGAGAACAGGAATTTTATAATGTAAGAATAGCCTTTTGAACGCAACGCCTTTGACATCCTGGGACTTCTGCCATGAAATGCTGATGGAAACAAATGCATTCTGGTTGTCATCAATAACTTCACTAAGCGGTCTCAAGCGTATCCTATTCTTGATCAAGAGGCTATCACATAGCAGAGGTAATAGAGCATTGGATTTCCAGGTTCGGGGTGCCTCCACATTTACATTCCGATCAAGGAAGAAATTTTACCTGGGTTGTAATTTAACAACTCTGCAAGCTACTTGGTATTAACAAACCCAAACGATAGCTTTACATCTCCAGTCAGACGGCATGGTAGGGAGGTTTAATTGAACCATCCTTAATAATCTGTCATTGGTGGTTTCCAGAAACCAACAGGACTGGGTTAAAAAGTTACTTCTGTTTTTAGTGTCCTATTGCACGAGACTGCCGGCTATATTAATTTTTGTTGCCAAATATGGGGAAAAAATCTCCAAAATTCCCCAAACGGGCCTATTATTTGGCGATATTTGGTGCGTCCCTTGTGTCACTGCAGTAGCTACTCTAATTGAATAAATATATCTAATATCTAATATTAAATTATCGCTATATTAACTATAACCGTAATTCGATTTGCATGTTGTCCTCCAGTAAATTTGAGAGCCAGAAAGTACTAGAAATATCTTGGTGGCGCGGTGACCACTCTATAAGGCCGGAGAGAGCATCTGCTCTCTGTTCTTGTTGTCAGCTGTTAGCTCAGCGTCAGTTCCGAGTACTATCTAAGGTTTAGCTTCGCTCAAGCCGCTGCGCTTCACATTGCCTTGTGTTTAATTTTCTTAGTTGTCTGAAGTGTGACTACTGATTGTGCTCTGTGATACTGTGAACAACTGTACCAGTATTTTTGTGAGAAGTTCTAGAACTTTGGAGTATTTCTCTCGATAAAATAAATTTTATTAACCTATTGTCGGACCTGTGTGCATTCAATCTATTAAGCAAGCAACAATATTAAAATTTTATTCATTTAAACCAGCACATTAATTGAGAGAATTTTTCGCGAAATCAAACTTAAAATATGGAAGACAGTGAGTTATTTTACACGAGAACTGAATGTAGATATCACATCACAGAGGTATCAGTTTCTTAACAAAAACACCTTATACACAGTTTACACGGAACGTTTATTTATTCCTCCTGGATAAAAGACAGTTTAAACAGTGTTGATGTATATAAATAAAGCGTAAGAGGAACTTAATTTTTATGCTTTTGCCTTTATTTTGAACATGGAGTCTATAAAAAGAAAAAATTCAATTGAGTGCTTCACTTTGTCAATGCTGTCTTACCAAGGTGTTGTAGTTGATTCGTAAATTTTAACATATTATTATATTGTTACGAATTTGGTATTTAAAAAGCTAATATTAGTTCAATTATAAATTAAATGGTTTTATTTCTCGCGCAGTGCAGCGCGTGACGAATATTAAAAGAAAGCTAAGCAGGAAAATTGAAAATACAAGAGCGCATGCATTAAATAAATAAATATCTCTTTTTGATTTCGAGAAAGTACTAGAAAATTCTAGCGCGTGATTTTAAAATCTTATAATAGAAGGAAGACATCTCAGTTCGCAGTAACCTGGATCTTCAAAGCACTGATCTTATATTTGTCATTTTTGTAATCTTCTTATTGTTATATCAGAGACTTTGTAATATTGTGGACTTATGGACATGATCCTTGTACCTGGATCTTCAAAGCTCTGATTATTTATTGCTAGTGTAAAATGTTTTTCACCATTTGCTACTTCGCTCAAATACCGCCGTCCCTATATGTACACAGTGTATAGTTTCAGTAACTCATGTGCCTCAGTGTTGTACAAGAACTTTAGTGTTTAATTTCTCAGACCAAGACTTCACTGAATTGTGATATCTACTATTTCCAGATGTATTGGCTGTGGACAGTTCACGGGAGGGTGACTCCCACGTGACTACCACTGTCCAATCAGTGTTTTACAGCAAGGATGAATTTGAATATTTTGTTTAGCTAATCTGTTGCACTTAGTTGTGCCATTTGTCTTCATTTAGATCTCGATATTAGTTTAATTATTCCAATCTGGATAACCTGTTTCAAAACTTGATAATTATTAATATATCCAATATTTCTCATTGCACGCGTAAGCTGCTTTGCTCGGAGTCTGAACTTGGGTGGGTGATCACCCACGTGACAGGCTTCTGCCAATCATCTCCCTCCACTCCACCTACATTTCACAAAATTTGACAAGTTTCGCCTAGTTGGCGCGGCGTAAATCGCCTTATTAAAAACTTAAGTACCAACGCCTTAGGGCAATTTACCAACAGAGACGGTTAAAGTAGCGGTTGGCTACTAATTGCCGCCTAGCCATTGACTCGATTTCGATTTTCGATTTCAGTTCGTAGTAGTCGCTTAGTTTGTTGTTGTTTAGAAAACTGCTCTTCTTGACTGTAGCGAATTCGCGGATTAGCTTTCTTTAGCTGTTTTGAATTAAGTTCTTTTGAATGTTTGAGTAGTTAAAAGATAACTACTGTGATATATTGTGATACTGCACGATTATTTGAGGACATTTAATCCTATTTGTTGTTTTAATAATAAATTTTTGTTCATTTTTCATCGGACTTGTGCATTCATTTCGTAACGAACCCGTACGCACGCAACAATTTTTGGTGTCAGGAGTGGGGTATTAAATGCCAATAACAAGAGCGATGGAAGAGCAATTAAGACAGTTGATCTCAGCCTTTGCCTCGTTGAAAGAAGATATGAAATCTAATCAGGAAAAGATTGAAGAGGGACAGGAAGAAATGAAAACGGAACAAGAAGAAATGAAAGAAAAGATGGAAGCTAGTCAGAAAAAAAAAAAGGAAGAATCCGTTAGAAGAGAGATGAAATCTATTAAAGAGGAAATGAAAGTAGGTCTAGAGGAATTGAAGAGAGAAATTACTTGCATAATAGAAAACAAGTTCGAAGCTATGGAAGAAAGAATGGATACAGTTGAAGACAAAGTTGGAGAAATTCAAGAAAGAGTTTCTGCGGTAGAGCAACAAATTGAGGAAAGGGTTTCTGCAGCTGTTGCCAAAGAAGTTGACTCTTTAAAGAAGAGCATAGCGACAGAAGGAAGCAATTCTGAGGGTTTTAAATTCTTACTGATGCCTGCTCGTCCATCTCTAAAGTTATCCACATATGATGGGAAGACATCCTGACAAGTGTATAAAACTCAATTTTCTATCGTTTCGGATGCGAATGGATGGGATTCCCAAACTAAGGCCTGTCATCTCGCCGCTTCTTTGAGAGCAGACGCAGCAGATATCCTGCAGATGCTTCCTGAAAACCAGAGATTAGATTTCGAAGCTCTATCCGGCGCTTTGGAGCTGCGCTTCGGCGAGAAATGTTTAAAAGACTCCAATTAAAATCCCGTCAACAGAAGCTCACCGAAACACTTCAGGAGCTCGCCACGGATGTTGAAAGGCTGTCCCACCTCGCCTTTACGGAGTGCCCGAGAGAAACGAGGGAAATCCTGTCACTGCAATATTTCATCGATGGCATCCGGGACCCTGAAATACAGAAAGCACTGCGAATGGCGGATGTTAAAGATCTTAAAAGCGCTCTGTTGTACGCCATGAAGTTCGCGGCAGCCCAGCAAGCAACTAGTACAGATCGCTACCCAGTCAGAGCTGTGCGAGTCCACGAGCCAGTGGAGCAACTGATGGCTCGTTTAGATGATTTATCCAGACAAGTCGACGCTTTGATACGAAGTAGCAGTGAGAACAAAGTGGCTCGAAGGTGTTGGAGATGTGGTTCTGAAGGTCACCTACGACGGCATTGCAGTACACCCCAGGGCACGGATAATAAAATGAATGATTTGACAAGACCAGTGAGTGCCTTGAGACGGAATATTGGTGAGAAGAAACCAACCCGAAATTGTTGGAACTGCGGTGTTGAAGGCCACATACGAAGGAACTGCAGAACACCCCAGAGCACGGAAAATAAGAGAGGCGGGTTAAATAGACAATTAAATGCCATGGGACAGAAAAGGATTGACAAGAAACCAAAGTGCTGGAACTGTGGAACTGAAGGCCACGTACGAAAGAATTGCAGAACACCCCAGGGTACGGAAATTGAGACCATTTCTCAGCAGCGACGCAGGAAACAAATTAATGACCACATCAAGGAACGGAGGTTGCCAGATAATGTAAAACCTTGTTTTAAAGCACTCAAGATTTCTAGAGTGAGTGGCAACAGTAACGGACTCATCAATGGAAATATCGATGGAGTTCCTTGCAATATGATCATTGACACAGGAGCTAATGTTACCATCATTAGGAAAGATGTAGCTGAACAGTTTAAAGATAAACTTATTTGGACGCCATCCTGTGCTACCCTTCAGACTGCGTCTGGTGATAAGATCGACATAGCTGGGAAGTTAAACGTGAACATCATGTTTGGAAGTGCCGCCTACCATCACACGGCATATGTGGCGGATATTACAGATCCATGCATACTAGGATTGGACTTTTTAAGGAAATACAATTTTTCCTTAGACTTCAAAAACAACAAACTGCTTTCAGCATCTGGTGACATGACTATCCATCCTCAGAAGGGATCCTCACCTGGAAATGCCAACGCCTTGTCTGAAAGACCCAGCTCAGAAAGCTGCCGAAATCATATTAGGGTCGGAGAGAGACATCAGACTACCGGTTATTCTCCATCCCAGATGTTCTTCGGTCGAGACCTTCGTCAGCAGCCTTGTGACCGCCTGTTTGGTCGCCGTACGGATGCGCCTTCATCGCCTGAGGAATACATCCAAGATGTCCAGGCCCGTTTTGAAGTGATGCACCATTCCACACGGAAGCGAGTGAACTTGGCGACGGAGAAAGTGAAGACCAGATATAACACGAGAGCTACTAGGCATAGATCCAACAAAAGAGACAAAAGGTGGGGTTGTGGAACCCGATTCAACGAAAAGGACTCAGTCCTAAATTACAGTCACCTTCGGATGGTCCATATACAGTGCTGAACAGACTGAATGACGTCGTGGTTCGGATTCGTAAGTCTTCGAACTCTAAACCTAAAGTCGTTCATTACGACAGGTTAGCTCATTACTATGGCCATAGTGCGTAATGTAAATAATTGTAAATAGTATAAGACCATGGTCTTTTTGTTTTTAAATGTGTATTTGATTTGATTTTTGTTTAGTATTTGATATGCATTTAGTATTTGATTTGTTTAAGTTATCTATTACATTTATTGTTCATGTTGTTTGATATTGTAATGTTTATGCCTCAGTTGCATTTATGCCTCAGTAAGTTTGGCTTCCTGTCCACGGATTGTACTGCCCGAGACGTGCAGTCCTTGGGAAGGGGGCAGTGTTACGAATTCGGTATTTAAAAAGCTAATATTAGTTCAGTTATAAATTAAATGATTTTATTTCTCGCGCAGTGCAGCGCGTGACGAATATTAAAAGAAAGCTAAGCCGGCAAATTGAAAATACAAGAGCGCGTGCATTAAATAAATAAATATCTCTTTTTGATTTCGAGAAAGTACTAGAAAATTCTAGCGCGTGATTTTAAAATCTTATAAAAGGAGGAAAAAATCTCAGTTCGTAGTTGCTTAGTTTGTTGTTGTTTAGAAAACTGCTCTTGTTGACTGTAGCGAATTCGCGGATTAGCTTTCTTTAGCTGTTTTGAATTAAGTTCTTTTGAACGTTTGAGTAGTTAAAAGATAACTACTGTGATATATTGTGATACTGCACGATTATTTGAGGACATTTTTTTTTTTTTTTTTTTTTTTAATTAAAAGAAACACAACAAGTTCCCCATGTACCACATAATATCACATGGGGCTTACAGAAGTAAGTAAGAAACACAATACAAACTAAACAGAAGAGAAAATTGAAATAAAATTAAGGATGATTACACAGTTTTACAATGAATTGACAAAAAGTGTTAAAAGCACTTCTCTCGGAAATAAATTGGTGAAACTCTGGAGGCCAGTTAATATTAAAATTTTTCAGTCCCAGTTTCAAGACTTTTCTTTCGTTCTCATATTTAGGACATAGAAGAAGCACATGTTCTACATTCTCCTCGCCGCCGAGGACACAGTCACAGACAGACTCAGGACTCAACTTAAATCTGTTCAAATAACTTTTAAAATTCCCATGTCCAGTAAGAAACTGGGTTAATTTATAATTTGTGAAGAAATGATGACACGACAATCTCATTTTAATAGAAGGGAAAAATCTTCTAGTTAAACTCCCTTTATTTGAATTAATGAATTCGTGATTCCACGACTCCACAATGCTTTTATACATGACCTTCTTATAGAAGGAATTAGGGATATTGACAAAAGTGTCAATTTCCTGCTCAGTCGCAGTCTTAGCAAGGAAATCGGCTCGTTCGTTCCCAACAATACCTGTATGACCACGAACAAATGAAAATGAAACCGAAATATTTTTATCCTTTAGATTTTTCAGTTCTTTTTGAATCTCAATAATGATATTAGAAGAAGAAATACATTTTAAGATCTCCAAGGATGAAAGGGAATCAGTACAAATGAGATAGTCTGAAACAGCACTGTTTTGTTTAGAGACCCATTTGACGGCGAAGTTTAAGCACAAAATTTCAGCTATGAAAACGGTACATTCATCTCTGATTCTAAATTGAAAGTGCTCAAATTCAAGACCATTTTTGAAGACAACAAATGCGAGACCAACCTTGCCATCAATTTTGCTGCCATCAGTATAGCAAATTACAGGCGAATCATCTACGACTTTATTGCTAAACTGAATAAAATTAACAGCATTTCTTTCTGAAGGATGAGGGAGATCAGATAGAGGTAATATACAATCATACTGAGAGACAGTAGAAGCAGAAATATTTTCCTTATAAGCAATAGAATGAAGAATGGCAATGTCAATTGGAGGAAAGCCAGAAATTGCATAAACAGACTCATAGCTTACGGTACGATATCCACATATGACCCGCAGAAGTATCCGCCTTTGAACACGTCGTAAATATCTATAATTTATCTTCTTCTTGAGCGATATACCCCAGACTCTAGAGCCATACATAATGAAGGGGGCAATTCCTTGTTTATAGATAAGCGAATGAACGTTGTAATTAATACCGTATGTGTTGCGTGCAATACGACTTAATCCACGCTGTAATTTATCACATTTCTCTGATACATAAGTTAAGTGTTGTTTCCAAGAAAATTTACAGTCAAGAAAAACCCCAAGATATTTCATTTGCTTTACCATAGTCAAAGGGGTGCCATCGAGAGATAACTGAAATGCATCATAACAGATGTTTCGCTTTTCAATAATCATAACCCTGGTTTTATCAGGATTAAAATCTAATTTAAAACCTTTTGACCAGTTGGAGGCGAAATTTAAAGTCTCTTGTGCCTGTAAAAAAGTAGCAGAAAGGTCCCTACTCTGAAAGCAAAACAAAACATCATCCGCAAAGGCTATAGTATCACAACAAGCACGATTTTCCAGTTTTAATAAGAGATCATTAATAATAATATTCCAAAACGTAGGTCCTGAAACAGAACCTTGAGGGCAACCCCTTTCAAGGTGACGAATTGCAGAAGCCGAGCCCAATTGCAATTTGGCCGCCCGATCATTTAAAAAATCAGCAGCAAGTGAAAAAATATTCATTGGAAGTTCCACTTTTTTGAGAAGATTGAGAATACAAGGCCACCACGCATAGTCGAAGGCGCCCTTAATATCCAAAATGACCAAAATAGTGTGCAAGTTTTTCTTTTTTCCTCTCTGAACAATTTCATTCAAGCGTAAAAGAGCGTCTTCAGAACTTTTTTGAGGTGTAAAACCATACTGATTACCAGAAAGAAGGTCTCTATGGCGGAGATACCAGCAAATTCTGTTAATAAAAAGTTTTTCCAAGCACTTACCCAAAACAGGAAGTAAGCTTATACACCTAAGGTTATCTAGGCAAGGAATCCTAGACTCATTTCCTTTAGGAATAAGAATTACTTGAGCATATTTCCAAACACGTGGGAAAATGCCAACATTTAAGCAAACGTTAAAAAGTTTATGGAGAAATTGAGGAAACATTAAATGAAACTGTTTAATAATCTCGTTCGAAATAGAGTCAGGACCAGGTGATTTATTTGGTTCCAGCATAGAAATAACTGTATTAACTTCATCACAAGAAAACATAGGATCTACAAAAGAAGAATAAGCAGTACGCGCAGCTTGACGGTATTCTTTATGCAAATCATCATCATTTTCCTCTAGATCCGAGGGGAAAGATTTCTAAAGCACAGCAGTAATTGTCTCTTCTAAAGAGTTGGTTGTCTCTCCAGTGGAAAGACAAATACCAGTTATTTCAATTTTTTTCATGAAATCTCTTTTAACTCCATACGTGTAAATCTTTTTCCATACATTGCGAACATCAATGGTCGAAAGAAATGTTTTCCAAGACTGAGATTTAGCATCGGCAAGCTTTAGATTGTAAACTTTTCTATATTCAAGATATTTACTTTTATAAAGTTCTCTAAGAGGCGGATTTTTACAACGCTGAAATCTACGCCTAGAGGCATTAAGCCTTTTTCTCATACAAAAAATTTCGACAGACCACCAAGGAACATTATGCTTACCATGATTCCTAACAGGTATGGAAATTTGAGATGCCTGGAGAAGAACAGAACTAAAATTCTCAACAAAAGTATTTAGTCGAGAACCGTCAGTACAGTCGTTAAGAATATCAATGAAACGGGTGATGCGAGAAGAACAAAATTTTCGAAAACGATCCCAATTTGCTTTCCCTGTATTGAAGATTTTAAAAGGAACATTTGAGGTGTCTCGTAAGAACGTAGAAAGACAAAATTCAAATTCAATCATCATATGATCAGAAAGGGATTCTTTTTCAGACAGTCGCCAACTCAAAATATCCTGGAGAAGATCTGAACCAATAACAGTAACATCAATATAACTAGAACCCTGAGTTGCCTGAAACGTAGGTCCATAATCTTCATTAATAACAAATAGGTTGTTGGCAGAAATAAATTCACGCCATAATCAATTCGAGATTGAATGTTCTTTCTCATAAATTCATGACTAGGACAGCATTCTGAAAAAGGTTTGTGATTAACATTCACTTTTTTATAGCTGTTATTTGTTTTATGATTGAAGCGGATGCAATTTATACAAGCTACAGCATTCCTATTCGATCAATCCCTTGCCTTATGTTCTCCAGAACAGTTAAAACAGGCTGTTCGCTCACGACATTCATCAGCACGATGGTTGTACCCAAGACACTTAAAACATCTATTGATGATAATAAAATCGTCAGTTTCACATATACTCCAATTAATTTTCAACCTGGCTTGATTCAGAATACGTTTACGAACCATGGGGTGCGTTTCAATCACAACGTGCCTCGTGAACTGGAAGGTTTTTAAAGTAAAACGAACTCTACATATACTTCTGTTTTCATCAGATTCAACAACTTCAGGATTTTGTTCAAAAATCACTTTCAGAAGATCTTCATTAGGTATTTCATTTGGCCCATTTTTTACAAGTAAAACAGGATTCCTCTTTTTTGGTAAGGACGTGTTTAATTCCGGAGACTTTTCATTAATCTCGGCTTGAAGTCGATTCCGATCATTTTCTGTCAAACACTTAACCAAGACTTTATCTTTTCCAATATTTTTCAAAGTATATACACCTAACTTAGCTTCTAATGGATTAATTTTTAGTTTAATAACTTTCTTAACATCGTCAGAAGAGCAGTTTTCAGAGTCTACAATTAAACAACAATCCGAAGAAATCAAGGATTTTTCATTAATCCTTGTAACATCAGATGGCGCCACCATACTAGCATAACTAGGTCTTGAAAAGGCGTCTTTCAAACTTTCCTTACATGCATCCATAAATTTAACAGCTTTGATACGTTCAAAATTCTTATAAATAGAAGATTTCAACTCACCCAAAGCCTGCCTGGCCTCCTCGCGAACCTGTTGATTCACACTGCATTTAGATTGAAGTGCTGATTCAATAATTTTACAGTGTTTTTCAAGAGCATCGTAAAACACGTCATCCTCCGTAGCAGCCATTGCCGTGCATGCAAATGGGGCGTTCCGGGTCGATGAAATTCTCAATCATTCATTTCTTCAAAATAATCATTATCTTGATACAAAAGGCACATTTTTCAAAACCGGAGCACAAAACAAATTATAAAAAAGCACTTTCAATAACACAGAACCAATATGCACAGAATAATAAAGACTTTTCATCACAGCATAAAACTGCCAACCAACACGGCTGCTGACATGCGCCGAACCAGACATTTAGGACAATTTGAGGACATTTAATCCTATTTATTGTTATAATAATAAATTTTTGTTCATTTTTCATCGGACTTGTGCATTCATTTCGTAACGAACCCGTACGCACGCAACAATATAACATCACCGATTATTATTAACAACATTTGTGGCTACAAATATTCACTAGAAGAAGACACCGGAAACTAAATATTTCCGGAATTGTGAACATTTGAAGCTAGTAGCTTAAAATTTTCAATACACTATAAGAAGACATTTTTACCTTCTCTGTGCTTTCTAGGATTGCCGGAGCAGTTGATTTTGGCAATATCGACTAGAGTTTTCCCATTAAGAATGGGCAAGGTAAGATAAGTGGTAAGGAAATCTACAGAAGAAGAATTCAGTTGGGCCATCAAATACCTAATCGTCGCATTGAGATTCCAGTCTTTGCTGTTCTCTTGACCACCACTTAAGAGTGCCTATAAAGATAAAAGAGCCAGTGACCTTATCGAATCCAGTATGCAAAAGTATTTATATTAAGTTCATAGAAATAAGAATACAATAATTATTTGATTATAAAATTACTTATACGCGGCTCTTAATACAAATGGTAATTGCTAGATGTACTGAATTTTCTGAATATGCATATTCTGTATCTAATCCATTGTAAATATCCTTTCGTTAAAGAATGTTGTTACAAAAATATCAGTTTATGAATATGTAGGTTACCAGTTTAAACTTGATATCACTTTTTTTTTTGGTTAATAAAATGAAATTAGAAAATTATTATCTGTTTTGATTGTGGGTTTATTACAGGGTGTTTACAAAGTCCCGGACATATAATGATGTTTAATAACTCATAAAATAATGAAGCTAATACAAACTCATGGCATTTATTGATGGAATAACTTATATATTTTCCTTTCCAGGTTTGAATATCTTTACTTTTGTAAATATCGTCTGCGAGTGTGGTTAATTTCATATATTTTTTTCATATATTTTCATTTTCCAGTCTAAATATCTGTACTTTTCTAAATATCGTCTGCTTATTAACTGCATTTTTCTCTCTTTTGTTTTTAGCAACTATTGCAATGTTATGGACTTTTTCTTTTGGGGATTTGTAAACGACAACGTTTATAGGAGGAGAGTGTCGAACATGGATGACCTAAAAGCTAGAATGACAACCGCAATAGCCTCTGTGGATGCCGACATGCTTGCCGGTACCTGGAGTGAAATTGAATATCGACTTGATATTCTCCGTGCGACGAAGGGGGCACACGTGGAAGTTCATTGACAAGGGTCGTGAAACATTTTGAGCCTATCTAACCATTTATGTTATCAATTTTAATCTATCTTTATTATTTTATGAGTTATTAAACATCAAAATGTATCCTGGACTTTATAAACACCCTGTATATATATTATAACTGCAAACTATATTTGTAAATAAAAAAATGAAGCAAAACTGGAAAACAAGATTAAACATAAAACTATGAGGATAATTTATGTTTTAAAAAGCTATTTATTTACAATCCAATGTAAATTTTGAGAAATCACGCATTGTACGCTTTTCCAAGCCGAAAAAGTAAATTTATTACTCAGAAACAAAATTGTTTAAAATTAATAGATATGTTACGGTTTATGTAGATGAGCATATAGTATTTGAAGCTTATAAACTTCCAGGGAATAAATTAAATTGTATAAAGAAATCCATTTATTTATCACTCAGGCTTAAAAATTAAAAACGCTTGATTGCAAAAATATTTATTTTTTATATAATCAAAAGATAAATCTATGATATTTAAATAGACTGCATATAACTTTATGAAATCTAGTACGATATATCTTTCTCCTGTTAGCTTTTAAAGGTTTGCAAATTGTATGAAATTTCCTTTTATAATAATAAAAGAGAAAATTGCATAGACCAGATATACAAAAGCACAGAATTATTTGACAAAGTTTAGTGAGACAAAATTTGGCACACGCATTATCTATACCACCGTCAGTACAGTGAGAAGGTTAATATCATTCAAGGTCCAACTTTCTCTTTCGGACACTCGAGACAGGTCAGTTCGTACTTGGCTAGGATTTAGACTACATAGCATTATTTAATGATCAGTTTTATGTATTATGTTTATCAGTTTTATTTTTAGTTTTCATGTATTACGTATGCATTGTAAGTGTTATGTATGCAGGCATTAGGGATCAGCTTTCTGTATTTCTGTACTCAGTATCATGTTAGTTTTTCACTTTAATATTCAGTTTTGTATTTATGTATGTATTATCCTGCCTGCAAGTACTACGAAAGAAAATGTAGGTGAATGGTTCAATTTGTAAAACAACTACAGTTTAAGTATGCGCAAAGAACTAAATTATGCAAGAATTTGTTATCTTATGATAAGAGGTTAACATTCTATTAAATGTTCTTACATAAGAGTCAGGCACATGGAAAGTAAACTGCGTTAAATTATGTTTGGGTGCTAGGATTTTTTTTAATCATCTTTTAATCTCTCTCTTTATTTAGTTATTTTTTTATTTTTTATTTATTTATTTTTTTAAAGTTTACTATGTGCAATAATTTAATAGGCTACAACTTTCCTCCATGCATGGCCAACCACTTTACAAAAGCCCCATAAATATATGACAGTTGTGTCATATATTTAGCATCCGCATGTAGACATTTAGCAAGTCCAGAAAATCCACGGCAGTTAATTTTTCAGGCAGAGTCCTCCTATCTTTACTTTCTCTAACACAAGTTTCTGTCTATTCTAACAGCAATTCGTAACAGTCTTTTGATTGCTTCTTTGCTTAATTTTAAGTAGTTCCTAACAGGATACTCTTTCCCCGTACAACAACATCCAAGCTTACATGTAGACTTTATGAGGCTCTTAGCCGTCTATTCGGCTGCGTCGCAGGATGGAGCAGAGAGTAGATGGTTTCTGCCAAGAAGATAACACACTGTGAGGCTAAGGCCAGGTCAGTGGTCTTTCTTGGCCCAAGGCCCAAGGCGTTTGACTTCCGGAGTACCTTTGCAACTTAATGCAATTACCTCCACAACTTCGATAAGGAAACTGAAGTAATTAAGAAAGAGCACTAAACGTATTGTTCCAAGGCTTGGGAAAGGTAAATTAGATAATACGGATAGCCGCAGTGATTGCTAATGCCTTGGGGATGAGCGGGGGGGGGGAAGAGTCTTACGACTAAAACTAGTATCCAGGGATGGAAGAGCGAAAGGAGGGGGGGGGGGAAATAGTCTATTCAAGGAAGGCGAAAAGTTCTCCAACCGCCTGTGGCGAGTAGAATAATAGGAGCAACTTTTCGAAAGGAAAAGGAACCGTAAGGAAAGTTAACTGCGAAAAAGACGGAGAAATTTTGGGAGAGGATTTAAAGGGAGGAGTATTGAGCTTAAAAAGAGGAAATACAAGGGAAATTAAAGGAAGGAGGATTAATTAAATTTTATGGATAAAGGGTAGTGAAGGGATGAAATGCAAGCTTGTGATTCCTAAGGAGAAAATAAGGATTTTACATTTTTAATTCAAGATTTAATACCGTGCATATATAGATGTGACTTAAATTAATTTTAGTAAGAATAATTTACGTCTTAAAATTTAAGATTTTTTGTAGTAAAATTGAGTAGCAACAAATTAATTTTAATTGCATATTTTAAAGTTAAATTAGATGCTGCAAGTCTGGTCCGTGATATTTGAAAAAGTGAGGCCCTGGTAAATGGGGGAAGGTCATGTTTAGCAGTACAGATTTAGTTACCGATGAACGAGGCTAGATTAGGTCTAGCGGGTAATTATGACAAGATAAAAGTTAATTAAGGGTCGCCGGGTTAGGCCCGTGAAGTGCTGGTTGAAGTTTAAAATTAGAAAGAATTCCTAGTCAAGCAAGCACCTCCGCTTTGGCTTCCTAGGAAAGATATTAAATGTTCTGTCAAGAACGCTCCTAGGTCGTTTAGCGGAGCTGGGCTCCGCTGGTTCATAGGCAGGAAGTGAATGCAAGACTGGGTTTTCAATCTGTGATAATCTATTGAAAACTTGGCCGAATTTTGCCGAAAAAAGGCATCCAGGGGTAAAATTTTGAGATCGTTATGTAGCACTTCATTCCGGACGAAATAATGAGCATTAGTGAGTATGCGAAGCGTGACGCTCTGGAATACTTGAACTTTCTTTAGGTGGCTATTAGCTGGTTGTAGGAAAAAATGACACCCGGAAAAAAGGGAAACGGAAAGAATATCCCCGGAAAATAAGGAACGGAAAAAAATATCACCCTTCGTTTTCAATGGGAAATATAAGGCATGTTTAGAAAGATCGCCAATCTGGGTGATAAAAGTTTTATCTCAACAACTGTAACTTCGGATGACCGGAAACATGTGCGAGTAGAAGCAAGAAGACGTGTTGGCTGCTTGTTTCTTCCATGGAGCCTACCTCCATAGTTTCTTCGCTAAGGTTAAAAATAGAGGGTTGTTTAGAGAGGGAAGCTTTCGCGATGGACGCCAGGGGAGAAAGGCGGGTTGTCCAGCGTCGGTCATTGTCAGGTCTTTAGTAATTACTCTCCTCGCACTGCATGTAGTTATATCCTTAAGCTGCGGTTTAGTGAAACATTTATTGACGCACAACAGAAAACTAATTCAACCTGAGCTTTGGTATAAGAAACAGTTGTAGATGCAATTTCAAGTTACGGTTTGCGATAAGAATAGGACTAAATTTTTTACCTAATTAATTTTCGCATAATTTTTTTTTTCTCATTTGATTTTAATTAAAAGTAACGCATTTGCACAGGAAACATTTGTTTAAATTTGCACTTAAGTTTGAAAACAAGAATACCACAGTTATTAAAATTAAGTGGTTTATTTCAAAATTATTAGTCTCTGAGGGACTAATGTTTTCATTTTGCGTCGAATCACTCTGAATGTCCGTTTCACTTTTCAAATTGTTGCCACCAAATATTGTGATAAAACAACGGTACCTACAGCCATCGAGTTTCGAATGACGTAATCCTACTGCGAATATGGGCAACTGGAAGCCCAAATTTGAAATTTGGAATTCGTTTTATTATCGATTTTATATTTTGTAACGAATTTTTGATTAACAAACTCAAGAATTTCAAAGCGAGCCATGGCAATGTTGTACAGAAAAAACATTTTTATCTCCAGCGCGTGAGACTGTGAATCGGAAATTCTAAAAATGTGCTCAATTTAAAATTATTTTGCGATACTGCTCTTGAACTGAATTTTATGGTTTAAGTGCGAAGAATATGATATTTAATAAATAAAGGTAACACACAAAATGTTAAAAAAAGGCCCCTTTGGACGTAATTTAAAATCTGAAACCTTTTCTGATTTTTTATTTTACTAAAATTTTAAAATCTAATTAAAATGGATCCCATAACCACGCGATCTGGATTTAAACATTTAATATGCAATGAACCCTCTTATGGCGACCTCTTCCAAAATAATTTATCAGAGTAGAAATTAACACTTGTACCGAGCATTATCTCTTTAAGATGACCACTTCCACCAAAGACCAAAATAATTAGAAACGTGGATGATCGTATTAGAGAGGATTTAATGCATTTTACAATGCACTAATGCGTAACCTACTCAGAGCCGGACCATCTAGTAGCCCATAAACGATTGGCGAACATCTCCTTACTAGAAACATATATGGATTAGGATTATTCAATTATGGCAAAGCGCACGAGGGCTATCTACCTAAAGGGAGGGATGCCTTAGTGGAGAACTTTCTAAGGGAAACTGGCTCGTATACATATTACACATGGGGAAAACCACGAAAGTGCCCATGCAGCCAGCCCGTTCGCGGGATTGGAATCTCGGACCGAAATACCAGTGTTCAGCGTCTTTACCGCTCGGCCGCTGATAGGCTGAAATCTGATGGATATCTTAGAAAGGATTTTTCCTTATAGTAGTTATATTAATTACAATTACGTGTAGAGCTTATGAAAACTTAAAAGCGGCCGAGCGGTTAAGTTGCTGAATACCCTGGTTGTTATATCTGGGTACGATTCCTAGCAAAGCAGCTTTTTGTGGTTTTTCCCCTATATAACGTGGTTACGAGCTAGTTTTCCTTAGGAAGCCCTCCACGAAGGCAACCATTCTCTTAGGCAGATACCTTTCGTGCGCTTTGTTATAGTCAAGTAAACCAAACCAAATTAAAGAAGCTTATTTATTCTACTCTCCAAATTGAGCTCCAAATAAGTCATACGTGGGAGCTTTTCGTATTCATAACGTAAAACGTATCAAAATGGGGAAATTAAATAAATTTAATTATTTAATTTGGTTATCTAGAATTCCAGTTTTTTCTTTTCCAGAACCAAACTTTAATTTATCTCTTGTTTCCAAAAATCTGAGTATGAATAAATGTGTAATAAAGCATAGACAGATAACTTTGAAATTCAGAGAATAACTTAAATGACCTTTGACCACTAGCAGCCGAGAGGTAAAAATAGTTGAATATTGGTAGTTCGACTGGCACGCCACGCAAATTTCCTGGTCTCCTGTGTAACATAAATACGAGTCAGTTTCTATCAGACGTATGAAATAATTTTTGTCAACTACTCGCTATAAACAGTCCTCCATGAAGGCATCCATATTCACTTCGGCAGATAATCTTATGGTACTTTGCCATAACCTAAATAATCTGATTTGATGATTATGCTAATTTTTTCTCATACTGAATCCTGTGATGCTTTAATTAATGTTTTATTTATCATAAACTGTGTTAACTGCTTTAAATTAACCAAATCAGGATTTTTTTCTGTTAGATTTCCTTTTTGAAATTTTTCACATCATTTTAGAAGCCTAAATATGTCAGATCGTTTTAGTAAGACGTATTATTTGTAACTATTTTACATATAAGTACAGAGAATCTCATGACGGCGAACTCTAAAAGTGTTTCCTACAACATAAATAAACAGGCTTTTATACATTTGCCTCTCTAATGCAACCATCTATATAAGTGGCTTAAAAATCGCTTGAAGCCGCTGTTAGTGGTCGCATTAGAAAAGTCTCATTATATTTGCATTTTTGTGGCATTTAATAATTTCAGTTACATGTCTGCCTTATAAATTATAATATTGATTTTTCAAGGGCGTGTAACAACTTTCAATATAAATTAGAATAGTAATAATCTTTTACATTCCATTCGGATTATTGTATTCGTACGAAAGCCTTGAATCAATTGTTGATCATTATTTTGTACGTATGCTATTGCAAAAATTTAAAAATTCTTAATTATGATATTTTCCAATATTCGGGCTTTAAATGCCCAAGTTATTTAATTTTATGCCAAGATTTAAACTTTGTGCATTTACAATAAGAAGGTCTTAATTCTGGAACTTTTCAACATCTGAAGCTGGTTAAAACTGGTTGAAATGTGTTGCAGTCGCAGTTCGTATGCAAAACCATTCTCGCACTGATTTGTTTTATGCTTAATTTATAGCAATATCCCTAAGTAACCAAATTTTAGATTTATATCATTTTTTTTTTTTTTTAAATTGTGAAAATAAACAAAAAGAAAGGAGAAAATTTTTCTTTCTTACATTATAATTATTTTCAGTTCATCTTTTATGATAATTAGTGTATTTTTCAATTTTCCTCAACTGTCAAATCTTGTTGTATTTCTAAATATCTTTAGATTATTTACAGTCCCTGCAATTTTAGAGTTTTTATGTTAAACTCTAAAATAGTTATTAGAATAATTATTAGAAGGATTTGATGTAATTAATAACGTACGTCGCCCATAGATTCGCAAATTTTGAATTTTCAATATTGTTGCAAGCACTTGAGCAGAAAATTCGTCTTTTCTAGCAAATTGCAAATTTTAAAATTCAAAAAATTCAACTCCATCAATCCAATTTTCAGACTCAATTAAAGGCACTGAAGTTATTTAACATTTAAGAACTCTCGGTGATTTAGAACTCCCCGGAATTGGTACTCAAGAAATGATTTCAAAAATGCTCTTCTACATCTATTAATAATTGTTCTATCCCTTGAATAGCTAGTATCTACTGCATTTTCTCCTCATTTCTTCTTTGGTGGTTATTTGAATCATGGCAAAGCACGGAAACTGTCTGTCTAAGAGAAGGGATGCCTTCGTGGAGGACTTAACGAAGTATGAGAAAGGGAAACTTGATTGTATTTGCCTTACACATGAAGAAATAACTAAATTATCTTGCAACCAGCTTGTTTGCTGGGATTTGAGCCCCTGTCGAACTATCAGTGTTAAGCGACCGCCAGAGTCGTAGCTAGGGTTTTCAGAGCCCAGGGACAACTGAAGATTTCGCGCACCTTACTGCTTGCCAAGGATGGAAAACATTTAATTCTACAATGTCGTTATATCAGTTTGGCGCCTCTTGGATTCTGCGCCCGGGGACAGATGCCACCCCTTGTCCCCTTCTAGCTACGGCCCTGGAGACCGCTGGAGCGCTGATGAGCTGCATTATGTATTCTGCTTAAGAATATAGAACACAAATTACTCTCAATTTTATTATATCATCAGTGTTTGGTAACTTTCCCTATGAAAATAAAATTGTTAGAAATATGAGTGAAAAGACATGTAAATATTTTGAATTTGGATTCAATTTAATCCCCTTCATGTAACATATAATGCTGTAGTTTACGTAATAGCATTTAAAATTTTTGAATATATTAACACAAAAGGATACGGCAATGCTGTTACGGCATTCGACAAAATATGTCTCGTTTACGTATATATATATATACGTATATATTCTTTGCAGAAGGAAGAAAATTATAGCCAATGCAGAAAATTTCTAAATTCAATTTCGCCAGATAAATTTTCCATAAAATGAAAAAACAATTTTCAGTACATATAAATAATTAATTGAATGAATGTAAATTTTTACTGCAGAATACATAAACTTATTTTCAGCTTAATGTAAAACTGTTCCCACGCAAAATTTATATTATAAGAAAAAGTTAAATGTCTGTTATGTCGAATATTTCTTCACTTAGATTGCAGAGACATTCGATATTTTATGGAAGCAGGAGACTTGAAAAATGAGCAACCCCGTCTCCGGGAATCGAACTTCGGATCTCTGGAATACGCGACCAGCGTGCAGACCACTACACCACGAAAGCACGTCAAGAAGGCTCAAGTCTAAAATTTATGCATATTTAGTATTAATTCTATATTTTGCATATTAACATTTTAAGAATACCTGACTAAATTACTCCTGGACGGTTGTGTATAAACCTATGGTTTGTTTGATCAAGTGCGACTCATTTGTTAAGTATTGAATGGTGTACTCGCTTGCAAAACCTTGTGAATTTTGTTTTTCTTGAAAAATCGGCAATACTAAGTATGATTGCTAAATATTACATTCTTTTTAAAGGAACATTATAGTATAATAATAAGAATATTTTCTCCTGGGATATACTTTTATCAATTATATGTTACTGTAGCGCAGTTTTGCTAAATTCCTATAAATCAGTTCTAATTATTCTAAGCTGATTTACTAAGACTTGGAATGATGCTCAAGGCCGGCGGTAGACGTTTTGCCAAAGAATTTGGTTTTGCCGCACGGTGCCTGCTTTACAACTTCAAAATTCTGCCGCCCAGCTCTTTCAAAAGTTCTAAAAATTTTGCGTTCTCTCAATTCTGCCGCCCGGTGCGGCCGCACCGATTGCATATGCTCTGGCACCGGCCCTGATGATACTAGGAATGACTAGGAAACGATAATTCAGATAATACTTATTATCTGAATTGTCATTTCCTCATAAACATGTGCTTTTTAAAAATTACAGATGTTTTAATTAATAACAACCTTAAAAACTGGTTGTTAGTAGCTTTAATTTTGACTCCATACACTTCAACAATTAAAAAAGCCAAAAGATAGGAAGTTTCCTTGTCAGCTCTTTTTGAGTCCTTTTCTAATACTGCTAAAATTCTGCATGATATTTGTTTTAGAACTGCTAACAAACTGCTAACAAAATTTTAAATACAAAATTTACATACAAATTTTAAATACAAATTTTAAATACTGCAATTTTAAGTCTGAAAAGTAATTAATTCAGACTTGAAAGCTCTTGAAACATAGAACTTGAGCTCAAAATAATAAGAATAGAATTTTGCATTCATTTTTTAATTATACGATTGTTGCTTCATTGATAACAATGTTATAAATAGTTCATTTAGAATTACACTACAATTGCTGCATTAGAATCCATATTTCTTACTAATTATTTAAACATGAAAAATGAGAACTATAATATTTATATGTACTTTTTAATCTCAAAAGTCATAATAAAGTTTTCTCATAAATAGGAAATTGACTGTTTTCAACAGTTTTCACCTCTTCATTACAAAACAGCAGAACATAATCTTCTATCTCACGAAATTTGCTAAAACAAATTCTTTCGCATTAATTTTGAATTTTATTTAACTCTAATTTATTCAATATTTCGAGTTCTGGATAATCAAATTAGCGGTATCATTCTAAAGCTGCAAAATGTAATTAAGAAGCTCAGCTTCGTTTTTAATGATTCATTTTACCACGCCACTGGGGAAAAAAAAAAATCTGAGTTTTCAGATTTTCAATTACGTCCAAAGGGCGTTTCTTTAACATTTTGTGTGTTACCTTTATTTATTAAATATCATGTTCTTTGCACTTAAACCATAAAATTCAATTCAATAGCAATGCCGCAGCATATCTTTAGAATTTCCCATACACACTTCCGCGCGCTGGAGACAAAAAGTTTTTTCCCAGCCGTAGAGTGTTGCCATTGCTCCCTTTTAAATCGCTGAGTTTGTTACTCAAAAATTCGTTAAAGTTTTGCAAAATATAAAATAGATAATAAATCAAATTCCAAATTTAAAATTTGGTCTTCCACATGCCCATATTCGTAGAAGGATTACGTCATTCAAAATTCGATGGCTCTATGTACCGTTGTTTTATCACAATGCGAGAAATATACATACATTTATGCAGATTTTTCATTATTTAAAGGAAAATCTGAAAGCTTTCATATTTGATATTCCGCCCAAAAGGATTTTTTTTAACGTTTTGTGTGGTACCTTTATTTATTAAATATAATGTTCTTCGCACTTTACCATAAAATTCAATTCCACAGCAATATCACAAAATATTTAAAAAGCGCAAAATTTAAGAATTTCCAATACACAGTTTTGGGCGCTGGAGATATATTTCTTTTTTCGTAGAGTGTTCCCGTTGCACGCTTTTAAATCGATGAGTTTGTTAATTAAAAAATTCGTTAATGTGTTGCAAAATTGGGAATAGCTAATAAAACAAATTCCAAATTCGGAATTTCAAGTGCTCATGTTTGGTTGGAGTACTACGTTATTCAAAATTGGATGGCTCTAGGTACTGTTGTTTTTTGAAAATGCGGAAACATTCATGCATTCATGCAGAATCTTCATTATTTAGTTTCTTTAAATATAATGCATGGCAATAATATTTTGTAGCAACAGTTTGAAAAGTGAATCAACGCAAAATGTCGTTTTGAGACTAATAGCTCTTTGGGTCTAACGCCCCTTTGGGCTTAAAAAAAAATAAATAAATGTTAGATTAGCAAGTTAAAAGTCAGAAATAGCAACATTTAACCGATAAGAAAGTCAGAACTCTTTACTACCTCGCTCGAAAAATGCAATTTTGAATAAAATGATATTTTTGCTTCTTTATTAAATTATTCTTACAACAGGGCTTGCATGAATGGATTATATTCTACTATAAGAAATTTTTCATACCAATAAATTGCCACAGTTAGAGACAGAAAGTACAGTAAACCCTTTCTAAGATGACCACAGGTTCATAAGATTTTGGGCTTTTGCGAATTAGAGAAATAGCTCTCAGCACCGATGTCCAAGTTCTCAGAAATACTGATCATCATAGGAAGATAATCACCAGAAGAAAGTTCACTGTTCATATTCGGAAGTGCATTATTCTATAAATGAAAGTACATTAAGCCGATTCGATTGCGTGTATGGCCGTATCTATTTATATATAGGAAAATTTTAATATAAAATAAATATAGTGTAAAATATATGTTACTGTTAAAGCGTATAATTAAGTTATTTCCTCAAATAAGTAAGTATTTGGCGGGGGGGGGGAACTAGCCAAGCCGGTTTAGCTAATTATTTTAAAATAACTATATTAATTAGTATAGAATATAATATTCTATAAACTAACCAATGATAAATGCCGCTCAGACGGTGTAGTGGTTAGAGGAGCCAACTTCGATACCTAACGTCTTGGGTTCGAATCCAGGGGAATGCGTAGTTCTAATGGTCCGTCTCTTCATCGGAGGCAAAGGTGGCCCACCTATTAGGTGACTGCATAATAAAGTGACAACTGCTTCTGGTCAAGTCGAAGTCGGCTGAGAGACCATCATTCATATTAAAAAAAAAGAAAAAAACTTAATAACAAAGAAAAATCTCAAAGGTTTCAGGTTTTAAACTACGTCCAAAGAGGGCGTTTTTTTTAACGTTTTGTGTACTACCTTTATTTATTAAATATCATATTCTTTGCAGTTAAACCATAAAATTCATTTAAATAGCAATGTCGCAAAAGAATTTTAAAAAAGCATATCTTTAGAAGAATTTCCGACACACAGTTCCGCGCGCTGGAGATAATTTTTTTTTTTCGTATAGTGTTGCCATTCCTCGCTTTTAAATCGTTGAGTTTGTTAATCAAAAATTCGTTAAAGTTTTACAAAATATGAAATAGATAATAAAACAAATTTCAAATTTGGGCTTCCAGATGACCATATTCGCAGGAGGATTACGTCATTCAAAATTCGATGGCTCTATGTACCGTTGTTTTATCACAATGCGAGAAATATGCATATATTTATGCACATTTTTAATTATTTAATTTCTTCGAATATAATGCAGGACTCTAACACGAAAAGAATGGTCCTCCAGGATCAAAGTCTCTTACACCTAATGATAAACCGTTAAAGTGGGGGGAAAAATTGACACTATAAAATATCTGTCGTTTTATAAATTAACTGATGATAAACCGTTAGTGTTTAGAAAATTATATTTCATATTACGGATAGATTAAATAATAACGGAATGCATAATATAATATTACTGCTAGATTCGTTAAACCGTAATAAAAAATAACAAACTATACTACGCCAATAGTTCTGTTTAGCAGCTTTCGCGTGCCGTCTTTACTGACAATTCGTCATTTATCAACACTTTAATGTGAACAAGCTGTTAGCTTCCAGTTACGGATGGCTGAAATTTAGTTTAAAAACCGGCAATCATTATTTAACAGAGGAGAAACATTTGCTCCCCGTGAATTCTTTCCTTCCGGGTGAGGTGGGTCGGTTTCTTTAAGGAAACGGGTGAAGCAAACCACGGGGGAGAACATACGATTTTCCCGCAGGCAAGTTGGAAAAACCTGCTATCGAAATGACCTTGCTCAGCTGCAGCCAGCTCAACGTCTTACCCTTAAAACCTCCCTCAAGAGAGCCCGCTATATCCCTGCCCGTTTGGCAGGTTTCCCCATCTCCAATCGGCGACATTATTTGGCGAGATTTTAGAGTTCCTTTTTTTCCGTTCCTTATTTTCCGAGTGACATTTTTTCCGTTCCTTATTTTCCAGGGACATTCTTTCCGTTTCCCTTTTTTCCGGGTGACATTTTTTCCGCACACCCTATTAGCTGCAGTAGACCAGACGACGGCTGCGTAGGTCAGGATGGGGAGGATGGTACTTTTATACAGTAGGATATTATTGCTGAGAGATAGGTTGCTGGTACGGTTGATGAGAGACATTAGTTGAGTTCTGGTGGTTCTTGCTTTGGCTATTGTATAGTTGATGTGAGGACTCCAGAGCAGCTTCGCGTCTAGATATACTCCCAGATATTTGTAGGAATCCACCCAGGGTATCTCCTCTTGAAATAACCTGAGTGGTGGGAGTTGACTATGGACGTTCCTCTTTCTGGAAAAGAAAACGTTGGCGGCACTTTTTGTGACATTAATTTTGATTTTCCAGGTAATGAGCCAGGACTCCAAGTCTGTTAAATACAGCTGAAGGTGATTGAGAGTGGCGTTGAGTGTTGAGTGCTGGGAAATGATGGCTGTATCGTCTGCGTAAAGAGCTAGATCGACACTTGGTGATTGTGGTATGTCATTTACATACAAGTAACAGTGTAGCGCTAAGAATTCCTCCCTGAGGCACCCCCGCCAGGATAGGTCGAGGAGAAGAAACAGAGTATTTAACTTTAACAGAAAAGGTACGATTAGTGAGGTAAGAGTGCATTATGTGCACAAAATTAGCCGAAATTTCAAGTCGCATGAGCTTGAATAAAATTCCCATATGCCAACACCTGTCGAAAGCCTTTGCTACGTCTAAATGGTCTTTCTTGGTGGCGCTCACTCACTCACTCGAGACAGTGACAGATCTTATCTATCTGCTGAGTGACGTCACAAGAATGGGAAAAAAGAAATCTTGGTTTGGGCAGGATGTAAACGTCATCATGCTGGTTGATCTTGGCCGAGAAGAGCAAACTTTGCAGTAGAGTAACCTTGAGCCGTACGACGACCGCGTACAATTCGAAATTATATTTTCAAAATTATGTTTTTTTAATTAGTGAATTTATTTTACTAAAAAAATATAATTTAAGGTTAACAATGTTATTAAACGCCATGTTTAAAAAATGTAAAATAAAAGCATTTTTTTATGGATTTTCACATATTCGTCCTTAATGATGAAACTACTAATCGTAGAGTTTTGCTGTTTGCATGAACCGACAAAAAATATCTTACTAAATGAAATTTATTCTAAATCTCTAACATGATTTACTGAATTTTCGGGAATTTTTAAGAGTCATTTGATGTTTTTGACAACTGCATGTCCAATTAAAAAAAATTAAAAAGAAACGTGTCTGCTATAAGATATTGGTATGGCCCACCCATTAGCATCAAATACGTTATTTTTTGCACTCCTTTCCTCTAATTCATGCAACGAATTCGTCAATTCAGAACTTCATTTGGAAGAAGTTCACTTGGAATTGAGTTCATTTGGATGTGAGCTTCTTCCAAATCTGCAATATAATATCTGGTGTCTGTTGAGATGGTGTATTTCCTTGATGAAACAAGTTATATGATTTCCATTGTTTTTTATTGTTGATACTTACAGCTGGATTTAATTCCTTTGCTTTTCCAGTATCTATGTGCCTTATTTCATAAGCACAATATTGATTTAATGTTTTTTACATTAATGTTAATAGAATTTGGTTTGTTCTTTAAGGGATTTGTTCTGTAGCATTGGCTTTTTTTAATCATTTTAAATACTCTTATTTCCTGCTTGGAGACGCTGAAAATATTTTTCTATTAATGCTTTCTAAAAGCATCGTACAGTTTTTAGCATCGAATTTCTCTTGATTTCCTTTTATTTCATCTTATTTTCAAACCGCTACTTTTTTTCACCCCAAAACGTTTTATTTTAACCATTATTTTTTGACCAATATTAGTATCTTTTAACTGCATTCTTCTTAATTATACACTGCTAGAAATTGAAAATGCAACATCAAGAAGGAGTGGTCAGAAATTTATGCAAATTTTAGAGTAGACGCAAGTGACTGAATTATGCGAATGATGTGAAATGCGCAGCTCTCCGACGCACGTGAAGTAAGATATAAGGGAAGGAATGTGCCGAATGGGCAATATTCGTGTCGTTATTTCTGTCAGAGGAATTATCGAAGAAAGTTGGTTTTTGTCCCAGAGGCAACGAAGGCACTTCCAGCAGATAGACTATTTCACGAGGGGTATGGTGATCGGACTGAGAAGGGCGGGTTGGTCCTTACGTGAAATCGCAGCTGATACCCACATGGATGCGAGCACGGTGCATCGGCTATGGCGAACATGGTTGGAACAAGGAAATGTGGGAAGAAGGAGGGGTGCAGGTGCAGCCAGAGTGACGTCAGCACTCTGTAGCGATTCTGCAGCATGTGCAAGATACCCTGGATGTCCCGTATCGACCAGAACCATTTCCCGTCGATTCGTTGAACGTAACCTGCACTCACGGCGTCCGTTAAGAAGACTGCCATTGACCCCACAGCGTAGACGCCAACGTTTAGAATGGTACCGGACTGGAGCGATGTGGATGACAGAATGGCGAAACGTCGTGTTCTCAGATGAGTCATGCTTCTGTTTATCCAGTGACAGTCACCGCATACGTGTGTGGCGTCGACGTGGAGACAGATCTAATCCGGCAGTAACTGTGGAACGCCCCACCGTGCGAAAACGTGGCATAATGGTTTGGGGCGCTATTGCCTACTATTCCAGGTCACCTCTAGTTCGTATCCAGGGCACTATGATGGCCCAACGATACTTGGATAATGTACTATGGCCGGTGGCAATCCCCTACCTTCAGGGGCTGCCTAATGCAATTTTTCAGAAGGATAACGCCCGACCACACAATGTTCGCATCTGCCAACATGCTCTGCAAGGTATACATTTGCTTCCCTGGCCGACGTACTCACCTGACCTGTCACCAATCAAACATGTGTGGGATGAGATTCGACGCCGTTTGCAGACTCTGCCCCTGCCTCTTTCAGAAGAAGAACTGTGGCAAATGGTTGAAAGGGAATGGAGAGCCATCCCTCAGGACACCATCCGCACTCTTGTTGATTATGCCTAGACGTGTTTCTTCAAGTATCGCTGTCCGCGGTGGTCTTACATCCTACTGAGCCGACGCCGTTCTCGCTCTGTATTCTGACTATCATTTTGAAATAAAGATCACTTATTGTTGCTTGCTGTCTCTGTCTTTTTTCCAAATTTCATCACTTTCTGACCACACTTTCTTGGTGTTGCATTTTCAATGTCAAGCAGTGTATATATATATCAAGTACAGTGTTCTTGAGTAAATTATGTTTTGATAGTTAATTTTATTAATTTTAATATTAAATGTAAAATCACACGCCTTTTTCAGAGAATACGTTTTTCATTCAGTGTTCTTTCTTTTTAAAAATCTCACATTTTTGCTTCAACTTTGAATTTAGCGTATATAATGAGAGAAATTAGGAACAGATTGGTGTTAAGAATTATTTACTATGAAATTGGCTTGCTATTTTTTGCGAATTTATGCGAAATATAGCAAGCCTTTTAGCACTTCTTTTTTAAATATGGATATTCTCCATTTTTATAAGTCTTCTGAAAAATTCGTACATATAATTTAGAATCATTTGCAGTTAAATTTGGCTTACTATTCTTTTGCATTTTTAAAGTTATAAGGTTTTTTCTCGCTCCTTTTCGCATACCTTCGGGGTGTAACTAAAATTTGTACATATAATTTAGAATTATTTGCAGTTGAATTTGGCGTACTATTCTTTCGCATTTTTAAAGTTATCAGGTTTTTTCTCGCTGCTTTTCGCATACCTTCGGGGTGTAACTAAAATTTCTACATATAATTTAGAATCATTTGCAGTTAAATTTGGCGTACTATTCTTTCGCATTTTTAAAGTTATCAGGTTTTTTCTCGCTGCTTTTCGCATACCTTCGGGGTGTAACTAAAATTTCTACATATAATTTAGAATCATTTGCAGTTAAATTTGGCGTACTATTCTTTCGCATTTTTAAAGTTATAAGGTTTTTTTCCTCGCTCCTTTTTGCATACCTTCGGGGTATAACTGGAAGCATACTCGGCGCTTATTCGAAAGGTCCAGGCTTCGAGTCCCGGCGAGGAGAGCGCATATTTGTCACGTCTCCTGCTTCAAAATAACCTAATATCTCTACAATCAACTGCGCTTTCCGCGGTTTCCCAACCACGATTCTTCCTCCTCTTAACTACACGTGTAAACCTATTGCACCACGAGAACACACATACAGGAATAAGATAATTCCTTTTGTGCTGAATGGCTTTTTGATTTTTCAGCACTGATGTATTTTATTTTGGTAAGCGAACTTTTCTAATACTTTATAAGCTTTGTGAGATATACTTTCAGAGAAAACGTACCTGAGTTACTAAGGCTGTCTGATATACATTTCCAAAGCTGCCATCTTGATGTTGCATTGATTTAAATTGCTTGAGGGTTGAATGGTAATTATGCATGATGGAAAAATTTCCTTCGCTGTCTAAGCCCATTTTTCGATTTTTCATACAAGAAAGAGCCATAGATGCCATAGCTTGGAAATCTGAAATTCGAGTTTGTAAAAAAAAGTTAAGCACATATAATGTATTCATAAAGCTAAATGTTATAAATTAGATAGGTAATTTTAGTAGAATTATTAATAAAATTGTATTTTTCTGCGTAATGTAACGCGAAACAAACTTTAAGAGAAAGCTATGCCGGAAAATTAAGAATACCATTGCACGTGGATTTCAAATTGAGTAAATGGGTATCTCGATAATTTGGTGAGAAATCTCCAAAAGTTGCCCAATTTGGCGATCATTCGGCGACATTTTAGTCCGGTCCGTAATTCCACCTTCGTATTGCTTTCCAGTAATTTCGAGAAGCAGAAAGTACTAGAAATATCTCGGCGGCCAGTTGAAAATTGTTTATGACAGAAGAGAGAGTTTCTGCTTTGAGGTGCTTAATTATTGCTATTGCGAGTTATAGTTCCGCGTTAACTTAGTAAAATCCGAGTTAGTTTTCTCTTTAGATGCGCTTTGCATTGCGTTGTGTTTAGCGTTCTTAGTTGTTTGAAGTGTGACTACTGATTATACTGTGTGATTCTGTGAACACTTGTACGGTTATTTATGCGGAAAATTCCAGAGTTCTGAAACATCTATTTTGATAAAATTAATTTTATTAATCTGTTATCGGACTTGTGCTTTCAATCTATCACAAACCCGCCCGCACGCAACACTTTTTGGTGTCAGAAGTGGGACTGAATGCCGATGCACAGAGCGATTGTCGAGCAACTGAGACTACTCGTGACTGACTGTGCAGCATTCCAAGAAAAGATGGAGAAGGCAGTTAAATCCGTCAAAGAGGAGATGAAAGCGAGTCAAGAGATATGGAAGGAGCCGTCAACTCTGTCAAAGAAGAGATGAATTTGAGCCAAGAATCCATTAAAAAAGAGTTGAAAGCTGATCAACATAAGATTAGAGCAGGTCAAAAGAAATGGAAAGAGAATCAACCTGCATAATCAAAAACAAATTTGAGGCTATGGAAGAGAGGATATGCGTGGTTGAAAATGAAGTAGAACAAATAGAAAAGTTTCTGACGTAGACCGTAAAACCGATTACAGAGATTCTTCTGTCAAAGAACAAATAGAGAGTTTCTGCCGTGGAACACCAAACTGATTACACAGTTTCTGCTCTTACCAAAGAAGTTGACACTTTAAAAAAATTCATTGAGACAGCAGGAAGCACTTCGGATGGTTTTTGAAATTTTACATATGCCTTCTCTTCTCCCTCCCAAGCTTTCCACATATGATGGTAAGACCTCCTTTCAAGTATATAAGACACAGATTTCTGTAGTGGCGAAATTGACTGGATGCCATTTCCAAGCCAAGGCCTCACATCTTTGCTACCTTTCTGAGAGCAGACGCAACGGATAACCTTCAGACGCTTACAGGAAAACAAAGATTAGACATAGAAGCTCTGTTCTGGGATAAAAATTTAAAAGAGTACAGCAGACTTCAATAAAAATCCCGTCAACAGAAACCCACGGAAGCACTCCAGGAGCTCGCCACGGATGTTGAAATGCTGTCTTACCTCGTCTTTTCGGAGTGCCCGAGAGAAACAAGGGAATTACTCTTCCTGCAGTATTTCATCGATAGCATCCGGGATCCTGAAACACAGAAGGCTCTACGAATGGTATATGTCAAGGATTAAAAAACAGCTGTAGTGTACGCCATGAAATTCGAGCCGGCTCAGCAAGCAACTCGTAGAGATTGACACCCAGTCAGATGTGTGCACGTCCAAATGGCTGCTCGTCTAGATGATTGAACGAGATAAGTCAATGCCTTGAGAAGGAATATTAGTAACCCTAAAGTGCTGGAACTACGATGTTGTAGGTCATCTACAGAGGAGTTTCAGAACACCCCACGGCACAGAAAATAAGACGACGCCCACCAAGAATCAGGGAAAGTAATTAGTGGCCATCTCGCGAGGCGGATGTTGCCAGATAATGGGAAAGCCCATTTTAAAGCGCTTAAGAATTCTGGAATGAGTGACTGCACAAAAGGACTTTTCATCATGGTACATATCAATGGAGTTCCCTGAAATATAACAATCGATACAGGAGCCAACGTTACCATTATCCGTTTACACAGTTAAACTGTGTCCGGCGAGAAGATCGAAAACGACGGAGAATTAAACGTTAACATCACATTTGGAAGTGCCGCATACCATCACACGGCATATGTAGAAACATTACAAAGGCTGCCATTCTCGGATTTTCTACGGAAATATAATTTTCCTTGGACTTTAAAATGCTGAACTGCATTCTGCCTCTGAGGACATAACCCTATACAGAAATAATGGCGAAGGAATTAAATCTTTCCACCAAATCATAGCTCAAGAAGATGTCACAATACCAGCAAGAACGGAATTTTTATTTCCTGAATTCCTAACCGAAAATAGAAATTTCCGCTACGGCGTCATGGAATATTTCAAGAACTGTAACAGCCCGAAAGGAGTACTAGTAGCCTCAGCACTTGTCGACCTATCAAGGACCGTTATCCCAGTAAGAGTGTCAATGTAACTGACAAGGCGAAAGATTTTAAGAATGGTGAAGTTATTGCAGTGTGTACTTCAGTCACTAGCGTTAAACGAAACAGTAATACTCCAGAATATGTATCTTCAGAGAGCATTACGTCGAAGTTATTGCAGAATGCACATTTAAGATATGAAGAGAGTAATGCTGCCGAATGTATCATTCAAGAATTTCAAGATGTTTTCTCCCGCTCGTCTTCTGACGTGGGTCAAACTAGTTTGACACAGCCTAGAATCGATACTGGAGTTTATCCACCAAATTAAGCAACAACTAAGACGTCTACCGATTGCTAAACATGAAGAGGTAGAAAAACTTCTAAATGGCATGCAAGGCAGTGAGACATTGAATCTTCAGCAAGTCCATGGGCATCTCCTATCGTCCTGATCAGAAAGAAAGACTGTTCAATTAGATTATGCTTTGACTATCACCAGTTGATGAGGTTACGAAGAAAGACAGCTAAGCTCTTCCTAGAACTAACGACATTCTGTACACTCTTTCTGGAAGCAAATGATTTTCGACACTTGGTTTAAAAAAGTGGATATTAATAGGTAGAGATACATCCTGATAATTGAGAAAAGACGGTATTTGCTAACGGACAAGGACTTTGGCAATTTAAGGTGATGCCGTTTAAACTATTTAATGCACCTGCAACATTCGAACGCTTCATGGAGGCTGTATTGAGAGGTCTTTTCTACGTAATCTCTATGATATAACCTTGATGGCATCATCATCGTTGGGAAGAGTTTTAAAGATTATCTAGAAAGTCTTTGAAAGGTACTTCAGAAACTGAAAGAAGCCAATCTAAACTTACGTCCTGCCAAATATAAATTATTCAGCCAGGGAATGATTTACCTTGGACATGTCATTTCTGCTGAAGGTGTGTGTACTTATCCGAAAGCGTGTCAGCAGTTAAAGAATGGAGACTCCTCGAAAATGTCCATCGGTTATCCATTCCTTTTGTTTTATATTGCGAACCGTAAATTATTCAATATCTCATATTCCGCTAAGCTTCATTCTAACCAGTCCATTAACAAAATTCCTTAACAGTCCCAAAACACGGTGTACATGATTTTTCTTGAAGAAAGAAATGGCTTTGCTTTCTTGGGTTTCGGGAAATCAATATGCCGCTATTCCAGTGACTGTCGTTTCATTTCAGGTAGCTCGTGACAAATCCATGTTTCATCACTTGTGACAATTTTTTTGCAAAAAATTATTTCCTTTTGTTTCATAAAGCTGCAAATACTCCAAGATGACTCTCATGCGTTTCCGTTTTCGAATGCCCATTTGTAATTTCCGTATCGTTCGTGAAGACAGTGTTTTGTAGTGCAAATGCTCAATCATAATTTCGAGTAATAAAGAAAGTGAACTATTTTGAAAATGCATCGACAAATCAGAAGTCATGAGTAGTCCATTGGAACGAACTTTTTGTCGACCCAGCGCACCAATTCTTCGGTAATCAACGACCGGTGTCCACTGCGCTTCTCGTCAGGGGCATTTTCCCTCCCTTCATTAAATATCCTAACCTACTTTCTCACCAAACCTTCACTTATCTGATGATAAATTTCACAAAGTCGAAAATTACTCACATTCAAAAACACTATAACACTCTTATTTCGCTGCTGGGATCGCAATCGATGGTTTTAAAAATGAACACCGATAAACAATGACTTCAAACGTCAATGTAGACAAAAAATTGGTTAGGCTAATTCTTTCTCAAGTTGAACGATGTAACTACGTATGCATAACATGGGTGATATCAGATGCGCAAAGGGTGCTTACTTTCTGGGTCAGCTTCGTAGTTTCAGGTAAAAGACACTTTTTCTTGAAATTATGGCATGGCATCTACCTCTTTATTCGGTAAGTTAAAGATTGTTTACCGCATATTACAAAAAACTAAAGAAAAAAGAAAGAATGGGAATTCGGAAACCTCGGCAATAGTGTAACACGATGCTAATTCAGAACAAGTGTCTATACTTTGGTGAGATATCTCGGTTCATTAGCGATAAAATCTTGGGAACCACTATAATAAGGAAATATCGAAAATTTTATAGACTAGAACGTCACCGATAATTACTGTCTACAGCCTTACCAGTATGTATGTTAATTACATAAATGAAATAAAAATCTGAAAAAAGCATGAAGCAAAAATGGAACCTAGAAAAAAAATGTCATTTCTAAGATTAATGTTATGAAGTCATCTTTATCATTTAAATGTAACGAAGTTTCTACGATTAATGTAATGTAAATGAATGTCGTCTAAGAAACGATTCATATAATTTTTCGAATTACGTACCTATTAAGAACGGGTAGTCTGAATGGGTCGAAAGAACTTTTCTCAATTTAGATGTCGTATCGTCAGGCATGGTTTCGTTTGCATTGCAGAGGGCCAAATATACGACTGGAATTATTGATGGATTATTGAGTTGATTCTTAAGGAGCTCCACCAAGTCAAATCCGTAAAACTTGCGTGGATTAAGACACACTGTTAACAGTGAATTTACAAACATACTTAATTGATTGGGTGAAACTGGATCCGTCCCATTTCTGTAAGTAAAAGAAGTTTCTTATATTTAACAGTTGAGTCGAAATATTTAATGATTATGTATGCTGTCATAACACAGTTTATTAAAATATAGAAATTCGAACAAATTTGAAAGTTAAAGTTTCAGTAAAGAACGAAAAATTAAAACAGACAGCTCTTTAACAATGTTTCAAAAAGTAAACAAATAAAGATAAATGTATTTGTAATGGTAATTATCCATAAATAAGAATATATAGCAATCAAAATTCCAAAATCAACCGCAATTTTAACATTAGAATAGTTTATAATTTACACTCACGTTTGTGAAAATTGCAACACCAAGAAGGAATCGTCATAATTGAATGCAATTTAATACACAGTTGAGTGGTAGTGGTACAGATAAATGATTAAATGTTCAAAGCAAACAAACAAGAACAAGAGATCAGAATCAGTATTTTGTGTGGCCACCACGCGCCGCAATAAGTGCTGCTACACGACGTGGCATGGAGTCAAACAAAGTTTGAATGTCTGACTGAGGAAGAGCATTCCATATCGTTTGTACGCGTACCCAAAGTTCGTCTGCAGACGCAACAGGACGAGGATCACGAGCAAGACGCCGACCAATGACATCCCACACATGTTCAATTGGCGACATATCCGGGGAACACGCAGGCCAAGGAAGAAGCTGTACCTGCTGCGCTGCAAAGAAGGATTTAACAATCCGAGCAGTATGAGGGCGGGCATTGTCCTGTTGAAATACAGCGCCTGGCAAGCTTTGAAGGAAGGGAACAGCTTCGGGCTGTAGAACTTCACGGATATACCGGTTGCTGTTCAGCTTGCCCACAATTCGTAGCAATTGAGATCGTCTATGATATGCTATGGCGCCCCAGACCATAACTCCGGGTGTTCGTCCACTGTGGCGTTCGATAATGCACTCCGGAAGGTGGCGTTCACCGGCATAGCGTCTGACACGAATGCGGCCATCATGGTACCACAAATTAAAGCGGGATTCGTCAGAAAACACGACATGCTGCCAAATAGCACGCCAGTCTCTATGCTGATTGGCCCATTGTAGCCGCAGGCGGCGATGGTCGTGCGTTAGGGGGATCCTGTATAAAGGAGTCCGTGCGCGCAGTCCACACTGCAGCAGACGTCTACGAATTGATGAAGCACACAATGAAACACCTGTAGCTATTGACCACAGTGCTGCCAATTGTCTAGAGGAAGCTGTACGATCCGTCCGCGCCATACGGACCAGGTGTCTATCATCGCGAGCTGACGTCACATTTCGGGGTCCACTCCCGGATTTCCGAGTTGTCCGACACTCGTCCGTCCACTGCTTCCAAACGCGCATCACTGTGCTGCTGTTACGCTGCACACGAGAGGCTACTGCACGATACGACAATCCAGCTTTACGAAGGCCGATGATTCTTCCTCGTTCAAACTCTGTAAGTTGTTCAAATCTCGCTCTCTTTCGTCGACGAGGCATAAGTACAGATTGAGTTAACGTTTACCACTAGCAGATAACCACCGATAACCATACACGCCTCGCTACAGCCGTCTATTTATTCGGATCCATCAGCCGTTCAGAGGGCGCTGCTCAGCATACGCATGCGCTACGGATTTGCAATTCTAATCATTTGCATATCATGCGCTACTTTGCATTTCCTGAAAATTTCAGCTCACTCGCGTAAGTCCTTCATGGTGTTGCAATTTTCACAAACGTGAGTGTAATTTCTATTTTTTGCTTCATAGTTTTGTTCCCTTGCCAAGCCACTTATAAATATCACATTAGACTACCAAGGTTAGAGGAAAGAAGACGAAGCCCGATCCACCTAGCGAGGGAAAATCAAGGAGGTTAGAATAGACCTCCTTGGTGAACCTCCTTGGTCCTATTCTAACCTCCTTGGTGAAAATAGCCTATGGCCGCAGTTGTTGGCTAATAGGCAGCAGAAGCACCAAGATGTTCCGAACTCATTTATAATGTTAAGTAACACAACAGGAAAGATATAAGAAAATAAACTAACTGACAAAAAAGAAACATATCAGTTATAATTAAAATAATGTAATCGCGTAGAAACAAACGCACAAGCACGCCACTTGGAATCCTACGTATTGCTAAAATGCCTAAAAAAATAAAAATTATGCATTTGTTTTCTAATAATTCATACTTTTTCTTCATTTTTTAATATTTTTAATTTATATCATTTATAGCGGCTTAAGTTTACATGACTTACAACATACCAAATTCAAAGCATTACCTTTATTATTATTGTATATAATGAAGGATTACTTGTAACGCTATACTATATTTATTACTACAGTAAAAATGATCTTTTTTCACACTGAACAACAACGTTTCTCACATATTCAGAATGTACTTTTGTAGTTTACATATACACATAATTCAATAAAAACAATAAATAAAAATCAACAAGGAAACAAAAAAAAAAAAAAAAAAAAAAAACAGAGGAACCGAAGACAGTTTCGAATCAAAACTTTTAGATAATAGTCCTTGCGCACGAAATTAAAATCTTGCCGCTGCAGAGAAAAAAATGATTTTCATAAGATATAAATAACACTCGGAATGAAGGAAAAATTTCAAAGATTCTTCTGGGTTGTTTTCATATTCATCTTATAGATTTGGTACTCAGTCTGTGTTGATTAGAAGATTGCTGAAATGAATGTAACTTTACGTTACAAGAGAGATTCTGAAAAAAAAAAAAAAAAAAAAAAAAAAAAAAAAAAAAAAAAAAAAAAACAGTAATTTAATGATTGGGCGAACATTACTTGAATACTTTGGCGTTGTCACCAATGCGTGCAGGTACAGTAATGATATGTCTTGTACTTGTTCTGAAATTATTGACACTTCAATTCGTATTCAAAAAAATCTCTTAAATTGTAGCATTACAGATGAACGATTTCTTTAAATATAAAACTATGGAATGATTGTCCATTCATTAGTTTAATTTTTATCAAATATACTGGTTATCATAAATTAAGGAAATTTCACAAAAATCACGATTACTGAAAAAGTTGCATGTAGAATTTTATAAAACTTACCCACAATATACAACATATAATAAGGTATCAAATAACATAAAAATAAATTATCAGACAATTATGGTAGTATAGCAATTAGCACATGTATAAAATGAACAAATCGAAGGTGTCAGTTTGCTATAGGAAGAGTACCTTCAATATGGAATATGGTGGCCTCTAGAAGCAATACAGCGATGCGTGATGCTTTCAATTATGCGGTCTATCAGTTCCATAGGAAGCGACAGCCATTGCTCTTTCGAAACAGTTGCAAGCGCGGCAAGGGTCTGAGGGGGCGGATTTAGAGCAGCTAGACATCTCTCTAAAGCATACCAAACGTGCTCGATAGGATTCAAGTCCGGGGATCGAGCTGGCCACTCCATGCGCATAATTGTTTCCTGTTGAAGACAATCGTCTACAATGCGAGCCCTGGGGGGTCTTGCGTTATCGTCCTGTAACAGGAAAGCATCACCTATTGCCCCGGCACATGGGCGCACATAAGCATCAAGGATGTCATCTCTATAAATCGGAGCATTCACGGTTTCCGTTGGAAAGACATGGAGATCTGTGCGCCCACCCAAAGAGATGCCACCCCAAACACAGACACTGCCTCTTCTGTATGCATCTCTTTAACGGATGTTTGACAGATGATAACGGGTTGTAGGTTCTCTCCATATCAAATAACGCCTACTATCGCTTTCTAGACTAAACCTGGACTCATCCGTAAAGATAACAGCCCTCCACTGATCAGGCGTCCAGTGTCGTGCCTACTGCAAACGGCCTCTAGTCTCCCAATGGCTTTCCATCGTACTTCTACAGGCAAATGATGCCTGGAGGTCATTGTTACGAATTGGCTATCTCAGATTTCTGATGTCACTGTCACAGTGAAATATGTGGGCTTGCTCTCAAACATGGACTTTTATGCTCCTCTCAGATAATGTTTTCCGAGTGCAGCGCCACTAATTTGCATATTGCAGTTTTACTCAGCTACTCTTACTTGGCAGCATATTCAAATTTTACACTGTTTGGCTTATTTTTGAGGGAGTTATCGCTATTTTTGTGATTTTTCCTTAATTTATGATAACCAGTGTAATAAGTATTTAGCACAATAAGGCAAAAATATAATAGCAGTAAATCATAAAGTTGACCTGTGAGTTCAAAGAATTTCTTCCAGGGTCTGTTTTCTTTTTTCCCGAAGAACAGTATAAAAATAGTATCATTCACTCATTAAGCGGCACTTTAACAACGCAGGGAGTTGTCAGATAATATACTATGAGCTTAATTTCCCCCTGCTTTATATACAGCTTGTTTCGGCTTTAGCAGTTCAAGTTAATGCAATTTTCTACTTTTGGCTTAAATGTAACTGATAGGTCTGATGTGGACAGTACGTTACTTCTTTGTATGGCCTATTAAATTATGTACAATTTTTGCTGCATTTCATTTAAACTTATTTCCTCGAATTTCATTAGAGATATATTTCTCATTCAATTAATTCAGTTCTCACTTCGCGGCAAAGCAAAAATACATAAAAACCCAAAGCATATTGATTAAAAATTGTAAAATACAGAAAAACATAAAATACCAAATACAGTTAAAAAAGCAATTTTTACAATTTTTTCAAGTGCACGAAACTGAAAGTTCACTTTGGATTTCATTCGGCAAAAAGATATTGAAGGTGCAGAAAACGACTTAATTCACTATTCAACTGAGTTTCAAATGTACCCGAATAGTTGTTTTTTAGGCTTAACTCGCCAACCTTAAAGTTTTAAATTTTTGGTAATTGTAAAACTATTGCATGCAGATTAACTAAAGACACAGAAATCTTAACCGGATGATAAAAAGCACATAATTCAATCACATTTAAAGCAAAAATATGCTCAATATACCAACATACAAGAATTAAAAAATGAAGCTCACCGAGCCAGCTAACACAGTATATATATATATATATATAATATGATTGGTGCAGCCAATTGCAACGAAAAAGGGAGATGCACAACCACATGTTATAGCGGTCCCATATACAAAATTTCAACGTTCTATAGCTACTCGTTCTTGAATTAGATAAGATACATACATACGTACATGCAGATATCAAGGCAAAAAAATCTGTTCTGAATCCATTTTACAATCGTTTTTTTTGGCAAAAACAATCCTTTAGTCTGTCCATACTTGCACATGTCACGCAAAAACATCGTTCAAATGGTTTCGAGACCGGTTGAAATATGATACTCAAAATTTTTTGCCATTGCTATACTTCCTTTAATTCGTACAAGGAAATAAAAAAATAAAGAGGCTTTTAGCATAAATGGTGACGTTAAGTCTCAATGCTCACCTTAAAATAGCAACAGAAGTTTTGAGTTCTACTTGCTTGGCCATTAATTCATCCTCCTCGTTTGTGCCATTAAACTTAGCTCCATCTGCCAAATAAAGAGCAACGACAGCTCTATGTGTGTTTTCCTTCCAGCCCCAAGACTTTGTCCGTTTACTTTTCAACCATAAAATAGCATTGCGGCGACTTTCTGAAATCCCACGAACAGCAAGAACACCTTTTTCTGTAAAACATAACAAAGATATAATATGCCCATTATAATAACTGTAATATAAATATTCACTAATAATATTTATAGCAGATTACGATTGCTTAAAAATTAGTAAATTGCATTTGAGATCTAAAATTAATACTTGCCCTAAAGGGTAAAAATTTAAAAGATTATAATTACTGTGATATCGCAAAAATATAAAGACATTATGGTTACACTGAATATGCTGAATAGTTATAATATTACTTTTCTTATTAGTATACATTTTAATCTGCCGTGGAATAACTCATTCGCCTACATTTAAGTTTTCTTGAAAAGTCTAGGCGTGATGAACATCATTTTTGGACATGCTAAATGTAAAAAATACTTGAAATATTTATTCAAGTTACATGCGTAGGTTTTCGATAATTTATGACTTTGTTTATTGGTTTGTATATATCAGGGGTACACATGAAAGAACATTATTAAACTGCTTTCTCTTGCTATCAACAGCCTAATTTAGTAGTGGAAACATGTAATTTAAATTCATTACTAAACGATATGCAGAGAAACTTAAATTACATTTTAAAAAATCTGATGTGTACACCACATGCCTTCTTTGTATGGAATATTTAATTAGACGCACTTTTTCCCGTATTTCGTTTAAACTTATTTCCTTGAATTTAGTAGAGATATATTTCTCATTCAATAAATTCAGTTCTTACTTCGCGACAAGGCAAAAATATATAAAACCTCAAAATATCTTTATTATAAATGGAAAAATATAAAAAATATATAAAACATAAATACAGTTAAAACAATTTAACAAACAATTTTTACAATCAAAATTAGAGTTTTTGCGCAAAAACAAGAAAATAAATCAACGGGCAAGAAGGCATATTTTTCGGTGCACAAAACTGCAAGTTTACTTTTCGTCTCGATCGGCAAAAAGACATTAAAGGCGTAGAAACTGAATTTGTTGTGGGCACTGAGTTAATATATGGGATAATTAAATAACTTAAATGGTAATTCCAGAGTGGATTAAGCATGATTTAATTCTCAATAATAAAAGAAGACGTTATCTTCGTGGATGCGAAGCGTAGTTTCCCTAGACTGGCAACAAATCCACTATTTTGTTAAGTTTCAAATGTAAACAAATATGGTTGCTATGGTAAAAAAAGTAGGCTTAGCCGCTCTTAAATAACTTTTAAATTGTTGATAATTCTATAACTATTGGATGGAAGTTAACTAAAGGCATAAAAACCTTAACCGGAATAAATAATTCAATCATTTTTAAAACAAAAAAGGCACAATTTAACAACATAAAAGAATAAAAAAAAATGAGCTCATGGAGCCGAGTAACAGAATGGGTATATGGTGCATATATATAAAACAAAATTACAAAACAATTTTAAAAAAATATATATATATATATGAATATGCCTAGTATTTAAAACAAAATATCTTCATTAAAAATGTAAAGATATAGAAAAACATAAAACACCAAATGCAGTTAAATTATTTTTTTTAAATTTTACAATTTAAATTACAGTTTCTACGCAAAAACAAGCAATTCGGCCAGCGTGCAAAAAGACAGATTTTTCGGTGCACAAAACTGAAAGTTTACTTTTGGTAACTCGGCAAAAAGACATTGAAGGAGCAGAAACTGATTTAAGTTGTTGTGGGCACTATGCTGAGTCAATATATCGGATAAATTTATAACTTAAATCATAATTCCAGAATGGATTAAACATAATTTAATTCTCAGTATTAAAAGAAGACGTTACTTTGTTGTTGCGAAGCTTAGTTTCTCTAGATTGGCAACAAACCCACTATTCTGCCAAGTTTCAAATGTAAACAAACATTGCTGCTATAGTAAAAAAGAATTAGGCTTAGCTGCACTTAAGCAACTTTTAAATCGTTTATAATAATTGTTTTACAATATTTTAAATTGTTGATATAATTCTACAACTATTGGTTGGAAGTTAACTAAAGGTATAAAAACCTTAACAGGAAGATAAGAACTACATAATTCAATCATTTTTAAAGCAAAAAATGCACAATTTATAAACATATAAGAATAAAAAAAAAAAAAAAAAAAAAAAAAAAAAAAAAAAAAAAAAAAAACTGAGCTCACTGAGTCGAGTAACAGAGTGGATATATATATACATGTATTTATATACTTTTGGTGCGGCCGATTGCAACCAAAATACGAGGTGCACATCTTCATGTTATATTGTAGAGATATTAGGTTATTTCGAAGCAGGCAAGATAAAAAATTAGCAACGGCCTTCCCCGGAAATCGAACCAGGGACTTCTGGAATACCGGCCCAGCGTGCAGAACCACTACACCACGAAGGCACGCTAGGAAAGTGGGAGAAATACCTTATAGTTGTATTTCTTTCTTTTATAATTTCGATAATTTCCATAATACCATTTATATAACTGCTAACTCTATAACCCATATCTAAGCTGCTTTAGAACAGAGTTGTAGGTGAACACCTGACTGCTCTTTATATCACGCAGGCCAGTGCAGAATGAAAAATTTGTGTTTGATGATGAACTAATAAAAATGGTTCGAAATTATATTTTGAAATGTATATTTATTTTACTGATTTCAGACAATTCCGCTATCACCAAATGCCTAAATGGAAGGAACGCTTTCAAGTTTCTAACGAAACTAGCTCGTATTTAATTTTACAAAAACTTTTACAAGTACAAATTGAAACTGCACTATTACTGCTACATAAAAAATAAATAAATAAAAAAGTACAAAAAAATCAATAAATTGCAGTATTTCTATGAGACAACAGTGATAACAAATTTTGAATTAAAACTTTGAAAATAATGTATTCTTTACCACATCCTTTTTCATCAGCTCCATTCTCGCAGTCCTTAACACCATCGCATACCTTATACTTTGGGACACAGTAATGATTTGAACATCGGAAAGTGTTAGGCTGTGTACAAATAATATTCTCTGGAATAGAAAAAAAAAAAAAAAAAAAAACATTTGTATAAAAATATATGTCAGTGAACAGTATATTACATACCCTGTAGTGAAAAAAAGGAAAAATAGTGTATTGATATGTAATAAAATAAAGAAAAAATAGCGACTCATTAAATTTTACTAACCGCATACTTAACTGTTTGAATAGAAATTTACTCAAACTTAATTAAAAGTGTTCGGGAAATAATGTTAACTACTTAAAGATGGATTGATGATTGGAAGTTTAAATGTGTTAAAACAAGAACAGGGCAAAGAAGAGAGTGCCAAAACTAAGGATAGATCAAAGAATGTAACGTGGAACAAAGAAATCATCAAATTTAGTTACTTTATTTTACAGAGACTTTTAGACGACATTACTTTGCTACAAAAAATCGTCTGCTCGGAAAAAAAATTGACTCCAATTATATTTTCCAAAGTGTAAATTGTCGTTTCTGCTTGAGTATTTTATTTTCATTCTAAAATGGCACTTTTAAAGTAGCAATGAAGAGAAGGCTAAGTTTACGTTCTTCCCGAAGAAAATTACTCATATTGAATTATTAAAAATTCTACGAAAGCCATGATTTTTCGGTATCTAAAGCAACAAAAGATAATATTGTCAATAACAAAGGGAAAACGTCAGAGTTTGGTTTCCAGGAGGAAACTAGTTCAAAATACATATTCAAGGAGAAAAAGGAATGTTTCCAATGTTGCAAAAGTAAGAACTTTAATATTAAAAGAAAATCTGTGATGTCGAAAGACAGTTGAATTATCTTTAAAACGCTCAGTGTCAGTTGTAAACAAAGTGATTGATGCATATTTGAATCTTAAAAGGCCGAAAAAACGCATCGTCTTTCTCCACGAGATATCGCTAAAAGCAGAAAATGCTGCGGAATTTTTTATGAGACACATTTATCCAGACAAAAATGGAAAAATATTATCAAAATAGACGAATGTTAGGAGTAGTTAAGGGGACTTATACACCTTAAAACCCATAAAATCTTGGAATATGTGACTGTTGCAAGAATTGGGATAACTTATTTATTTTAAAACAATTACTTCCAACTTTTTACAGCTGACTACATAATGTAGCTGCTTTCTGAAATAGTCATCAGAAAGTTTGTGTTGCCACAAATATTTTTATAATTTAATCCGCTTTGTGACAACATTTTTTGTCACGTTTCCACCTTGCGCGCACAGTTTAAAACATTCTGTTGCATAATTTAATTCCATATTTAATATATAAATTTTATAACATTTGGAAAATACTGTGAACCAAAAATTCTATGAATTTCGTGTTAATTTTTTATTTTATTTGGAGTTGAGTATATAAAATGTATTTTATTAAAAAAATCTGTAATGTTTTCGTGCATATTTTTTTTTAATATTAAAATATTCATCAGATTTTGGGTTCAGTTAGAAAATAGTGCCCATTTAAAGAATTCCATCTAATTTCAAGTATGTACCATTAGCCATTTTTAAAATATCATGCGCACAAAATGAAAACATGACGAAACGTTTTGTCACAAAGCAGATTAAATTATAAAAATATTTGTGGCAACACAAACTTTCTGGTTACTAGTTCCCAAAGCAGCTATATTATGTAGTCATTTGTAAAAGGTTGGAAGTAATTGCTTTTAAAATAAATAAAATATCGCAATTCTTACAACAGTCACATATTCGAAGATCATAAGGGGTTTAAGGTGTATGAGCCCCCTTAAATGACTGCAATAAAAAGAGATCTATTTATTACCATCAAAGAGAAGAAAAACTATTAGAGGATAGTTTAAAGAATCTAAAGAAGGTTTTTCAAACGGATTTATGATTGTAGTGTATTTTTTATATAACGACAAACAAAAATTAAAGGCAGTGCAGAAAACTGTTAAGGTCAATTCCATATATTATCAGGAACATATTTTACACCCAGTTCTCAAATATGAAATACTTCCTCTTTACCCACAATGCCATTAATCAGCAAAACTGCATTAAGACAGAGCAAGCAGCCGCGAGTCAAAATCCACTGCTAATTTCCTGGAAAAAATGGAACAAGAAACAGGTATCAAGACCATACTCTTCACTCATAGCTCTAACTAAATCTTCTGATGTATCTCCCACGACCGCTTTTGGACATTTATAAAGCGAATTATCGAAACGTAATATTTTGTATTAATAATTCATTTTAAGTTCCTTGCTTAGTTTTAATATATTCACAAATTCAGATTTAAAAACAAAATAAGTTGTATAAATATTCTCAACATTTCTGAATTTTCCATAGTAGAAGGATTTGAGACTGTGTAAAATAAGTAGGTTTTAGATCATCACAACACCTTCACATACTTTCACTGGAAGTTTCTTTGTACACTGACTACAAATAAGTATTTGGACACCTACGCAAATGACGATATCTGCGGTCCTAAGGTACGTCACGGACTCCACCGGTATATATCGTGTAGGAAACAGCATCGGCTTTAGTCGCATGCAAGATGCCTCGCAGTTCGAAGCTCTCTGATTTCGAGAAAGGTATAATTATCGGGTATCACAAATGTGGCCGATCTTTAAGGGACATATCTAGCGATCTGAAGTACCCAAAATCGACAGTGGCCTATGTGATTAAGAAGTGGAAGGTGAGCGGTGATTGTCGGAATGTGCCCCGAGTCGGCAGACCAACGAAACTGGGAGATAGAGACCGAGGAGTGCTGTCCAGAGAAATTTGGAAGAACCGCACCCAACCGATGGTCCTCATCCGCGAGGAGTTTCAACAGGCATCCGGGAGTATTGTTTCAATGAATACCATCCGTAAAGAAGCACATCTGTTTAGTTTTCATGGTCGTGCTACTGCCCATAAGCCTTTGATTACAAAGTCCAACTGCGCTGCTCTGTTAATGTGGTGCAAAGCATATCGAAATTGGACCATAGGTCAGTGGAAACGGGTTCTTTCGAGTGACGAATCAGGGTTCACCCTTTACCGTTCCGATGGCAGGGTCTGGGTCTGGCGTCTACCTGGAGAACATCTCCTGCCAGAATGCATTGTGCCAAGAGTCAAGTTCGGCAGAGGTGGAATTATGGTCTGGGGGTGTTTCTCCTGGTATGGGCTGGGACCCTTGGTCCCCATTCATGGTAAGTTCAACTCCGATGCCTACTGCACTATTTTGGATGACAATCTGCTTCCTACGTTGTGGAAGTTTTACGGGTTGGACCCCTGTTACTTTCAGGACGACAATGCCAGTTGTCATGTTTCGACGTTAACCAAGGCTTGGTATGGTGCCAAAGAAATTCATCGAATGGACTGGACTTAGTTCTGATGGGACTTAGTTATTGATGGGACTTAGTTAGTCCAGACCTAAACCCTATCGAGAACCTCTGGGACGAGTTGCATCGCCGAATTCAGGGGTGCACTACCCGTGCAAAATCGGGGAAGGAACTTCTATGTCTTCTGCAAGCCGAGTGGAAGAAAATACCACTAGCTGTCATACAAAGACTTGTGGAAAGTATGCCCCGGAGGGTCCACGCTGTAATTACCTCTCGTGGAGACTCTACAAACTATTGATTTTGAATAAAGTTAGTTTTTCTTTTCTATCACAGGTGTCAAAATACTTATTGGTAGTCAGCGTATATATACTGGGTAATAAGCAGTTGAGAGTATGTATTTAAGAGGTTAAAGGGATATTGTAACTAGTATTTCAAATCCTGATAACATCCCATACGCTGTCGGTGGGACCTACATAGGATGTCCTCAGGGGCGTAGCTAGAGGGGGGCAAGTGGAGGCATCTGTCCCCGGGCGTAGAATCCAAGGGGCGACAAACTGATGTTATGATATTTTAAAATTAAATGTTTTCCATCCTTGGCAAGCAGTAGGGGGCGCGAAATCTTCAGTTGTCCCTGGGCGCTGAAAACCCTAGCTACGACTCTGGATGTCCTAAAGATATACTGGGATGTGACATTAAGTACTCAGGAGGATGAGTTTAGGAGGAAATTGGTATATTACGGGATGTCCTGAGGATGTAGTAAGTAGGAGTTCATATCCTAATAACATCTCGTACGCTGTCAATGGGACTTAGTTAGGATGTACTGGGATGTGACATTATGCACTCGGGAGGGGGTGTTTAGGAGGTTTGAGGGATATTCCGGGATGTCCTGAGGATGTGCGCATATCCCGCGAGCAACATCCTCGGGATATACCAAGGATGTTTTTGTGCTATGTGGGGTCGACCTACAACCTTCCTTGGAGTTTGGAAAGTTTTTCAAGAGGAATGGAGTAAAATACCTATTTTAATACTAAAAAGGCTTTATTATCTTGGAAATTGCGGTGTAAGAAGATGGTGAAGAATAAGGGTTATCAAATGGAACATTTAAAACACAAAGCATTTAGAAACATTTAAAACACACAGCATGCCCTGTATAGGAGCAACTTAAAACCCAGTTTCTGAATGAAGTATCTCTACACAAAGGTTTTGGCATCACCAAAACTTTTAAAGGGATCTGTCATTAATGAATGCATATCGCTCAATAATATAAAAATTTTGGGTCCATGTTTTTCGCCGTTAACTTTACTACTCAAAAAAAGAGAGGTAAACCGGTCTTTACAATAATGAATTCTCGTCAATTCTTAGGCATTTTTTATATTTTTTTATCATGACTTGAGCGACTCTAGGAATACCATTTACTTGCCAGCAAATCTCGTACGCATATTTCACAAGTGCATATCAGCGTAGCCACTGAGGGAAGGGTTTCGAAAATGGACCAATGAGCTGCTATTGCTCTTGTGACGCTAAATCTTCGTGCATGTGAGCGTATTTTGTTTACGTTTTAATTTACATTTGTTTCGCAGTTTTAAATATATGACGTAATAGTAGAAAATCTCGTAGTGCTTTCGTTTTCTGAGTTTGATTAATCGCTAACATTTCACTTTCGCGAATTTTATCACGCATTAATATTAGGATTGATGTTCAACGGCATACTATGTGGATTAAGAGAATTCAAGTGTATATTTTTTTAATTGAGCTGAAAATGATTGAAAGTGTTACAATGACTCTAGTATTTTCTTATTTCAGTGCTTGGATTCTTTTGATTTTGAAAGTGTAAGATACAGAACACATATGATCTGATTATATCCATTGTTAACATTAAAAATTATATGTGAATAAATTGAATATACTCGTTGTGAATACGATAAATTCACTATGTTTGATAAGTATTTCTTGTGTAGACAGTACATTTAAGAATGAGCTTTTATTAAATATGAAATTTAATTCACTAAATGTACACGAATGCAAATTAGTAAAAATCACTTTGAATAAAATTCTGCTTCGGTTATTATTATAGAACATCTTTTTCATATAGACTGCAATAAAAAATGCTGACTTCTTTTTACATATAAAATACACATACTTTTATGTAAAGATTGCATTTGGGCTCAGATGTTTATCACGTATTTCTTTCTTCATCTTATTTACTACTTATTAAGCAATATTTCACATCGATGTTTTTGCGAAGTATCCAACATGTGTTTGTATTTATTTCAACCAGGTAGTGAAATCTTCATAATTTCCTAGATATGATCTAACTTCGCAATGAAAAGTGTCAGAAGCAATCGACGATGCTTTAATTATTTTGCACAGAAATCTGCGTGGCAGAATATTTTCAACCATCTTGCTTAAATCTTAAAGCACGCGAAAGGTCATGTGACTTGATAAGAAATATTACTGGATGCTCATTGGTCTATCCTAGAAGCCACTGCCTCGGTGGCTACAGAGATGTGCACTTGTGAAATATGCCTCCCGTACACTCGGACCTTCTCTGACAGCCATTTCAAGCTATGCCTGTCATAAAGTGATTCCCTTTCATTTAACAATTTTTCTGTAGCACTGTCAGTAATATTTGCTGTGCTGTTGAAGAAGGTTGTTCAACTCATCAATAATAAGAATGATCTTAGATTATTCCCGGACCCTCACTACTTTACAGAATTTTCCCAGAATCAACACAGAGCTAAAAAAACTCAGAACCAACCCAGGAGTAATTAATAACCCTTTGAGGGAGAATGGGAAGGACACATAGCGATGATGAATCAAAATCTAAAGAATGGCCTGAAGTAATATTTAAATTTTCTAAATGTTAACAAAATTTTAAGACGCGGTAAAATTATTCTTTTATCTTTTGAGAATTTAATGTCAAAGAAAATCATGTGGTCAGCAATTAACTGAGATTTTTATTATAATTACAATGAAAATATTAAGTAATATAATAGCATTAATTTTAAGCTTAGTGTAATATGATGAAGAAAAAAATTACCTGTATTATAGATCAGCTCAAAACGGGAGGTATACCCATAATTGGTATGTTGTTTATATATTATCGTCACATGATTCAAACTGATTATTGGGTTCTTAATATCATTGGAAGAGCAAAACGTGTACTGTTCATCAGTTCCCGAAATGTTTATTTTTACGTATCCATAGGTGCAACTCTGAAAAAAAAGTTTAGAGGGGATAAAATGTTATTTTGAAAGATACTTCTGTTTCCTGCTTCAACAATAATAATACAGTAAAAATGATGAGAGGAATGTAATTTTATTAGATTTTAATATTTTTATAAATTAGTGCCTCCAATTAAGGTAGCGAAAATATACTGTTTAATATCTCGAAAGGTAATAGGCAAATTTGAAAGAAACTCCATACAGAAACATTTTATGATAAGAGTAATAACCATAGCAATACAAGATAAACCCACAAGATTACCGTGCTGTTTTATTAAAATAAATATCCTAATTAATGTATAATAGATTATATCATTTTTAGATATCAGATTTCACTTGAAAAGTTTATTATTGAAAATATTTCTGAAATTGATTGGGGGGGGGAATTCAGAATTTCAAACATTAAACGATAGCTTCATGACAAAGAACGCGGATAAATTGAATATGACATTAGTTCCTAGATATAAAGTATTATCAGAAAGTACTATAGAGCTATCGAAAGATGTTACAGATTGGAATAAGGTTTTCAGATATCAAACACTTTCAAAACATCTTATAATAAGAATACTGATAAAATAAATTATTGTGACGTCATACTGAATATTGACTTGTCTGAAGAATTTGGTTACCTTTAGAACAATGCTATTAGAGTAAAATTTTTCAGAAAACTAATTTTTATTCTTACTTTTAATTTCTTTTCTTTTTCTATCATTTAATCATTTTTATGCATTTTATATAGTTCCTAATTCGATTACCTCACCTACTTTATTTTTCAAAATATACATTTTTTCAACTAATCTTACCTTTTAAAAATATGTTGTTTTCAATTTATTTTTTGGCCTGCCATTTAATTTTATAAATTTTAAGTAAATAGATAGGTATTATTTTTACTTATTTTTTTTAAATGTATATATGTATATAAAAATTACTTCTGGATTGAGGGGGAAAAATCTCTTCAAAGTTCTAAATTTTGTTAAAAAAATTTTTTAATATAAATTTAATTCTTATTTTTTCTAATAATAATTCTTTTTAAATATTTTGTTAAAATATATTTTTAAATATCAATTTATTTGTAATTTTAAAAATATTTTGCTTTCTGTAAATAATGAACTTTGCGAGCAAATTTCTTCTGCGGGGGAAATATTCTTTTCCTTTAAGTATAAAACTTGGTACAGAGCCAACTTTCTTGACCATTCTCTACCAAACACCAAAGAACAAAATTGCTCAGAAAACGCTTCAGCCTGGTTTAGAAAGAAAATCCAGCAAGATAGGAAAAAAAAATTAATTATCCTTTTTTGAATGGGTAAAAATTCACTTACAGGAAGTGAAAGAATTCTTTCCGAAGTTCAAAGCTGACAAATCTATTATGGTAAACTTGAAATAGGAATTTCTGCAGTAGACTATTTTTCCAACGTTAGTTTTAATTTCTATTTTATTAACTTTAAATTAGCAAATGCAACCTTTTAGTTTAATTCGTTTCAACCACGGTATTTTACGCTCACCGTCATCTCTGTTGAAAGGACTTTGTGTTTCTTTTTATTTTATCTTTTAATATTAGTTAGTGTATTTAAACTTATGATTTTTCATTTTGTATTTACGATTCTGTGCGATGATGTACTTTATAAATAGTTCATCTTATTTTTGAAAGCAAATGTTAATGTGGTACAATTATTAACACACTGGTCAAAACTCTTAGAAGTTGTATGCCAGCAATAAAGTGATGCTGCCTCATACCTTTCTTGACCAAGAACGCCCTCAGAGGCTCCCTTTTGTGAGTACGGGTGTGGCAATCCCGAGGTACCCTAGCCCTTCAGAGAATCATCTTCTTGGTGAGACGGGTGTCACGATCCTGGAACCCCAGTGATCTATCCTCTTTTCCGCCTCCTCTCCGCCTGGCTGGAACTTTTTCCTTTCCCTTCTCCCTTGTGGTTTCCCTCTTCGGAGTTTGGGGCTTGGCACGAGAAACTGGAACAGCCCTTGTCTCTAGTTTTCGAGAGCCGAGAAAACTGCCCACGTGTTTGCCGTGCGTGGAGACCCGTGTCGCTGGAAAGGAGGGTCCTGGTAGTTGAGGGGCGAGGTACTGTCCCCAACACACTGCTTTGGCCTCTGCTTCAGCTAAACGGGAGGCACCTTAGTCGTCCTCACGGGCGTCAATTGGCTGGTCACTAGACCTTGTGTCAGTGGATTGGGGTTAAGCTCTCGGGAAAGCCTACTGTGGGGCTTCAGTTTGCGTATAGGTCCGGCTAGCCCTAACACAGGAATCTGTGTTCCCTTGTTGGGGTCCGTGGTGGGCGGGCCGTTGGACCCGAATCTTTTTTCCTTAAATATGGCCAACTCACATATTTTTCTAATCAAAGACTTCGAAGTCACTCAAGTCGATCAAAGTTCTAGTTGCGAAAAATCTACTGAAAAAAAAAAAAAAAAAAAAAAACGTACAGATGCAAATGCAAATAATCCTAATAGTAGTCCCCGTTTCCTTGTTCTGTCTAGTCCTTCTGGCGAGCTACAAAAGATGTCACCTTTTGTAATAAATAAGTGCATTCATTCCTGTATTGGTGAGCAGAGAAATATAAAGCGTCTCCGCTCTGGAGACTTGCTTATTGATACAACCTCAGCGACCCAGTCTGCTTCTTTACTTCAAATAACTAAACTTGGGCAAACGAATGTCAATGTAACAGCACATAAGTCACTGAATTATTGTCATGGTGTAATCTCAGAATTTTACCTTCTGTATTCTTCTGAAGAAGAGATCGCTTCTGAGCTGTCCGACCAAAATGTCTGCGGTGTTAGGCAGATCAAGATGCGTAAAGAAGATAAATTGATAGACACGAAACACGTGATCCTTACCTTCTAAATCTTCCTGTAAGACCTTATATTCCAAACCCTATGCGATGCTTCCAATGCCAGCGTTTCGGCCATTCTAAGACGTCTTGTCGTGGCAGCCTCACATGCGCCCGATGCTCACAGATTGGCCACGATTCTGATAATTGTACCGCTGCGCCTTTGTGTATAAATTGTAAGGGTGACCACCCAGCATTTTCTCGCTTGTGCCCAAAATGGAAATCGGAAAAAGAAATCCAGACTGCAAAGTTACTAGGAATATCTCTTACGCCGAAGCCAGAAGATTAGTTCAGAGCACACAGCTTCGACCAAATACATCATACGCCAGTGCTGTTAAATCATCTCGTACAGTTGCCACCCAAACGGTGTCCGCCGATAACATCGCGGCTAAAATATCGCGGACGAAAACGTCGTGGAGAAAACAACGCAAGGCGAAAACGTCGTGCTACAAAACATCGTGGGAGAAAACATCGCAAAGAGAAAACATCGCAAAGAGAAAACATCGCAGTTCTAAAACATCGTGGTACAAAACATCGTCGTCCAAAATAAAGCGGTTCAAAAACTTCGCAGTTAAAAACATCGTCGTCGAAAATATCGTGGTAAAAAATAAAGTATCTACAAATCATCGCATGACCATAACATCGCAGACATGTTTTTTTTCAGGCTTTAATAATTGTAAATGGATATTCCCATAATGATTTGTGGACGTAAGATGGAAAAAAGGATAATTTTTACTTTCATAGTTTTTATTAACTAATAAATGTTTGCTGATAAAGTAAGAAGGAAACTTAAGCATAGAAAATTAACGCGACTTATAGCACTTAACAGAATTTTAAACCGACATAGTTAACTAGCAAAGGTCATTAAGAAATTATTTTTTATAAAGTTTTTACTGGTAATTTTTTATGAAAAGTATAATCTAAAAAAGATTAGAAAAAGGAAGGTAAGTAACTACATGACCTTATCTATAAAAAAATTGCTAACTTAATTGTGAGATTAATTTCTTAACTTTTGTTAATCTATTACTACTTTATAATGAAAATTATTTCTTGTTTTGCTTCAGTTTATTCTTAAAGCGTTATTAAATTTTCATGCACAGCGTTCAGTCAGTTACTTGAATGTCGATTTTTTAGTTATGACGAAAGTAAGCTACATAGTATTTTAGTAGCGTTTGAATTTACTAGATTATGCCAAAGCACACTACGGCTATCTGCTTAAGGGGTGGGATACCTTTGTGGAGTACATTCTCAGGAACTGGTTCATATACTTTATTCATTCATTATACTTTAGAAAAATCCCGAAAATCTTCACGCAGCTTTTTGTTTGTTTGTTTTTTGTTTCTTAGAAATAATGTATTCTTGCAGGGAACCTTCTTGGTAATTATCTCCCTAAGACGAGCAGTGTTTTGATCATTACGCAAGTTCAGCACATTCAGACAAGATTAAAAAAATGCAAAATTTTGACTGGTCGCTTTAAATTGGATTGCTTAAATTTACTTTTAGATTTAGACATTTCTTAGTAGCACTTTAAAAGCATTATTTAATTTTTCATATACATTTTATTCGAAAATTTCGTAGTTTACTGATCTTACAGTGACCAACTTCCTAAGACAATTTTAATGTTTTTCTTCGGTGTTTTTTAATTTTCAAAATATCTTAATTTATGCGCTCGAGAAATCTTTAGCGAAATTAATATTTCTGAGTGAGCTTCTATTTTGCGGCGATTCTTTGTCGTCGGAATTCTTTGCCTAGCAACTATGAAGCAACTAATTTTTCTTGTAAATTTTTAATTAAAGATAAAATTTAATTAAATAAAAGCTTAATTTCCCTTAAATTGTTTTCAAGGTTTAGAAACTGCACACATTTTACATTGACTTTTATTTTCAGTGACTGAAATGTTTCAAGTACCATTTTTTATATTTAAATGACAAACTCTTTCGAATAAGAAACTATGATATTTTTATGTATCATTTTAAATGTTTTATAAGTATATGATATGATTTTGAATATCAACCATAACTAAATTTTAAAATCCGGGTTCACTTCGTGCATGATTACTTTCATGCTTCGTGCATGATTACTTATCAGAAAGAATATTTTAAAATAAAATGAAAGTATTAGTGTTCTACGCATTCAACTGAAAGCATCTAACACATTTCGGAAAAAGATATCTTTAAACAAGGCATGTTTTCCATAGTTTACGTTTTAAATCAAACAAAAATATCTTTTTCATCTTTATATTTCGTGGAGTTAGCCATTTCTTATACTTTGATATGCGTTCTCTTTAATATACATGCAAGGCTTAATTAGTATGTTGGTTGTGATTGATACTATATATTAATACTTGTATATACACTTGAATCACATGTTTTGTTTGGGGGGGGGTACTGGTTTGCTTATACTCCCACTTTTTTGTTCATTTTATTGATGCAACATGTTTAATTTTTATATAGTTGCCATGGTGTGGGAGTGTGAGAAGTTGTATATAGTCCTTATTTATTTTAAATATTGTCCTCATTCATTTTTGTAGTCTTTATTGTATTGTATATTGTCCTTATATATTTTGGTAATAACCATGGTTTCTTACTGATCCTGTGACTCAATTATGTTAATGCATGTTATATGTTAGTGCATATTTCCCACTGAAAATATGTTATAAAACTCTATTAATATACGTCTTCAACATATTAAACACAATTAATTCAAACAGAGTCATGAATCTATGAATTTTTATGAGAAAAAATTTATAATTTTACATGTGATATAGTGCAGAATATCAAAAACAAAGATGTATAAGTTGTCAAAATATAAAATCTTTAAATGAAAGAAAAAATACATTTTTGAGGAGTTAAATACATTTGACAAATGGCATTTGGAGAAGATGATTTTGCTGCTTGAAATCTGAATAACTAAATACTGAAAATTTAAAAAACATCTTAAATTGTTTCATCCTTTCAGTCCCAATTTATTTGTTTGTTTCAACTGACTTGATTTTTTTAATGTATTCTTGGTAATTATCACAAATGATACAAATGAAATTGACATAATTTGAAAGTCTGTCACGAAGCCTCTATAAGAAGAGGCGCGCGACAATTTTGTAGTAGGCATGTTAGAAATGATGCCTACTACCTGTGGGACATCAACTATGTAGTAAATTGATGCGTGTAATTCCATCTAGGCTTCTTTAAACATCTACTGGGACTTATATAACCCATTGGGACTGAAAGAGTTAAGGGAAAGAATTAAATGCTATATTTCACCGCAGTTAAAATTTTCAGAATATTGATTTATGAGTTTTTTACTCATAAATCAATATTCTGAAAATCAATATCATAATCAATATATTAAAAAAGTTTATTTTTTAATAAATGATTTAGTTTCACATTTTATATTCAGTTATTTTATTCATAAAATAAAATTTTTTTTTTCATTAATAGTAGTATATATTTGTTTGAAAAGAGAAGTGAGAATCGGGGTTTGGCTGGAAACTGTAGTAATCTGTGTGCAAGATGAAAACAATTAGGAATTTTCGGGAAACTAACGCTTGAAGCTCTTAGTTCTGAGAATTGCGTTGAAAAACAAGCTAAGCGGCTGAACTCAGGCGTCACCATCGAGATAGATAAGGCCTGCGCTCTGAAACGAAACTGGCTTGTGACGTCACGGTTAAGAGATCCTCAGCAAACATTTTGTTGGCTTTTATAAGTTGTAATTTTTTATTCATTATGTTTTAAGAATTGAATTTATGTTTACTTTTGACATCTGAAGCATCATCCCTTGTAATAATTACTAACACTAGTAATATAAAAATTGTCAGCAAAATTTATGATTATTTATTTTAATTGGAAACTAATTTTATATGAAATAACTGTCCTAAGGGGTTAAAAGCTTAACACTTATTTCATTACATAATATGTAGAATATCAAATGCAGAGTAAATTTGATTCTTGTCAGAGTACTGTGTTCTTAAATTTAAATATCAATGTTTTTTGCAAATCATTAAATATCATTTTATCATGATGAAACTTAAATGCATATGTTTAGCTAATATAGCTTCTGTTCACTTTTATGTATGTTATTATCATGCAATCAATTTGTTTAAAATTTGTTATGCAATATAAATCTTTCTGAGAATGATAGAAAAGTTTCTAAAGTAATGTATGTAAGATTCATATTAAGGTAATTAAATTGCGAAACTGCAAAATGAAATTTTAAAAATGTACAGTTATTGAAGAAGCAGTAGTAAAAAAAATATTTTCAGAACAGAGGTAACGCTTATAGTTAAATAGGTATGATGTAAATATTTGCAAGAAATTTCAGTTTCTAAAAGTTTTTTAAGTATTTCGTATATTTTTAAAATATTTTAAAAAAAAATTGTGTATAACTTTATTTAAAAAACATTTTTCCTGTCTTATTTGGAATTTTAATATTGATAATCTTCAGAGCTATGTAATAAATATTATCTCAATTTAACTACAGATTCTTGTCGAATAATTATGTAGCATTAAGAGGAAAACATTAACTGTAATACAGATTAACATACAATATGTAAGTAAGAAATAATTTTAAGACTAGACTATTTAGTAATTTATTACATTCAGAAAAATTTTCTGACTGATATAAGGCATTTAAATGTTAGTCTAAATATTAAGCAGTCTCTTTCATTCGTTTGATGTTTTATAATCCTGCTACATTAATATGATAGATATAAAAAGGTTGTCGGAAAAAATGTCACCCGGAAAAAAGGGAAACGGAAAGAATATCCCCGGAAAATAAGGAACGGAAAAAATGTCACCCTTCGTTTGCAATGGGAAATATAAGGCATGTTTAGAAAGATCGCCAAGCTGGGTGATAAAAGTTTTATCTCAACAACCGTAACTTCGGATGACCGGAAACATGTGCGAGTAGAAGCAAGAAGATGTGTTGGCTGCTTGTTTCTTCCATGGAGCCTACGTCCATGGTTGCTTCGTTAAGGTTAAAGATAGAGCGTTGTTTAGAGAAGAAAGCTTTCGCGATGGAAGCCAGGGGGGAAGGCGGGTTGTCCAGCGTCGGTCATTGTCAGGTCTTTAGTAATTACTCTCCTCGCACCCCATGTAGTTATAGCCTTAAGCTGCGGTTTAGTGAAACATTTATTGACGCACAACAGAAAACTAATTCATCCTGAGCTTTGGTATAAGAAACAGTTGTAGATGCAATTTCAAGTTACGGTTTGCGATAAGAACAGGACTAAAGAGAAGGGCTAGCTCATAGAGCGTTTCCCCCTGAAACATGCAGTGAGGAGTGATGACGTAGCAATGATGCCACCGAGCGCGGAGATGCAATTGACAACATAGAAATTAACGTTTTAAATTTGAAGAAACAGCGTTTAAAATGAGCTGTGTGTGAAAGATAGCTATAATTTGGAAGAGACAATGTTACTGCAGTATGCATTTTACACTGAACATTACAAAATTTAATAGTACTTACTCAATTTTAAAATAAGAGATAAAGTGCGCTACTCTTAGCATAAAGTTCCTGTTTTTATTTGCAGGGATTTTTTTTTTTCTTTAAATGCCTGTTTGTTTCTAATCATTTCTTTATCTGCATGTTAACTAAGAGAACTGTACTACTGCTTCTAAGATAACTATAATAACAGCTATTTAAAATTAATCGAAAAACAACCTTAAATTGGCATAGTTTTAAACATGTATGGTTATATATGGCAAAATTTCTGCTAATCTAAGTTTGAGTTTCAGCCTAATTGTAAATTTTACATTGGCATATTTTTATCCCGATTCAATATAATAACATATATTTTTTTAAATAATTTTGTAACTTAGGCTTACATCAATATTTCATTTAAATAAATACATGTAAGATTCTTATCTTAATTTAGACAAAACAACTTTACTCACAGTACCTAAAATAATTATTTATTTTTTCAAAAGTGAGGGTTAGGGGGCAGGTCTTCTTATGCCAATTACTTTAATATCATACTTTATATATATTTTATCTAGAATGCTAAGCTAACACAAAATCGAATCAATAATAACAGAGGATACAATAAAAGCTGGAGCGACTTTTTGTCTCTCGTTTCCCTTGACCATTAAATAATTTGATTTTAGTTTGTGACACAATTTAATTTCTCCTGAATCTTTATTTAAAACCTCTTTAATAATATCAACATTTAAAACAGTTCCATCTTCTAAAACAAATCCTTTATCTAAAAAGTGGTTTCTCAGTAATTTGAGGCAGTGCGCTAAATCTGCAAAAACCCATATTTTTTTCGTTTGGAATACTGGATTTGGAAACTGAGAACTATTAATCGAAATCTGTAACTCTTTCCACAAAGTAGTAGATCCTCTTAAATCAGACACTACTGCTTTCACTTCTACTCCAGATGATTGAATATGTCTTATGAGTGAAAAAAGAAGTTCTTTCTTCATTGGAGTGTTAAAATCAAAAAATATTGGTTGTTTCCACTGCAAAATGAGACCTCTGATTAAAACAAACTGCACTTTTTGAAAAGGACCGAGAATTTCGTCCAGTTTAGAGTCATAGCAGAGTTTAGAATCTATGTGCATTTCGTCGAAACTGAGAACGCATTTTTTTTCTACAGAATTCAAATATTGGCATCTTTCCTTCATTACAGCAAGAACATCACTCTGAATTACTGGACTACATGAAAATTTAGCGCACCATCTCTTTAATGTGCTAGTGCTAGGTAAAGGAATTCCCATTTTTTCTTTCCAAAAATCGTAGCTTTTAGATGACAGAGCTCTTATGACAATGCAACGTGAAATATCTTCACTAGTCCACCTGATTTTTTCCTTCTTTTCTAGCAATGCGTTAATCTGCGTCTTTGTAAAAATATGCTTTAGACGTTTTCCCAAATTCTCCGATCTGTTCTGTTTTTTCCTAAATTTCGCTGTTTGGGATTTTAATTTCGGAATTTTCGATACAAATTTCTTTCTAGATGTCGTCCACCTTCTTTGTCGCTGAGCAAACATTCTAAAATTTTTCTTTTCTCTATTTTTCAATATTTTATTACAATTTTCTAAGGATATTATTTTGTTCTTCAAATTATCAATACATTCTTGTTTATCTTTACACTTAGGGCACTCAGGGATATTGTCACATAGGGCATTGTCACTTGTGAGTGTTATTTCAAAATCATTCACATTTGATTTATTATTGTCAGCTTCAATTTCGTTCTCGGCCTCAAAATAAATTTTCTTTGGGCTTAATTCGTGTAGTTTTTCAAAAGCACTCTGCATTAGTTTTCGTTTCAAATGTCTCCGATTTCTTTGTGTTATTTCGTTTACTGCACACGATAAATTTACTTTCGGCACAGCATTGCATTTCAACAGTGTCTTTTGCGGCAATCCAAGCAAGCGATTTCTCATGTCATCTTCATAATCACTGCACAGAAAATGTTCGCTGCAAATTCTTGCGTTTTTCACATTAATAGAATCTTGTCTTCGACATTTATGTATCCATTCTTTCGTCAAAAGCAAATTATCCTTTGGGAAAGAATGAAATACAATATCTCTTTCTTTCGTATTTCTATAAGTGTTACGGCACGTTGCTACAGCACAAGAAGCCATATTACATAAAGGATACTTTAAATATAGAATTTAAAAGGAAAACTGACTAAAACTATATATATATATACACACAAATTATTTTAAATATTTGCATTATTAGAAAACAAATATGTATGATTAACATTAATTTGGGATATGCGATCTCCAGAAAATCGTCTCGCAAATGAATGAAACTACAGTTTTAAAGGCGCGAAATCAGAGCAGGTGCAACAGAGACACGTCAGATTACTTCTGGTTCCCCCCCCCCCTCCATGAGGCTCGCGCATGGAGGTAGTTACTTCCTACCTCCATGGGCTCGCGTCGGCGAGGAGTCGAACAAAGGAATGACCTAGCCCTTCTATTTATCCCTGGATAAGAATAGGACTAAATTTTTTACCTAATTAATTTTCGCATAATTTTTTTTTCTCATTTGATTTTAATTAAAAGTAACGCATCTGCACAGGAAACAATTGTTCAATTTTGCACTTAAGTTTGAAAACAAGAATACCACAGTTATTAAAATTAAGAGGTTTATTTCAAAATTATTACTCCCTGAGGGACTCATGTTTTCATTTTGCGATTTTGCGTCGAATCACTCTGAATGTCCGTTTCACTTTTCAAACTGTTGCCACCAAATATTGTGATAAAACAACGGTACCTAGAGCCATCGAGTTTCGAATGATGTAATCCTACTGCGAATGTGAGCAACTGGAAGCCCAAATTTGAAATTTGGAATTCGTTTTATTATCGATTTTATATTTTGTAACGAATTTTTGATTAACAAACTCAAGAATTTCAAAGCGAGCCATGGCAACGTTGTACAGAAAAAACATTTTTATCTCCAGCGCGTGAGACTGTGAATCGGAAATTCTAAAAATGTGCTCAATTTAAAATTATTTTGCGATACTGCTCTTGAACTGAATTTTATGGTTTAAGTGCGAAGAATATGATATTTAATAAATAAATGTAACACACAAAATGGTAAAAAAAGGCCCATTTGGACGTAATTTAAAATCTGAAACCTTTAGGATTTTTTATTTTACTAAAATTTTAAAATCTAATTGAAATGGATCGTATAACCACGCGATCTGGATTTAAACATTTAATATGCAATGAACCCTCTTATGGCGAACTCTTCCAAAATAATTTCTCAGAGTAGAAATTAACACTTGTACCGAGCATTATCTCTTTAAGACGACCACTTCCACCAAATAATAGGCCAAAATAATTAGAAACGCGGATGATCGTATTAGAGAGGATTTAATGCATTTTACAATGCTCCAATGCGTAACCTACTCAGAGCCGGACCATCTAGTAGCCCATAAACGATTGGCGACCATCTCCTTAAGACGATCACTTCCAAAAGTGACAAACATTTCTATAGGTATAAACAAACACTTGCACTGAATATCATCTTTCTAGGGTGGTGATCTTCACAGAATACCAAAAATCAACTAGAAACATGGATGGATTAGGATTATTCAATTATGTCAAAGCGCACGAGGGCTATCTACCTAAAGGCAGGGATGCCTTTGTGGAGAACTTTCTAAGGGAAACTGGCTCGTATACATATTACACATGGGGAAAACCACGAAAGTGCCCATGCAGCCAGCCCATTCAGTTATATTAATTACAATTACGTGTAAAGCTTATGGAAACTTAAAACCGGCTGAGCGGTTAAGTTGCTGAATACCCTGGTTGTTAGAACTGGGTTCGATTCCTAGCAAAGCAGCTTTTTGTGGTTTTTTCCCGATATAACGTGGTTACGAGCTAGTTTTCGTTAGGAAGCCCTTCACGAAGGCAACCATTCTCTTAGGCAGATATCTTTCGTGCGCTTTGTTATAGTTAAGTAAATCAAACCAAATTAAAGAAGCTTATTCCTTCTACTCTCCAAATTGAGCTCCAAATAAGTCATACGTGGGAGCTTTTTGTATTCATAACGTAAAACGTATCAAAACGGAAAATTAAATAAATTTAATTATTTAACTTGGTTATCTAGAATTTCAGTTTTTAATTTATCTCTTGTTTCCAAAAATCTGAGCATGAATAATTGTGTAATAAAGTATAGACCGATAACTTTGAAATTCAGAGAATAACTTAAATGGCCTTCGACCACTAGCAGCCGAGAGGTAAAAATCGTTGAATATTGGTAGTTCGACTGGCGTTCAAACCATGGTGGATGTGCTGCTTACCAGGAAATTTTCGTGTTTTTCTCCATGTGTAACATAAATACGAGTCAGTTTCTATCAGACGTATGAAATAATTTTTGTCAACTACTCGGTATAAACAGTCCTACATGAAGGCATCCATACTCACTTCGGCAGATAATCTTATGGTACTTTGTCATAACCTAAATAATCTGATTTGATGATCATGCTAATTTTTTCTCATACTGAAGCCTGTGATGCTTTAATTAATGTTTTATTTATCATAAACTGTGTTAATTGCTTTAAATTAACGAAATCAGGATTTTTTTCTGTTACATTTCCTTTTTGAAATTTTTGACATCATTTTAGAAGCCTTAATATGTCAGATCGTTTTAGTAAGACGTATTATTTGTAACTGTTTTACATATAAGTACAGAGAATCTCATGACGGCGAACTCTAAAAGTGTTTCCTACAACATAAATAAACAGGCTTTTATACATTTGCCTCTCTAATGCAACCAACCATCTATATAAGTGGCTTAAAAATCGCTTGAAGCGGCCGTTAGTGGTCGCATTAGAAAAGTCTCATTATATTTGCATTTTTGTGGCATTTAATAATTTCAGTTACATGTCTGCCTTATAAATTATAATATTGATTTTTCAAGGGCGTGTAACAACTTTCAATATAAATTAGAATAGTAATAATCTTTTACATTTCATTCGGATTATTGTATTCGTATGAAAGCCTTGAATCAATCGTTGATCATTATTTTGTACGTATGCTATTGCAAAAATTTAAAAATTCTTAATTATGATATTTTCCAATATTCGGGCTTTAAATGCCCAAGTTATTTAATTTTATGCCGAGATTTAAATTTTGTGCATTTACAATAAGAAGATCTTAATTCTGGAACTTTTGAACATCTGAAGCTGGTTAAAACTGGTTGAAATGTGTTGCAGTCTCAGCTCGTATGCAAAACCATTCTCGCACTGATTTGTTTTATGCTTAATTTATAGCAATATCCCTAAGTAACCAAATTTTAGATTTATATCATTTTTTTTTTTTAAAAATTGTGAAAATAAACAAAAAGAAAGGAGAAAATTTTTCTTTCTTACATTATAATTATTTTCAGTTCATCTTTTATGATAATTAGTGTATTTTTCAATTTTCCTCAACTGTCAAATCTTGTTGTATTTCTAAATATCTTTAGATTATTTACAGTCCCTGCAATTTTAGAGTTTTTATGTTAAACTCTAAAATAGTTATTAGAATAATTATTAGAAGGATTTGATGTAATTAATAACGTACGTCGCCCATAGATTCGCAAATTTTGAATTTTCAATATTGTTGCAAGCACTTGAGCAGAAAATTCGTCTTTTCTAGCAAATTGCAAATTTTAAAATTCAAAAAATTCAACTCCATCAATCCAATTTTCAGACTCAATTAAAGGCACTGAAGTTATTTAACATTTAAGAACTCTCGGTGATTTAGAACTCCCCGGAATTGGTACTCAAGAAATGATTTCTAAAATGCTCTTCTACATCTATTAATAATTGTTCTATCCCTTGAATAGCTAGTATCTACTGCATTTTCTCCTCATTTCTTATTTGGTGGTTATTTGAATCATGGCAAAGCACGGGAACTGTCTGTCGAAGAGAAGGGATACCTTCGTGGAGGACTTAACGAAGTATGAGAAAGGGAAACTTGATTGTATTTACCTTACACATGAAGAAATAACTAAATTATCTTGCAACCAGCTTGTTTGCTGGGATTTGAGCCCCTGTTGAGCTATTAGTGTTAAGCGACCGCCAGAGTCGTAGCTAGGGTTTTCAGCGCCCAGGGACAACTGAAGATTTCGCGCCCCTTACTGCTTGCCAAGGATGGAAAACATTTAATTCTACAATGTCTAAATTCAATTTCGCCAGATAAATTTTCCATAAAATGAAAAAACAATTTTTAGTACACATAAATAATTAATTGAATGAATGTAAATTTTTACTGCAGAATACATAAACTTATTTTCAACTCAATGTAAAACTGTTCCCACGCAAAATTTATATTATAAGAAAAAGTTAAATGTCTGTTATGTCGAATATTTCTTCACTTAGATTGCAGAGACATTCGATATTTTATGGAAGCGGGAGACTTGAAAAATGAGCAACCCCCTCTCCGGGAATCGAACCGCGGATCTCTGGAATACGTGCCCAGCGTGCAGACCACTACACCACGAAAGCACGTCAAGAAGGCTCAAGTCTAAAATTTATGCATATTTAGTAGTAATTCTATATTTTGCATATTAACATTTAAAAAAATACCTGACTAAATTACTCCTGAACGGTTGTGTATAAGCCTATGGTTTGTTTGATCAAGTGCGACTCATTTGTAAAGTATTGAATGGTGTACTCGCTTGCAAAACCTTGTGAATTTTGTGTTTCTTGAAAAATCGGCAATACTGAGTATGATTGCTAAATATTACATTCTTTTTAAGGGAACATTATAGTATAATAATAAGAATATTTTCTCCTGGGATATACTTTTATCAATGATATATTACTGTAGCGCAGTTTTGCTAAATTCCTATAAATCAGTTCTAATTATTCTAAGCTGATTTACTAAGACTTGGAATGATGCTCAAGGCCGGCGGTAGACGTTTTACCAAAGAATTTGGTTTTGCCGCACGGTGCCTGCTTTACAACTTCAAAATTCTGCCGCCCAGCTCTTTCAAAAGTTCTAAAAATTTTGCGTTCTCTCAATTCTGCCGCCCGGTGCGGCCTCACCGACTGCATATGCTCTGGCACCGGCCCTGATGATACTAGGAATGACTAGGATTGTCATTTCCTCATAAACATGATGCTTATTAAAAATTACAGATGTTTTAATTAATAACAACCTTAAAAACTGGTTGTCAGTAGCTTTAAATTTGACTCCATACACTTCAACAATTAAAAAAGCCAAAAGATAGGAAGTTTCCTTGTCAGCTCTTTTTGAGTCCTTTTCTAATACTGCTAAAATTCTACACGATATTTATTTTAGAACTGCTAAGAAACTGCTAACAAAATTTTAAATACAAAAGTTATACTGCAATTTTAAGTCTGAAAAGTAATTAATTCAGACTTGAAAGCTCTTGAAACATAGAACTTGAGCTCAAAACAATAAGAATAGAATTTTGCATTCATTTTTTTAACTATACGATTGTTGCTTCATTGATAACAATGTTATAATTAGTTCGTTGCATTAGAATTCATATTTCTTACTAATTATTTAAACATGAAAAATGAGAACTATAATATTTATATGTGCTTTTTAATCTCCAAAGTCATAATAAAGGTTTCTCATAAATAGGAAATTGACTGTTATCAACAGTTTTCACCTCTTCTTCAAGAAAATTTCTTTTACGTTCCTAATTAAAAATTACAGAACAGCAGAACATAATCTATCTCACGAAATTTGCTAAAACAAATTCTTTCGCATTTTATTTAACTCAAATTTATTCAATATTTCGAGTTCTGGATAATCAAATTAGCGGTATCATTCTAAAGCTGCAAAATGTAATTAAGAAGCTCAGCTTCGTTTTTAATGATTCATTTTACCACGCCACTGGGGAAAAAAAAATATCTGAGTTTTCAGATTTTCATTTACGTCCAAAGGGCGTTTTTTTAATGTCTTGTGTGTTACCTTTATTTATTAAATATCATGTTCTTTGCACTTAAACCATAAAATTCAATTCAATAGCAATGCCGCAGCATATCTTTAGAATTTCCGATACACAGTTCCGCGCGCTGGAGACAAAAAGGTTTTTCCCATCCGTAGAGTGTTGCCATTGCTCCCTTTTAAATCGCTGAGTTTGTTACTCAAAAATTCGTTAAAGTTTTGCAAAATATAAAATAGATAATAAATCAAATTCCAAATTTAAAATTTGGTCTTCCACATGCCCATATTCGTAGAAGGATTACGTCATTCAAAATTCGATGGCTCTATGTACCGTTGTTTTATCACAATGCGAGAAATATACATACATTTATGCAGATTTTTCATTATTTAAAGGAAAATCTGAAAGCTTTCATATTTGATATTCCGCCCAAAAGGATTTTTTTTAACGTTTTGTGTGGTACCTTTATTTATTAAATATAATGTTCTTCGCACTTTACCATAAAATTCAATTCCACAGCAATATCACAAAATATTTAAAAAGCGCAAAATTTAAGAATTTCCAATACACAGTTTCGGGCGCTGGAGATACATTTCTTTTTTCGTACAGTGTTTCCGTTGCACGCTTTTAAATGGATGATTTTGTTAATTAAAAAATTCGTTAAAGTTTTGCAAAATTGGGAATAGCTAATAAAACAAATTCCAAATTCGGAATTTCAAGTGCTCATGTTTGGTTGGAGTACTACGTTATTCAAAATTGGATGGCTCTAGGTACCGTTGTTTTTTGAAAATGCGGAAACATTCATGAATTTATGCAGAATCTTCATTATTTAATTTCTTTAAATACAATGCATGGCAATAATATTTTGTAGCAACAGTTTGAAAAGTGAATCAACGCAGAAAGTGAAACCACGCAAAATGTCGTTTTGAGACTAATAGCCCTTTGGGTCTAACGCCCCCTTGGGCTAAAATAAATAAATAAATAAATAAATAAATATTAAATTAGCAAGTTAAAAATCGGAAATAGCAACATTTAACCGATAAGAAAGTCAGAACTCCTTACTACCTTGCTCGAAAAATGCAAGTTTGAATAAAATGATAATTTTGCTTCTTTATTTAATTATTCTTATAACAGGGCTTGCATGAATGGATTATATTCTACTACAAGAAATTTTTTCATACCAATAAATTGCCACAGTTATGGACAGAAAGTACAGTAAACTCTTTCTATGATGACCACAGGTTCATAAGATTTTGGGCTTTTGCGAATTAGAGAAATAGCTCTCAGCACCGATGTCCAAGTTCTCAGAAATACTGATCATCTTAGGAAGATAATCACCAGAAGAAAGTTCACTGTTCACATTCTGAAGTGCGTTATTCTATAAATGAAAGTACATTAAACCGATTCGATTGCGTGTATGGCCGTATCTATTTATATATAGGAAAAATTTTAATATAAAATAAATATAGTGTAAAATATATGTTACCGTTAAAGCGTATAATTAAGTTATTTCCTCGAATAAGTAAGTATTTGGCGGGAGGAAAACTAGCCAAGCCGGTTTAGCTAATTATTTTAAAATAACTATATTAATTAGTATAGAATATAATATTCTATAAATTAACTAATGATAAATGCCGCCCAGACGGTGTAGTGGTTAGGGGAGCCAACTGTGATACCTAACGGCTTGGGTTCGAATCCAGGGGAATGCATAGTTCTAATTGTCCGTCCCTTCATAGGAGGCAAAGGTGGCCCACCTGTTAGGTGACTGCATAATAAAGTGACAACTGCTTCTGGTCAAGTCGAAGTCGGCTGAAGGACCATCATTCATATTAAAAAAAAAAAAAAAAAAAAAACTCTCAAAGGTTTCAGATTTTAAACTACGTCCAAAGAGGGCGTTTTTTTTAACGTTTTGTGTGCTACATTTATTTATTAAATATCATGTTCTTTGTACTTAAACCATAAAATTCATTTAAATAGCAATGTCGCAAAAGAATTTTAAAAAGAGCATATCTTTAGAAGAATTTCCGATACACAGTTCCGCGCGCTGGAGATAATTTTTTTTTCGTATAGTGTTGCCATTCCTCGCTTTTAAATCGTTGAGTTTGTTAATCAAAAATTCGTTAAAGTTTTACAAAATATGAAATAGATAATAAAACAAATTTCAAATTTGGGCTTCCAGATGACCATATTCGCAGGAGGATTACATCATTCAAAATTCGATGGCTCTATGTACCGTTGTTTTATCACAATGCGAGAAATATGCATATGTTTATGCAGATTTTTCATTTTTTAATTTCTTCGAATATAATGCAGGACTCTAACATTTGGTGGCGACAGTTTGAAAAGTGATTCGCCGTTTATAGTGATTCAACGCAAAATCGCAAAACGAAAAGAATAGTCCTCCAGGATCAAAGTCTCTTTGGAAACACCTGATGGTAAACCGTTAAAGTGGAAAAAAAATGACACTATAAAATATCTGTCGTTTTATAAATTAACTGATGATAAACCGTTAGTGTTTAGAAAATTATATTTCATATTACGGATAGAATTAATAATAACGGAATGCATAATATAATATTATTGCTAGATTCGTTAAACCGTAATAAAAAATAACAGACTATACTACGCCAGTAGTTCTGTTTAGCAGCAGTCTTTACTGACAATTCGTCATTTATCAACACTTTAATGTGAACAAGCTGTTAGCTTCCAGTTACGGATGGATGAAATTTAGTTTAAAAACCGGCAATCATTATTTAACAGAGGAGAAACATTTGCTCCCCGTGAATTCTTGCCTTCCGGGTGACGTGGGTCGGTTTCCTTTTAAGGAAACGGGTGAAGCAAACAACGGGGGAGAACATACGATTTTCCCGCAGGCAAGTTGGAAAAACCTGCTATCGAAATGACCTTGCTCAGCTGCAGCCAGCTCAACGTCTTACCCTTAAAACCTTCCTCAAGAGAGCCCGCTATAACCCAGCCCGTTTAGCAGGTTTCCCCATCTCCAATCGGCGACATTATTTGGCGAGATTTTAGAGTTCCTTTTTTTCCGTTCCTTATTTTCCGAGTGACATTTTTTCCGTTCCTTATTTTCCAGGGACATTCTTTCCGTTTCCCTTTTTTCCGGGTGACATTTTTTCCGCACACCATATAAAAAATATGCAATAATTATAGAATGAGAGATAACAAGTGTTCCCACTGGCAAACATTTTGTTAAAGTAGTGGGTGAAACAAAAAAATTTGATGCGGTGATGAGAATCAACGAGAGACACAAAGACAGTGCAGAAAAATCAAAGTAAAAATTTTAGCTACTTGAATTTTAAAACCAATTTTTCTTCAAAGAAATGATTTGCTTTTAAAAGCACCACACCATTCTCAAATAATTTTGTTTTGAAAATAAATAATAACAAAAGAAAATGAAAATATTTCATATTCGTATAAGCTTTGTAAAACATTATATTGCCGCTTGTAATTTTTTTTAGACTGATTTTATAGTATGAGATACCAATTTCATAGAATAGGTTTAGGAAAACGGGTGTTTAGCAAGGAAGCTAAACTGCGCGAAGACCGGTCCCCTAGCAGTGACGTAGTAACTCAGCGCGCAGGCCTTATCTATCTCGATGGTGACGACTCAGGGAGGAGGGAAGAATTACAGCTACTAAAAAGCTCGGGGGGGGGACGAATAACAGCTAGGAGAGTCAACCGTTAGAACGGGTGTTTCGATCAAGCTTAACTCCTGGGAATCTGTCCCCTCTAGGCGCTTAAGGCTATTTGGTTAATAAAAGACAGCTGAAAATTTCAGTCATTACTGATGATGCTCCACATACAGAACAAAAATAGCATTTCTTATCTTATTAGTATTTGTATGTTTTACAGTTATTACACAGTTTAAAAAGAGAACCCAGAAAAGCTTAGTTTAGAGTTTACCATACAAGGAGCTCCTTGTTACCAAACATGTTTAGACCGTCCTTCCTTGTTTGGCTTTGATAAAGCCCTTTGCCTCTTTTGCATATATGTATTCATACATATAGATTTATTTAATCAATATATAATTCCATCAAAGAATTATATTAAAAATATAGATTTAATTGACATTTTTTCCTTTTTTTTTTCTTTTTTTTCTTTTTTGGCCAAACTTCAGCAATACGAATAATGAATAATACAACATTTTAATCTTTTTCCAATAAAATGAGATATCCATGTAGTTCGATTAAGGAGGCGAAACTTCCCGATTATACGTATGATAAAAACATCATAAATTCAAACTTTGTCTCTGAAAATGGAAAATATTTAGAATCTTAGTAACAAGATTTTCCAAAATTAACTACATATTTTTTTAATTACTAGCGGGCAAGCCCGCCAGCTGAGCGGGCTGAAGCCCGCTTTTAATTGTTCGTGTGTATAAGAGCTCCCATGCTCAATTTCGCCGGTATTCGTAAGTTGGACCGAACTACCAGTGTTCAGGGATTTTGAGCGAACTTCCCCCGCTTTATTCACGTATGCATCGAGATGATAGTGCATACACGTTACACATGCGTAAAATCACGAAAACACCCATGCATAAAGCCCGCTGGCCGGGATTCGAAAGTTGGAACGAACTACCAGTGTCCAGCGGTTTTGCGCGGGCTACACCCGCTTTATTAAAGTATGCATCCAGAATATACTGCATACACGACACACATGCGAAAAATAACGAAAACACCCATAGAGCCAGCCCGTTGGCCTTTATTCGAAAGTTGGTCCGAATTACCAGTGTTCAGCGATTTTACCCGGGCTGCGCCCGCTTTATTCGCGTATGCATCCAAAAGATACTGCATACACGTTACACATACGGAAAATCATGAAAACACACATGGAGACAGCCCGTTCGCCGAGATTCGAAAGTTGGATCGAACTACCAGTGTTCAGCGGTTTTGCGCGGGCTGCGCCCGCTTTATTAAAGTTTGCATCCAGAATATACTGCATACACGATACACATGCGTAAAATCACGAAAATACCCATGCAGACAGCCCTTTCACGGGTATTCGAAAGTTGGACTGAACTACCAGTGTTCAGCAGTTTTGCGCGGGCTTCGCCCGCTTTATTCACATATGTATCCAGAAGATACTGCGTACACGAAAAACATGCGTAAAATCACGAAAGTACCCATGGAGCCAACCCGTTCGCCTTTATTCGAAAATTGGACCGAACTACCAGTGTTCAGAGGTTTTGCGCGGGCTGCGCCCGCTTTATTAACGTATGCATTTAGAAGATACTGCATACACGATACACATGTGGAAAATCACGAAAACATCCATGCAGCCAGCCCATTCGCCGGGATTCGAAAGTTGGACCGAACTACCAGTGTTAAGCGACTTTACCGCTCAGCCGATAATGGGCCGTTGTACCAAATATAATCTCGAACATTTTCGGGTTTATTATTCGAATAGTAGATTCGTTATTGAAATTCCTTTTGATAAACTTCAACATAATCATACACAAAAGTACATCAATATACATATTAATGTAATTAATCATTCATAATTATTTATAATAAGAAAACTTTCCATATACCATGTCCAGGCAACAGAAATTCAATTTAAAACCCTGAACGAAAAAAAAAATAGTCAGTATTTAAATAAATAGTTTAATTATTTTTATATTTATTTCTTTTTTGGCAATTACAATTTTTTAAATAAAAATTAATTTAATATTAGCTTTATGCGAACAGTCACATTTGTTAAATTCAAAATTAAAACAATATATATATTAATGCAATTATATATAATAAAAAAAAAGCAGTGTATGATTACGTAGCTCAGTAACACAAATGAGCACGCTGATTTGAGCTATTAGAATTATTAGTTTGTATTACTCAAAGTTGCTTAGTTATTCAGATCCAAAAATCACGAATTCTCCGAAAAATGCACTAAAAATACGTATCTCGGCAACCAATAATGCCATCGGCTCCAAATTTAGAAATTTACAACTGATAGATGGTCAGATGAGGGATGCCCTTTGTTCCAGAGAGATTGGCAAATTAGAAGATTAATTAGCATAATGAATAAAAATCCTCCACTACGTTAATTTCATCCCTGGCGAATAGCCTTGATGATTCCGACGGTCGATCGGAAAAATTAACTATATTTTTTTAATTATATAAATTTTAAGCAGTGTGTTTTTAGAGCTGGGCAATATGCTTTTTTTTTATTATTATTAAATACTTTTTCAGACCAATAAGAGAAATATACAGATTTTCCCGAAACGAAATGTTTAACTCTGTCAAAATAATGTTAAAAATTTGCTGTCCGGTCTTTACACGCAAAAATTATAAATACATTAAATCGTAAAAGCAAATTTTAAGGCATAAAACTTTATATAAGTAATAGCTTACGTAAATAATGAGAATAATATAAATAAAAAGAAATGAAAAAAGTATAAGTGCTTTACAAGTATATGAAATTGGTATAATGCTCTAAAAGTACTGAGTTTTTTTTCCAGTTCAATCATCAAAAATCAGACAAGCAATTAGTATATTTGTTATTTACAGTGGTGTACATAGATAAACCGAATTCTACATTTACCTAATAACACACCTCTCATTGATTTAGATAATTCATTGTATATCTTTGTTTATTATTATGAACTGTGAAACTAAAACTAGTTAATTGCAGAAGCAAAAAAAAAAAAAAAAAAAAAAAAAAAACTATAAGATTTGTAAAATTATTAAAACAGAAAGATACTTTTGTTTGATTTAAAACGTAAACTATAAAAATTAATATGCCTTCTTCCATAGTTTAATGCGTAGAAGCACTAAATACTTTCATTTTATTGAAAAAGTATTCTTTCTGGTTACTTTAATTAAAAAATAATCATGCAACGAAGCGAACCCGAATTTTAAAATTTAGTTATGGTTGATATTCAAAATCATATGTTTATAAAACATTTAAAATGATACATAAAAATTTAAAATGATACATAAAAATATAGTTTCTTCTTCCAAACAGTTTATTATTTAAATACAAAAAAATTGTACTTGAAATTTCTCAGTCACTGAAAATAAAAGTCAATGTAAAATGTGTGCAGTTTCTAAACCTTGAAAACAATTTAAGGGAAATTAAGCTTTTATTTAATTAAATTTTATCTTTAATTAAAAATTTACAAGAAAAATTAGTTGCTTCATAGTTGCTAGGCAAAGAATTCCGACGACAAAGAATCGCCGCAAAATAGAAGCTCACTCAGAAATATTAATTTCGCTACAGATTTCTCGAGCGCATAAATTAAGATATTTTGAAAATTAAGCAACACCGAAGAAAAACATTAAAATTGTCTTAGGAAGTTGGTCACTGTAAGATTAGTAATTAACTACGAAATTTTCGAATAAAATGTACATGAAAAATTAAATAATACTTTTAAAGTGCTACTAAGAAATGTCTAAATCTAAAAGTAAATTTAAGCAATCCAATTTAAAGCGACCTCTCAAAATTTTGCATTTTTTTAATCTTGTCTGAATGTGCTGAACTTGCGTAATGATTAAAACACTGTTCGTCTTAGGGAGATAGTTACCAAGAAGGTTCACTTCAAGTATACATTATTTCTAAGAAACAAAAACAAACAAACAAAAAGCTGCGTGAAGATTTGTAGCTGACTTTCGTCATAACTAGCAAATCGACATTCAAGTAACTGACTGCACGCTGTGCATGAAAATTTTAATAACACTTTAAGAATAAACTGAAGCAAAACAAGAAATAGTTTTCATAATAAAGTATTAGATTAACAAAAGTGAAGAAAATAATCTCACAATTAAGTTAGCAATTTTTTTATAGATAAGGTCATGTAGTTACTTACCTTCCTTTTTCTAATCTTTTTTAGATTATACTTTGCATGAAAAACTAAAAGTAAAAACTTTATAAAAAATAATTTATTAATGACCTTTGCTACTTAACTATGTCGGTTTAAAATTCTGTTAAGTGCTATAAGTCGCGTTAATTTTCTATGCTTAAGTTTCCTTCTTACTTTATCAGCAAAAATTTATTAGTTAATAAAAACTATGAAAGTAAAAATTACCCTTTTTTCCATCTTACGTTCACAAATCATTAAGGGAATATCCATTTACAATTATTAAAGCCTGAAGAAAGCATGTCTGCGATGTTATGGTCATGCGATGACTTGTAGATACTTTATTTTTTACCACGATATTTTCGACGACGATGTTTTTAACTGCGAAGTTTTTGAACCGCTTTATTTTGGACGACGATGTTTTGTACCACGATGTTTTAGAACTGCGATGTTTTCTCTTTGCGATGTTTTCTCTCACGATGTTTTGTAGCACGACGTTTTCGGCTTGAGTTGTTTTCTCCGCGACGTTTTCGTCCGCGGTGTTTTTGACGCGATGTTTTCGGCTGTAACCCACCCAAACATCAATAGGCACGCAGACTCTACAAAATAAAACCCAACCGACTACAACCAACAAGGAAAAGGAAAATTCAACTCATTGAATACAAAAAGAAGAAACAGTGATTCAAAGTAAACCTAAAACTGTAAGTCACAAAATAATTAATAAAAATAGAAGTCATAGCAATAGCTCTCTTGATGAGGTGATTTCTGAATCTGCGGATTCAAACAGTATGGAAATAGAAGAGGGTCTAGAAGTTCCCAAGCATCTACTTCCACGAAAAACTAAACAACAGCACAGAAAGAACAAAACCCAATCATAATGGCCACCCTCGTCTCATGGAACTGTCGCTGTTTCCACCGAAATTTGCTTGATATCAAAGATATAGTAAATGCCTATCATCCTGTGTGCTTAGCAATACAGGAAACAAATCTGAAACCAGAACAACATGCAAAACTTCGGAGGTTTCCTTTCGTCAGGAAGGATTAATCTTGCAGGGGAGCGTGCCTGTGAGGGTATAGGCCTCCTTACCTCACTGGACTATCCATCAAATACATTTCCTTTGACGACATCCCTCCAAGTTGTAGCTGTACAAGTAAATATTCATATTGTAGTTTCAGTTTGCCTCCTAATAAGCACATTGATCAGCAAGATTTAAATGATCTTATAGAACAGCTGCCTCAGCCTTTCATCATAATAGGAGATTTTAACGGCCATAGTCCGCTCTGGGGTAATAAAGATACAAATTGCCGAGGAAGACAAATTGAGCAAATGAATGAAGATCATAGCCTTTGTCTCCTGAATAATGGGCAGGATAGGATATTTACTTCCATGAGCCTTCAAGGAAATTTCACCCTCTCGACCTTGCCATCTGTTCACCATCTCTGTTGCCATTTTGCACTTTTAGTGTCGGAAATGATTTTTACAACAGCGATCATTATCCCATTTTTGTGTTTCTTGCACGAAGAAGAGCAAACTCCATGTCGAGACTCCCTCGGTTTATACTGTACAGGGCAGACTGGGAACTCTTATCTTCCTTCATAGAGCTCACAGAGAAAATAGTAGAAGATGTGCGTATCGATAATGCTGTTGAAGCTGTTACTAATACTATTATTCAGGCAGCTATGTTTTCCATTCCTAGAACATCGGTAAAAATACTAAAATATACGAAACCGTGGTGGAATCGTGACTGTCATGAAGCACTGAAAAAACAGAAAAAAGCATGAGGTATTTTTCGTAGATATCCTACTCTGCGAAACCTCATAGCATTTAAAAGAGCCAGAGCAAATGCACGAAAAGAAAGAAGGCAGAGCCAAAGGAATTCTTGGATTTCATATGTGTCGTCAATAACATCCTCTACCCCTAGTAAGCGGGTTTGGGAAAGAGTTCGAAAAGCATGCGGAATATATAAAGAGCACTCACTTTCCTTTTTGGAAAAAGATGGCCGAGTGATTAGCTCCATAGAAGAAATTGCGAATACTATTGGTGACACATTTGTTGCCGTTTCTTCCAGCAGAAACTATTCACCTGCATTTCTCTATATCAAGCATCACTCTGAAATAAATCCTATCGCATTCAACTCTTCCAAATCTGAACCTTACAATAGAACATTTACTATGCTGAAATTAAAGAGAGTTTTGTTGCAGACACATAGGTCTTCTCCGGGTTTTGATGGCATAAATTACGAAATGCTAAAGTATCTGTCCTATAAGTCACTGAATGCCCTTCTCACTCTTTACAATAGAGTGTGGAAGGAGCATACTTTTCCCAGTGCATGGAGGAGAGCTGTTGTAATTCCTATTGCTAAGCCAGGGAAAGATCCAAGGAATCCCTCCAACTATCGGCCAATTGCCCTTACGAGTTGCGTATGCAAGCTGTTTGAAAAAATGGTAAACAGCCGCCTAGTCTACTTCTTGGAAAAGAATAATATTATATCGCCTTATCAAAGCGGTTTTCGAAAGGGGAGAACAAGCGTAGATAACATGCTCCTCTTAGAGACATCCATTTGAAAAGCATTTGTAAGAAGAAGCCACCTTGTCTCGGTATTCTTCAACATTGAGAAAGCTTATGATAAGGCATGGAGATACGGTATACTTCGCGATCTTCATGAGAGTGGCTTGCGCGGCAACTTACGAATTTTCATTCAGAATTTCTTGAACACTAGAACTTCAAGTAAGAATTGGCTCTGTTTTCTCAGATGTTTTTGAACAGGGAGAGGGTGTGCCTCAAGGCTGTGAGCTTAGTGTAACCCTGTTTAGTTTAAAAATAAACTCTGTATTAAAAGAACTTCCTCCCACCATCTTGGGATCTCTATATCTTGATGATTTACAGATTAGCTGTCGAGGGGCAGACATAAGATACGTAGAGAGGCAATTGCAGATAGTTCTGAATAAGATCCAAGAATGGTCAGACAAATAGGGATTTACATTTTCGAAACGGAAAACATTGTGCGTGCACTTTTGTAGGAATCGAAGTCTCCATCCTGAACCTGAGTTATATCTGAATGGTACAATTATTCCAGTTGTGCCCGAAGTAAAATTTTTAGGAGTGACGTTCGACCGAAAATTAACTTTCCTTTCTCATGTTTTAAACCTGAGAAAGACGTGTTTAAAAACACTAAATATTTTAAAAGTGTTGGCGAACACCTCCTGGGGTGCAGAGCGTTGCTCTATGCTTCGCATTTACAGAGCGCTGTTCCGCTCTAAACTGGACTATGGCTCAGTTGTTGACGGATCCGCTCGGTCATCAGTATTGTTAAAACTGGATCCTGTTCACCATCAAGCTCTGCGGATTTGTTCAGGAGCTTTCAGGACCTTCTCCTGTCCAGAGCCTGTATGTTGACTCTAAAGAATCATCACTTTATCTGAGGCGTGAGCAATTGTCGCTTTTGCAATTTTTTAATATTCTATTGCAACCTGAACATCGCAATAAGCTGTGCTTACTTGATAATGGGCGTAACAATTTATTTGAAACACGTCCATCCTGTGTTCCTACTTTTCCTTTAAAAGTTCGCCCTGTCATTGAGGAACTTTCCTTCTCTGATATGCGCCCCCAAGCAGTATAGAATTTTGAAATTCCACCTTGGGAAAATTCACGGATTCAGCTTCTTGATGTTTTCAAACATTACGTGAAGGCAAGCACTAACGAGATCGTTTACACACAACTCTTCGCTGAGCACAGGCACAAATATAGCAGTTATTATCCGATATATACAGATGGATCGAATTCAAATGATCATGTCGAGATGGCATTTGTATTTGAAGATTATATAGAGGGCAGATGCCTGCACCATGCTTTCTCAGTCCTAACATCTGAACTAACTGCAATATATAATGGTCTTTTGCACATCTCAAAGCTCTGCCACAAAAAGTTCATAGTTTATACAGACTCGTATAGTGTTCTTAAATCTTTTGAAGCTTTTCCCAACACTCAGAATCCTGTGGTAGTGGATGTTCTCAAAATTCATATAAACTTAACAATTCGAGGATATAAAGTCCTGTACTGCTGGGTTCCTGGACATGCTGGAATAAAGGGAAATGAGCTTGCAGATATCGCAGCAAAATCTGCTGTTGAACTGTCCAGTCGCCTTATACCATTTAGAGATATCTGCTGTGTCATCAAGGAAAAGGTCCGAAAAAAAATGGCAGCAAATTTGGGACATTCAGCATCACAACAAGTTGGGAAATGTCAAGTCTATAATTGAGCATTGGGATTTTGCTGGAAATCGTAAGGAGGAAGTTCTTTTGACTCGCCTCAGAATTGGTCAGACTAGAGTTACGCTTAACTATCTTCTCAAAGCTGAAAATGAGCCTGTTTCTTTTAATTGTAAAGTTTGTTTATCTGTTCGTCATATTTTGATTGAGTGTCCATGTTTTGATAGTCTTCGCCAGAAATATTTTAATAGCTGTGCCTTACCTCTCGACCGTTTAATCGGAAGAGAGGTCAATTGTAATTTATTTTATTATTTAGAAGAGACTGGCTTTTATTACCTAATGTAATTTTTTTTTTGAAGACTGTGTCTTGAATTTTAATGTGTGCTTTTAACTTGTTTTTTTATGACTTCATCCTGTGGATTTGGTACATTTGTCTACTTGTTTTTATTTATTGTATTTTAATTTCGTCAATTGTAATCATCCTATCTCGTGTTTGGCGCGCTATAACCGTCTTTGGTTTTGCGCCATAATCTCTCACTCACTCACTCACTCTTGACCAAGAACGTGTTATTTAATAAATAAAATAAACTCAGAAAAAATCAAGGATAAAAAAAACAAAAAAAAAAAAAAGTTTTCTAAAGAAAAAAGTTTTCTAAAGCCATCTTACTAAAAAAAACTTAACATTGACATTATGAAATTAACGTTGAATGGGGAATTCTACTCTTATGCTGTTGTATTGTACATGTATACTTAATAAAAAATATAGGACGGCAAAAAAGAAAATGAGTTTGTAGCAGTGAGAGTAACAGCAGCCTGGTAGCTGCTACAAAAGCTTAACTAACCTTTTTTGGGCGACTGTTAAAATCTAAAACCGTTCAGGTTTTCATTATTATTATTTTTTATGAAATGATAACGTTCTTACTCGCGAAGGAGGGGTAAAATCTATTCTTTAGCAAAAGATTGAGACTTTTATAGTTGCTTGGAAGGATATTTTATCATTCTTCCATTATTAGAAAAATTTCATTTGTTCTCGTGCGATTATTTATATACTACTTTAAACTAATTAAAAAAATCTAATTTTTATTTTTTAAAACAATTTAAGAACTTAAATTTTATCTTTATATAATTTATTTTTCCTTGTCATTTTTTGTTAAAAACTGTGATTTCTTATGATTTGTTTAAAAAAGTTGCACACTTATAATAATGTAGATAATATCAGTAAAGTTTCATGTTTTTAGACGATTTGTATCTTCCTCAAAGTATCCTAGCTCGATCATTAATATTTTTGGTACTATTCGGTTTCGAGGTCCGTAAAAAATCGCCAAACTATTGTTGATGCCAATGCTGCCAAAAATAATTGAGGCAACCCTAATAATTTCGGCAAGAAAAGAAGTATAATAAGTAAAAAAAAAAAAAAAAAAAAAATCTGAAATGTTTCAGATTTTAAATTACGTCCAAAGGGGCGTTTTTTAACATTTTGTGTGTTACCTTTCTTTATTAAATATCATGTTCCTCGCGCTTAAACCATAAGATCCAGTGCAACAGCAATATCGCAAAATAGTTTTAAAACGAGCATATCTTTAGAATTTCCGATACAGAGACTCACGCGCTGGAGATAAAAATGTTTTTTCTGCACAGCGTTGCCATTGCTGGCTTTGAAATGCTTGAGTTTGTTAATCAAAAATTCGTCAAAGTTTTAAAAAATAGGAAATCGATCATAAAACAAATTTCAAATTTCAAATTTGGTTTTCCACATGCTCATATTCGTTGGAGGATTACGTTATTCAAAATTCGATGACTCTATGTACCGTTATTTTATGACAATGTGAGAAATATACATACATTTACGCAGATTTTCATTATTTAATTTCTTCAAATATAATGTAGGACTCTAACATTTTATGGCAACAGTTTGAAAAGTGAACCGACATTTATCCGTCCGACGCAAAATGCCAAAACGAAACTAATAGTTCTTCGGGATTCAAATCCCTTTGGACTAATAATTATCCAAGATTGACGTTTTAATTTAGATGAAAGGTTAATTTCATATAATACTTTTTTATTATTATAATTTATATGAAAAAGGTTAACATGACTGAATGGAAGCATAAGAGTAAATAACTATTTCATATCATTCTTATAATTTATATAAAAATTGCTAAACATAACTGAATGGATGCCTGCATCGCAATTTCGCTACCGACTTATCGCTAAAGCATAATTTCATCTCGTTGGTTGTTGAAACGTAATTTTCTGTTATGAATGATGCCTTTTCTTTGAAAATATTCTCGGTAAAGTGCAGAATTGCTCACTTATTTGTTTGCCGCTTTTTAAAAGGGTAAAAACAATTGGATTTTTGTCAATTTTCTTTTAATTTTGAAGTGAAAATAGGTCGATGTGTATATAGTTAAAATCAAGGGTGTGCGCAGTGCCATTTTTGTGCAATTCTAGGATTTTTTTTTTTTTTTTAAAGTGAAAATAGTTTGATGTGCACATGGATACCGAGTATGTGCAGTTCTTAAAAACGCGTCAAGCAGTGGAAGATTCTGCACTTTACCCAAAACTCTACTGCCGACCTTTCGTCATGGGCAATTCCCAAATTGTTAAATCCATAGGATATCAAAACAGGATTTAAAAATTAAACTAGTATTTCAATGGCGTCTTAAGAAATATAGAACTATATAAACTTACGCAATCTGAAATCAAAGCATGCGCTAGATTTGGCGCTTTTGCGCATACATTTTCGCTGCAATTTTTTTACGGCCCTCGAAACCGAATAGTACCGTATTTTTTTATATAGAATTTGTTTCGTCATTTCTCCTGTTTTTTGTTTGTTTGCTTGTTTGGCTACTAATTTACTTACTTGGAAATGAATTTGCTTGAACTGAAGACGCACATAATTGCCTGCTGGAATTTGAATCGTCCAACACTTTTCCGTCCTTAATGAAGTCGAGTCCTTCACAGAGCCAGAGAGCTCAGTCTTGTTCTCACATATCAGGCTTTGTGCCTTGATTGCTGTAATAAAGAATTTCGTTAGTGCACTCTTATATTTTACAAAAATATATTTTATTTAACTGTATCTAAACTTATTAACTTCCATTAGCTTTAAGCTAGTTTTTGTAATTTTTAATCTGAGTGATTCAGTTTACTCAGCAGATATAATTATTGAAAAATTAAAACTTACCCATAATGATCTGTAGACAATGTTTCAGGTCCGGACGTCTTGAATACGCGGCGAGTGTGCTTCCAGTTACACTACGGAGGCATGCGGAAAGGACGGAGAAAGTATCTTATATATTCCCCCCCTTTAAAGGGAGACTGGGGATAAGGGCAGCCAATCGGCAAATCCTGGTGGGGACGAATTATCGTCCACTCTCTTTTAATTGGGGCGCCAATATAAGATCCGGCCTTCTTAGGTAGCATACAATAAAACTAGAATCCTAAAAGAGAGCTTGAGAATTTTCCCTGTGTCATACAAGTACCACAGAGACAGAGAAAGGGTGTAAAAGACCCTTTATTAATGCAAATAAAGTTTAACAGAGACTACCAACCCGTGCTTACAGAAGCTTTAAATTAAAGGTACTGAAATGAAAGAAATTTAAGTATAGCCTAATGGCTTCACAGTTTGACTAGCGCGCAAGTTGGCTCTGATCGAAATCGGCGTAAACAAGCCTGATGGCAAGAATAATTAAACGGCGAAGAATACTAATCGCTGGAGAATCAAAGTTAGCAACATGGCCTTCAAGCAGGCTGAACACGATCTTTCACTATCCAAAACCTTCGCTTAAATACTTCCTTCTTTCTACCTAATTTGAATATCGCTCCGCCTGGAAATTTACATTCTGGCGGGGTGTGTGGAAGAAATGTCACCCGGAAAAAAAGGGAAACGGAAAGAATGTCCCCGGAAAATAAGGAACGGAGAAATGTCACCCGGAAAATAAGGAGCGGAAAAAAAGGAACTCTAAAATCTCGCGTAGGTTCCCCGGAAGAAAAGAATCAATGGGGAAACAATTTTTTGATTACCGTCAGTGGAACTAAACGATTTCATCTGTCCCTGACTGAAAAGTAACAGTTTATTCACAGCTAGATTTAGTCTCTTGTTTAAGTTGACATTAAAGGCCTGGAATTCACTGTTTCATAAAATAATTGTATTTCATGAATTAACTTAAGGAATCAATTAAAGTATATAAATTTATTGGATTCTGCGATATAACTAGTTATTTTATAGAATAGTGATGGCCTAATCGTTATGAAGTATTAGTAAATACCTTCGTTATCGTATTAGAAAATGCTTGATCGTTAGGAAAGATGGCACGCGTAAGCTGCTTTATTGAAAGCAGGACTAAGTAGCCTAATTATTTTTAGAAGTTGTAAAAATATAAATATTGGTGCAGTATAGTTTGTTACTTTTTTATTGCTTTTTAATTAATATAGCAACAATATTTATTATTAATTCAATAAATTAAACAATATTTATTATTAATTAGGAACTTTGTCCTTAAGGGACTATTGTTTTCGTTTTGCGATTTTGCGTCGAATCGCTCTGAATCTCCGTTTCACTTTTCAGACTGTTGCGACCAAATATTACCGTCCTGTATTATATTTAAAGAAATGAAATAATGAATAATCTGCATAAATGTATGTATGTTCCTCGCATTGTGATAAAACAATGGTACCTAGAGCCATCCAATTTTGAATAACGTAATCCTCCACCAAATATGGGGATCTGGAAGCTCTAATTTGGAATCTGGAATTTGTTTCATTATCTATTTCATATTTTGTCAGACATTAAAGAATTTTTAATTCACAAACTTAACGACTTCAAAACGAGGAATGGCAGCACTCTACGGGAGGGGGTTTGTCTCCAGCGCAAGAGACTGTGTATCGGAAATTCTAAAGATATGCTCAATTTAAAATTATTTTACGATATTTCTGTTGAATTGAGTTTTATGGTTTAAGTGCGAATAGCATGATATTTAATAAATAAAGCTAACACACAAAATGTTAAAAAAAGTCCCTTTAGACGTAATTTAAAATCTGAAATCCTTCAGATTTTTCTTTAATGTATTCTTTTTTATTTTATTATTTATCAATTAATCTATACGTAATATGAAATGTATTTTTCGAAAGAATAGCTTTTATCATCAGTTGTTTTATAAAACAAAGGATTTGTTTTAAAGCCAAATTGTTTATTTTTTACTTTAACAATCTATCTTTAGTTAATCTACTTAATAACTAGTTATTTTATAGAACAATTAGTAAAGTGTGAAATTATTAATCCATCGTTGTTGCTGTTGTTGTCGTGACTTATATCCCTTGTCTGACACTAACATCAGAGCAAGCCCACGGAATTCATTTTGGCATGGAGTGCAAGATTGCGCCTGTCATTGCGCATTCTACTGTCGACAGGACGACTTTGTTCAGTTCCGCCCTAAATTTTGAAGGAGGGCATCCTGAGGGGGTACAGGTCCGAGGGTCTCCCTACGTTTTCCCTCTGTAATCAACCTCTCAAGAGGCCTTTCGGCTCGCAGCAAATTTAGAGTGCTCCCATGCCACACAGACACTATACATTTACAAACATCCGTGCCTTTCCCGGGATTCGAGCACGGGCTCTTCGATACGGCAGTCAGCTTCACTAACCACTATCGCTGTTGGTTGACTTATTAATCTACTATACACTTTAATCGACTTAACTAGTTAATTCATGAAATACGTACTTATTCTATGAAATAATTGAATTATATGCGTTAATGATAACATATATTGCATCACTAATAATGTCAACTGATAATTCAGGATTCATGATGCTAAACTTGGGGAAAATGCTATAAATTAAGCGTATAACAAATCAGTGTGAGAATGGTTTTGCATATGAAACTGAGACTGCAACACTTTTTTAACCAGCTTCAGAAGTTAAAAAGCTCCATAATTATGATTTTCTCATTGTAAATGCACGAATTTTAAATATTTCATTAAATAACTTCGCATTTACAGCCCGAATATTGAAAATTATCATAATTAAGGATTTTGAATTTTTACAGTGATATACGTATAAAATAATGATCAACAATTGATTCAATGCTTTCATACGGATAAAATATTCCAAATTAAATGTAAAAGATTATTCCTATTCTAATTTATATTGAAATTTTGTTATACGACCTTGAAAAATGAATATTATAATTTATCAGGCAGACATGTTAAATAAACTGAAATTATTAAATGCCACAAAAAGGCAAATAAAATGAGACTTTTCTAATGCGACCACCAATGGCTCCAAGCGATTTGGGCCATTTATATAGATGGTTGCATTAGAGAGGCAAATGTACGAAAGCCTATTTATTTATGTTGTAGAAAACACTTTTAGAGTTCGTCGTTGTGAGATTCTCTGTACTTATATGTAAAGTAACAAATAAATATGTCTTACTAAAACGATCAGACTTCTAAAATTAGGTTTCTAAAATAATGTCAAAAATTTTTTAAAAATCTAACAGAGAAAAGTTGCTGAAATGGTTAATTTAAAGTAGTTAACACAGTTTATGATAAATAAAACATTAATTAATGCATCACAAGCTTTAGTATGAAAGTAGATTAGCATGATCATCAAATCAGATTATTTAGGTTATTTCAAAGTACCCTAAGATTATCTGCCGAGAGGATATGGATGCCTTCACGGAGGACTCTTTATACTGTGATACAAAATTACTTTATAGTGTGAATTGATGCAAATATTATTTCATACGTCTGATAGAAACTGACTCATGTTTATGTTACTAATGGAGAAAACAACGAAAATTTCCTTGTAAGCAGCCCATCTGCCATGATTAGAACGCCAGTCAAATTAGCAATATTGAACGAAAATTTATTTAATTTTCCCTTCTGATACGTTTTAGGTTCTGTATAAGAAAAGCTCCCACGTATGATTTATTTGGGGCGCAATTTAGAGGTAAAATGAATAAATTTCTTTAATATGGTTTGGATTATAACAAAGCGCACGAAAGCTATCTGCCTAAGAGAAGAGTTGTCTTCGTGGAAGGCTAAGGAAAACTCGCTCGTAACCACGTTATATGTGGGAAAAACAACGAAAAGCCGCTTTGCTAGAAATCAAACCCGAGTCTAACTACCAGTATTTAGCAACTTGACTGCTCGGCCGCTTATAAGTTTCCTTAAGCTTTACACGTATTTGTAATGAATGTAACTACTATGAGTAAAAATCTTTCTAAGATATCCATCCATGTTTCTAGTTAGTTTTTGGTATGCTATGGAGGTGATCACCTTAGAAAAATGATGTTCAGCGCAGGTGTTTATTCATACCTTTGGAAATGTTGGTCACTTTTGGAAGTGATTGTCTTAGGGAGGTGGTCGCCAATCGTTTATGGGCTACTATATGGTCCGGATCTAGATGGATCACGCTCTGGTGCATTGTAGCAATTACTAATGTCCTGACAATGACACCCGCTAGACAACCCGCCTTCACCCGCTGCACACCACTCTATTTTTACCATAAGGGAAAAGCAGCAGCTCGCACATCTTCTTGCAATCATTCTTAGAAGTTTCCGGTTATCCGACGCTACGATTGCTGTGATAAAACTTGTATCTCCCCAGCTTGGCGATCTTTCGAAAGATGCCTTATATTTCCCATTGCAGACAAAGGGTGACTTATTTTCCGTTTCCTTATTTTCCGGTGCCCTTCTTTCCGTTCCTTTTTTTTTTTTTTTTTCCGGGTAAAATTTTTTCTTACAACTTTCTAGCAGGGAAATGAAAACGAGGCTTTATAGAAAAATAAATGATGATAAAATAACTGGTTAGCAATTTAAATGATACTCTAACCCTTTAACGGTTTGAGCCTATTCTCTTTCTTTTATGCAGGCCTCTTGACGGTTCGTTAAGAAATATTGTTCACGGATCGTCCCGTGTTTTTGTAATAGCGAAAAGATACGCCAAGAACGACTAGCCCGGATTTTTGTACGTCTTCCAACCCCCAATGCCTAAGGGGACAAGGGTCCACGCAACCCTGACGACAATGAGTAATGGCTGTCATTAGCGCGGGGAGAAATCTTGATGTTTTGAGATAAAGGCCCTTACATTGACTCTAAAGAAACAAATTTATTACCAGTTACAGAGTGAATGTATATAAAAGGAATTAAGAATTTCCGTTTTAGAGCAGTTATTGAATAAAATAAAGAAGTTTTCACAAAATAAACTTTTACTTATAACTCATAAAATTATTAATGAATTAAAAGGAGAAAAATAATGTATTTTCCTACAAATTTATATCACAAATAATAAAAAACGTGAGGCTCTCTTGATAAATTTATAAATCTTATCCCTTTGACAATGTAATTCAATTATTTGATTTCGTTGTTTAAGGATCTATTATTCTTGTTATAAAAATGTACAGGAATTTTTCAAAGGGGCTCTTATTCCCATTAATCTGCACGACAAATTATTTTTCTCCTTTTGGTTCAGTCTTTTACTTCCAAGAATCCTCTTACCTCATAAATGTATAAAGTTTTAAAAATTCGCCCAAAATCAGAAATTATGTTAATTTCATGCAGCTTTCATTTCAAATGCTATTTTACGCTCAGTAAAATGATGCAAACTTAAAATCTATGAGATTTTTAGTCCATTCTTTAAGTGGAAATATGCGCAAAAAACTTGTTCAACATTAAATTTTAGGACCTCTAATTCGAATTTTATAAAACTCGGTTTACCGCGCCGTATTTTCATCCGTAAACGGTGTGAGTACAAAATTTGAATTCGGTAGCTTATCGAGAAATAGTCTAAAAATCGATGATGAGCTTCTGATTATAGCGACAAACACCGTGAGTGAAATGAATACAAATTTTGAAACAAACTAGCAGACTCTTAAATATTATATTTTTAAACATTTTGGAAAGCTCGGTAAATTGTTGATATCACATAATTGTCATTTTTATAGCATTCTTGGTCTTATAAAGCACATATGTGACATTCATACGTGATTCCCGACACTTCTGTTGATTTGTCAAAGTGGCTGCTTTTGATACTACTGTGATGCTCATTATATATACTCCACTATCTATCATACCCATTACCGATATTTAATTATATTCTGTATATATACAGAAATATTGGTAAGATTGAGAGAGGTCAACAAAACTTTTACAAATATTTAATTAATTGAGCTACATAACTACTTATACTAGCTCAGGAAATTTTGAGTCATTTTGTAAAAATAAGCTTTTCTTTAAAATTTCTATTTCTCCCCGCTACGCTTAATGACTTTATTCTGATGAATGGAAGGTTATGAAAACCAAAAGCTGAGTATATAATTACAAATCTAACTAATAAATGCTTTACAAATACAATTCTTCATATTTCAGCAGAATTTTTTGAAAACGCATTTATACAGATTGTTGTAGAAATCGACAAAGTTTTATGCCAGTTTAAGGTATTTTTCCTTCCCCTAATTTTCAGTTGCTTATAAGCGTATTAAAAAAGCTTTCCCGCTCAAAATGTTAACTATTTTAAAATATTCGTAATCGCACTTCTACAAAAAGAAAGAATTATAATTGTATTTATCACAGAAAATTAAATGGATCTGAAATCTGTACAAGAGAACTGAAACTATCATGGAGGGAATTTCTAAGAGACTCTAGACCTCATCCACTCTGAAAGTAGAAAACCCTGGAAAACTTTCATAGAAGAAGAGCGTTCGCCAGGATTAGAACCTATGTCGAATTACAGGTGCTTAGCGGTTTTAGCGCTTGGCCACTGGGACCCCCACAGCCCTATTTAAAAATTTTGTTTAGGAAACTTTCATCTTGATTTAATGTGACACTGAAGGTTAGGGTTATTTGAATACAGCAAAACACACGAGGACGATCTGCTTTTAAGGAGAAAGATGCCTTTGTGGTGTTGCGTGGCCCCAACTTGCCCGCAACAGTAGTAGTGACTGCTATGAACTGGAAATTACACAAACTCTTAAGAAGGGTTTAACTCCCTTTTTTATTCCACTTTAGAAGTTACAGATGCGTTCACTTGACGCTCACAAACTACGCCGACCCGGCGGTTAAATAAAAATAGAAAAGTACAACTAAAAATAAATAACGGGATGAATAAATAACGAAGTCACTACCTACGAGGCTCTATAAACGTGACTAACTTAACCGCGTTGTAAGATACACCTGAGATTTCAGCAAACTTTCTGAATAAGAAGTTGAAAGATTCAACTAACTGACGAAGTAGGCACACAGGCCGAAACACGCCGTTCTTAAATTTCTACCTAGCAACCTTCACGCTCGTGAATCAAGAAAGCACACCTTCAAATCTCTCGTTTCCCTTCCATTTAACTCAAAATTACTTCTGCTAAAAATTTGAATACTCTGCGCGTTCTACTAACATTTACATACTCTGGCATTGACAATTCCAGGGGAAAGTAAAGGCTTGACAGGAAAGGTAGCTTAAACCTAAAATAAATGTTAGTTAAAATAAATATAAACCCCACATTTGCCGCTGCCAGAATTTGGTAAAGTTGGAAGCAGGTCCTAGAAACGACCTGTTGAAAAAGTTTCCACATTCTGAACTAAAACTGAAGAGCCTCGTTTACTTAAAACAAACTGTTTTCTCAAAAATTAGAATAAATTTCTGTAGGTACATAATTTTACCATCTCTTCTTACAGGAACCTTTCGTGGTCTTCAGCAATCAATCTTTTCTCTTCCTTCCAGCATCTGGAAGGAATAAGTATCAGTATCTTCTAAATACATTATGATTTACACTTTCTTAACCCTGGATAAAGTTTTCGTTTTTGATCGTTTTATTTTCCTTGATTAACTGCTTAATTCACATTCATTCAAGTATTCAAACATGAATTTAACTTTAGCCTGGTTCTCCACCATGTGTGGTGTCAAACGGGAATATCCGTGTTTTAGTATTACAACACTTCCCCTAACCACAACGATTTGTTATAATTCAACGACCAAATAGACACACCTTAATCGACATACTGAAACTCGATGAGCTATGTTTAACGTTCTTAAAATTCAAGTGTAGTGGTCAATATTTAAATTTGAACTCATTTCTTTCGAGTATTTACTTTTAGCATCTAAAATTTTATGCTTCTAGACTAAATTCTACTTTTACATAACTTTCAAGTATTTACCTATATTTACAAAATTCTAATACATATGATTTTTACAATTTACCGTACAATGAATAAGATAAAAAAAAATTTTTTTTTTACTTCACGCTTTCTTCGCCAAGCTGGCGGCACTGAAACTAAATTTTTCATTAATACAAGAATACGAAGTTATTTTACTTTCGGCCAAATTTTGGCTTTAACTTAACAGAATTAGTCTTTCGACCAACAGGAACTGCTTGCTCTTAGATTTTATACTTAAAGAAAATAATACTTTTGCCTTAGCTAAATAAAGTAAAACAAACTAAGTCTCAACCGAGACAAATTGACTTGAGTCAAAACATAGAACTTCGTATTTACGCATAACATTTTGGAACAAAACAAAAAAAAAAATTATAGAAGATTTTAACTTATCTTTGAGTTTTCGATGATTGGAATTCCGACATCCTCTTCTGGCAGAATTGATCCCACGTTATGGAATTCATAGAAGTCACTCGTCGCTTTTGGGTTCTTCGAGGTTCGTCCATGGGGACTTTTCTTTTCGCCATCTGTACGCCGGCCTCTTAGAGTGCTAATCTTCGGATTCCTGTCTTTTCCGTTTTGCCCCTGGACGGCTGGTCTTGGCTGCCTCCGGTCTGGAATCTTGCTTGAATTTCTTCTGTTGGTGGTGGTCTTTTCGTTCCTCCTTCTGTCTTTTTGTTCTCGTGAACGGCGGCCTTGTTTGCTCCTGACTATCTGGCTCTGGATGTGGTTTCCTCGACGCAGAATTTCTACTGCGGGACGTTGTAACTGGTCTTTTCCTCTTTACCAAAGATTCTTTACGCGGCGGCTTTGATTTCCTGTACTTCTTGAATCCTGGAGTCTGACCATTTTCCTTTCTTCTTTTCGGGATCCTATAATGACTTGTAGAAGGACTAGGTTCCTCTTCTGTTCTCTGCTTCTTGGGTTGTGGAGCGGGTGGCGTTACTTCTGGACCTTCCACTTCTTTTGCCCTTAAGTCCTGCAAGAAACTTTTAAGGATTTCAAAATCATTTTGATTATAATATTTTTTCACCTGGTCGGGACTTGCTTTACAGATTTTCCCTCTCTCGTTCTTAAGGTACAATACGACTCCCTTGATTTCCTGAATTACATAGGGGCCTTCAAATTTTGGAGCCAACTTTGCAGTAAAATTGTCTGGGGCACTTGATAAAGAAAATTTCCGCTTCAATACTTTATTCCCAACTTTAAAATCTGCTTCACGGCGTTTTTTATCGTAATATAGTTTCTGCCTATTTCTTGCCGTATCCGAGCTTTTAAGTGCCTGATCAATTAGATTTTGCACATCTTTTTGTTTAAACTCCTGCTCTCTTTGTTGCACAAAGAATAGTTTATCTAGTGGCGTAATTAGCTTCCGTCCTAAGAATAATTCTGCTGAGTTTTTCCCGTAGTATCATGATTTGCTGTTCTTAAAGCATAAGCTAACTCATTTATGTAGCCATCCCAGCGCTTGTGATGTGTGCTAACATAACTTCGAGTTATTTTTACAATATTTTTATTAACTCTTTCTGCGATGTTTGCCTGTGGTCTATACGGAACCATTTTGATATGGCGTATGCCCAGTCCAGTGCAAATGTTTTCAAATATTTGGCTAACGAATTGTTTACCGTTATCGCTAATGACTTTTATCGGTGCACCGTATTTTAAAATGTATCTGTGTAAGAATGCATCTGCGATTGTTTTGGCTGACGCGCGTTTAAGTGAAACAATTTCTGTTCATTTTGAAAAATGATCTACAATTACTAAAAGAAAACGATTTTTATTTAACTCGCTCTGGGGAAAAGAACCAAGAAGATCTATGCCTAAAATTTCATTCGGAAATGTAGCGCGAATGCTATTTAAGTACCCGGCCGGGCTGTAATTAATATCATTTATTAACTGACATTGATTGCAGGACCTGACATACGCAGTTACTATTTTGTATAATTGCGGGAAATATACCGCCTCGCGTACCCTTTTTAAAGTCTTTCTGGACCCTAAATGACCCGCTGTTTTCGCGTAGAGTAATTCCTTCAAAATGCTTAATCGAAGCGAGGCTGGGATGACTGGCTTATACTCAAGATTTTCGCTTGTTGTTTTCGTATAAAATAATAAATTAACTATTATTTCATAGTTTTCTGCTCTACTTCTTATCGCATCGATATCTGTGTGTTCAAAGCTTTCGGGGTCTTTCAAATAAGCATAGATACTTCCAAACTCAGGATCAGCTTTCAATTCAGCAATAATTGTTTCTCTAGAATCTAAAATTTTTGAAGTCAACACAGCGCATTTGAGTTCATTGCCTTCATCGTCCAGTTTTATACGAGATAGTGCGTCAGCAACATTGTTTTCCTTACCCGGTTTATATTTAATTACTAGGTTATACTCTTGAAGTTTTAAAGCCCATCTTATTAACCTGGGCGTTAGGTTTTTTCCCGAGTAAAGTCTACCAACAGCCGCATGATCCGAAAAGACTGTTACTGGCGCTTTGCCGAAATAAACTCGAAATTTGTGTACAGCCATTAATACGGCTAATGTTTCTCTCTCTGTAGCTGTATAATTCCTTTGCGTAGAGTTTAAAGTTTTACTAAAAAATGCCAAAGGATGGCCATTTTGCATGAGAACCGCACCTACGACTTAGTCCGACGCATCTGCTGCAATTTCCAGGTTTTCGTCCCCTTCCGAGAATTTCAAAACAGGGGCATTGATGAGTGCTTCTTTTAACCTTTCAAATGCAGTATTTGCTTCTGCTGCCCACGTAAATTTACTTTTCTTTCTTTTAATTACTAACAACGGTTCAAAAATGTTCGCAAAATCTTTTATGAACGACCAATAATAAGAACATAACCCAAAGAAAGAAGAAAGTTTCTTGGCGGTGTTGGGAAGTGGGAAATCCTTGATGGCTTTTATTTTTGAATCCTGAGATCCTATACCCTTTTTGCGAAATTTTATAACCCAGATATTTAAGTTCTTTAGTCGCGAACTTGCATTTTGATGCGTTAATTGTAAGACCGGCCTCTTTTAATAATTTAAAAACCTCTTCTAAATCTTTAATATGTTGTTCCAACGTACTACTCGTTATAATTATATCATCTAGATAGATTAAATTCTATGTTCCTAGGACAGGCTTTAGAATAATGTCCATAGCTCTCTGGAATGTTGACGGGGCCCCACACAACCCAAAGGGCATGCGTAAAAATGCATAAGTGCCCGATTTTGTGATAAACGCAGTTTTATGTATGTCTTCGGGTCTCATAGCTATTTGATAGTAGCCAGACATTAAGTCCAACGTAGTCATGTATCTCGTAGACTTAATCTTTCCAATAATTTCCTCTATAACCGACAAAGGGTAAACTGGGAATTTAGTAACACTATTAAGCTTTCTGTAATCGATAGCAAACCTCCAAGCCCTTTTATCCGAAGGAGGGAACTCATTCTTTTTCCTACATAGTACGACTGGACTCGCGTACTCACTATTTATGGGCGTTATTATCTGGTTCTTCAACATTTCTTGAATGTGTTCTTCGATAATTTGTTCTTTCTGTTTATCATACCGGTAAGGTTTAGTCCTACAGGGTTTGTCGGCAGTTGATTGTATATCATGCGTAACAATTTGACAATTACCCAGGCTGTTCTGAAAACAAGCTCGAAAAAGTACTCACCACTTGCTGGATGGCTTGGCTTTCATGGTCATTCAAATGGCTAAGGTCGACTTGCGGTTGTTCCACTGGCTCCACCACCCTCCGATCCATTTCCAGCATATTGAATTTTCCTGAAAATTCAATTTGGCCTTCGCGGCCTTAAAAACTCCATGCCTAAAATAACTGGACTTTGCAAATTTTTTACCACAAAAATTAATACTTTAAGGCTTTCATCATTTACCTGTATTTGTAATGATAATTTCCCAATGCATTGACAAGTTTGTCCTTGCGCTGCTATGATTTCTGTGTTTTTATTTTTAAATAATCGTAACCTATTAAAATTCTTCTTAAAAAATGTATCACTCATAAAGTTACCTTCTGCCCCTGTATCGATGAGGGCTTCTACTGGTACATCGCCAACCAGGACTTGTATAATCGGTAATTGGGAGTTCTTTACCACGACCGTATTTAGGTATCTTCTTGAGGGTTTTTTCGAAACTTCCGGGGTCTGGACCCTCGCTTTTACAGGCCCCTCTACTCGTTTAAAGCTTTCCTTTCAACTTCTGCCTTCTGGGTACGTGGACGGTTGTTTTCAAATTTCATTTTTGGGCCTTGACCTTCGAGCTTCGATGAGTTAGCTTGATAGCTCCTTCCCCCATAAGAGCGATTTGTGTTTCCGGTCTGTTCATTTGAGGATTGCCTTCGGAGACCTTGAGAATACGATGCCCCTCTAGCTTTTCCCGCTATTCTGCGGTTTTGGAACTTGCAGCCAACTCGAAGAGTTCCTGCAAGGTGCTTGGGTTTCGAATTTCGAAGTAATCTTGAACAGCAGGTAGCAATCTTGGTAAGATTATTTCAATAATCTCCGCGTCGGGTTTCTTCCCATACAGCCTATCCGTCAGCTTACTTTTTCGCAGAATAAAGTCCGTCAACTCTTCTATATTTCGTTGATAAAAAACTATATAGCTCGGCTTCTAGCTTTGCTCGGTCTTTCACTATGGGGAAGGCCTTTAATAATGATCTTTTGAAATTTTCAAAATTATATGTTTGGTCTCCGAATTCCACTAATAAAAATTTGCCTATATTCTTCCCCCATAGTGGGGACTGTCCTCTTAGTGCAGACGTGGTAATGGCAACTTTTTGCCTTTCAGGCACAGGATATAGCTGAAAATGATTTTCGAGACCTTCTAAGAATATCGCCACCGAATGTTTTCCGTCGAAATTGACGTTTGGCTTGATTGATGCTCTCATCGTCTGGACCAAGTATCCAAATCCTTCTAATTGGTTCGCCATTTCTTGTTGTTGGACTTGTACAGGAGTTTCCATCCAGTTTTCGGCCATTTCAGTCCGAAAAGTGTTCGGGCGCCAATGTGGTGTTGCGTGGTCCCAACTTGCCCGCAACAGTAGTAGTGACTGCTATGAACTGGAAATTACACAAACTCTTAAGAAGGGTTTAACTCCTTTTTTATTCCACTTTAGAAGTTACAGATGCGTTCACTTGACGCTCACAAACTACGCCGACCCGGCGGTTAAATAAAAATAGAAAAGTACAACTAAAAATAAATAACAGGATGAATAAATAACGAAGCCACTACCTACGAGGCTCTATAAACGTGACTAACTTAACCGCGTTCTAAGATACAGCTGAGATTTCAGCAAACTTTCTGAATAAGAAGTTAAAAGATTCAACTAACTGCCGAAGTTGGCACACAGTCCGAAACGCGCGGTTCTTAAATTTCTACCTAGGAACCTTCACGCTCGTGAATCAAGAAAGCACACCTTCAAGTCTCTCGTTTCCCTTCTATTTAACTCAAAATTACTTCTGCTAAAAATTTGAATACTCTGCGCGTTCTACTAACATTTACATACTCTGGCATTGGCAATTCCAGGGGCTTGACAGGAAAGATAGCTTAAACCTAAAATAAATGTTAGTTAAAATAAATATAAACCCTTCACCTTCATAGAGGACTTTCTAACAAATGGCTCATATTCATGTTACACATAGAAAAATACCATACAGCCATCGCATTCGTTCGTCTGAGTTTGAATCTTAATTGAACAACTAATATTTAGCGGTCTTATCGGCCACTGATATGGCTGTAGTATAATAGGGGAAATAACTATTACCAAACTGTAAGGCATCTAAATTAAGAAATTAAAAAGAAATCACTTCTGAGGTAATCTTCAACACAAGTTAAGTTTTTTTTAAATGCTAATGAGTAATATAATCATGAAAGAGTTCACGTCATTTGTGTCATTTTCAGATTGTTAAAATTAGTGTGGTTTTAATCAACGATTATTTAAACCTGCTACAAGGAAAAAAATACACGAAAATTTTCTTTCAAAATATCAGAAATTATTGAAAAAAAAAAAAAACTTCTGTAATTTATAAACGAGAAAAGGTATTTAACAAGATTTTACATGTGTGAAAAAATAATGAATTATGATCTCCTCTAGTGGAGATCTTTGTAATTATATTTCTAGTTCCAAAATCAAAGTGAGAAATCTAGTCGCTGAAGCCACAAAGCACTATGAGTTCTTTTAGGCTTCTATTTTCAGCGACGGAATAGATCAGCTGCATGGAATTTTTATGATTTTTCTCTATATGTAAACTAAATGCATGTAAGTGTTCCTTAGAAAGTTCGCCGGAAGTGGAATATTTCTATCTTAGAAGATAGATGTCGCGTGCTTTAGTAAAGTTAGCAAATCTAAATACAGGGCCGACAGTAATATGTTTGGGGCCTATTCTAAAAATTAAAAGGGGCGAAATCACCCTATATCGCCCCCTTTTACTTACTTTTATACTTTTATCTTAGAATTATATATCGCATTCATAAAAATCTCTCTAAATTAATTTTATGCTAAAATACATCTTCTCAGATGGTCGTCTTTTACTCATTGGGAGTCGATGCTTCTTGAAGATGCCGATTCATGACTGAAAAATTATTTTCTTGCTTTTACGGTTTCCCCTAATTGTTCACACAAAGGACTAACCTTCAAGAGAAAACAACCCATCTATTGGTGTTAATTCCTCAATAAAAAGATACAGCACTGAACGGGGGAAAGTACGTTTGTTTATTTGTAGAAATCTTGACTTTCCTTTTCCCTCAAAATTCAAGCAATACGAAAATCTACTATAAAAGATATACTCTTTAAGGTATAAAACTTTTACGTAATGAAATTATAAATACTAACTTTAAACACTAATTTTAAATACGACAGTACTTTTTTCTGACGATACGTAAGATTATGAAAGTAGACAGAAATCTGCATTATTTCATCTATCAACATACTGTAATGGAAAAGTGATATCAGAAAAAGTAAATATGAAGAATTTGCGAAAGGCGGAATAATAGGCGAACCTTGGATTTTTTTCGAAGCAAGAAATGCGAAAATTCAGCTCTCATTATGCTTATACCAACAATGGTGGTGCTGGTGTATTTAATTATGGCAAAGCACACTAGGGCTATCTGCCTAAGGGGAGGGATGCCTTCGTGGAGGACTTTCTAAGGGAAACTGGCTCGTATACATGTTACGCATTGGGAAAACCATGAAAACGCCCATGCAGCTAGCCTGTTCGGGGGATTCGAACCTTGAACCGAACTACCAGTGTTCAGCGACTTTACCGCTCGGCCGCTGGTGGACCCCTACCAACAATGTCTTCCAAATTCTAGCTGGGAGAACATCCATTTATAGTAAGATAGGGAGAATGGCATAATTCCTTATTTTCCCCCTCTTATAGGGCGAGCGAGAAGAAGCAGGAGACACTGTCGGCCTAATTCATGTGTTCACGAATTATCGTCTATCAGGTTTTCATTTAGGTGCCACTGTAGAGACATTCCGTTTTTCTGAGGAGAAAATACGAAAAATCCTCTATGCTCTCGCCGGGATACGAACCGCAGACCTTCCGACTGCTAGTCCTATCTACTATCGCTTACACCACATGAGCCCTCAAAAAAGAATGAGATACTTTCTTATAATCTATACGGATATACAAATTGATGATTCTAAAATTTTACTATTATAAGATTGGAAAAAATTCAGGATTTAATTCATTTTCATACATTTTAAAAGAAGATCAATTTTTCAGAAAGTTAAGATAAAATATTTATTACATTGCCGAATTTAAGTATTTCAGTTATTTACATAATAAAGGATAAATTTTATACTTGTATAATAAAGAAGAATTGTTAATAATATCACTCTGATTTTAGAAAGAATTTTATTTCAAGTGATATGTTTAGCTTAAAAGTAATAGGAGCAAAACTATGCCGAAACAAAAGGCACATATATCGAAATTATCTCCTTTAAATTAATGATATCTATACTGCTGACAAATTATTACTTGACATACCTACTACAATATTCATGAATAATTGATCGTTACTAGATTAATACAGGCACAGCATATTTCTATGGAATAATTTGCTATAATTCCTTAATTGAAGTTTCACATACTTTCATATTTAGGGCATTAATTACACGGCACTGAAGATTCTCAATGTATCATAAAAAATATGCTATATGATTTATGTTTAAATTACTAAGTTTAAATATTATATGCTCATATGTACAGATACTCCAGAAGCCTGGCACATTTCAAAATTACTGGATTACTTCATCAGAAAGCAGTTTTTAAAGTTTTAGTAAATTTCGTGCGATTTCGACATAAATTAGCCTGATAAAAAAAAATGCAAAGCTCATGAGGCCCATTAGAACACAAGTGATTAAGGTCATTGAACCACAGTAGTTAACCCTGGCTCCGAATACTGATGAACGAGCAAACTGTACGGATCTTTTCGTGGTTTTCCCTCCATGTGTAACATTAATACAAGTAATTTACCCTTATAAAGTGTACTCCCCCAAAACATTTTTTTTTTCTTAAAATAGAGAGTTCTCGTATCTTTTGAGCTAAATGAAAGAACCATAAATAAAATTCGGAAATCTTTTAATAGTTATAGTATCTAACATCGGAGAACAAGGCATTCTAAACATTTCTTTCACTACCTGTAGGAAGAGGCAAAAGATCAAAAAAATAGGAAAAAAAAGCGTGGAGAAATTTCCGCGTTTTAATGCTTTAATGCCATGATTTACGATATAATTTTTTCGGGAATTTTTTTCTTTGAATACATTTTGTACAGGTATAACGAATTCGCTGTATCAAATTTAATAAATTCTTTTGTTAAAAATGTCTCTAAATTAATTCCATTTGGATTTGAAAATTGTTTTATGCTACAATAAAACTTCCTAGACAGTATTTTCATGAAGGTTTGTTCTTACGTCCTTGAGTATTTTACTCAGTGGGGAACAATGTTTCTAGGAGATTTACTTTACTCCATTACTATATTAATATAGGCATCGTATATTTCCGCGGAATGATATCATAGCAAGCACAGCTTAAGTTCCGTGTATTTTAGAGCTAGGCAATTAATTACATTACAATAGAGATTACTGGTACGAAAACACATCTTTGTTTGCCTCAACTGTACCTGAAAAAGAGAAGAGCGCAAAAATAGTTCATTTTCCGAAAACAAAATGCAATTTTTGTTCATGAATTTAGATCAAAAATACAAATGGTGTACTGGTTTGGATTACTTGATTATGGTAAAGAACACTAGGGCTACTGGCCAAAGAAAAAGGGGGGCTTCATGGAAGACCTTTCTCAGCAAAATTGGCATGTAATCCACGTTACACATGGAGAAATTCACAAACACTCCCCTGCAGCCAGCCCGTTTCTTTAGAATCTATGGTTTGGTTTATATGATTGCGTCAAAGTAAACTAGAGCTATCTGCTAAGTGAAGGAATTCCTTCGTAGATGAATTTCTAAAAGAAAATTGGCTACGTTAAACGCCCTTGCAACGTGCCCATCTTCTGGAATCGAAATCAGGTCGAACTACCAGTGTTAAGCTATTTCACCGCTCAGCGGATGGGATGTTGTTTGGAAACGAACCCAGGTTAAATTACCAGTATTTGGCTACTTTACCACTTGACCATTGTTGGGTTCTAAAAATGATGTAATGAGCTAATATATAAATGCTTTATATATATATATATATGTAAACTAAATGCCTAGTTTGTATATATGTACGCTGTATAATATTTAAAATAATCTTAGAAAATTAATCAAAGCAATCTCTCGATCTAAATCCTATCAGCTGCAGTAAGTAGAGCAACAGATTGCAAAATTATAGCATCAAAATCCTAAACGAGCTTATAAAAGCTTAAGAATTTTTTTAATCTGTAGTTTGGACAAACAGTCCAACTGACGAAAAAATAATGACGTATGAAAATTTAAAACCGTACAATGCGGAGTAAGCTTTTTTTTTTTTTTTTTTTTTTTTCAAATTTGTAGCATCAAAATCACAAATAAGCAAAAAACAGTACAAAAATCTAACAAAAATTATTTTCTATTTAAGCGGACAGATTTTCCAAAAAAACAAAACACGTAAACAGAAGCAATCTAATAAATGACAAAATAATAACCACTGAAAACTTGATCCAAAACAAACATAAAATAAAAATAAAAAGAAGAGATAGTTCTAAAAATCTGTAACATTAGAGCAACAAAAGTTTTTGTAATTATTATGCATATAAGCATGTATACTTATCAGAATTAATGGAACATTTTATCAAAAACAATTTTTTAATTTTCGGCAATTCTTACGGTTTTACCGTTGAGCTCTGGTAGATCATCCTACTTCCAGATACTGAGGAACGGACTGGCTGCATGGGCATTTCTGTAATTTCCCTGATGCATGAAACGAACGCGAACCAGTTTCCTATAAATCCTACCTGAGGGCATGTTATCTTTCAGGTTGAGAGGCTTTGTCTACTTTGTCTTTAGTCATTGAAATCAGACAAGAGTAAACAACGTTCCCTAATAACAACAAAAACCTAACATCGGGAAAGGAAAGCGGTGATAAACAGTTCTTAAGCGAAAGGGTCTTTTGTAAGTGTAAAGGTTCTACTTGTGGCAGCCGAATACTGGTAGTCCGACCGAAAACGTTGGGTGTATGATTTGTTTTCGTGGTTTTCCACCTGTGGAATGCGAATATGAGTCAGTTTTCCTACGAAAAATCCTTCACGAAAGTATTCCTCACCTTATGCAAATAGCCCCCATCTACTCTAGCATATTCTAATAACCTAAACTTTTCTATTAGACAGAAGAATCTCTTTTTTTAATGTATGCCTCCTAATGGTGTGAAAAGCTGCAGTTTTCCTTCCCCCCCCCTCTTCAATGCAAAAAATACACATCGATCAATCGATGTTACTTTACATAAAATCTACAGTACTAAATAGTGAAAAAAATGTATTTTTTTTTTTCACTATTTATTTACGTGTTGGAGAGTTTTCATATAGAGTTTATATGAAAACTCTCTCTGTATAGAGTTTTATGTGCGTGAACTGAAGCTTGACCCGGACAATAAGCTTCTCTGTATTGTAAGCGAAGAATGTTTCCATATCAACTTTCTCTGGAACGTTCAAAATTTAATATTTCATGAATGTGATGGAAAGAAGTTTGCATGTAACATTATGAAAGCGTAGTTTCTAGAAGTCTACTGTCACTAGTTTTTCAAATAGAAATATCCTTTATAATGTAGATTAACTTATTAAGTTGTATATTAACTTATAATAGCAGAGAAAGAAACTCGAAAATTATTTCATTCACGTGTTTTGATCATTTGATTCAAATTTATGCAGCAACTGACACAGAAAATATTTACAAATCATTTCATTCAAATGTTTTGATCATTCCATTCAAATTTATACAGCAAGTGACACGGAAATATTTACACGAAGGCATTAAGATTGCTTTCTAATTAAAAGTTGTTAATAATATAACATTTTATCTTGTAACAAAAAGCTTGCTTTAAACTGAATAATTATAACATTATAGAATATTAAATTTTTAATTAAAATTTTAAGTTTATGAATTAAAACTGTGATAATTAACTAAATTTTCGTAGACAAATAACTCAGCATTTTTTTTGAAAGTTAAAATGCAGTTCTAATTTAGAACTTAAAAATTTAAAGGTAGTATTAATAAATTTGACATTTGTGAAATTTTTAACAATTATTCAACCTGAATGACAATATTGTGCATTTCTTTTGAAGGAATTAGACATGAATAAAAGACTGAACGATTTTAAGATGAAGCATTGTTATTAATAACCAATAAATAAAACAAAAATGCACATAATTTGATGTAATTGCCATCAAACTTGGTAAAAATATTTCATTCTTTCCACAAATTCATTTCTGCAAAAATCTCTACAGAAATTAATTTAAAATACTTAATGGAACTATTAATCGCATAATAGACTTCTGTATTCATAAATGTGGTTATAAGAAGCATAAAGCAAAAATTAAATAGTAATGTAGGGTTCCGTAGAAACATTTATTGCTTTATATTGTAACATCTAGATTTATAGGAAAGGCTATCTTGCTGAAACGTTGTAGAAACTCTAATTTTTGCTTCATACAAACATGGTTCATTCCTGCCCCAAATGATCGGAGAAAAAGTTAGGACGATCCAAGCCTTCGGAATAGTCCATCGACTAAGAAGCGGAAGTTCCGAATTCGAATTCCGACGACAGCGTAGATGATTTAGTGTTTTGGCTTATAAATTCCAATAGCTCGACAAGCGGTACATAATTAAAAATACACTCACGATAATTGGTTACCAAACAAATTTCGCGATTGCGTTCCTTCGCTTCTTAGTCTCTTTTTAAAACGATAAGAAACTTTCCACCAACACCACTGATTGCCCTCGTTGTATAAGTGGTAGCATATTAGACTAGTAACTGAAGATCCAATTTCTGAGTCTCTTCTAAAGAATAACTGATTGTCTTATGTTTCCCGCTTTGAAAAGCCTAACAGTCTTTATAGTGTTCTCTCTTAGTTCTGCTCTCAGCGCTGGAGGTACGATAACATACAATTCTCCCCGTGTGTTTTGTAAATATATGTCATTTCCATCAAGAAAATACTCTCAAGACAGGCAGTAATCGTACTTGAACATAATCAATTAACCCAATCCAGTCTGAATCAGTCTTATACTGGTACCTGAAACTTACTTTTAAGTTGCAAATAACAGTAAATTACATTCGAATATAATTGAAAGGTCTCGCTTAGTTTTTAACCAGTTATTTTATGTTAACGAACTTTCCTATCCTCCTCATTTCCATTTTCCTGCCACAATGGAAATTTCTGATATTCAAATGAGGTAGTAAGAAGTAACAAAAAATTCAGATCAAAATTATTAATCGCGTTTCTCATATTAAAATGCATTACTTTTAATATTAACCAGTACATCATTAAAACTAACAGTAAATTGCTCCCCTATTTCTCGAGGATGGAACCGTAAGCTTATTAATCTCCTTATGACGCAATAAATGCAACCATTAACTGCAACATAATCAATTTAGAGTAATTTTTAAGTAAAATTAAAAGGGAGAAACATAATTCCATACCTCATCCATTGGTAAAGTCAATAATAATTTAAGCATTATGTGAGAAATTTTCTAAAGCAATAATATAAAGTAAACTCAGTGTTTATGTTTCCGACAAAAATGTTTTTAGAAAAAGAAAAAAAATGATAAAGTACTTGATTCATTCAACGAAAAATTCAATTTTCAAAATAGTGCTGTATATAACAAACTTATTTTCATTCCTCTTCATCAAAATTTCATAAAAATCTATTAATTCAAAGGATTAGAAAAATGCACTCCATCAACTACTTTCGAAACTGTGTTAGAAAATCAGTAAATCGTACATTTGTAAAATCCTGACTGATTACAGAATCGTGGATAATAAATTATCTCAAGTGTAGTGTCATTAGGTTTCTTGAAGCATGGATAATGAAAAATGTGTCCGGTCTGTAGACAGAAAATACTTTAGATTCTCCCCCACGTAAAGGACGACTGGAGAGAAAGGAACTCAGTCGCCAGATCCACGTGGTGACGAATTATTATCAACCTCCTTTTAGTTCGGGCACCATTTTTTGAGAGCATGAAACACATTATTTTAGAAAAAATTTAAAAAATGAGCAATTTCTTCGAAGGAATCTAATTGCGGACTTTTAGATGCTAACATGACTTGCCTTCACAATGAAGGCATACGGGAAAGATAGACAATAAAAGGAATCTCAAAATAAAAAACTTTCCAAAAGAATTACTACGATTTTGAAATGCTTTTCTTCTCTTATCCACATAAAGCAATTTTTCTGTATGGCCAGGAAAATATATTTATTTCCGATGACGCTGGACTGATGTTTACATGATACCTTGGAGTTCTTTAGTTTTCAAACGCGAATTTAAAAGTGAGCAAAGCACATAAAAGTGCTCAGTAAAACCCTCTGAGAGTAACATCATTTCTCTCTATTGACGGCATGAGGAAATTAACATCTTCATTTGTGGAAAACATTTGTGACCTAAGTCATAGGCTAAGGCTGGCTCAGTCTATTTCAGTCTAAGGCTGGTTCAGGCTTGGCAGGGACCGTACTGGTACTGTCGTATCTGTTCCTTCGACTGTTGTGGAGCTAGATGGTAGTTTTCCGACCTTGTCGATGGGGTTTGTCCCTCAGAGTCCCAGTGACGGGGACTGACAGAGCGGACAAGGCACCAAAACGATTATTTCCATGCTGAGGGAGTGGTGCACAGAGACAAAGATGACCAAGCGAACAATTTTGTATTAGGTTTCGAAGAGTTTTTTACCTTGTCGAAGACTATGTATAAAGCCGGGCAGGAAATGTGTGGTCTGCGCCGCCGTTGAGGGGGTCTCTGAAGCTCGGATATTTTACCCCGATATGACAGACCCGAATGGTCATCCGGGACGGGGGTCCCTGCTTTGGTGTTCTGCCATAGTTACTTAAACTACCAGATCTTGTTATTGAGATGGCATAAATAGCACTGTGCAGCACAGAAATCCAACATCTCCAAATAAACAGAGTTATAGAATGTTCTTTTAGAAGTAAGGTGTTCATTACATATATAATACTGCGGCTTACTCATTGAGTTTTCATTTTTACTGCATTTCTACTTTATCGTGTTGGAATCATAAATAGAACTAAACTGATATATTTCTTTTTTGAGTATTAAAGTGTATAGATAAATGTAATTCTAATGAAGATGAAAATGAGTAAACATTTGGAACTGAAAATTAAAACACTGTGTTTTTAAGCTATAAATGAGATGAGACACTCACCTGATTGAAAGCATAAGGCAATAAAAATAAAAAAATAGACCTTCAGCATTTTTTAATGTTTTTCTTCTTCGAAACTGGATTCGACGTATTCTTGTCGTAACTTGAACTGGAGTATTTTTATTCTGAAGAAACCTAAAATGATTTACGATACGGGTGAAGATAATTTCAATAAATATTCCTATTTAATAATAAAAAGGAGATAAGAGATAAATTTTATCAAGACCCATTCTCTTAAACAATTACGTTATTGTTCCTAAAAGCTGAGATTTTTAGACCTTACACCTTTTTCAAAGAATAGCTCTGCGCATACTTTTGCTTGTTTCTTTTGATAAGGAATTTTGAAACGAAAGGTCATTTTTGAAGATCATTCAGAATGCAAATAATAAGAATAGTACTTACTTCAACAACAACAGAAAAAAGGGGGGTATGCATTTAATTTTATTTAATTTTAATTTTACACTGTAGGGTTTATATTTGTTTTAACTAACATTTATTTTAAGTTTAAACTATCTTTCCTGTCAAGCCTTACTTTCCCCTGGAACTGCCAATGCCAGAATATGTAAATTTGAGTAGAACGCGCAAGGATTCAAATTATCAGCGGAAGTATTATGATTTAAATAGAAGGAAACGAGTTCGGTGTGATATTCTTACTGCACGAGCGCGGAGGTAGTTAGCGAGAATTGAAGAACCCTCGCGTTTCGGCCTATGTGCTTGGCGGGAAGTAGTGGTAATCGTTCCAGTGAGCTTCAAGTCTGCTGAATTAGCAGCGGTATTGTAAAACGCGGTGAGTTAGTTATTTTAGAGAGCCTCGTAGTTAGAGTCTTGTCTTTAGTTTCTTTTCAGGTTATTATTTTTATTTGACTGCCGAGTTGGCACCGTCTGTAAGCGTCAAGAGGACGCAATTGTAATTTATTACGTTGAATAAAAAGGGACTTAAACCCTTTACAAGACTCTGTGTTTTATACAGCTTTCACAGTCACCTCTTGGTTGCGTGCAAGTTGGAGGCGCGCAACGTTATATTGGCGCCCGAACAATTATCGAACTGAAATGGCCGAAAATTGGATGGAAGCCGCTGGACAACACCAAGAAATGACAACTCAGTTAGAAGGATTTGGATACCTGGTCCAGACTTTGAGAGCGTCAATCAAGCCAAACGTCTATTTCGACGGAAAACATTCGGTGTCGGTATTTCTAGAAGGTCTAGAAAACCACTTTCAGCTCTACCCTGTGCCTGAAAGACAAAAAGTTGCCATCGCCACATCAGCACTAAGAGGACAGGCCGCGCTATGGTGAAAAAACATAGGCAAATTTTTATTAGGGGAATTTGGAAGCCCGACATATATATTTGAAAATTTCAAAAAATCGTTAGTAAAGGCCTTCCCCATAGTGAAAGATCGCGCACGGCTGGAAGCCGAGCTATATAGTTTCTATCAACGGGATACAGCAGAATTGACGGACTTTATTCTACGAAAAATCAAGCTAACGGATATGCTGTATGGAAAGAAACCCGATGCGGAGATTATTGAAATAATATTACCAAGATTGTTACCCGCTGTTCAAGACTACTTTGAAATTAGAAACCCAAGCACATTGCAGGAACTTTTCGAATTGGCCGTGAAGTTTCAAAATCGCAGAATAGCGGAAAAAGCGAGAGGGGAAACATATTCTCAATGTACCCGAAGGAAATCTTCAAATGAGGAAACCAGAAATGGAAATCGCTCTTATGGGGGAAAGAACTATCAAGCTAACGCATCGAAACTCGAAGGTCAAGGCCCAAAAAGAAAATTTGAAAATAAACATCCGCGTACCCAGAAGACACAGATTGAAAGGAAAGCTTTAAACGAGTAGAGGGGCCTGTGAAAGGGAGGATCCAGACCCCGGAAGTTTTAAAAAAAACCCTCAAATAGGCATTTAAACACGGTCATCGTAGAAAACTCACAGCTACCAATTATACAAGTCCTGGTTGGCGATGTACCAGTAGAAGCCCTCATCGATACAGGAGCAGAAGGAAATTTTATGAGTGAAAATTTCTTCAAAAAGAATTTTTATAGGATACGATTATTTAAAACCAGAAATACGGAAATTATAGCGGCGCAAGGAAAAACATGTCACTGCATCGGGAAATTATCATTAAACTTACAGGTAAAAGAGGAAAGTCTCAAAGTATTAATTTTTGTCGTGAAAGATCTGCAACACTCTCTTATTTTAGGTATGGACTTTCTAAAGGCCGCGAGGGCCAAATTAAATTTTCAAGATAGTTCCGTGGTGTTGGAGATGGACCAGAGGGTGGTGGAACCTGTGGAGACACCTGAAGTGGACCTTAGCCATCTGAATGACCATGAAAGTAAAGCAATACAGCAAGTGGTGAGTAACTTTTCTCATTTGTTTTCAGAAAAATCAGGAAACTGCCAAATCGTGACGCACAAGATTCAATTAAATGCCGAAAAACCTTGTAGGACTAAACCTTACCGCTATGACAAACAAAAAGACGTAATCATCGAGAAACATATTCAGGAGATGTTAAAGAATAAAATAATAACGCCCATAAATAGTGAGTACGCGAGTCCAGTCGTACTATGTAGGAAAAACAACGTATTTCCTCCTTCGGATAAAAGGGCTTGGAGGTTTGCTATTGATTACAGAAAACTAAATAGTATTACCAAATTTCCAGTTTACCCTTTGCCGGTTATAGACGAGATCATTAGACAGATCAAATCGACAAGATATATGTCTACTTTGGACTTAACGTCTGGCTACTATCAAATAGCTATGAGACCCGAAGATATACATAAAACCGCGTTTATAACAAAATCGGGCACTTATGCATTTTTAGGCATGCCTTTTGGGTTGTGTGGGGCCCCATCAACATTCCAGAGAGCTATGGACATTGTTCTAAAGCCTGTCCTAGGAAAATCAACTTTAATTTATCTAGATGATATAATTATAACGAGTAGTACGTTGGAACAACACATTAATGACCTCGAACAAGTTTTTAAATTATTAAAAGAGGCCGGTCTTACAATTAACGCCTCAAAATGCAAGTTCGCAACTAAAGAACTTAAATATCTCGGTTATAAAATTTCGCAAAAGGGTATAGAAACGCAAGATTCAAAAATAAAAGCTATTAAGAATTTCCCACCGCCCAACACCGCCAAGAAACTTTCATCTTTCCTTGGGTTATGTTCTTACTATCGATCTTTCATAAAAGATTTCGCTAATATTGTTGAACCACTCTTAGTAATCAAAAGAAAAAAGAGTAAATTTACGTGGACAGCGGAAGCTAACACAGCTTTTGAAAGATTAAAAGAAGCGCTTATTAATGCCCCTGTTTTAAAATTCCCGGAGGGGGACGAAAACCTGGAAATTGCAGCAGATGCGTCAGACCATGCGGTGGGTGCGGTTCTTATGCAAAATAACCATCCGCTGGCATTTTTTTAGTAAAACATTGAATCAGACACAAAGGAATTATACAGCTACAGAAAGAGAAACATTAGCCGTATTAATGGCTGTACACAAATTTCGAGTTTATTTCGGCAAATCGCCAGTAACAGTCTTTTCGGATCATGCGGCTGTTGGTAGACTTTACTCGGGGAAAAACCTAACGCCCAGGTTAATAAGATGGGCTTTAAAACTCCAAGAATATAATATCACAATAAAATATAAACCGGGTAAGGAAAACAATGTAGCTGACGCACTTTCTCGTATAAAACTGGACGATGAAGGAAATGAACTTAAATGCGCTGTGTTGGCTTTAAAAATTTTAGATTCTAGAGATACGGTTATTACTGAACTGAAAGCTGATCCTGAATTTGGAAATATCTATGCTTATTTGAAAGACCCCGAAAGCTTCGAGCACACAGATATCGATGCGATAAGAAATAGAGCAAAAAACTATGAAATAATAGATAATTTATTATTCTATACGAAAACAACAAGCGAAAATCTTGAGTATAAGCCAGTCATTCCAGCCTCGCTTCGATTAAGCATTTTGAAGGAGTTGCACGAAAAAAAAAAAAAAACAGCGGGCCACCTAGGGGTCAGAAAGACTATAAAAAGGGTACGCGAGGCGGTATATTTCCCGCAATTATACAAAATAGTAACGGCGTATGTCAGGTCCTGCAATCAATGTCAGTTAATAAATGATATTAATTACAGCCCGGCCGGGTACTTAAATAGCATTCGCGCTACATTTCCGAATGAAATTTTAGGCATAGATCTCCTTGGTCCCTTCCCCCAGAGCGAGTTAAATAAAAATCGTTTTCTTTTAGTAATAGTAGATCATTTTTCAAAATGGATAGAAATTGTTCCTCTTAAACGCGCGTCAGCCAAAACAGTCGCAGATGCATTCTTACACAGATACATTTTAAAATACGGTGCACCGATAAAAGTCATTAGCGATAACGGAAAACAATTCATTAGTCAAATATTTGAAAACATATGCAATGGACTTGGCATACGCCATATCAAAATGATTCCGTATAGACCACAGGCTAACATAGCAGAAAGAGTTAATAAAAACATAGTAAAAATAATTCGCAGTTACGTGAGCACACATCACAAGCGCTGGGATGGCTACATAAATGAATTAGCTTATGCTTTAAGAACGGCACATCATGATACTACGGGAAAAACTCCAGCAGAATTATTCTTAGGCCGAAAATTAATTACGCCTTTAGATAAATTATTCTTTGTGCAACAAAGAGAGCAGGAGTTTAAACAAAAAGATGTGCAAAAGTTGATTGATCAGGCGCTTAAAACCTCGGATACGGCAAGAAATAGACAAAAGTTATATTATGATAGAAAACGCCGTGAAGCAGATTTTAAAGTTGGGGATAAAGTATTGAAGCGGAAATTTTCTTTATCAAGTGCGCCAAAAGTTTGAAGGCCCCTATGTAATTCAGGAAATCAAAGGGGTAGTATTATATCTTAAGAACGACAGAGGGGAAATCTGTAAAGCAAGTCCCGACCAGGTGAAAAAATAATATAATCCAAATGATTTTGAAATCCTTAAAAGTTTCTTGCTGGACTCAAGTCTAAACGAAATAGAAGGGCCAGAGACTGCAACAACTATTCCACCACCCAAGAAACGGAGAACTGAAGAGAGACCTAGCACTTCTACAACCCGGACGTCGGTATCAAAAAGAAAAAATGATTTTCAAACTCCGGCGTTTAAGAAAAGCAAAAATACAGATGAACCGGGTAAAGAAACCGTGGTAAAGACGAAAACACCACCTACAAAGGATGGCAGGAGAAATTACACATCAAGGAGAACGCGCACACGGCCACAGAGTCAGGTGCCAGCAAGGCCGCCGTTCCGGAAACTGAAACGCCAACAGGAGGCACAAAAATACGAGGAACAGAAGAAATTCAAGAAGGACTCCAGACCGGAGGACGTCAAGACCAGCCGTCCCAGGGAGAAACGGAAAGGCCAACAACCAGACGATTACTCCGTCAAGAGGCCAGCATGTAGCGGACGCAAAAGAAAAAGTCAGGTGGACGACACTCGGAGGGCAGTAAGGAGAAGATTAACATCCATGAAACCTCTAACTTGGGACCAATTCTGCCAAAAACGAATGACGGAGTTTCAAGCATCGAAAACTCAAAGATAAGTTAAAACCTTCTATAAATTCTTTTTTTCTCTTTTGTTCCGAAATGTTATGCATAAGTACGAAGTTCTATGTTTTGACGAAAGTCAATATGTCTCGGTTGAGACTTAGTTTTGTTTTACTTTATTTAGCTAAGGCAAAAGTATTATTTTCTTTAAGTGTAAAAGCTAAAAACAAGCATTTTCTGTTGGTCGAAAGACTAATTCTGTTATGTTAAAGCCAAAATTTGGCCGAAGATAAAAATAACTTCGTATTCTTGTATTAATAAGAATTTTACTTTCAGTGCCGCCAGCTTGGCGAAGAATGAGTAACGTAAAAATTTATTTTCTCTTATTCATTTTATGGTAAATTGTAAAAAGCATATGTATTAAAATTTTGTAAATGTACGTAAATACTTGAATGTTATGTAAAAGTAGAATTTAGTCTAGAAGCATAAAATTGTAGATGCTAAAAGTGAATGCTTAAAAGCAATGAAGTCAAAATTTAAGTATTAAACTGTAAAGTCATGCTTTAGAGCGAAAGCCTGCATGTTTAAAGATGAATGAGGGGGAAGTTAGAATGAATGTGTTTTGTAGGGTTCTCCACCTACATTTGAATTTTTAAGAATATTAAAGTAGCTCATTGAGTTGTAGAATGTCGAGTAAGGTGTGTCTATTTGGTCGTTGAATTCTAACAAATCATGGTGGTTAGGGGAAGTGTTGTAAGACTAAAACACGAATTTTCCCGTTTGACACCACACACGGTGGAGAGCCAGGGTAAAGTTAAATTAATGCTTGAAAAATTGAATGAATGTGAAGTAAGCAATAACTAAGAAAAACGAATCGTTTAAAAACAAAAAATTATTGTGTCAAGAAAGTGTAAATTATAATGTATGTAGAAAGATACTGATACTTATTCCTTCCAGATGCTGGAAGGAAAGACCAAGATTGATTGATGAAGTCCAGGAAAAGTTGCTGTAAGAAGAGAGCTTTATAACGAGCAACAGAATTTTAGTATACAATTGGTTACATAAGATTTTTTTTTGTGTAAACGAGGTTCTCGCCATTTAGTTCAGAATTAGAGAAACTTACAACAGGTCGTTTGTAGGACCTGCTTCCAAGTTTTCCAAATTCTAGCAGCGGCAAATATAGGGTTTATATTTGTTTTAACTAACATTTATTTTAAGTTTAAACTATCTTTCCTGTCAAGCCTCACTTTCCCCTGGAACTGCCAATGCCAGAATATGTAAATTTGAGTAGAACGCGCAAGGATTCAAATTATCAGCGGAAGTATTATGATTTAAATAGAAGGAAACGAGTTCGGTGTGATATTCTTACTGCACGAGCGCGGAGGTAGTCAGCGAGAATTGAAGAACCCCGCGTTTCGGCCTATGTGCTTGGCGGGAAGTAGTGATAATCGTTCCAGTGAGCTTCAAGTCTGCTGAATTAGCAGCGGTATTGTAAAACGCGGTGAGTTAGTTATTTTAGAGAGCCTCGTAGTTAGAGTCTTGTCTTTAGTTTCTTTTCAGGTTATTATTTTTATTTGACTGCCGAGTTGGCACCGTCTGTAAGCGTCAAGAGGACGCAATTGTAATTTATTACGTTGAATAAAAAGGGACTTAAACCCTTTACAAGACTCTGTGTTTTATACAGCTTTCACAGTCACCTCTTGGTTGCGTGCAAGTTGGAGGCGCGCAACGTTATAACACAACTAAAAACTGATACATTACTAGTTAAAAACTTAAGTTATAAGGTTTGATTTCAAGCAACTAGCACTATTCCCATTCAAAGACTTCTCGTCGAAAGTCTGTACTCCCTGTACCAGTCTGTACCAGTAAAGTCTGTACCTGCATATAAATTTTGATGTGCAGTTGTCATTATATCATTCGGCTTTCTAATGTTATCTAGAGTTCAGACAGTAGTTAAAATGTTTTCTCCTTTCTTATGGTCTGTCTTTGTGATGCAATTTGGGTTTAACCACCTTTCAAGTTTATTGCTAGGAAGTGAAGACCTAATGACTCTGGCGTTGTGACCAAAACACATATCAATACGTTTCTTGCGTCAAAATCGTAATAAAAGCATTTGACCTGTGTACGGAGATAATATATAATAATCAAGCGCAATAAAAATATCACAGTAGAAAGTGGTATTGAATTAAATAGCATTTTAAATTATTCAATAATAACACAATAGAGAACTATTTCTGTAAATGAATATCACATTATTGCTATGATATTTAACACTTTATGATATGATATAAGGAAATTCGACATTAATAATATTCTAATAAGAAAACGCATAATTTTCCAACTTTTTGTTTGAGGGTATCACCCTGAGGTTTTACGTTACACACAAGAAATATTTGTTTTAATAATAAAGTACTTCTTCAACTATTCTGTCAGTTGATTATAACAAGGCAAATCGTTAGCTTTCCATCTTTTCCATGTAATTTGTACCAGTCTTGTGATTTTCTGCCATAATTCGAACTAATATTAACTTGTGTGAGATCTAGCTCGGTTAGTATTTAACTGGCCTGCCAATGAAAGATTCCTCAGAAATAAGACGACTTCAATGTTCAAAGCCAGAACTATTAGAAATGGGAACTTTGAAATTCCTTCAGTCTGAGTTGCAATGGTTAAAAATTGTTCGAAGGTTAATCTTTTATTACCCGGTATACAATTCATATGGTTCTTAAAAGATTTAACTCCAGTGTCCCAAAGCCCTCAAAATCAGGGTGCCCTGGGGAAGAGGAAAAAATTTCTCTTTGATGTCTTTAGAACCTGGGTAACCAAACAGAAGTTCGTCTCATTCATTTACTAATTTATTTAATTTTCTTAGTTCTTTGGTATTTTTACTTCTGCTGACAGGAAAGAACAAAGTCGGAGGCATTATCATTAAACTGTATGGAATATTTAACTCTTCTGTCAAGGCAGTATTTCAAGAAAACAGTTAATATTTCGGACGTTTAATTCTATACACTTTTAGAATAAAAGGCCTTAGTGATCCTGCTAGGGATATATAAACTTTTGATATATACATTGTAAGGATCTTAAGTTTACTAATATTTATTTTGTTTTTAAACTATACTCTGCCCTTTCTTATTTTCTACTTCCGGCCAGAATAAAAGCGTGAATATGTTTATGCAAATTGCACTTGCTAACGCCTAAGTATTTAAGTTGTGGCTTTCCGCCAGGAGCAGAGTTAGATAGAGAGAAAGTGAGCCGCCTTGCCACTGTATTATTACACGCGAGTTTCCAATCAGTTGCTGTCCGCCTTTAAGGCCAGAGGCCGGAAGTTTGCGTACTACATACGTAATAATTTAAAAGGCCAGTCTTATCGTTAGTCAGTTGTGTAAAGTGCTCGCAGTTAACTCTTATTTTTAGTTAGTTAGTAGTTTTTATATTTTTAAAAGTTATTCAGACCACAAGTGGTTGGTCTCTGTACCCCGAAGTGCGGGAACACCTGTAATTATCGTGCACAATAAAGGGTAAAGTTAACCCTTCCCGCTTTTGTCGTCCATTCCACACATATTTGAAGATAGCTTGAGTAAGCTCCCTGTTCCTATTCAGGACACATCATATTCCCGAAACAAATCAAAAGACATACAAAACTTTACTTTCGCTTTTGCTTTTAAGAATGGGTAAGGTAAAATTGAAAGATAAAATTAGCTTTAGCTGCATCTCGTTAGGTAAATCATCTGTGGTTTGTTAAGCTATTTTGGATTACATTATGCACATCATTGAGCTCACAAAAGGCAATTTTTTGATTCTAGAGCAGTAACATAGAACTTTTTCTTATTAAGTTTGAATGCCTGAGTTTCCCATCTACGTGAAGTACAGTTTCATTGTCAAAGAAGGAACTTATTCATTTTATTTAACCTTTAGCAGAGAACCGTTTGTTTTTCAACTCTTTAACATCTGTCTGAAATGTGTGAGCTTGGCGTTCGTGCACCAGGACTTCTCTGCTCTTTGAAGCTCATCGGGTTTAAGATGGCAAGATCTCTTCTCATCTGGTTATCTACAAATGTAAGAAAACTTTGAACGGTAACTTGAAATCCACAGGGTATTACAGTAATTGTTATTAATACTGAAAGAATGATCAATGAAAGATCATTACAGCTCAAATAATAAAATAGTTTTCAATCCTTGGTTTATCACTCCGGGTTATATTCTACCGTAGAATCAAATTTCGTGGTCTTCCAGAGAGATCTGCCTACAGCAATTAAAAATGAAAGCCTATTCCATTCAGTTCATCGTGTAGAATTTTCGCTTGATATAAGCCCTTCGAAATTTCTTATCGTTCTGTTATCATTCGAATGAATATGATAACAAACTTGTCATGTCTAACCTGGGCTCATACGTCTTTGGTCGTAAAAGCTGCAGACAATGCCATCACATCCAGTTGGATGATATGTTCCCAGAATCCGGTCTACGTGCGATTATACGTGCTGTATCACTCTCTGAGGATACATGACCTCATTCTAGATTCTCGGTGACCTGCTGAATACTTGAAATACTGTTGCTTACAAAGTCAGTGACGAGACATATTAATCCCCAGAAGAACAATAGTGGAGTCTTGGATAAACTTGATCTAATTGTAATTTCAGTGATGACAAGAGTCCCAGTAACTAGCTGAGATAAAAGTAAGCACCGTGACAACTGAAGGCTGGTAATAATTGGAGCACCCGGCGAATTACTGCATCAAAGATCGCTGGATGCAAGCTTTTCTTTTGAAATAGTTTGGACGAATACGTGAATACGAACAAATCCGTGAATCTGTCCGCTCAAAAAACTGTGAATTTTTTTTTTCTATATCACTGCCTTACATCTCAGAATACGTAGTTCTTCGATTACGGGAAGCGTTGAGACGAAGTTTCGCCATTCAAGAGATATCGTTCTGGAAAGTGGATCGTTCCAATCAATCTGAAGTAACCATAACCTTTGCATAGCTTTGCTTTTAGTTCTAGCTCTGGTGGTGACTAGTCCACAAAAATGCGATCTATAACCCACAACATTGTTAGTTTGATGTATGTGCTGCCTAGTTTAGTGAACAATTTGATGAATAAAGTATCCATATGAGTGTTCCATTGAGCTCCTAAAATTTTCCCAATGTTTTCTTCAGTTTAATGCTAGAAAGGAAAATTTTCGAACTCTCCTCTATTCAGTTTAGAATTATAATCATGCCATTTGAGAAATCTCATTCCACCATGTTCAAATAACTGGGTCAACTCTGTCTAAAGATTTTTGGCTTGAGTCAAGTCTGAAGAGCCCGACAGGACATCGCCCTATCTATAAATCGATTAAAACTACGAATGGGGCTAGAGGAAAGTCTTCAATAAGTAATCATTTGAAAAATGTAGGCCTTTATTGAAGAGTAGATACCTTTCTTCCAGAGAGTTCAAGATCGACTTACGACTTATACGACATATCAATTTCAATTCGTCGAAAAATATTTTATTTTCTTTGTCCCCACTAAAAGCATAAAGATGTTTTATAAACCATAACATGATATAAAAAAGGTTAGATGGAGATAAAATGATTGAACTGGCTTACAATCAGAAAAATTCTTAAAGTCCTATCCGAAGTCTCTATCACATGCCAAGTTTTTATAACGAAATATGTATTTTTTATATATTTTTAGATATATAAAGACTTAAGAATTATAGCAAAAAATGAAAATATACACAAAATTTTAAATTTTTGAAGTAAAAGATAAAAATTGAAAGATTAAAAAAAGTAGGAAAGACAGTGTTTTTTAAATACGTTTTTCATACTACCCCAAAATAAAAAAATGAAAATATTATATATTTTGCAAAAGGTAAGTTAGGAGAGTAAGTATTTACCGATTTTAAAATGCATAAAGTTATTCCATTATTATATAACCAGAGGATTTATCTTTTTTCAAACCTTTGAAAATGAAAAAAAAAAAAAAAAAAAAAAAAAAAAAACATTATACTTTCTATTTTCGTTTTAGTATCATTTTGTAAGAAAATAAGGATCTTCTGTACCATTAACATCTAATTTCTCTGTGACTGAATTATTGCATTTTGTTTTGATTTTTTATTCAAAGATATGAATGCATATTTACCCAGTGCTAAATCTTTTAATTTCTAAATTTCTTGGTATGATCTGACACTCATTTATTAGTAAATATTTTTATAAATAATTTCCACAAATAAATTTTCTCTTAATAGCTATATTTAGCATCGCTTAGAAATTTTAGATCTTTTTCTGTAATTTCATCATGTTTTATAAAATATTTGAATTTATTTAATTCATGAAAACGACTATAAACTAATCATAGCTCAAAATATTTGTATTTTTCATATAATTCAATTAATTCTTGACAAAAATCTAGTTCGTTTGCATATTTCTTTCACTTATCACTTTTCGAGTAAATTTCATGATTAAACCAAATTACTTTTTAAGCATACTGAGCTTCTCCATTTATTAGGAAAACATTTTAAGGCTTCTCGACTGCAGTTTTTTGATTGAAATAAAATCTGTCATCACTTAAGTGAATTAAATGTAATTATTAACTATATCTGAAACTTTTTCCTCTTTTTAATTTCTCTCTACAGATCTTTCATATATTCAGCTATACCTTCTTTAATTTCATGGAGGAGATGATTTCCCGCATCACAAAGTTTATCATATATCGGATGCATTTCTTCATAATGTTGAAACATAAATATTAAATTTTTACAATCACCAATCTTTTTGTAAAAAAAAAATAAAAAAATAAAAAAAAAATAAATAAATAAATAAAAAATAGTAGGTTTTTTCTTTATATATGGTATCTGGCCTTACTTTAATGTTTTTAGATATTAATTTCTGACTCATTATCCTTATTCTCACATGCAACCCAGTGTAAACTTTTTTAAAACTTCTTTTTCAGAATCCTCTACGTATTAGTGAGTAATTTTAGGAGCTCCAAAAGCGAGATTTCACTATCTGACGAGGGGCAGGAGCATCAGCTCCGTTGTCTACACCTGCTACAGAATGAGAGTGAATTAATGATTTTAATTTCTTTTATCAACGACTACACAGAACGTCGTTTCTCCCGAAAAATTTGTCTCTTTTTTCAGATTTATGTCGTTGTTATGATACCATTAATTTTTAAAAATCTAAATTAAAGGTTATATTCTTATTTAGACACTATGAGAAAGTGGCCAAGAAAACGTGTCTGATCATATTCATGACCTTCATTTTTTTTCACTTGCGTTTACCCTGTATTGGTTTATTTTTAATAGCAATTTCTATATTTTCCATAAAGGCAGAAATGTTGGGCTAACGCTGCACTGGTTTCTTTTTATTAACAATTTCTATATTTCGCATAATGGTGAAAAGTTTCGGTTATGCTACATCGGTTTCTTTTTATTAGTAGTTTCTTAATTATTAATTTCTAGACATTCCCCATGAGTATCATTTGGTTTAACTTCCAAAATAACGTAGTTTTTTGAAGTTTCAGGTTTTTTAAAGGGCGTAAGAATGTAAACAATAAGTTTAAACAGCTATTTTTTTTTTATTATTAAACAATACAAATGTCGAAATCATTTTTTAAAGCATAAATTCATATTTCTTTTTTTTTTTCTATTATATTATTTGCATCCAGCATCTGTTTCGTTACTTAAAATTGAGTTACTGAACCGTGACGCTTTTAATGTTTGAACGCTGTTTACATTCTTTTCGCGATATCGCTAAACTCTCTGCCAAAATAAAAATAGAGCCGGTCCTACACTCTACCTCTGTGCTATCATGTCATGTATTATAAGCAGGTTTTTACTCTTCACTTTGGGCAAAGTTGATTAGCATCTGAGTGTTGCGAAAACCTGCGGTCTGTGAGACGCCATCTATTGGTGACGTTGTCAAATGTTCGTTATGAATATTGTTTGGTTTAATCTATTTTAGTATTATTTGGTTAATAATGTACTTTTTTGAAGTTTTAGATTTTTTTCTTTTGTATATGGTTAATGATTACCTCGATGCCTAATTTCAAGTACCTAAGTTGTTTAGATTTAGGTTTCTGAGTGGTTTAGGTTTCTGACGAATGAGTCAGTCAGTGAGTGATAAAATAATACTTTTCAGACCTTAATAATTCCATAACTATAAGAGGTAGATTAATGAAAAACGAGATTCTAGGTGTTCCAGGGAGCTCTATTACACACACAAAATTGCAAGTTTGTATTTCTAATAGGTTTTGAATAATAGGGGGGTCGAACGCAGACATCTCAGACTTGCTAAAACTTACCTAACTAAAAAATTTCGGATTTCTTGTAAGATGTGGTGTGCTAATCTAAAAAGAGCCATAAAAGTCTAAAGGAGCATATCTGTAAGCTCGCCAGTAAGTATGGCAAAAGCTTTAGGATATCAAGAAACCTTTGCAAAGAAGATAATCTAAATTAGAAATCGCACAGCATTCTAAAACGGCATGGAGGCTGTGTTTGGATCTCAGAAGAGAAATGTAATATGTTTGCTATGCTAAGACTTCCAGTTGCAAATTAATGTGCTTAGATTTAAGGAAGGACGACTGGGTCAGCTTCAATAGACTTTTCTCCAGAGCTGAACTCCATAAGGCCATTAAGAATCTCAAAAACTGGTTGATCTTTGGATTATGGTAACTTGGCAATTTTTTGGCGAAAATTTGGCGACCAACTCGGCTACAGCAACCCTCTATTTTTTTTTTCGCCGCCATTTTGTCTTCACGATGTAAAGACATGTTTCTTTTCTTTTTATTTACTGAACACTTTTTCCAACGATCTACTAGCCGAATTACACTTATGCTAGAAATTTTATGTAACAAAACTGCTTAATCATGACAAATATTAACTGCAAAATTGGGAAAAAGTGCACAATCGCAAACTCCTTGCGCGTTTTTCAGAATAGCACATACACATAAACCATTTACACGTCGACTTATTTTTTTACTTAAAAAAACATCCCAGAATTGCACAAAAATGGCATTGCACACACTCTTAACTTTATCCATCTACACTGCTATTTTCTCATAAATTACAAAAATTTGCACGAAAATGCAAGAAAATTCTGTTAATCTTTAAACTCGGTAAAAAGCACATATATGAAATTACCTGATCACGAAAAAGTATCTACCCTTTCCAAGGATGAACATTTCCACGTATAAAATAAATAAAATATCCAAAAACTTTTACCTCTAAATTATCTATTACATTATACATGTCACCAACGAATTTATACCGAAAACATTAAAAATGGTTACAAATACTTAGTGTCAAATATTTAAATTATTTCCATGCACGTTTACTTCAACTGAAACGTATAGCAAATTGCTACAAACATAAAATTCACAAAATAACTATAATTTAATTAAAATATCACTAAACCATGTACACGTCGACTTATTTTTACTTAAAAAAACATCCCAGAATTGCACAAAAATGGCATTGCGCACACTCTTCACTATATCCATGTACATAGCTTTTTTCTCATAAATTAGAAAAATTTCGCGAAAATGCATGAAAATACTCAACGTATTCTACTCAAACGTATTCCAAAATACTACAAACATATAACTCACAAAATCACGATCATTAAATTAAAATATAATTAAATTAAAAAACACTACTTAAAATATAAATAAGCACATACATTAAATTAATAAAAATTAGATTACAATCCTAATTACTTTAAACTAAATCATTGCTAATAACAATTTTCCAATAATATCATATTAATTTATTTACTCCTTACATTTAGATTACCTTACATTACATCATCAAATGATTAAAAATACTAACTTACCTAATCTTCAGAATCTTCATTACGTGGCACGCACACTTCCACTATTTCACACAACACACAATGAAGCTTAATACAAAATAATATAGTACTACAGTTTTCCAATTTCCCCCTCTTTTCCGATTAAAGAACTGTAATTCGTCCATTAATGCCACATGACATATCAGTAGTAAGTGCAGGTACTCAGCCGACGGAAGTGACGTCACAGAAAAGGGGTCGTGGCCTCCGCCATTTTGAACTTCTCCGGAAGTGGAGACACCAGCGCCGTCTTGTATCACGTGATGGAATGACATCATCAAAGTTTCGTTTTTATTCTGTGGCAACGATTTTATGTTTCAAAGTTTTTATTTTTTGTGGCATCGAATATATATTTTTAGGTTTTGTGGCAACGAACTCTTGAACCACATGTTTGGAATGACATCTCTTTTAATTTATTATTTTTACTTTTTTGACACGTGATTATTATTAGTTTGATATTTGATTAATATTAATATTATTTTGTATGTCATTAATTTTACTTATTTACTCTTTTTATTAAGTATCTTAATTATTTAGTACGTCATTATTTATTTAATTATTACCTTTCATTAAATTTTATTGAATTTAGTATCATTTTCCCTGTATTTTAAAAATAACTCCATGGCTGAGATTTGAACTCGCTATCTCTGTTATTTTTCCGTTTGGAGCGAAAATCACCATGACGTCAATAGGCTGGGGAAAACAGGCAAACGTCATCTCTTTCACGTTGCAGCATGCCAAAACCGCTTCACGCTTTCTACATCTGGCCTGGCGAACGTATACAATCTTATCTTAACAACCAATCAGCATTTCGCTAACAATATCTATCTTATTTCAGCCAATGTTTTCATTTTTCATCTTATTCTTACTATTTTTTTAAGTTATTAGTTAATTTATTAATTTTTGATTTAATATGTCTTTCCTTTCCCAAACATAAATTTTATTTTTAACTTCCGCAAATTGACGCTTATTTCTACAAAAGTGAATTTACATTTTCTTTTTACTTTACAAAGGTTTTTTTTTTTTTTTTTTTTTTTTTTTTTTTTTTTTTTTCAAATTTATTCCTTATCGTATTTTTACTTTATTTTTTTTTATATTTAATTTCCTTTTTTTGGTTTTACAAAAGTAATATTTTATTTTTACGAATTTATTTTTTTCCTTTTCACTTTTTCATTTTGCAATTTTTTTTTTCAAATTTATTCCTTTTTTGTATTTTTATTTTATTTTTTTATTTACATTTAACTTTTTTACTTTAAAAAGGTTTTTTTTTATTGAAACTTTTTTTTTTTTTACAAAAGTAATATCTATTTTTACAAATTTAATTTTTCTTCCCGCTTTTTATTTTCAAAAAAGGTGTTACTACATTTTTAACTTTATTTTTTTACAAAAGTAATATTTAGTTTCATAAGTTTAATTTTTTTTTTGAGTTTTTTTGTTTACACAAATGCAGTTTTTTGTTTTTCCCTTATGCATTTTACTTCCAAAAATAAATTTTATTATTTTTTTTCCCTTTCCTTTAATTTTTTTTGTTACATTTTTATTTTACCCTTAACGTTTTTCCCTTGTTTTAAATACAACATCATACTACACTTTCATTTCTCCAAAAGTAAACTTACCTATATTTCTCCGTCTTTGAAATTTTAAGCTGGAATTTACATGCATATAACTTCAATAGATAATATTTTCTGTAACTTTAAACCAATATGCACAATGTTCATTCTATATAGTTTAACTGGAATGCTACATTTCTTACTTTTTTACTACTAAGTTGGAGATACTCAGAACTTTTCCTTCTACTGTATTGTACTAACTATTAATGAGTGTATTAACTTTTTGGCCAAGTATACAAAACTTTGTTGATTCCCTTTTACACGTCTTACTTTTATTCAAAGGATTCACCAAACTATGTCTGACAAATGTAATTTTTACACTTTCCATTTACACATTTACCCTTATATTTAACTTATAAAACATATTCATGCTGTATTTCTGATTCCTTTTCCCCATAATAAATACAGACTTACACATATTTCTTTATTGTAAGACCTACTGACTTTAAACAAATCTTATAAGGAGGAATAAATTTCCGTGGCATGAAGCCCACTCAAACCAATGCATGGAGCATTTCTACCCAGTTAAGTTTAGATACGCACCAATAGTAGTTCATTTCTTCTTATTTTACTCTACAGACATTTATACATATATATTCAGAACACTCCCTTTTATTCAGTAAGATTCATTTATACTACTAACACACATTTTGCTAACTCTTTGAAATATTTTACAAAAATATCTTGTATTTTCTTGCACACATCCTACTTAAATCACCAAACATACACTGAACCTTGACTTTTCCTTCATGTGAAAACGTCACTCGGATTCTTAATATGATTCCACCATTTACCGCAGAACTTTATAAACACTACTCTATTTGAACTTATTACAGTCGTACTCTCTTAACAAGGTACAGAAGATTGAATTATATTTTAACTACAGAGAAGAATATCCACATTGTAACGTATTATTTTAAATTTGAATTATAGTCACATTTTGTGAAGGAGAACTTAAAGTCTATAATACACATGGAATTAATATTCAGCCATGGCAATGAAACCTTATTGCCTTTTCCCCAACTTGGAATATTTTTAACGTATTCATTGAACCCTAACTGAAAAATACCCATATTTCACTTTGTCAATAATATTTAGCACTGAACTCTTACAGCCTTTCGAGAACGAAATTTAATTTACCATACCTGACAAATGACTCCTGGACAGTTGTGATACATTACACGAAATATTGAGCAGAGTTTCAAATAATGATCTAAATAGTAATTAACATAAAAGACCTAACACAAATAATTTTAAGATAGAAATTTCAAACTGACATTGCTTAATAATGAACTTTTACAGCTTTTTTGACATATAACTTCTCATAGATAGTAAATAAAATTACACACAAATAGTTATACAAAATAGGTAATAATGACAGAAAGTACATAAAAGGATCTACTATAGTCACCAACTTTAAAAATTTTAACGCATTTTTAATATGTCATTAAGAAAGACCACACATTTTTGAAAAGCATTATTTTAACTAAACATTGGAACCACACAGTCCTGCGCACATGTATAACATTTTTATTTATCATGAGCATGACACATAATAAGTAAATAAAATGTTCACAAAGTACGAAACACATTTCTCTTTTAACTGACTGTGTTCCTAAGAAAAAGGCAGTATGGAAAGCTTAGAACACTCAGTGCGACAGTTCCTCTTTTCCCCACGCATTGACCAAAATATACACGTACTTTAAAATCAGTTAAACAAATTCAAATGTTAGTATTCAAACAGGAATACTTCGCAAATTAGATAAAAGAGAGGTACACAATGAACTTGGGTGATAAATACAGAAAAGCATGTAAGGACCGAGAAAAAGATGTATTCGTGGAGAACTTTTTAAGATAAACTTGCTCTATTTTTGCATATGGGTTACATTTTGCATTTCAGATTAAGGAAACATTCAAAATAATTCCTGTATAACTAGGGATTTTATTCACACTTGTTAGTAATGTAATTTATTAGAACAGTCGCAGATATAGAGGACAAGGATGCCATTTCCAAGGAAAACAATTTTTCCAAGCCAGACTTGAACAGTGAAATATAAAATGGAATAAGAAAATCCCATATTTCCAACAAAATTAGTATCTGAGTATGCAAAAACATGAACGAGAAACGAATATTTTTTCTGGAAATGTTCCGAATGGGATAAGTCAGGACTAGTTTCATGAACAGAGCATGAAAAATAATGATGAATTTTTAATTTTATTTTGTCTGTAGTACATTTACTTATGCTAAAATCTTCCATTTGGTTGACTGTACTTTACATTTAGACGCAAGTTGATAAATCAGAGTGATCTTGTGTTTTAAAGCTTCAAATTCAGAAATATTACAACTTCAGAAATAATACAACTCAAAAGCAAAAAGATTAAAACGACAAGAAAATATACTGCAAGCAAGCGAAAGTGATAAATGACTTTATGGCTGATTTTCATGAATTCATAGATCGGGTGCAAAATTTTAATGCACTGTATATGAACTATTTTTCAAATGTATTAGTATCACTGTTTTTCAACTTTACATAGACTTGAAGTAAACATTTCATGTTAATTTACCATTTTTCTTGAGATTTATCTACGTATTTACTTAATTTTCGCATTTTGTTTATAATTTTAATACCAAAAGGACATAAGAGAACATTTGTTTCTTGAAAATGTCCATTACTAGTTCATTACTAACCTAGGAGCCTTTAACTATTTTTTTAATTCGGAAAAAACACACTCAGAAATTATCATCAAGATTTTCCATACAGATATATTGTACTACTTTTCATGCCATTACAATTAGAATGAAATTTGATTCATTGTCACATAGTTAAATGTTTGTTATTTTTTCGCATACGAATGCATTTCGTGTCTCACATACGCTCATTACATATTATTTAACAAAACTGCAAACAAGTTAAATGAATATTTCCTGAAATACTGTACATTTCATTCCGGAAAGTTAACATGAGTACCTTCATTTGAAACCCCTAATGTTTCTTTTCCTGCATTCAACAGTCAATTTTGAGTATAGAATTTTCAGTTTTGACAGAAGTTATTTGTGGGTGGCTGTGATGTGTTCGTGATTTCATAAACAGTTTTTTTGTGGAGTACCTTTGTAAGGATCTTAAGTTTTACTAACGTTTATTTTATTTTAAATCTTTACTATCACTTCTTATTTTCTACTTCCGGCCAGAATTAAAAGCTTTAACTTATTTATGCAAATTTGTCTTGCGAACGCCAAGTACTTAAGTTGTGGCTTTTTGCCAAACAAGAGAGAGGAAGGAGTGATTAGGAGCAGGCCGCTTGCCATAGCAGTTTTACTCGGTTGCTGGTTGCCTTCAAGGCCAGAGGTTTAATCCTCTTGATAATTTTAAACGTATCGTAGTGTTAACAGTTCTCTGTACTACATACGGCCTTTCTGTTAATATACGGCCAATCTTCAAGTAGACATTTGTTTATTAATCCAAAGTTAGTTTAGTTAGAATTAAGTTAATATTTTTATATTCTTACGTTCAGACCACAAGTGGTTGGTCTCTGTATTCCGAAGTCCGGAAATCATTGTAAAGAGAGAAAAATAAAGGGTTTCATATACCCTTCCTGTGTATCTTGTCTACTTCCCACATTTATTGAACATAGCTTTAGTAAGCTCCCTGTTCCGAGTCAGGTCATTTAATGTTCCCAAAGCAAGTAAGGAGGAACACTGAACCTGATACCTTTTCGATAACCTTTTAACACTTTGAAGGTTACCACTTTTACATTACTGCCACTGCAAATCATTGAGTTTTCAAATATTTTCCTATTTATCGTTTACAACGCTTCGTAAAGACTTCGGAACAAAGTTTTACTAAATAGTTATATTATTTGATTTAATAATTGTGTTATACATTCAGAAGATTTAACAACACTACCATGCTGAACCAGAAATTAAGAAAAGAAATGGAATTTTATCTTAGTATACTATAGGAATAGATTAATTTTCTCTGACTTGGATGTATTCGAATGTAGATAATGGAGACTTTTAACTCAGCTCATACAGACTTCGAATATTTTCTTTAAGTCACCCCGATCACTGACTTGCATTGTCTTAGATTTTTCTCGTAAAGACTATTTTTTAAAAGAAGTTTATATACTAATTTCATTAGAAACATGTCAAAAAATATCTCATTTTCTTAAGAAACATCAACGCTTTGATTTAAATTACTAGGAAAACAAGAACCATTGTTTTGTAAACATGGTTTCTCTCTGACTCGAAAAGTTTCTGCTTTGTCATATTCGAAATAAACAATTAACCGTACATACCTAATATATTGCATTGATGAGTTATATTTTAACTTACTGCATTACATTTCAAGCGAATATGTTTATTGCATCTTTTAATAAAATCTTAAAGGCTGAAATGAGTGTTTCATTACCAAATTTGTACTTTCTAACTTCATTCTACTGAAACGAAAACATTCATAACTTATTGCGAAGAAAAATGTTTACGTGTTATACTTTTTGATTAATTTTCATACCACAGTATCATCTTTGAAAATTTGTTTCCTAGTCCACTGCTAATATAATACTAATTTTCGCTATTTCAATACATTTCGTACGTGACAAAAAAACCTCAGTTTAGAATTTTTTTTTTATTTAACAACTTCTATTGCATTGCTGAACCGGAGCCATGCTTTCATTTTTATTACATATCATGTGAATATTTTAAAAAAGGGATTTTTTTCCCTTCTGTTAGCACAATTTTAACCCGCATTTTACTATTACAGAGACTTCTTTAGTAAAATCTCAAGGGTTAAATTGAACGTTTCATTACTAATTTTGAAGATTCTGGATATATCCTACATAAAAGTTCATAACCGATTAGCAAAATAATTTATATATGTACTTCGTTGTGCTCTTTGTTAATTTTTAAATAGTTGTTCATTTATAACACTTGATTTCTAGAGAAGTATCGAAATGATTATTTACTTTTCGCTTTTTCCAAAGAATTTCGTAGACACATATGTTCAGTATAGAAAATGTTCCTAACTTAAAAGTATTATTACCCAAATAGAAAACATGCAAAATTTTCCTAAAAATTTATATATATATATATATATATATATATATATATATATATTTACAAACATTTACACGAATACCCACATTTTATTATTTAATGTGTATTTTCCTATATATCAGAACTAAAATTTCGAACAAAAATTTTTAAATAATGTTATGTTCCGTAAAACTTTTGTATTTGTGATGTTGTCTTTTTTTTTTCGCAAACGTTTTGAGAGTGTGCTCTCGGTATTCTTTTAGACATTTTGAAACTGTTTTTTCTCTTTGCTATTGGAAACTATTTTATCTTTGCTGTTGGTATATGCCTATGAATTCTCGATACTTTCTCGGTTAATCTTCAACTTATGAAATATTTAAATACTTAAAAATATATTTGTAGATCGTCTATGTTGACACTTGTGATAGATTTCCTGGATAATTTTTTTTTTTTTTTTTTTTTTTTTGTAAAATGTATTTTATTTTATTCACGTGAATGAAACTGATGTTTTCTTAAAATTTTATTATTCAGAGTATTAGTCAATTATCACAAAATGCCTGATTTGTTCTCTTTTTAGTCAACATTCATATGAACTTCAGTATTCCAAATCTCTCACGTAACTGTAATTTTTCCTATCGGTAGTAGGAAGACGAATGGAATACATGCAGGTTATGCAGACATCTTCGCTCTTACGTTTGATCTTCGCTCTTACGTAGAATTTACAATTCTACTTAACTTTTGTAAGAGCAAAGATCGGGTGCTCACTTGGGGTTTCAGGAGATTGTGGGCATATTCCTTTCGCTGGAACCGCTTTTTGTGAAAAACTGCCATATAACTAGTTTTGCATAATTATCGTTCAGATTTTGCATAGTATTTGATTTTCATTATATCTCTTTTTATTAAATTTACACTTTATTTGCTATGTAATTCCAAAAATAAGCTTTAAATAGGATGAATATTTGCACATGCTACTGAATTGCCTAGATCTGAAGAATTTCTTTTACTTCCAGATTTTTACCTTATGTCTGCATAACCTGCATGTATTCCATTCGTCTTCCTACTACCGATAGGAAAAATTACAGTTACGTGAGAGATTTGGAATACTGAAGTTCATATGAATGTTGACTAAAAAGAGAACAAATCAGGCATTTTGTGATAATTGACTAATACTCTGAATAATAAAATTTTAAGAAAACATCAGTTTCATTCACGTGAATAAAATAAAATACATTTTACAAAAAAAAAAAAAAAAAAAAAAAATTCTCCAGGAAATCTATCACAAGTGTCAACATAGACGATCTACAAATATATTTTTAAGTATTTAAATATTTCATAAGTTGTAGATAAACCGAGAAAGTATCGAGAATTCATAGGCATATACCAACAGCAAAGATTAAATAGTTTCCAATAGCAAAGAGAAAACAGTTTCAAAATGTCTAAAAGACTACCGAGAGCACACTCTCAAAACGTTTGGGAAAAAAAAAGACGACATCACAAATACAAACATTTTACGGAACATAACATTATTTAAAAATATTTGTTCGAAATTTTAGTTCTTATATAGGAAAATACACATTAAATAATAAAATGTGGGTATTCGTGTAAATGTTTGTAAATATATATATATATATATATATATATATATATATATATAAATTTTTAGGAAAATTTTGCATGTTTTCTATTTGGGTAATAATACTTTTAAGTTAGGAACATTTTCTATACTGAACATATGTGTCTACGAAATTCTTTGGAAAAAGCGAAAAGTAAATAATCATTTCGATACTTTTCTAGAAATCAAGTGTTATAAATGAACAACGATTTAAAAATTAACCAAGACCACAACGAAGTACATATATAAAATATTTTGCAATCGATTATGAACTTTTAAGTAGGATATATCCAGAATTTTCAAAATTAGTAATGAAACGTTCAATTTAACCCTTGAGATTTTACTAAAGAAGTCTCTGTAATAGTAAAATGCTGGTTAAAATTGTGCTAACAGAAGGGAAAAAATCCCTTTTTTAAAATATTCAAATGATATGTAATAAAAATGAAAGCATGGTTCCGGTTCAGCAATGCAATACAAGTTGTTAAATAAAAAAAAAAATTTCTAAACTGAGGTTTTTTGTTACGTACGAAATGTATTGAAATAGCGAAAATTAGCATTATATTAGCAGTGGACTAGGAAACAAATTTTCAAAGATGATACTGTGGTATGAAATTAATCAAAAAGTATAACACGTAAACATTTTTCTTCGCAATAAGTTATGAATGTTTTCGTTTCAGTAGAATGAAGTTAGAAAGTACAAATTTGGTAATGAAACACTCATTTCAGCCTTTAAGATTTTATTAAAAGATGCAATAAACACATTCGCTTGAAATGTAATGCAGTAAGGTCAAATATAACTCATCAATGCAATATATTAGGTATGTACGGTTAATTGTTTATTTCGAATATGACAAAGCAGAAACTTTTTGAGTCAGAGAGAAACCATGTTTACAAAACAATGGTTCTTGTTTTCCTAGTAATTTAAATCAAAGCGTTGATGTTTCTTAAGAAAATGAGATATATTTTAGACATGTTTCTAATGAAATTAGTGTATAAACTTCTTTTAAGAAATAGTCTTTACGAGAAAAATCTAAGACAATGCAAGTCAGTGATCAGGGTGACTTAGAGAAAATATTCGAAGTCTGTATGAGCTGAGTTAAAAGTCTCCATTATCTACATTCGAATACATCCAAGTCAGAGAAAATTAATCTATTCTTATAGTATACTAAGATAAAAATTCCATTTCTTTTCTTAATTTCTGGTTCAGCATGGTAGTGTTGTTAAATCTTCTAAATGTGTAACACAATTATTAAATCAAATAACATAACTATTTAGTAAATTTTTGTTCTGAAGTGATTACGAAGCGTTGTAAACGATAAATAGGAAAATATTTGAAAACTCAATGATTTGCAGTGGCAGTAATGTAAAAGTGGTAACCTTCAAAGTGTTCAAAAAGTTATCGAAAAGGTACTCCACAAAAAAACTGTTTATGAAAACACGAACACATCACAGCCACCCACAAATAACTTCTGTCAAAACTGAAAATTCTATACTCAAAATTGACTGTTGAATGCAGGAAAAGAAACATTAGGGGTTTGAAATGAAGGTAGTCATGTAAACTTTCCGGAATGAAATGTACAGTATTTCAGGAAATATTCATTTAACTTGTTTGCAGTTTTGTTAAATAATATGTAATGAGCGTATGTGAGACACGAAATGCATTCGTGTGCGAAAAAATAACAAACATTTAACTATGTGACAATGAATCAAATTTCGTTGGAAATGTAATGGCATGAAAAGTAGTACAATATATCTGTATGAAAAATCTTGATGATAATTTCTGAGTGTGTTTTTTTCCGAATTAAAAAAATAGTTAAAGGCTCCTAGGTTAGTAATGAACTACTAAATTCGGTAAATTTTCATCAAAAACGCCGTAAGAAGTTCTCCGTACTGGTAAAATATTACTTAAATTCTCTAGCTTTGTGACTTCCCTCAAACATTAGCAAGACCAACGGTTGTCTGGTCAATACAAGATAACTATGTGTTTAATAGGTTACTTCAAAGCTATGAAAGAAATAACAGTTGGGTAAAAATATGGACATTTTCAAGAAACAAATGTTCTCTTATGTCCTTTTGGTTTTAAAATTATAAACAAAATGCAAAATTAAGTAAATACGTAGATAAATCTCAAGAAAAATGGTAAATTAACATGAAATGTTTACTTAAAGTCTATGTAAAGTTGAAAAACAGTGATACTAATACATTTGAAAAATAGCTCATATACAGTGCATTAAAATTTTGCACCCGATCTATGAATTCATGAAAATCAGCCCCAAAAGTCATTTATCACGTTCGCTTGCTTGCAGTATATTTTCGTGTCGTTTTAATCTTTTTGCTTTTGAGTTGTATTATTTCTGAAGTTGTAATATTTCTGAATCTGAAGCTTTAAAACACAAAATCACTCTGATTTATCAACTTGCGTCTAAATGTAAAGTACAGTCAACCAAATGGAAGATTTTAGCATAAGTAAATGTACTACAGACAAAATAAAATTAAAAATTCATCATTATTTTTCATGCTCAGTTCATGAAACTAGTTCTGACTTATCCCATTCGGAACATTTTCAGAAAAAATATTCGTTTCTTGTTCATGTTTTTGCATACTCAGATACTAATTTTGTTGGAAATATGGGATTTTCTTATTCCATTTTATATTTCACTGTTCAAGTCTGGCTTGGGAAAATTGTTTTCCTTGGAAATGGCTTCCTTGTCTTATATATCTGCGACTGTTCTAATAAATTACATTACTAACAAGTGTGAATAAAATCCCTAGTTATACAGGAATTATTTTGAATGTTTCCTTAATCTGAAATGCAAAATGTAACCCATATGCAAAAATAGAGCAAGTTTATCTTAAAAAGTTCTCCACGAATACATCTTTTTCTCGGTCCTTACATGCTTTTCTGTATTTATCACCCAAGTTCATTGTGTACCTCTCTTTTATCTAATTTGCGAAGTATTCCTGTTTTAATACTAACATTTGAATTTGTTTAACTGATTTTAATGTACGTGTATATTTTGGTCAATGCGTGGGGAAAAGAGGAACTGTCGCACTGAGTGTTCTAAGCATTCCATACTGCATTTTTCTTAGGTGTACAGTCAGTTAAAAGAGAAATGTGTTTCGTACTTTGTGAACATTTTATTTACTTATTATGTGTCATGCTCATGATAAATAAAAATGTTATACATGTGCGCAGGACTGTGTGGTTCCAATGTTTAGTTAAAATAATGCTTTTCATAAATGTGTGGTCTTTCTTAATGACATATTAAAATGCGTTAAAATTTTTTAAAGTTGGTGACTATAGTAGATCCTTTTAAGTACTTTCTGTCATTATTACCTATTTTGTATAACTATTTGTGTGTAATTTTATTTACTATCTATGAGAAGTTAAATGTCAAAAAAGCTGTAAAAGTTCATTATTAAGCAATGTCAGTTTGAAATTTCTATCTTAAAATTATTTGTGTTAGGTCTTTTATGTTAATTACTATTTAGATCATTATTTGGAACTCTGCTCAATATTTCGTGTAATGTATCACAACTATCTAGGAGTCATTTGTCAGGTATGATAAATTAAATTTCATTCTCAAAAGGCTGTAAGTGTTCAGTGCTAAATATATTATTGACAAAGTGAAATATGGGTATTTTTCAGTTAGGTTACAATGAATACGTTAAAAATATTCCAAGTTAACAAATTTTTATATTCCAATTAGGGCAAAAAGCGATAAAGTTTCATTTCCATGGCTGAATATTAATTTCATGTGTATTATGGACTCTAAGTTCTCCTACACAAAATGTGACTATAATTCAAATTTAAAATAATACGTTACAATGTGGATATTCTTCTCTGTAGTTAAAATATAATTCAATCTTCTGTACCTTGTTAAGAGAGTACAACTGTGATAAGTTCAAATAGAGTAGTGTTTATAAAGTTCTGCAGTAAATGGTGGAATCATATTAAGAATCCGAGTGACGTTTTCACATGAAGGAAAAGTCAAGGTTTAGTGTATGTTTGGTGATTTAAGTAGGATGTGTGCAAGAAAATACAAGATATTTTTATAAAATATTTCAAAGAGTTAGGAAAATGTGTGTTAGTAGTATAAATGAATCTTACTGTATGAAAGGGAGTGTTCTGAATATATATGTATAAATGTCTGTAGAACAAAATAAGAAGAAATGAACTACTATTGGTACGTATCTAAACTTAACTGGGTAGTAATGCTCCATGCATTGGTTTTTGGAAGATTTATTTTTGGAAGTAAAATGCATAAGGGAAAAACAAAAAACTGCATTTGTGTAAACAAAAAACTCAAAAAAAAAATTAAACTTATGAAACTAAATATTACTTTTGTAAAAAAATAAAGTTAAAAATGTAGTAACACCTTTTTTGAAAATAAAAAGCGGGAAGAAAAATTAAATTTGTAAAAATAGATATTACTTTTGTAAAAAAAAAAAAAGTTTCAATAAAAAAAAACCTTTTTAAAGTAAAAAAGTTAAATGTAAATAAAAAAATAAAATAAAAATACAAAAAAGGAATAAATTTGAAAAAAAAAATTGCAAAATGAAAAAGTGAAAAGGAAAAAAATAAATTCGTAAAAATAAAATATTACTTTTGTAAAACCAAAAAAAGGAAATTAAATATAAAAAAAAATAAAGTAAAAATACGATAAGGAATAAATTTGAAAAAAAAAAAAAAAAAAAAAAAAAACCTTTGTAAAGTAAAAAGAAAATGTAAATTCACTTTTGTAGAAATAAGCGTCAATTTGCGGAAGTTAAAAATAAAATTTATGTTTGGGAAAGGAAAGACATATTAAATCAAAAATTAATAAATTAACTAATAACTTAAAAAAATAGTAAGAATAAGATGAAAAATGAAAACATTGGCTGAAATAAGATAGATATTGTTAGCGAAATGCTGATTGGTTGTTAAGATAAGATTGTATACGTTCGCCAGGCCAGATGTAGAAAGCGGAAGCGGTTTTTGCATGCTGCAACGTGAAAGAGATGACGTTTGCCTGTTTCCCACAGCCTATTGACGTCATGGTGATTTTCGCTCCAAACGGGAAAATAACAGGTTTGGTAACTTGAAGGACTTAGCCGAGCGGTAAAGCACTAGACTCCCGACCCAGAGATAGCGAGTTCAAATCTCAGCCGTGGAGTTATTTTTAAAATACAGGGAAAATGATACTAAATTCAATAAAATTTAATGAAAGGTAATAATTAAATAATGACGTACTAAATACTTAAGATACTTAATAAAAAGAGTAAATAAGTAAAATTAATGACATACAAAATAATATTAATATTAATCAAATATCATATTAATAATAATCACGTGTCAAATAATTAAAAATAATAAATTAAAAGAGATGTCATTCCAAACACGTGGTTCAAGAGTTCGTTGCCACAAAACCTAAAAACATATATTTGATGCCACAAAAAATAAAAACTTTGAAACATAAAATCGTTGCCACAGAATAAAAACGAAACTTTGATGATGTCATTCCATCACGTGATACAAGATGGCGCTGGTGTCGCCACTTCCGGAGAAGTTCAAAATGGCGGAGGCCACGCCCCCTTTTCTGTGACGTCACTTCCGTCGGCTGAGTACCTGCACTTACTACTCATATCTCATGATCTCTCATTTCCCTCACACAAAATACTGCGTAATCGGAACTGAGTACTTCTCACATTATTACCAAACTCCTAGGTAGTAACCTTTATCGCCTCCAAAATGTCGCCAAACTACCAGTTACCATATTCCAAAGATCAGCCCAAAAACTCAACCCCAGGGCAGGATGAGTTCATAAGAAATGCCATTATGGTTTTAGATGAGGATAGAAAAAGGGGCCTTAATGGTAACTCGTGGTTCTCGGGACAGTTTCCTAAGAAATGGAAAGAGGCAGTTATGATTCCTTTTTTAAAACCTTGAAGTGACCGCTCCGAGATCTCAGCCTACAGGCCAATCTCTCTGACACAAGTTACTGCCAAGGTAATGAAAAAAATGGTACTAAACAGGATGCTCTCAAGGATTCAGGAAAGCCGACTCTCAGAGAAGCATTACGGGTTCCTCCCTAGAAGAAGTTGCATGATTTTGATAAACAAAACCTTTAGGATTATTTTGCATCACAAGAGACAAGGTAAAGTTATTCAACTGATAGCACTATCAATGCTCCATTCGACTCTGTCTGCTTTATAAAATCATGCAGTTCGGAGTTAAAAGGAACAGTATCTTATGGATTAAAAAATTCTTAAATCAGAAAACTGTGAGAGTGAAGTGGGTAGGATTTCTCTAGAAAAGTTATGAGACATCGTGCGAAGTCACACAGGATATAGTTATTTTATCTCCGATATTTTTCAGTATTTTTAAGCATGACTTATGTGATCTCATTCCAAATGATGTTCATTGCTTTGTATGTGCAGACGATATCTTTCTCTATTCTGCAGATAGCTCTCACTTCAGGGTATTTAGTAAATTGCAGCGTGCCTTGATCAAGGTGCAATTCTGGGTTAAAGTATAGATTTTTATGCTTGTCGTCAGATACAAGAAAATCCATCTTCTTCGGAGAAAGAAAGGTAAGAGAACCAGGTACTTTGAAGCTAAACGGTATCGATATCACAGGGCAAAATGATGTCAAAATCTTAGAAGCTGGGTCTAAGCTTGTCAGGACTTGTGTTTTTATTGATTTGCTTTGGAACATGGAATGCCCTGAATAAGAACAGGGAGCTTACTCAAGCTATGTTCAAGATTTGTGTATAACAGACGACACAAGCAGGAAGGGTATACGAAACCCTTTATTTTCAATACTTTACAGGCACTTCCGAACTTCGGAATACAGAGACAAACCACATGTGTTCTGAACGTAAGAATATAAAACTACTAACTAAAACTCTAACTAAAAGCTAACTTTGAATTAGTATACAAATGCCTAGCACTAAAACTGGCCTTTATTTAAAAAGGGTACGTATATAGTACGCCGAGCTGCTGAAACTACAATACGTTTGCAAATATCAACCGGGCTAAACCTCTGGCCTTACAGGCAACCAGCAACAGATTGAAAACTCGTAAAACTGCAGTGGCAAGCGGCTTGCTTCCTAAAACTCCTTCTGCCTCCCGTTTGGCAAAAAGCCACAACTTAAGTACTTGGGCGTTAGCAAGACAATTTGCATAAACAAGTTAAAGCATTTAATTCTGGCCGGAAGTAGAAAATAAGAAGTGATGGTACAGTTTTAAAATAAAATAAATAGTAAAACTTAGGATCCTTACAAGCTGAGCTGGAATATTTACGTAAATAAAATTGTTCCAAAATTAGTAAGGATGCTAAATGCATTTAAGTTCATTGCTTTTCCAAAGTTGGTGCGCGAGGAAAACGGATCTAATCAAAATCGCGAATGCTCCTACAAGAGGGAAGAATAAATCCGGCAGTTCTCTCATCATTTCCACTTCACAAAGCAACGTAAAAGAACTGAGCACAGTCTATGATCATGCTTTAAGGTTTGCTATTGCGGCTCCGATCAACACCCTCCTCTCACACATTTACTTAGAAGTTGGACTGTTCACACTACAAACTAGGATGCGGATAGCTGCTACAAAGTTCCTTATCAAGAATATTATGCTCTCCCTAAGGTTACACGCTCCTATAGCCAGTGCTTAAATTGCACCGGAGCCCACCGAAGCCGTTCTCAATTTTTAAGATAATTTACAATTCTAACCGGAACACATGGGAGCCCTAAAAATATAAGCTCCGGTGCTTCGTTTTATAAAACTGAACTACAGTTTCAAGGGAAAAGAATTTTTAATTCTTAACGTTTTAGTTTAACAATAAGCAGACCTTCCAATACTCTATTTCCCTAGAAATACGAACTCATGAGAACATGAGACCTTCAAGTAAAGTCCCCTCACTCACACGCGGAAACCTTTCCCTTTAAGAAGGGCAATAAATTTGGGGGAGTTTGTTTAGGAACGCGCAAATTTCTCGCCATGCCATCGTATTTAGTGTATTGTTATCGATGGTTAATTATCCTCGCAGGAAGGAAACTTTGTGTTCTTAAATGTGCGTTAAGTAACAGCGAGTACAATGTGAGTGAAATGCTGAGGTAAACTGCTGAAGCACATCCTATATATACATCGTCTTCCCACAGTATCCACTAATGTAAACAAATACGGGGGGCGAAAAATATAACCAGCAACTTTACATTCATTCTTAGGAGTCAGATTCAGTACTCATTTTACCTCTGACACACATCCGCTTGATGGCTATATAATTAGACCAGCAGAGAGCCGTAGTCAAAGAAAATGTTCTCTCTCACCAAGATTTCCTTCATTTTTTGTTTCCACCCACTCATACCCTCACGCCCTCATTCTGTTTCGCCCTGTTTTAGCATTATCCTAATTTTCATCAACTATACTTTAAGTATATTTAATTTTTGTGATAATTTTCCCCTACGATCAGAGTTTAAATTGGGCCGGAGCTCACCTCATCCAGGCTCCTATGCTCCTTAGTTTTTGGTAAGAAATCATAATTCTAGTCGAAGCGCACCGCAGCCCTAAATACGAAGGCTGCGGCACTTCATTTATATAACTGAATAACAAAATCAGTAGAAATTGTACCTCGAAAATTTTATTTTTAGCAGTAAAATTATATTTAAAATCGCTTATTAAATTTTAATTTATCTCTTTACATTTAATTTAATTTTAATTATTTAATTATTTCAATAAATAATAGTTAATTAATTATCTAATAATTATCAATTAAATTCGAATTAATTAATTTGATAATAAATCAACTATTTAATTTTAAAATTATTAATCAGTTTAATAGTCATTTGATTGATTTATTTACTCTTTGCTGACGGTCTTCCATAGGGCTCTGGTACTTCTAATTTTAGAAATTAAGCCCTGCCTATAGCTACCAGCTTGCAAAATTTTCTACAAAATTGGAAATATAAGATGGGCAGCTTACGGAAGCTCATTAGCCAGAATGTCAAAGACGAGCTCATCAAACTTAATTTGGATATCAACAGTATTATCACTTTCACTAATGAGCAGGACTTTTCTGATACTGATAATTTCAGTTTAAAAATAAATGAGTTCCAGAACAAATACATTACAAAGAGAGAGGTACAACAGTGTTTAAGTCTTATAATAGATGATTATATGAAGCGAGGTTGCAAATCATTCGCGGCAGACGCTTCCAAATCCAGAACCGGAATCGAAATAGCAGCAGTAGGTGAGGAGGCTGTGATTGCTAATCAGCGTATCGACAGCAGAAACTCTATTTTTTCCCGCCGAGGCTTCGGCCATCTGGGAGCTCTTGGATAACGGATGTCGGTAGCTAATGCTATTGACTGTGCTCATAGAAAGTAAAATTCTTTCATTCTTAAGCTTTATGGCTTGGTGAGAGGTTTTTTACTTTCTTGATATAATCTGGCCACAACGGTGTGGGGGCTGAACGAAAAAGTTGACAAGATGGCAAGAGGAAAACGTCCAAAAGGTTAATGATCTTAATTAATGGTAATTAATTAATGGATCTTAATTAATTGATAATTAATTGGGATTTCAAATACAATGGGGTTGCCATAAAAATGTTGCATCAGGTTCTTCTATTTACAATAAAATTAATGTAAAATTCCTTACCTGCTGCATCTTCAGTGTTCTCGACGCCAGGCTTCTAATAATCACGTTTTCAGTAAGAGTTGTAATAACTTACTTACATCTTCTTTATCGGTGGTTCTTGTGTTCTATTGGCCAAACAAAGACACTTTCCTTTAATTAAATCTATTTAATGAAGAGAAGACTATGTACAAATATTATATACAGATTACAGAGTATCTAGTTTATGTCACTCTCAACCACTCTCATCAACTTCTCAACCCTCTCTCCCGAAACTCTTGATTAGCTAAACATACGGGCGGCGCAGCGTCCTCTATCTCTTTTTTTCTACATCACTCCCCACCTGTACTCTTTAATAAGAGTACACAAACTTACATAACAATATCAACATTAATTAATAATGGATTAATACTAAATGGTATGACATATATAAATGAATAATATAAAAGAATAATCTATACTAGTATATCAAAGCCACAAATGAACATAATAATTAATAATATAATAAAACTCAATAATATCAAAAGTTCTAAATTAAATTTCGAAAGGATATAACATCTGGATCGATCTCCTGAATTGTCCTTTGGGCGTGCGAACAAAGCACGCTCGAACATGTCCATCTCTTCCTATAATCACGTTTTCAATTACACCCATGTCCCAAAGTAGTTTGGATTGTTTTGGTCCTTCTACCAACACAATGTCTCCAGTTTTAAGGTTCCGCTCAGTTTTAGGATTAGCAAAGTTATCCGCATTTCTAAGATGGAGTAAATATTGCTCTTTCCACTTGATCCATGTTAATTTTAAGAGCTTAGATTGGTAAAGCTTCCTCCTGGTTAAAGTCTCTTTGTCGGATACCTTGTTAAAAATTTCCAAGAAATGCTCGGGAAAGTTAAATGTACCACGTCCTGGTAATAAAAACTGTGAAGGTGTGAGCGGGCGAGGTTCACCCAGCTCGTTGCTCTCGTATGTTAGAGGTCTATTATTTAGCACACACTCGAGTTCAGTTAATATTGTAGAGAGCTCTTCGAAAGTCAGTAATGCTCTCCCTAAGATTTTCTTCAGAGGTTCCTTGATGCTTCTCATCAAACGCTCCCAGAACCCTTCCCACCATGGGGAACGCTCAGGTATGAATTTCCAGGTTACCTCTTTGGATGTCAAGAAATCACTCACACTTGGATCTGCTTTGATTCTTTTAAATCCTTTAATTATTTCACATGTGCTGCGGAAATTCTTGGCATTATCTGAATAAATCACTTTGCAGCTCCCTCTTCTTGCTAAAAAACGTCGTAATGAAAAAATGAAACTTTTTGCTGACATATCTGAAACCACTTCAATGTGTACAGCACGAGTGACGGCGCATGTAAATAAGGCTATGTACACCTTTTTGTGGTTATCCGCTTTTTCTCTAATAGTAACTGCTCCCGTTAAGTCGATGCCTACAACTGTGAAAGGATTACTTTGGACTACACGATCTCTGGGTAACTGACCCGTTAACTGTTTGGCGGGCTTCACTGCGAACGTTTTACACACCAGACAAGTGTTAATAACTTTCTTTACTACTTGTCTTCCTTTAGGTATCCAAAATTTATTCCTGACTTTATGGATAATGTTGCCATGACTCCTGAATGGAATACTTTTATGTGTTCACTAAATATCACTAGTTCGGTGAACTTCGTTTTGGGCAGAATAATGGGATGTTTTTCGTCATCTATTAATTCTGCTTGTTCCAAACGACCTCTGACACGCAAAATACCTCTACTGTCCAGATATGGTGCTAAACTGTAAAGCTTAGAATCTGGTGTTATTAGATTATTCCTCTCTAGTTGTTGAATATCCGAAAAGTAATTCGCTCTCTGTACTTGTTTTATCCAGTACTCCTCAGCTTCTTGGATCTCCAATACAGTAAGAGGACCTTCTTCACAGGCACGTTTTCTTAGCTTGGCGACAAACTGCTTTACCCAAGCTGTAACTCTCAACAATTTTTCGAGACTGCTGAATTTGGTAATGTCTAACGCATTTTCTTCTTCTGGAATAGTCACCTGAACATAAGTGCTTAAACGTTCCAAATTTTGAGTATCAGTTTCTACTTTAAACTTCTGCTCAGGCCATTGATCTTCAGAATCTTTCAACCATGATGGACCATGCCACCAGTTATTATCTTTCACCAATGCATTTGCTGTTTCACCACGAGTTAATTTATCTGCTGAGTTTTCCGACCCTGGATAATATTTCCACTTATCAGGCGATGTACAGTATTGTATTTCTGCAACTCTATTCGACACGAACTGCTTCTACTCACGCGCTGACCCCTTTATCCACCACAAGCAAATTTCGGAGTCCGTCCACAGAACTAACCTACCTACCAAATCCTGAAATATTTTCAATAAATATTTTCCTAACCTAGCTGCAACTACAGCCCCCATCAATTCCAACCTAGGGAGGGACAACTTTTTTAACGGAGCTATCCTACTCTTCGACATTATAAACGACGTACATACCTCTCCTCTCTCATTCTTATATCTAAAATATGCCACCGCTCCATATGCCACTACTGACGCATCACTGAAAATATGAATTTCAACCGACTGACCTTTACTTAGAACTTCTGTAAAGTAGTACCTCTCTATTTTCAACGCGTTTAATTCCTCAATTTCAGCGCACCACTTTATCCATTTGCACCGTAACTCCTTTGGCAACTCTGCATCCCACTCCAAACCTCTCTCCCATATTTCCTGCATCAGTCTCTTAACTCGCACCACAAATGGAGAAATAAATCCGACTGGGTCAAACACCTTAACTGCTGTGCTTAACACCGATCTTTTACTATTTCTCAACGATTCCAAACTACTCAACAATGATGTAACGTCTAATTTCAAACCATCCTCTTCTAAGTTCCATACCAAGCCTAACACTTTCAACTTACTATCTCTCTCAGACCTACTTTCTTCACACAACCCTTCCTGAACCCACAAGTCATACAGCTCTTTAGAATTAGTGTTTAGCTTTCTCAAATTAAAACTCGCGTCTCTCAAAATAGATACCGCCTCTGATGAAAGACTGAAAGCTGATTCTACACTTTCCCCTCCATAACACAAATCGTCTGCATACAGTGAGCTATTTAGCATCTCGACACAGTTTTTGTTTGTTTCCGTATATTTCTTTAAATGATGTTTGATCGTTGCACTCAATAAAAACGGTGAACAATTACATCCAAATAATACTCTGTTCATTTGCATAATTTTAAAGTCCTCACTGTCATTATCAGGATACCAGAGAAATTTTAAATATTGCCTATCTTCCCTTGCTATCCCAATCATCAAAAACGCCTTTTCTATGTCACCGCAGAATCCAATTTTAAATTTTCGAAAGGAAAGAATGATATCCAAAATATTCGGATTTAGGTTTGGGCCCTTTTCTAAGCAATCGTTTAACGATAGCTTTCCTCTTTCGCAACTGCTGCAATTAAATACCATTCGAACTTGAGTGCTTTTTTTATCTTTACGGACCACTGCTCGGAATGGCATAAAGTATCCCTCTCTCGTATCCTCACACTCTTGAATAATGTTGTTTTGTGTCTGAAATTTAATTATTTCCATAAACTGTTCCCTCACAAAGCTGTTACTTTTTAACTCTCGCTGCACCCTTTCGAACTGCCTTTTCGCTAAACCAAAATTATTTTCCAAATGCTCTGGACTCCTATTCCACAACAAGCGAGCCTCATACCTCCCGTCTACATATTTCAAATCCTCTTCAAATTGTTTAATTATTCGCTTATCGCCAGAACCCTTTCCGACGCGCAATCAGAGATTCCTAGACTTTCAATCTCCCAAAGCTGACGAATCTGATCCGATATTTTTAATTCCTCTTCCGAATCGATGTGTATAAACAAGCCGGTGGAGTCTGACCCTGAACTTAACTTCTTACTCTCTCCCCCCACTCTACCACTCTATGTCCAACCGAATATGCTTTCATGCAGTACTAAATATTCTGTTAACCGATGTGTTTTCCCCGTTAAGATGCAGTTCAAGTAATCATTCCCAATTAAAATCTGTACCTCTGCCACTTCACTATCGCAGCTGTCAGATAAGTGAAATCCTTGTTGGCGAAGATTGTTTATAATTTCTGCAGATGGCGTGGGTAATGCACTAGAACATATGGTTTTTACTTCGAGTGCTTCGATGATTAGAGTGAACCCTGTCTTAATTTTCAGAGAAAGTCTTTTTCTTTTAAATTCTTGCACTGGCGGATTCAAAGATGCAAATGTATGAATTCTTAATCTTTCTTTACCAATAGTTGGTAAACTTGCTTTTCTGGAAATAGACTGACAAACATAAGATCTTTCGGAAGCAGAATCGCATAACAACCTAACGTTAAATGTGGAATTATTTCCTACCAGTTGACCTCTCAATGTTTGATAATAAATCACGTCATTAGGAATTTGCTTGCTCAGTGTTTCGAGGAATAGTGAACTAACGTTTGTCTCTTTTGCTGCGCTCGCAGTATTTTTAATGGATTTATTTTCTTGCCCTTCTGCATCACACAGGCTCTCTAAATGCGACAAAGATTTGCAAATATTACATTTAACCCATTTTGCCTTACAAAATGGTTTTTTGTGACCCTTTTTTAAACAGCGCTTGCACTTAAATTGATCGTATAATGCTTTGTGCTTCTCTGAAATGCTTAAGTCGCAGTCTTTAGAAAGGTGAGATTTAAGACAAAAGTCGCACATATAATTTTCGACTGATGTATTAAGCGTCGCCGCTGATACCATTTTCTTTTTAATTGGAGCAACACTCTTACGATAGTTGTCGGTATTTCTTTCACTGGTTATCGAAAGTGTTTGTTGTTTAAGACCCAGAGTTAGTGACTTTTCGCGCGCTTCTACTTCTCTCTTTAGAAACAACAATAAATCTGACACTGTTGACTCTGTGTCGACCTTTTGTTCCCTAGGAATAGGGAAAATAGGAAGTAATAGATTGCCGTAAGAATTAAAATTAATATCTAATGTCTCTAAACTTCTTGTTTGAACTGTTATTTCATCATATAGTTTTCTTAAACTGGATACATCACTTGATCGGCGTACTGGCTCTAAAGCTAGGAGAACGTTCATATGCGCGCTAACTAATATTTCTTTTTTCCCAAATCTGTCAGTTAAGATTTCGATGGCCTTTATATAGTTTTCTCCTATTAATGGCAATCCGCTTATAGCTTTTGCAGCTGAACCGGTGAGTAAAGATCTTAAATAGTTAAACTTCTCAACATTTTGAAGCGTATTGTTTTCGTGAATGGCAGCTTTATACTGAGCCCAAAATTCAGTAAATTTACATAAATCGCCGCTGAAAGTTTCTAAGGTAATGCGAGGCAATTTAGTATTATAATTAGTTTTGATTTCCGAAACTTGTGAAGTTGTTCCGGTTTTACCCACATTTTGAATATATCTATTGACTTTAGATTTACATCTAATGATGGATTCGCTGTATTCTAAACAATGTTCTACTTCTGTCTCTAATTCCTGAACAGTGCTTTGAGCATTAATAACTTCATCATATTTTAACAAGCTACTTTCTCTCTCGATTAACACTGAAAGCGATTCCTGCAACACTTCTAGGTTCGGGTTCTCGCTTTGCAATTCCTCATCTAATTTCCTTATTAATTTTGTTACACTGGTACGAACCGAACCTCTAATTTTTCTATTTCTCTCGACAGTTTCTTCAAAACTCAAAGATAAATTGCATGCAGATAAAATGAAATGACTCACCTTCCCGGCCGATGCACCAAAAACTTAATGTATGTAATAACTTACTTACATCTTCTTTATCGGTGGTTCTTGTGTTCTATTGGCCAAACAAAGACACTTTCCTTTAACTAAATCTATTTAATGAAGAGAAGACTATGTACAAATATTATATACAGATTACAGAGTATCTAGTTTATGTCACTCTCAACCACTCTCATCAACTTCTCAACCCTCTCTCCCGAAACTCTTAATTAGCTAAACATACGGGCGGCGCAGCGCCCTCTATCTCTTTTTTTCTACAGAGTTTCTATTAGAATTAACAGGCCATCTTGTCTTTTTCTTATTTATTGAAATAAAACACTATTATACACTATTTACAAGGTAGGTGATAATTATTTTAAGACAGTACATTTTAATTTTCCGAAGTTTCTTCTTTACGCTCCTCAGAGCGGTTCCAATCTAGTCTTGTTCCCGGAACTCAATTACAGAAAAAGTAAAGGAAGAGATGCCCGCCATCTAGTGGCAAGAATGTGACAGGAGTTGTGGTCGGAAGACAGGGCTGAAATTACAGAGATATTGCATCTGTTAGTAATGTTATTTGAGATGAAGAAGTCAATTCTGGTGGCGCTATTGTACCCGTAATGGGTGGGCTCGTCTGGAGCATGAATGTTGTAATTATTTGATTGAATGAGTTTAAATATGTCATTTCCTTTTTTGTTAGCAGGTCCTCGGTTCCAACAGGGGTGTTTGGCGTTGAAGTTCCCTCCGACAATGGTAGAAGTATTAGAATTAAGGAGGTGAATCAATTCTTGTGCGCTGGGATAATTATTTGGTGGGATGTATATATTCGAAATGTTGAATTTTTTATGTTCTATTACAATTTCTATTGTGTTACTTTCGAAAGTGGTGCTGGGATTAGGAATTTGAGCGTGTTTTATGCTCCTTTTAACAAATGTGATGATGCCACCGCCTCTTCCTGTCTCATGATCCGTACGGTAGGTGTTATAATTAGCATAAAGTACTTTGAGTGCTGGTTTAAGGTGAGTCTCTTGTATGAGTATTACGTCAAGTTCAATTTCAATAATGAGGTTGGATAATTCATCTTTTTTATGGTAAAGACCGTTAGCGTTCCAAGAGAGGATTTTTATGTTGCATCTGTTCTTGAATTTATTAGCATTAAAGATGATTTCCTTTTTTTCAATGATTTCGACTACTGCGATTATTTTATCAAAAGGTGATTTCTTGGTTTTAATGTTTTTGAGTCCTTGTATCACTATTGTCCAGATTGTTTTTAGCGAAGAGAAGTCAAAGAGGTCTGACAGGGAGGATTCTGCGGTGCTGGTAGTTTCTTCTGTTAGAATTTCGTTTTGAATGGAGGTTTGAGCGATATTTTCGTTACTGTTTGATGTCAGCGGAGGAAAGTCTTGTCTTCTGTTAATCTAGGGATTGGTTGCTGGTGGAGGACTGGGTTGGAACTGAACTTGTTTGTTTTTTGGTCTGGCCGGGCAATTTGAGAAGTTGGCTGGGTGAGGACCTTTGCAGTGATAACATATGGCTGGTTGGTAGCGACTGCGGGTGCATTCTATAGGTTTGTGATTGCCTCCGGAACGGACGCATACCCAGTCTCTGGTGCAGAGCAGGGAGCTGTGAAAAAATCCCTGGCATCTATAGCATTGTGGAGGGCCAGGTTTCTTGCGCAATGATTCTATTGTTACGTTCATATAACCTATGCGTTTGATTTTGAATACTTCCTTTTTTTCTTCTGATTTTGGTATATGTACTAAGAAAAGCGGCATTGGTTTATTTTCTTTTCTGTTTCTTAATAGTGTAATAAAGTTAACCTTAAATCCCTTGTCAAGAAGTTCTTGAGTGATGGTTTGGGGATCTGTGGTGATGGGTAAGCCTCTTATTATGACTTTTAAAACTTTATCTTCGGGCAATAAGTAGGTGTAGGCTTTAAGCTTAGTTTCTTCGACTATTTTGCGAATGAATCGATGTGAGTCAGAGTCTGCAGGCTGTATTTCAAGGCGGCGTCCTTTTAAGGTGCCAGTTATCTCTTTTCCGGTTTGCTTGTCTAAGTTTTTTAAGAATTCATACGCTTTTGGTACGTCATCTACGACAATAATTGGCCCTTTATCAATTCTGCTTGTTTTGGGGCTGGAGTTTGGTTTTCTATTTGCGGGAATGGTGTCACTTTTGTTTGGTTGGTCTTTTGGGGTGGTAGTGAGCTGAGTGGCTGATTCATCTTCGTTGTTCAAATGCATGTCGTCTATTTGGTTCTCTAATTGTTTATATCGATTGCTGGTTTTGAGGGAAGGCTCCTCATCGGAGTCAGAATCCGTTTGTCTATGGCGCAATTTTCTTTTTCTTTGTTCTTTGAAACCACTAATGGATTGAAGTATGTCGCAGAAGTTTTTAATCTCTTCAAATTGTTTAGCGAGCTTTTCGTTAGAGGTTAGTAATTCGTTTATTTTTGCATTGGCCATCTCGTTTTCCTGCATACGCAGTTGATTAATGGCTTTTACAAGGAGAAAGTTTAGTTCTTTTTGATCACTAGCGGACATAATCACATTTGGGTCGTTACGGATATCTTGGATATCTTCCACCAAGGATCTAGTAGTTTCGACGTCAATGGATAAATAATTTTGTGACTTAATATTTGGAGAACGTTGGGTTCATCATTGAGATGTCCCATGTGAGGATTTTCTGAGTTTGGAGGTGAATTTTCCATGTTTATGTTATTATTAGTTACAGTTGTGTTTGTTGTGTCATATTGATTAATCATGTGAGGCAAATAAGTTGGAAAAAAGCCTAACTAGAGGCCGTACCCGAAGGTACCCTTATCAGCACGGTGAATAAAGAAAATCAGAAGAAAGAATAAAATACGACCTGTTTTATCCAGCGAAGGGTGCAGCAGTGGAGTTATGGCGACGCTTTTGCGAGGCGAAAACCAAGAAACAACCCAGTGCCCGTGAGGCGAGGTCGATGAACTCGGTACAGTAGAGGGGGTGGTAGCAACGCAAGGAAACGGAGAGTGAAGCGATAAGAGGTCTATCTCGAACGCTGTCCCACCTCGGAATGACGTCCATTTTCGAAACTCCTCCCTCAGTGGCTACGCTGTGTACTTGTGAAGTATGCCTCCGGTATAGATATCAAAGGTTGGACTCACCTTACTGCGTTAAGTGCTTTGCGACTGACAGCGCTGCACATGCAATAATTCTTTGTAAAAACTAAGATAAGTTTAGAGGCAAAATGCTAAAGAAGATGGAACTGGTAGATACTAATCTAACGGCTGATGTATTGGCTCACTGCAAAAAGAACCCCTGGAGGTACCAAATCCTGGGGAATATTATCACCAATTGCATTCAGTGTTTTTAAGAACTTAATTCACGAGATAGGGATTATTACAGGACTCACGTCCTCACTTTTATTTTTTGAGAGTTCACTAAGGCTACTATCACACATCGTTTGTTTCGGAAGGACAACTGTTTGGAAAAACTTGACAAAGCAGAAAAAGAAACTCATTTTCTGCTTTGTCACAACAGCCAATCACCACAGATCACGTAACTGGTTCTCCATTACAAAGTAGAAGAAGAAGAATTGAAGTTCTGTCCCTCTGAATTTGCTATATAATAGATTAAAGACTTCGCCAAAGTGTAAAAGCTTGGTTGCCATGCTCACCATTTATCGCTCATTTGGCTCAACATACACATTTTTTCCATTGGCTCACGTTTTCCCAAATTTGAATTAGCATTGGTTTACAGAAGCAACGAAAAGAGAAATTTATTAGTAAGAGTAGATTTAAAGTAGAACATCACAGTTTTGTACTGTGTGTTTAAAATCTTTGAAGAGTTTTTTTTTTTTCTAACTAGATATTCATATTTTCAGTTTTACAAATATATGAATTTTATTTAAATAATACAATTGCAAATTTCTAATAAGAAAAATATTAATTTATTTGTTTTTAAATAGTAGACATAAGAAGCACATTCTTAATTATTAAACAGCTGGTATTAAGCTTGTTTTTCTAAGCAAATCATGTAAATTAAATGTATATTTTATTTATAAATCCTATAGTCAATATACAATTAAAGGTATTTAAATGAGAAAAACTTACTTTTTGGTGTGAGAAATGCAGTATTTATAAAAGTGGTTTAGCAAAAAAGAAACTCATTTTTCCATTATTCTTGCACTTTTGCATGAACCTAATGTAATCTAGCAAAGAGAGTTAATGAGGGCTTTTGTTTCTGCCATATAGAAATAACTTTAGGAGAAATAAAAAAGTCAGGAATTAAATGGGGGAAAAAAGTAAAGAAATAAATTATTCAGGACATAGTGTACTAATTCAATTACTTTAAATGTATAATGTTTCAGAAATATTCTGCTTTTCTATGTCTTATAGATAGAATTATAGTCAGTAACAGAGTGCAGATTTCATAATATTTAGTATGTAAATCTAGATTTTGTTTTTAGCAACATAGGTCAATGTCATTTTTTTTTTTTTTTTTTTTTCTTGAAATGTATTTTTTTCCTGTAAAAGGAAGAAAAAGCTGTTGGAACCAAGCTTTTAATTTGGCTAAGACCAAATTAAGAATGCTTAAGTTTTGTGTGCTTTACTTTCATTTCACTTTTGTATGATTACCAGAATCTACTTTAACATTAGATTTAATTGTAAGATGTGTTTGCATAATCAAGCATATTTTGAGATCCTTTATATTCATTATGCACTGTCTGAGTTGAACAATTCTTATTTTTTATTGAAGTATAAAAGAAGTTATGAAAATTTCTGTAAGAACAATTTTTCAGCACATTTTTTTTATGTTAAAGTCTACACTACTATTTCTTTTGCATACTTATTAGATTTCACTGTTGTGCACTTGAATTTACAAAAAGGTAATTAAAATATTAAAGAAGAGGAAGCTATGGTATATGGTTAAGAAAACAGTGATAAAAATCAAAATTGCAAACTTAAATATCTATATGGATATGAAAATCCAATTTTGAATTTTGTATGGCTAGTAAATCTCTGAAAACAAATGAGAAGTCATATTAAAAAATGGATTTTACTATTCATTTAAATTACATTTTTAATCATAATTCATAAAATTCTTTTAAAAATTGAAAAAAAAACAATGAAAATACATTACAAATTATGCATTAGAATTTAAAATTTGCTTTAAACAGTTAAACTGCCCCAAAATATACTACTAATAAAAATATTTAAGTATATATATATATATATATATAAATATATATAAATAAATATTTTTAAGTATAGTACATTTAAAATTAAGTCCATGCTTTAAATACATAAAGAATTTCAGTGCATGCATTTTCACATTATCATACAGTACTAAATCAGAAGCACAATAATATACAATAAAAGACTGATCAGAAAGTAATGCATAGAAGTACACTAATATAAATTCTAGAAATTTTGCAGATTAATATTATTTTGATGTAAAGCACTTCTTATTTATTCTGATAAACTGTTTCAGTTCACAGATGGGAAAGAGATCTCATAGAAAGTATATAAAATGAAAATATTTAAATTAGTAATATAAGAATGCTACATATGAATAAAATATGCATATAATAACATAAATATGATCAGGGATTAGTTTCTCCCAATTTAGTAGACGAAATCTATTTCGTTCACCCAGCTTTTTTCTATGATCTATTCTACTGTGAAAGAGACTTGTACACTCTGACTATCAAATGTCCTTGATGGCATATTGAGAATCTATTATTTAAATCATTAGGTTGTATATTTTTATCACCTGCCAAACATTCTTCTTCTAAGAAATTGTACATACATCTTCTAAACTCAAAAGTATTCAGATTGCATGCTATATCAAGATTATTTCTAATTTTATAAGCATGAAAGCATACAAACAAACCACAGCTCCTATTGTCATTTTGGTTTACATGTAGTGGACTTGACATTATCCAGTCTTCTGTCATCTTAAAAAGATTCTTTAGCTCTTTTTCCCACAAACTGAGTATGTGTTTGTAATGTTTATTATTCTGTACATTTGTGACAACCTGAGGATCATAAAATTCAAGTTTTCTCTTTTTCACCTTTGCAACTATCGAGATCCAATGATCTTCAACATTAATAGGTATGAAAATTATTTCCACTGTAGTTAGCTGAACTTCACTCCATATATTCATTACTGAATTGCTCATCAATACATATTGTGTATGGTAACATTTAAAAGCCGATGATTTTGAATGTAAAATAATACCGAAAAAGGCATCTGTATTGTTATAATAAAGCCAGCCAGTTCTAAAATTGCAAGATATGGCACTTAAAATTTCAACTATTTCGGGTGGTCTCATACGATCGAAAGATTTTACTTCTAATAAATTTAAAGATATATCAACAAAATGTAGTATGCAACTCCTAACATAAAAAGCATAACATAGATTCGGAGTAAAGGAAAATGGATTGTTGTATGCACCAACTAGCCCCTTTTTGTATGAAGTTTTTCGTTTATATCTTCAGCATCAGAACTAGAGTCTTAACAAATTTTCGCTGTTGGAAATCGGGATAATTCAGTTCCTTACATTTAAGATTTTTACTTTTAGGTGGAGTATAGGCATTTGGCATTTAATATGTAACATCTTCAAGGTGAGTGGATTGCTTTACACCTTTGCAATCTGCTACCAGTTTCTATAATATTCTGGTAATATGTGGCAATAAAACTTTTTGAACTGTAGAATCTTTTATTAAAATCAGTATTTCTGACGTGTAATTTTTACACACTTCAAATTCATTATTGATAGAAGACAAAATATTTTGAATTTTAGCAAATCTGAGTGTAGAAGTTTGTGGAGTAGTCATCATATATGAAGAAGGATTCTAATTTTCTACATTTCATTGAATTAATTTTGTTTATATGTTTCCATAATAGATTTATATTTGGGCCATTGCAGTAATAGAGATGACTGCACATATTAAAACAAGATATTTCCATATATTTTGAAGAACAAAAATTATCTCAGCATTCATATTTAACTGTGCGACTGAATACAGATACAGCTGTGCAACTATATCTGTATTCGACTGACATGCTACCAATCATTTTCAAGCTCCAATTTGATTCTTATCATCTGGAATTTTCATCTGAAATGGGCTTTAACTGTCTGAATCACAAGAAGTATATAGAAAATAATGAGAACTAGCAAGTCTGCCCTAGGAACAGAATTAAAAACTTTTAAATGCTACTCTACAAGACATCCCAGCTAGCTGTTCAAAACAATAAAAGGAAAGCTGGTTTTTTTCGTGAATAAAACTCCAATTCAAAGAGAATATTTGAGAAAGAGATTACACATCATAGAACAGCCATAAAAATAACTCATTTAAATTTCTCATAAGCAAGATAAGACAATGAAGAAAGTAATGCAAAATTTAGGTGTTGTTGAAATGCCTAAAACAAGTTGGTGTAATAAGTGAATTAACGTGTGAGAAATGCCTATAACAGGCCTATTCTCACACGTTAATTCACTTATTACATCAATAAAAAATTGTAGGGAGATAAAAAGATTAAAACTTACGATCGGGTACTTCATAAAAACAATTAAAAAAATTCGAAACGAAATACAAATAATAGAAAAAGGTAAAACAAATTAAATATCAACTATATTTTGATAATAATAGATTAATTTTTACATAGTCAGTAAAACAAATACGCAATCGCAAAGAAACAGAGTAAAGAAACACAACTAAATATTTCACTAAGAAAAGGAAAAATTTGAATAATTCAACGAATTTTTATTGAATAAATTATATACAGATATGACGAAGATGAATTGAAAGAAATCAATAATCATCATTATATTGATTTATTATACTAAAAAATAAATCGAAAGAGTACAAAATTGAGTAAATTTAATTAATATAAAACAAAAGGCAATGGAATAGATAATCATGCGGTAAAGCGCAGAATAGGCTGCATCAACAAAGTTCAGTAGGAGGAGCTGCGTGACGTCCATAAATGGGTGGGACTAAGCTTATGACGTCACAATGCAGTCTCGCATTTACACTAGGTGTACTTTCTATGTTCTCTTAAAAATAACAATAATAAATTGTTTATTATTGTAAATTAATATCAAATTCTTTACTTTTAATTTACATTTATAACATTTAACCTTAGGCGTTACTGATAATAAGTATAATAAATTGTTTATGTTTAAAATTACCATGATACAGTGAGCGAATTCTACCAATTATTAAAACGATAAACAACGTCGCAGTCTCTAATACTTGTAGAGCTTCAATATTTTCAAAGATTTTTATTAAATTATTATTATTTTTTTTTATTAATTTTTTTATTTATACAAATAAAATATTTTTTTTAATTTAAATTTATATTGCGGAACGTTTCAATTTTATCATTTTTACAAATTACCTTCTTGCTACGTAACGACATAATTCCTTACATACCAATAATTAGACAGTTTTCATTATTTCTAAAAATTTTAAACTTTACATTAATAAAAAAGGAAGAATATTTTTTATTGCATATGAACATCATTACACAGCTTTCATATCAGTTTCTAAAATTCCTAAATCACGCCATATTCTGTATAGGCATGCTAGAAACCTACGCATTAATAAATAAAAAAATCTAATTTCTCAGAATGAAAGAAAATAATATAATAAAATAAATACTACAAACTTGGAACACTAAGCAATGCTTCACATACGCACGCGCACACATATTATCAATGAACTCATATTATCAAGTGCAATTACGATACCAAACACTACGTATTAAAATATGAGGTAAACGTTACTTCAAGAGTTAAAGTTAACAATTTTGCTACTGTTGAGTAGATCGTCGGGCTATCGATATATGTCGTAAGTCGGAAAGCGTTATAAACATATCAAAGCCAAAAAATTAAAAATACAATTTAAATGAAAAATGACGTCTTAAATATAATTCACAATTAAAACAACAATACAAATTTAAAATACATTAACGATATGTTAAACATTGCACATAAATAAAGTTACATTACTGCTCGGCATCACACACAACCTCGTTTTCTCTTCTACACAACGATCAGTATTCGCTCGAAAAACATCAAAGAATTCCACAAACTCGGTGTCCATGTGTTCATCCATCTATTTTCACTTAAAGAAAAATCAGAGAATTGCTCAAACTCAGCATTGCGCAACACATTGACTTTGACCATGTGCACATCGATCTGTTTTCACTTAAAAAAAACATCCCAGAATTGTACAACCTCGGCATTGCGCACCACACTGGCTTTGCCTATGTGCACATCGATCTATTTTCACTTAAAAAAACATCCCAGAATTGCACAAACTCGGGATCGCGCACCGCATTGGCTTTGCCCATGTGCACATCGATCTATTTTCACTTAAAAAACATCCCAGAATTGCACAAACTCAGCATTGTGCACCACTCAAAATCGCCTATACGTCTCAAAACCGTCTCTCTACTAGTTTCATATTTGTTCCACAAATTGGGCACTTATATGATATTGCAATCAAACTTTTCTCCATACACCACTCAATAGCACTCTTTTTGCCTCTTCGCTCCAACTGATTAAAAAAATCCAGATTCAGATACTCGTCCATTCTGCAGTAGGCACCGATTTAGACACACTCATCAATAACCAAAACATTCTTTAAGCAAAAAAGACAGACAGACCAAGGCCAACTTATACTCAAGGCCTGCCAGTGTGAAAATATTCTTTTGTGTTTTCGGTTGCCTGCGTGATATTCCTACTGACCGCAAGATGGCGCTACGATTCTGCTACACTTTGCCATGTTTACAAAAATCGGAAAAGTACCAAAAACGAATTCTGTCTTGTTATATGCAAAGTTTAAAAACGATTAATCCATAGTAGTCAAAAGTTGTTGATTTCTTATTAGTAAAAATATTTTAATTAGAAGGAAAACATGAAATTTTAAGCTATCTCACCTTTTTTTTTTTTTTTCACACATAAACAACAGCCATTTGATCTCGATTTTAATTCCTGCTTTCATCTAGACATGCGCTATTCTGAATTGTACGCATTACAACTATTTATTCTAATTTAAAGGTAATTCAAAGTATACACGTTATTTTTTAATTATTTATATAGTAAGAAGTTAACAGATAGCTTCAGATCATGTACTATTTCAGTGAAAATTTTTCAAAATATTTCTATCGGCTGTACTGGGCCAAAAAATAATTTAGTATCCCCTATCAATGATGTAATTAACATATTAATACACCTTGATCTAAAATTTGTATATCTGTTTCCACGGCATTGGAGAAAAAATATTACTTAAAGTGATTAAATTTTACATACTGAAGAATTTTTTTATTATTAAATAACTGTTTTTAGGAAATCTTAAACAATAAAAGTTTAAATAAAGCAGATTTTGATCTCTGTGCAGTATTTGCATTGCAGATATTCAAAGACATTTTAAAATTATTAAGAAAAAAAAAAAAAAAAGTCTTACTGTGGCATAGATTTTGAATGAAACTCAAACCCAAAGTTGCTTTTTTGACTAATTTTAATATTACACAGGTGTGTTTCTCTTCACTCTCATTTGTATTCTAAATTTCATTGATGTTAACATTAAGAAACTAGTATATGAATTAAGTGCATTGCAGCAATTTACATTTTCAGTGTTAGAGAAACTTCAATTTTTCAAATGAAAATAATGAAATTTTTTATAAAGCTTTTGATCAAATAAATCTGTTTGTTATAAATAAAAGAGACACAGACATCATAAAATATATTTTAACAGCACACAAAAAATAATAACTCTCATAATCACAATATATACTTAAGAAAACGTTCAGTTCTGTATCCGCGATTCAATTCACCTATAGATGGCGCTTTCACACATTAGTATGGCGGATAAAGCTCGGTATTTTGATTTGTGATCTGACTTCGTACATTCAAAAATGGAGTTACTTAGCTCTTCCGAAATGTTTGATTTTGTTCAAGGAGGCGTAAATTCTCGCTGTATTACTGAAGCAGAGAGCATTTTAAAAAGCTGATCATTTGGTAATGCACGGAATTTTACTTGAAATCCAATGTACAAGTTTTGGCTTTCTATTTAAGGATAAGTTCTATAGCATCCTGATCGCATGAAATCGAAGGACATTTCATTGTTCAAAAAGGACAAATAAAAATTAAAAAAAAAAAAAAAAAAAAAAACTCTTGTTCATGTAAAGGATGAACTGCTGGCTGTTGTAGGAAATTGTGTCGCTGTTTTATTGTATTGTGACAGGTAGCTGATTTTAACGTTCGCTGATTGTAAACAAGTGATTTCATATGTGTTTTACTTGGGATTTCTAGAAAATCTATGCAGTCAAAAGTGTCTTTTTTTCCCCATAAAAATGATATTGAATCATTATATGTATACTAAAAATATATTGGTCTATTATATGCATCTATTGTATTTATTATACACATGATAGCACTAATCATCAAATGCAATTTTGAGAATATCAACAAGCAAAGCACTTAAAAATGAAAAAAAGACACTTGTTATAGAACTATTAATATTCTGTATGTATTATAGAAAATACATGCAATGAATAATACCATGACCAAACATTTCAAAAGAAAAAAAAAAAAAAGCAGATTAAGTATTACCTACCTCAGTACTTGAGAAAGCAATTGTGGCATATAACATGCAGTTAACTTTTGATTACATGATATTACAAGCATTTTCTTTAGTTTTGTCCTACAAGTGGTTTAAACAACTCAATACTGGTAGTTTAATCTCAGCTCAAATCCTGGTGAACAAGCTGGCTGTGCAGTTTTTATTTTTTTGCATGTGTTTTGTGAATACGAACCAGTTTTCCCTATAAAGTTCTTCATAAAAGCATTCTTCTTCAGGCTGATAACCAATGTGCTTAGCCATATTCAAATAGCCTAATCTAATCTTACCTTTTTTTTTAGATTCTATATTCACATGTTATATCTTTATCTGTTAAGATTTGTTCATAACAGGATCACCAGGCTTCTACCAATCTGGCAGGAGCATACTCAAAATCTAACGTGTCAAAACCATGTGATTTATAACAAAATCGATCATGTTATCCTTGCAAACCTTTATAAATGTTCCAAATTTTCTTAATAATCTTATTATTTAGAAATGTGTTTATTGTTGTTTTTATATGAACAAAAGCATTTAAATATATCAATTTTAAAAATAATGGAAGTGTTCTTTTAATCAGTTTTGCTTTTCTAATGCTGTTTTTAATTAATAACTTTATATCTGAGCCAAAAATTCAAGAATAAGTCTATTAATTAATTACATTGTATGAACTTCAACATCTTTGAATATGAAACACCGAACTAACACTTTGAATGTCAAGCATTCTATATGAAAACACCGAGTCCATTCCAATCTAATAGAAGAATAAATTATACTTACGAATTCACAGTACGAGCTTCTCTGTATTATATTACACAAAGATTAGAAACCAAGTCTCCACATGGGAAATCTTACACTGATATGATGGTCTTGTATTGAAACAGAATTGTAGCAACATAGATGATATGAATTACATTATGCCAAAGAATTATTTCATCCTAAATAAATTATAACATTTAGTTTAACCAAAGACTCACAAAACAAAATTTCAGATTTGGGTTAATCTTTTGATTATGGTAACTTGGCGATTTTTTGGCTAAAATTTGGCGACCAATCCTGCTACAGCAACCTGCTAGTTTTTGTTCGGACGCCATTTTGTTTTCAAGAAGTAAAGGCATGTTTTTTTTTTACTCAACATTTCCAACAATCTTGTAGCCGAATTATGCTTATGCTAGAACTTTTATGGAATAAAAGTGCTTAATCATGACGAAGATTAGGTGCGAAATTGGGACAAAGGGCAGAATCGCCCACTGCTTGCCGCGTTTTTACGAATTGCACATACACGGTATCATCCATGTACACGTCGACCTATTTTCACTTAAAAAACATCCTAGAATTGCACAAAAATGGCATTGTGCACACTCTTGACTGTATCCATGTACACTGCTAAAGTCCTAGCTAGTAACCTTTATCGCCTTACCAAAATATCGCAAAACTACCTGTTACCATATTCCAAAGATTAGCCCACATTTGTTGTAAAATTGGTGTCATGTTTTTCCCTATGCTATAATAACTCCACACATTATCTACATATTTTCTTGTCAGTCAAGAAGATTGATGGAAATATAGTCCTTTCAAAAATTATTGTAACAGATATTTTAGTTACATGATCAACAGAAACTATAGAGATATAGCATATAAAAAAACCTTGAAAAATTATTTGTGGAAATTTGGGAGGAACAGATGCTATTTATTTGGTTAGATAATCAACAGATAAAAGTGGTTTATTAAGGATTTCTCAGTGTTATATGAAACCACCGAGAATTTATGAGTACGTTTTGATATCATGCTTATCCATTATTGGGGCTAATGTACATTGCTATCAGTTTTTGTTAGCCAAAAATGGCCGAAAGTAGAGTAAAAATATTAGGAGTTTGACGATAATCATCAATATACCATAATGTATTTGCATAGAAATATAATACCCAACAGCCAAAAATAAATTAAACTTATCAAATGAATTTTAGTATGCCATAATGGTTTCATGGGAAAAACAACTACAATCATTATATACAACAGCCATTTCATTATAAAAAAGGCATAAATTATATTAATCAGATAAAATTTTTTGTAAGAGCTTCACTATCTGGTTATAATTCTTAAGCAAACAAGAAGCCATTTCCAGTACCATAATATAATTTTCATAAGAACTATCCCATTCCATCGCAGAATATTAAAAGCGTTTTGGTAGAAACAAGAAATTTTATGGTAATTTTCCAACCATATTCTAATATTCAGATTGTAGATTTTAAAATTTTATCATTTAAAAAGTACAATTTCATAGAATGCAAATTTTGGTACTTTTCCGTTTCACCAGCGCAAATCTCGCCAAGCAGACTTTATTAGCGACAACACACAGTATACACATAAAAATATAGACAAATATTAGTTCTAAGAATTTTTTATTTTAAAGGTATAAACATTTAAATGTCATTTAAAATTTTGTAAAAAAGCCAATAAATTTTCAAAAAGACATTAAGAATTTACTATGCTTTCATGGTAAAACATCCTGATTCGCTGGTTCACATCACATGACCCAAAGTGATCTCATTTCACGTAAAGTACGCTACAAAAATTCAATTCTCTCAGTAATTATCTACATTAATTTCAAGTTAAATCTTAATTTGGAATACAAGTTTAAATGCAAGAATTATTTCAGTTTGTACGATTTCAATAGCTTAATCAGAAATTATGTAAAACCACAGTGCTTTACTTTGCTAGTGCATACTGATTAGAATTAATGAATTTAACCTTTGACTTTGCCTTTTCTATATTTTTGCCATCGGGTGAGCGGTATGATAGCATCCTAATTCACATAATTACCGCCAGCGAAGACCACCAGCGGCCGAGCGGTAACGCCGCTGAACACTGGTAGTTCGGTCCGAGGTTCGAATCCTGCAAACAGGCTGGCTGCATGGGTGTTTTCGTGGTTTTCCCCATGTGTAACTTGTATACGAGCCAGTTTCCCTTATAAAGTCCTCCACAAAGGCATCCCTCCCTTAAGGCATATAGTCTCCAATTAAGTTCTTAGAATGAAGATCTTCATTTTTTTGAGATAAAATGTTTGTCATTTTTTGATTATTAATTTCTTAAAAATAAAGTTTCACTACATTTAAAAAATATTTTATATAATTTTGTTACAAATAGATTATAGATCTTATTATTAAAGTCTCATTCAGAAAGTTTACTTTTAATTAATGGATAAGAGCCCTATTTCAATGAAAATCGTAAGTGTACGAACCCTTTGAGAAGCACTGTAGTTCTATTATTCACTGTAGCAACTCGAAATATATATTGTGATATATTCTAAAAGCAAAATCATGTAAAACATAATGATATAAATTAAATGTATATAACAAACATATAAAGCTCTATAATGAATAATGATCATAACCATATAATAAATGTGAACACACGTTATATCACGGTAAATAACACTGCTGTGAAATGAAGAATATTTCATTAGAAATTTACCTTTTATATATATTTGATAACAAAATGTTATGAAAACAGGTTATACAACTTAAGAAACAAGTTATATGAAATGCCTGTTAAGTTACTGCAATATCATGACACCGTAAATAAGCATATCATAAGACATATTACCAAGATAATATAATTAATTAATGATACCTTCTTTTACATCAATAATAAGTTTTTCTTTAAAAATTTTAGCACTAAATGCCAAAACAAATTTATTATCGGTGCCTTTGATGCAAGGTCACACGAAGATAAACTTGATTTAGCAAATTTCTGAAAACATTAAAATCAAAAGTGTTAAATTACAGCAACATCTATTAAACTATTTTTTTTAAGCAAGTGCCTGGTAAATTTTAACTTTTATATAAAAACTGAATTAAATTACAAATAAGTGACTAAGCTTGTACAGTATTCATGTTCATACATTGGAAATAAATTGCACTTAAATGAAAGAGCTGGAAATATAGTCTGCATGATGCATAAAATATGATCAAATCTATTTGTTAAATATTTGAATAAATGCTTACTTTCAGGGATGTAGCTAGAGAGGGACAGTTTTATATATCACTAGCGGGCAAGCCCGCTACATGAGGGAAGGGATGCTTTCGTGGAGCGCCCGCTTTATTCACGTTAGGTCACTTGATTTACGTATGCAATCACAAGATATACGCTAGCTAGCATGATTGCTAGCGGGTAAGCCCACCATTTGAGCGGCCTGAAGCCTGCTTTCATTGGCCTTTATTCGAAAGTTGGACCGAACTACCAGTGAAGCCCGCTTTCATTCGACGGGATTTAAAATTTGAAGCAAACTACCAGTGTTCAGCGAATTTTTCCTGGGCTGCGCCCGCTGTATTCACATATGCATCCACAATTTCTGGACAGTACACCGGGATTCGAAAGTTGGACCGAACTACCAGTATTCAGCGATTTTACCCGGGCTGCACCCGCTTTATTGACATTATGCATTCACAAGATACTGCCAACATGTTACACATGCGGAAAATCATGAAAACACCTATGCAGTCAGCCCGCTTGCTGGGATTCGAAAATGGACCGAACTACCAGAGTTAGCGCTTTATTCACGTATGCATACAGAAGATAGTGCTTAAACGATACACATGTGTAAAATCAAGAAAACACCCATGGAGTCAGCCTGTTCGCCGGGATCGAAAGTTGGACCGAACTACCAGTGTTCATCAGTTTTGCACGAATATGCATCCAGAAGACACTGCATACACGATTCACGATTATATATCATTCTAAAAAATAACTTAAGATTGATTTGCAACATTTTGTATAAATAAAGATATTTTTACCAAAGAATTAATATTATTATATTTCATCTAGCCTCTTCATTTAATGTATTTTTACTCCTCCGAAATATTTTAATGACAAATTTATTCATTCATTTACAATGTTTATCAGATAATATCAAATCAATATGTATATCTGGTGTCACCAAAGGTTTTATTATCTTAAGCATTTTTTATATATACTATAATTTTCTTAGTAAAAGTGCTGTATGCAAACAATTACATACTGGCAATGAAAATTTTGAGATTGTGCTAGTAAAAAAGAAAAAAAAAAATCACTAAATCTTCTTAGCATTGATGAGGCATCCAATATGCATATATTTTCGATGAGGCTTATAGTTACAGATATCAACACTGCATAGAATCGACACCAATTCTAGTTACGAACATATAAGCAACACGATGAAATCAAATTTTTATAATGACAAGAGGTAAGAGAATTAATGCATATTTGCCCCAGAAATACAATTAAGATAGAATATGTTTGAGATAATAAATATGGTTGCATCTTTAAATAACTATGCAAAATCTTATTTCTTGCAACTAAAAGGCTGTGTATTCATGTATTATTCTTATTCTACTAAATGTTCTACACATTCTTATTCTACTAAATAAAAGCTTGTTATAAATAAAACAATCTAATAAATTACTGAACTGATCCAAATCCACTGTCCTTGCTTTTATTTGCTAACCTGTATATCTGTATACACATGTCTGTGTACGCTGTTTAATTTACTCCAAAGTTATTTAGTTATATGCAATCATATTTTGAATAATGGCTGAGAAATGAAATTACTCTCCCCCTATCAATATTTATCACTGAACAAATACTTGGGTTTTTACATTACAGAACAACAGATTTTTCTCGAAAAAGATACATGTGGCCGTTTGATACTTCAAGTGAGAAAAAATACTTTCATCATTAGCTAATTTTCACCATGGATAAATTTTTTCAAGCTACTTTAAAAACTTTTTATTACTAATACTTACTTCAAAACGAACACTGTTATAAAAGATAAGAAAAAACATTTAACTGTGCTCAGCGAGTAACAATGGTATGTATATCATTTTATAAGAAATTGTTTGGTGCATGCTATTCTATAGTGGAAAAGATTTGATATCTGTAATACTTTTTATACTATTACTCATACTAGATCATCATACCTATTTTCTGAACAGGAAATTTTTTATGCTAACTATCCTGAACCACTGTAAACAGTTCTAAATAGTTTAACAGGAAATGACTCACACACAGAAATTTCAACATTACTAGAATATGAAATTCAAAGTTCATCATTAACGTTAAAATAATTAACTTTTACTTTTACATGTGTCATTCTATAAATTTTCATTTAAATCATTGCTAACATAAACTGAAACACAATTTAAATTTCTGCAAGTAAAATATGCATGAAAGCATAATTGTATATGTATATGTATATTAATAATATTTAAGAGATTAATGAGCTATAATGATTTATACTTCAATACACTAATATGCATGTTTACTTTCGAAGAATACACATACACGTTTATATGTATGATACACGAGAAAGAAATTTTGCATATATAAAAAAAACTTTTCTTACAAGAAAAAATGCAATCAGTTTTTTTTTTTTTAAAGGCTTAGGACGCACGTTCATATAATGTCCCACTTTCTTTCCAATTCGAAATACGCGAATCCACCCTCTTCGTTTTGCTATCTCGTTCGATATTTTTCGAACCAAGAATGCGATTGAAGCATAACTCAGGTTCCTTGCAAGATCGTGATTTACACTGATGTACACAACAAAACATGTGGTCTGTACTTCTTTTTAAGTTATACATATGCCCACAACAATAAAAAATAAAACGTTTAATTACTTTTCGATCACAACACGCTTCACAAACTAGGTAGCATTGTCAAACGTAAATACCGAGCTTTAATGTTTCCACCTTTTAGCCACTAGATGGCGTATCAGAGCGCTGGAATCGCGGATAGCAAGGATAAAATTTGAATACTTGCAATGGCTGAATATAAATAATATATCCATGCCCACAATGCTAAGTAGAATGAGGTATATACGCAATTTTAGATATATATGCATTTAAAGTTAGGCAAAAAAACAAACTTATTAAATGCATCACTTAAATATACAGCATGTATACACTTTTACGCACATACAACATTTATCAGAATGACATGTGTACAAAATTTTGTGGCTGGCAGCGTAAGATACTGATATCGTTCATTATCAAGAATAATGTATACATGAAATAAAATTACTGAATTTTACAAAACAATATTATCACTATTAAGCACACATACACATGAGTGCCATCTTGATACATTACCTACATGACATAAATCCATATGTAGCATTCCTATTCCAGATTAATCAGAAGAAAGTTCCACACAAAGTTTTGAAAGTAACAGCATTAGATGCACAAAGATTTCAGAAGTAAATAAGCAGAATGAAGAATTTCAGAACTGAGTTCAATGAGGTATATACACAATTTTAAACCTATATGCATATAAAGTTACGCAAAAAAACCAAGTTTGATAAGTATATCCCTTAAATATACAGCAGCTAGACATAAAATACACTTTTTGTTAATAACGAGCCACGTTACAAATAATGAGCGTATAGCAAAATTGTAGCAGAATGCGAGCGCCACCTAGTGATGAATTTCGCGAAAGCCACTGAAAAGTGGGAACCGGAATTTCGTTCAGTCTGGCAGGCCTTAAGTATAAGTTGGCCTTGGACAGACAGACAAAGTAGACAGATGTCTTGTTTTGCACCCGCTAAGTCTTTCTGCACCGATGGGCGAAAAATCAAGCATAGGTGTGAAGGAAAGGTATATAGAAAGGGGGCAATTTCGTATTTGAGGAGAGTAAAAAGGGAACTTCGTACATCTTGCACGAGTTCAAAAGGTCAGGAAGAAAAGATGGGACAAAATAAAATTTAAAATAAATGGCCCAAAAATAATAGAGAGGGGGAAAAAAAGGGAGCCTATAGAAAGAAAAGGAAAAGATGTAGAAAATATCCTAAAATACGATTGTGTCCATGAGTGTAGTTAAAAGGAGGAAAATTTGTCTTCATTTACAATAAATAGTGTCTCACAAGTGTGTGTGTGTGTGTGAGTGTGTGTGTGTGTGGTGAGTGTGTTTGGTAATGATGAATAGATGTGTTACTGGGGGAGAAAAAAAATATTGACGGTGTTAAATTGCTTCGTATCAAGGTATTTAGAATGAAATACAAAGTAATATGTATGCTGAGTATATGCAAAGTAATATGTATTGCATCCTGAGATATCAACAAAAGTCATCATACAAAGTATATATTAATTTAACTAAAGTAACTTGTGCTATTTTTGTTCCCAACATTTTCATACATTTTTCAAAAAACAGCAGCAGACAAACAAGATAGAACCATATACAATACAAGACCACAACCGTACACACACACACACACACACACAAAAAAAAAAAAAAGATATATACGTATATATATATATGTGTGTGTATATGTAAATTACTGAGTATATGTATTAAAAACACAACTTAAACATAGTATTTATTAATTTATATATCATAATTTATTACAAGATTTATTATTTTGCTATCATAATTTATTACAAGATTTATTATTTTGCTATCATAATTTATTACAAGATTTATTATTTTGCTATCATAATTTATTACTACTTAATTAATTAATTACACAATTAATTACTTAATTAATTACACAATGAGGGACACTGTTGTTTATATAAGCTCATAGTTCTAAGAATTTATTTAAGGCAGTGACGAATTTTCCATCCGTTACATATGGACATTTAACAGATAGCAAGGAACAGTATGAGAAAAAATCGGTGAGGTATAATATTATTTAAAGGCAAAAAATATTTAAGCGATCTAAAAAAAAAAAAGAATCCAGAGGATCCGAGAGGAAATAGCTCGATGCCGTGAGTCCCCTATTTTCCTTCTCACGAGATTCCTCAAAGCAAGATAAGGGGGCTTTGTAAGTGACGACAGACGTGAACTGATAACGTTGGCGTCTGTTCTGCTTAACAAAGGAAGCCACAGGCAATGAGCAATTTCAAGTATTTTTAATGCTAAAAACTGATTAAAATTTAAAATTTATTGATTTAAAGGCACATATTTATAGAAATTTGATTGAGTTTATATGAAAGAAGGGTACTTATCTTAAAATTCCAGCCTTTCGTAGTACTTCCTCACATTGTCCGCTGTTTCATTCTCATCAACATTGCAACTGAAAAACTTTTGAAAACGTGTAGGTATTGTAGAAAAATCAGTATTTCAAAGTAATTTAGTTAATAATCCCCAAGGGGAAAGGAATTTTTTTTCACTTTTTTTACGGAGCGATGCGAAAGTCCAGCCGCTTGCCTCGGTGATCGCAGCGCCCTCCCTCTTTAAGCAAAAGAATGCTTTACTGTATTTTCAGAAGTTACGGTTATAATTTTTAATTCATGCATTCAATATTTTTAATCGTTTGCTAAGGATCGTTTGGTAAATAATACATTTGTGAGAGATAATTCGTTGCATAAATGCTAACACTACCACACAACACACAAAAGTAGATTTATAATTTAAAAAATCTCGCGCAGAACATTATAAACCTACCATTTCAACTCAGTTAAAATATAATTTAAGTTTTCTTTAAATACGAAGCTATAGCATACTTATAACTTGTTTTTAAGAGAAAATCTCTCTGGTTTACCCGAGGAGATATGCGCGTTTGCAGACAAGGTGTTAGGAAAAGGTTGGAGTCAGCTATTAAACAAGGATTGTTACGATGCGGAGGATTATCAACTCGCGCTTCAGCAAGTTCTGCTTCTGAATGTTGCAGTTCATGTAAATGAGCAGTTAACGGAAGATGATCTCAATACATTATCCAGTGAGGAGGATAAGCAAAAACGTCTGCATGTACACCAAAAAAGGAGTGGAATAGCCAAAAGACTGGCTTTGTTATTTCAGGGTAAGTGCGACGTTTTTAGTGCCCAAAATCCTAGTATTGTAAATTTATCTTGTGATAAGTTGAATGTGAATGTTGTTAAGCATGTCCCTAAGATGCAGGTTATATCTACTGTTAATTCTGTTAACTGTAATGATACTATATCAAGTGTAAAAAATGTTAGTGATAAATCTGGTGCAATTGCACAAATTCCTAGCGGAGAAAAAACAAAAATTTTGCTTAAACGGCCTTCGAAAAAAGGAAAAAGATGCGTGAGCGAAATTCAGGATTCAGAAGGCTTTACACAGCCGCGTAATACGGCTCGGCCTGCTAAATTAGTCAAAGCTAATGCAGAAATTAATGTTAGCAATAAATTTGATAAGCTAGGTGAAAATGCTAATGCAGATAATACTGCCACTAATAATGATATGGAAGTTAGTGAAGAGAATGAGGTTATTGAAATGCAACAACCGAAGGTGAAACCGATAATGGTGAAGCCTCCAATTAAATTTTCGGATTTCTCTAAAAAACTGAGGGCTGAAACTAATTTAGACTTTGCAGCTAAAGTTACTGGTGAGTTTTTAAAAGTTTTTCCGAAAACGGAAAATGATCACCGTCAGATAACAAAATATTTGGATGAAAAAAGTGTAGATCATTATTTAATTACCAGAAAGATGGATAGGCCCATCAAAATAGTTATAAGAGGTTTACCTATCGATTGCCCCTTAGATGACATTTTTGAGGAGCTGGTTAATTTAAAGTATAAACCTCGAAAAGTTACCCAAATGCACAGAACCAAATCTAAGGCTCCTATGCCTTTGTTTCAGGTTCATTTAGAGAATGTACCAGGGGTGCAATCTATTTATGATGTTAAAAAACTGCTATGTTTCTTTGTTGAAATACATCCTTATAAAGTGCGTGGAAATGTTGTGCAGTGTCACAACTGCCAACACTTCCATCACAGTAGTGAAAATTGCAAACTACAACCAAGATGTGTGAAATGTGCAGGTGCACATCGTACTGATAAATGTAATGTTAAAAAATTAGACTCTCCTATTTGTTGTAATTGTCTGCAAGAAGGACACACCGCCAATTATCGCGGATGTCCGAAATTCCCCCGACGCATAGTCGGAAATAAAACTGTGAATAAGAGTGCAAACTCAGAAAATGTAAATAATGGTGTTAAAATGCCTAGTACTTCTAATGCAAATTTGAGTTATTCTGCTGTTGCCTCCGGGCGCAGTTATGCTAGTGTAGCCAAGGGTGACGTTCAAAGATCTGTAAATACTGTTAATAATTTTAATGTTGATATGCATAAACAGACTGTCAGCAGTGGTAATGCTGCTAGTGCTACTGTTGGTTCGGGTATGTTTATGGACTTTCTCAAAATAATCAAAGAGGTGTGTGATGTTTTTAAAGGCACCACAGTTATGAATGTTTTTCAAAAAATCTCGGCAGCCATGCCTGAACTGCGGGCTGCGGAGCATTCAATCGATAAGTTGTTTATATTATTTAATGTTTTTGACAGTGTGTTTTCCAATGTTGAATAATTATGTATAGTGTAAACAATAGGTACGTAAGTATTATTACTTGGAACGCAAATGGTTTGTTCCGTAAGATTAATGAATTGCGGGATTTTGCAAGTGAGCACAGTCCCGACTTATTTTTCCTACAAGAACACAAGCTTGACCCTAAAATACCATTGTGTGTGGCAAATTACTATACCTACAAGTCGCACAGAAGTACTACCGCTCCTCGCCCACGTGGAGGTGGCACTGCACTTCTTGTCAAACGCTGCATTCCCCATTATCACGTGAACATTCCACAGCTCTCAGCCGTAGAGGCCACAGCTATCTGCATCACAACAGACACTAACACTCCATACATTTTTGTCTCCACCTACATTCCTCCCATGAGACCTGTGGCTGTCGTTCAGACAGACCTTGAAATTCTACTCACACTTGGTACACATGTTATTATTGGTGGAGACTTGAACGCAAGACACCGCGCATGGAACTGCTACACTTCTAATGCAACAGGCAGACTGATTTATTCCTTGGCCGCGTCGGCACGGTTTAAATTGGCAGTTCCAAGTACCCCAACACGGTATGCTGCTGGGTCCACCGCAATTATTGATTTTTTCTTGTTGCGGAACACCAGTTCTCCACTGGATATTTCCGTACTGGACGAACTTTCAAGTGATCACAATCCTGTTAGGATTATTCTGGACCTCAGCAGATATACTACATCAGACACCAGGGCCTTTCGTACAGACTGGCAGGTCTTTGCCAAAGCCCTCTCCAACACCCAGTACACTTTACCCACGATACACAAGGGGAGTGAAATTGATAGTTTGGTCAAGGACCTCACTGAAAATATACAAAATGCTTATGCGAAAGCACAAGTTGAAGTTAAACCTGGTATGAAACACAAGCCTCAAGAGCTCAGATTATTGATTAAAGAGAGAAATGCTGCAAGACGAGCGTATCAACGCACCAGACACCGTGATGATAAAAGGAACTTCAATCGCCTGTGCGAAGCGGTCAAGTTTCTCACAAATAAACTCTCACAAGATCGCTGGACTAACTACCTCAGATCTCTTTCTGCAGAGGATAACTCCTTATGGAAAGCAGTGAAGAGGTACAAAAAATGCTATAACGCCATTCCGCCCCTTCACGGCCCTCAACGGATCCATTACACCGGAACTGAGAAAGCAGAACTTTTAGCTCAGCATCTGGAATCTCAGTTCTGCATTAACAACATTTCAGACTCAGACACTGAACAGCTTATTGCTGACTTCCACTCCAATTTTACAACACAGCCATGCACAGACAACATTATCTCAGCCATGCCATCGGAGGTCTGTCTCTATATCATGCGAATTGCGAAAAGGAAGAGCCCTGGAGTAGACGGTGTCACAAATGAGATGATCAAGCACTTCCCTGTCAAGATAATACTCTACTTCCCCAAGTTAGTGAATATCATACTACGATGGCAATACTTCCCAACTTGTTGGAAAACTGCCAAGATTGTCCCTCTGCTAAAGCCCAACAAGCCTGCGACTGCTCCTGAGAGTTACCGACCAATCAGTTTGCTAAGCTCAATTAGCAAAATCGTGGAAGCAGTTATTCTACATAGACTAAACATCTTCCTGGATGAGCAGAAGATCCTCATACCCTATCAGTTTGGGTTCAGGCGTAAGCACTCGACAACGCATCAACTCTACAGAGTTGTTGAGTTAATAAGCAGTGGGATGCAACAACATCGTGTCACTGGTGGACTTTTCTTAGATGTCGCCAAAGCCTTCGATAGAGTATGGCTGGATGCCCTCATATACAAATTACACAACCTGGGACTCCCAGGCTACATCACAAACATAATTAAATCCTACCTAACCGGTAGACACTTTGTCGTTCATGTTTCTGGTTCATTATCCACAAACCGGCCTATACGGGATGGTGTTCCACAGGGATCCCTTCTGGGCCCTACCCTATTCAATATTTACGTGAACGACATCCCCACTACACACAACACAACACTAGCCATGTATGCAGACGACACAGCGATCCTTACGCAAAGTGCATTTGTTAGTTCAGCAATACAACAGCTACAACACCACATCCACTCGCTAGAGACTTGGCTGACCAAATGGAAAGTCAAAGTGAATGTCGACAAGACACATGCCATACTGTTTACTACTAAGAAGAATTTCCCGACTCACCTGCAAATGTATGGTGTGGACATTCCCTGGGTCAAGCAGGTCCCTTATCTTGGGGTGATCCTCAGTAAATCTCTTACATGGAATCCACACATTACACATATTCTCAGGAAGTTTCGAGCTAGTAAAGCTTCACTCTTCCCCTTAATTGCTCGAAACAGTGTTCTATCTATTGATAATAAGTTGCTCATTTACAAAACCATGTTGCGTCCAATTCTTAGTTATGCATGCCCCGTCTGGGCATACTCGTGCAAAAGTTTGAGAAGGCAGTTACAAGCTGCCCAAAACGGGGTATTGCGTATGATATGTAATGCCCCCTGGTACATTCGGAATAGCCAAATTCGTAAAGAGTTAAGAATAGAGGATCTTTGTGATTTTTATTGCCGCCTATCTAGGGCATTTTATGATAAACAGGAACTTCTGGACAATCCTGTGGTTGTTAACTATTGTTATGATACTAGGGACCCCAATTTCAGTAAGCGCCCAAAGGCGATCCTAAATGTTAGTAATGTGTAATTTTGTATATGTGTTATGCAAATTGTTGCTCAAATTCTTTATTGTATATTGTTCTTTTTTCCTCCTGATTGCTTTTTGTTTTTACTAGTGGCACTGAGGCGTCGCACTTCGTATTTTGTTTCTCTTGTGTGTACATGTATTCTTCTGTGAAATTGTTGTTTAAAAATAGTTAATTATGTATGGATTAGTAATTAGGTACTTAAGGAAAAAATATGTATTTAACTATTAGAAATTATGAATTTAAACTCTTGCTCATTTAATTATTTAGCACATTCAGTTACATTTCTCATAATTCGAAACTTTTATTATGTTATTCGATGAGGGGTAGGGCTATGGCGCCCAGGCACCCTGGTGGTTAAGCACCGCAGTTCAACAAGTATAAGAAGAGGCGTAACCAATATTACGTCATAAAAAGGCGCGTCCAAGCATAAGAGAAGTAAACACAGCATCGACTGATGCAGCCTATTCTGCGATTTAGCCAATCAGGCCAATATGACTTTCAGTTTTTTATATCAAACAATATTTGAGTAAAAAATTAGAAATATAATTAAATTCTCGAAACTGACACTGACGCTCTAACGCAACAGGTAGAACTTTGCAAACAGCTATGGAACTTTGTTGTTAAGCAATTGATTCAAACGACGCCAAATTTGGCTAAGTAACAGGGTTGCCATTCACATTTCCTTTATCTATTGTGTGCAAAGCTAATTTCGCGGTAAATTTAATAAAAGTACTTTTCTTATTCTTGTTATTTATCGCGAAAGTTTTTATCATGCGTATTTATTGGGGTGATTTTTGGTAGTGGTAGTAAACGATTTAGCATCTTTTGTGAACAGAACGTGTTGTTTCGTTAATATGTTTTCAGAATTCTGATAATTTTGTGTTACATTTTACGCTTATGAAATATTTTACACGATATTCGAAAGTTGATTTTAGGTATCGTTAATTAAAATCGTAGTTTTGATATGAGCGATTCTGTTTTGTGACATTGTTAACAAAGGTAGTTTGAAATATATAATGTTGCTGTTTTGAAATAACCCTTGTTCAGTTTTTTGAGACTTTTTTTTTTTTTTTTTTTTTTTTTATGAATGGCTGTAAAAGTTCTTCCGTTCTTCTAAAAAATTCTTGCAATAAATAGGCTGACAGTCAATATGTGCTTTAATTCATCCATTAAAGGGAAAATCATACTTTCTTATTGCAAAGCAAACTTTTCATATTTCAAGGGTACTTAGTAGAATTTGTTGGCAAGGAATGGTTAACAGTTTTATACAAAATATTAAAATAAAAAATATTTATGCAAAAATTTCCATGAATGATAACTTTAGATTTATGAAGCCTTGGAGACAATGCAATAGAAGTTAATGTAAATTAATACATTACTTGAAGCATTAACTGTGAGGCAAGTACACTTGCCTCAAGTCTCAGGTGAAAAGCGAGGCAGAGAGGGAACCTGCAAAATTTTAGAAATTAAACTATGAAATAATACTGAGAAGCATGATTTAAAAATATTGCATTTAAAGTACTAAAAATAGTGCTATGTTCTTGAGCACGCCCACGTGCTTTTCTTTAATTAATCAAAATCAAATTGAAAAATTAGTGTTAAAGATTTTATATTTTACATGAGATAGAAAAATCAGTATTACTTTATATTCTCTACAATCTAAACACAAAATTGTTGCTTTATATTTATATTTAGTTTTATTTAATTGCAGCAAAGGTCTCCAGGGCTATCTGCCTAAGGTGAAAATGCCTTCGTGAAGCAATTTCTAAGGGAAATTGGGTGGAATTGGAAAACAACAAAACTCCCTGCTGCCAGCCCATTCTCTAGAACTGAATTATCAGCGTTAAGTAACTTCACTGCTCTGCCACTGGTGGTCTGTTATATTTAGGTAAGTACATTGGATTTATACACATCCTATTAGTAAATCACTTATAGGATATATTCAGTTTTTTATGCATGTATGTTTGTAGAGTTTAATAATGCAAGAAAAGAGAAAAGAAATTTTATTTATCTTTCTTGCATTATTAAAGTTTAATAATGCAAGAAAGATAAATAAAGCACTGCAGTCAGAAAACTTTTTAAGCTGCATTCTTAATAGAGTGATTAATTTAATCTTGAATCCTAGCAAATGGGTTTGTTGTAGGGGGGTTTTCATGGTTTTCCCGAAGTGCAATGTCAATTTACTCCAAAAATTTCTTCACAAAGAAATCCCTTTTCTTAAATAGCCCTGGTATTTTCCATATTGAATTAACCAAAAGAGTAATTGGTGGATTTTCTCAATTCTCTCAGAAAATATTCTTGAAAAACGTGAAAATTTAGCTTTAAAGTTGAGTAAATCCATAGGAAGAAAAGTGAAAAAAAGGTTTGTAAGTCAGATTGCTAAGCATCAACTAATAATAGAACTAATTTTTCAAAAGAAAACTTTTTTATAATGGGAGTGATAGATGGATGTTTCAGTCTCGTAACTAAAATGGAGATAATTGAAAATTATACAAGATAGTTTTTGATTTAAAATTTCTAATCTGTGAAAAATTAATGTCATTGAACTCAGGCCTGATGAATGGAACAGTTTAGCACCTAAAAATGATATTATTTTAATAATTCTAGTAGCTACAGCAGAATTATTTTTTTGAAGATAATTTAGAAGTAATATTTAATGCAGTCAAAATTCAGTTGTGGAATTATGAAAACATTTTGATGCTGCAATTGTTATTGTGTAATAAAGCTTATAAAAACTTTCATAATAATAAAAGTTATGCAAAATTTTCTCAGTGTTATTAAAAAAAAAAAGAAAAAAAACTTTGTCAAATATTACTATTTTCTCTACTGAGCATAATTTAAATAATCAAGTAGATTTTACAAGAAATTATTGTAGATTTTACTCCAGCTTAAAGGCATTTAAAAGAGCTTTAAAATTAATTCAATATTTTTATATCAATTATATTGCTGCTTATATTACTTCAGAGATATTTATTTGCTATTTATCAAAATGGTACTTTTTAATTTCAAAATTATAAATAATTTAAATGGATTAGATTTCTGAATATTTAAATTTACATAAAAATATTATAAAAGAAAAGCATGATTTAGTGTAATTACCTTTATTGAATATGAAAGTGTCACTTAATTTGATTACACGGTGGTGCACATTGGCCTCTGTGGCTCAGGCGAAAAAACGTGGGCAGGGCTTTTCATTGAAGAAATGTTGCAACCTTCTTTTTTAAATTTTTTTTTTATTGTTTTACTTTAGTATTATTTAGCATATTGCAACTTTAACAAAGCACACACATGCAAAAAAAAAAAAAAAAAAAAATATATATATATATAAAAATATTATAAAAAATATAATAAAAAGCGAGAGAGAGAAAAAGAAAAAAATTCTGTGCCTTTTTGTTAATCATAAGTAATTTGATTTTTAGAACCAGTTTTAAGGATGCAAAGTTATGTTCCTTCTTAAATGATTAAATAAAGCTTTAATTTTAATTTTATCAAGTTTCTGCACAAGATTTTGTGATGAATATTGCATTTTATATTAAAAGCAAGTATAGATCCTTCTGTTTTAAAGTGTATTTCCGTATTATTTACATTTCTGCTTAAAATATTTTTATTTAATTTCATTACTCATACATCGGCACTTTTTTGGTATTTGTGTAGAACTGACTTAACCCCTTTGTGACGGGCATCTCAGTCACCAAACTGCTTTCTTGGGACGGCATGCTAAAAGGTCTTGTTGGGAGGAGCAATCTGCACTGCTAAGCCTAACTTTGGAAAACAAATTTGCATAAATTTAATTTATGGCTCAGTTGTTCCAATTTTTGCCACATTATCAGAGGGACACCCAGGTAGTTGTCAATGTTGAATGTTCAAATTTGGTGAGGATGGGCGATTTTTGGCGGTACATGGACACCGAGTTTGTGCAATTCTTTGACTTGTTATTTTGGTTTTGTGTAGCAGTGATTTTTGCACCAAAAATTTTTGCTATTCAAATCCAAAATCCAACCCATAAATAAGCCCTTACAAATATTTTCCCATCAGGCAAATTCACTGCAATCAAGCAACCAATCATGTCATAATAGGGTTTCCATAACATTCAACTACTCAGGTTACTATAAATGAAACAACAACTTGGTGATAATCCAAGGGGTATGCTAAAATATAAATTAACCCCGCTTCGTTTCTGAAAGAAAATAATAAAAATTAAAAAAATACTGCAACGAATGAAGGTTAAGAGTCTCCAGTCTCGATAAACCCCACTACACTGGTGTGCAAAAATTAAGGACGAGACGGTTTTTTCAATATAACTTTGTACAAAAGCTTTCCAAATCAACACATTTAATACCGTAAGATCCCCAATACGCAAGGACATGAGTAATGTAAGCAACACTTACTAAAAGAGAAATCAGAGGGATAAAAAGAAGCTTTATTGAAAAAGTAGCATGGAGCGCAATGCGACTGAAGGCCGAAACATCCCTGTGATGGGTGTCTAGCAAGAAACATCCGGTCTTTAACAGGGGATATGATCTCCCCTGACTGCTAGGCAGGTTTCACAGCGTCTGCCCGTGCTGAGAATGAGGGTGTCAATGAGTTGTTGAGGCATTGCTGCCCATTCGTCTTGCAGCGCCAATCGAAGCTCTGGAATCGTTACTGGTGGTAAGGTACGAGTTCCCAAGCGTCTGCCTAGAAAATCCTATACATGCTCGATGGGATTGCGATCTGGAGATCGTGCCGGCCAATCCATGCGTTCAATATCCTCACTCTGTAAGAGCTGTTCGGCAGCTACTGTGCGATGACATGGTGCATTGTCGTCCATGAAAAGGAACTGCGGACCCATAGCGCCTCTAAAAAGACGCACATATGGAAGAAGAATCTCGTTACAATAATGGGTCCCGTTGACTGAACCTGCGTCGAAGATGTGAAGATCTGTACGACTACCAAGCATATGCCTCCCCAAACGAGAACACTGCCTCCTCCATACCTGTCCCCTTCAATGATGTTCGAGGGATGATTGCGGCTTCCCCGCTCTCTCCAGATGAGTATGCGATGAGAATTGCTACTCAGACTGAATCTGCTCTCGTCTGTAAAGAGGACTCGTCCCCATTCATTGTCTCTCCAATTCCGGTTTCCCGGCACCACAGAGAACGCCTTCTCCGATGGGCAGGCGTTAGAGGTACTCACCGTACAGGGTGTCGTGCAAACAGACCACCACCGTGCAGTCTTCTGGCCACGGTAAAACGCGATATCAGTCGTCCAGTCGCCTGTCTTGTGTGTCTAGCGATTTCTCCCACTGTCTGCTGCCTGTTTCTTCTGGCCTGTAAGGCAATATACCGGTCATCTGCGGGTGTGGTTCCTCGTGGGCGACCACTACTAAACCCTCGGGTAGCTGTTCCTGTAGTTTGAAATTGTTTCCAAAGTCGTGAAACGATGCTGTGAGCAATTCCGAACTCTGCAGCCACACTTGTCACACTGCGACCTTCCTCCAACTTCCCAATGATTCGACCTCAGGTAAAAGCATCCAGATGTCATCTAACAGATTGATTATTTGCCATTTCTCGCTGAGGCAGCAACTCGGTGTGATTTTAACTGCTATACGGCGTGCAATCTCTTTGCCAGAAATACTGATCTTACACTGATAATATGCTTTATACTACTCAGACACTCCCCCATCACGTCTACCTGCATATCTGCGCATGTGCTACCGTACATCACCTTACTTAATCTCCTGATTGGTCTTTCTGTCCGCTCTGCCTCTTCGTTCAGCTGACATGCTAATTTTTCGACTTCATCCTTAATTTTTGCACACCAGTGTATAACAGACATATGGCTACATCTAGTGTCAAAAACTAATAATTAAATGTTCTGTATAAAAATTCATATGTTGTACACCCATCCTAAGAGTAAGTTTAAACAATTCATATATGAACACCTGGCTCTTAGATACAGTTGCTGCCAACACATATGTGACACACTCATCCTGGAAGGGCTAAAACAAGGCTAAAATTCAGCTACAGCTTGCCAAAGTCCACTTCTTGCATTTTCCCATTCTTCGACCGTAAAACCTTTACAAATCATTAATGTTGACATCCTTCTTTTAAGCAGACAAAAGTAAAGTACTTTTGCTTAATAATTCAATCCAAAAACATTGAAACTGACATGCTTTTGGGTACACATGAGTGACAGCCAATACAAACATATGCATACCACATTTGTGAGTTTACTTATTTAAAAAGAGAGACTGTTTTGAAGAAATTTTAAAAGTCATGGCTGAATAGTATCCACCAGTTGTAAAATATATAAATATCAGCAGTATAGACATTTGATTTTATTTATGAACAGAGCAATATTTATGAGTCATAAAGATAGCCAAATAAATTATTTGGGCTAATTTACATAATCAGTAATAAAGTAGAGATTTACTGAGAGGGAGAGATGTGGATTATCAGGATGTACCCAAAACTGTCTTATCACTCCTCCTTCAAATCATTCATCACTGCTGTAATGTAGATTACGCAAATGTTGTTCCAGTGTTTGGGGGGGGGAATCGGTTGATCTTTGGATTGTGGTAACTTGGTGATTTTTTTGGCGAAAATTTGGCAACCAACTCTGCTACAGCAACCCTCTATTTTTTTTTCGCCGCCAAGACATGTTTCTTTTATTTTTATTTACTCAACACTTTTTCCAACAATCTACTAGCCGAATTACACTTATGCTAGAAATTTTATGTAACAAAACTGCTTAATTATGACAAATATTAACTGCAAAATTGGGAAAAAATGCAGAATCGCAAACTCCTTGCGCGTTTTTTAGAATAGCACATACACATAAACCATTTACACGTCGACTTATTTTTACTTAAAAAAACATCCCAGAATTGCACAAAAATGGCATTGCACACACTCTTAACTTTATCCATCTACACTGCTATTTTCTCATAAATTACAAAAATTTGCACGAAAATGCAGGAAAATTTTGGGAGTCTTTAAACTCGGTAAAAAGCACATATATGAAATTACCTGATCGCAAAATGTATATACTCTTTCCAAGAATGAACATTTACACGTATAAAATAAATAAAATATTCAAAAAATTTACCTCTAAATTATCTATTATATTATAAACATCACCAACCAATTTATACCGCAAACATTAAAAATGGTTACAAATACTTAGTGTCAAATATTTAAATTATTTCCATGCACGTTTACTTCAACTGAAACGTATAGCAAATTGCTACAAACATAAAATTCACAAAATAATTATTATTTAATTAAAATATAACTAAACCATGTACACGTCGACTTATTTTTACTTAAAAAAACATCCCAGAATTGCACAAAAATGGCATTGCACACACTCTTAACTTTATCCATCTACACTGCTATTTTCTCATAAATTACAAAAATTTGCACGAAAATGCAGGAAAATTTTGGGAGTCTTTAAACTCGGTAAAAAGCACATATATGAAATTACCTGATCGCAAAATGTATATACTCTTTCCAAGAATGAACATTTACACGTATAAAATAAATAAAATATCCAAAAAATTTACCTCTAAATTATCTATTATGTTATAAACGTCACCAACCAATTTATACCGCAAACATTAAAAATGGTTACAAATACTTAGTGTCAAATATTTAAATTATTTCCATGCACGTTTACTTCAACTGAAACGTATAGCAAATTGCTACGAACATAAAATTCACAAAATAACTATCATTTAATTAAAATATAACTAAACCATGTACACGTCGACTTATTTTTACTTAAAAAAACATCCCAGAATTGCACAAAAATGGCATTGCACACACTCTTCACTATATCCATGTACACTGCTTTTTTCGGTACAACTCTGATATACGGCCTAATTTCACCAAATGTAGCATATGTGTTCTGCGCTGGTTTTTAGCGCGATTGCGTGTTGTATGGCAACCCTGTTGACATTGAAAAGTCTTTCGCTGGAGTTCGTTGGTGCCCATCATTCTTTGTGTCTGAGAAGCTAGGGGGGAAAGATTTAATGGTGAATGTTGTTGAATTGAAGTTCGGCATAAGGAAATATCGTCGTGGTCGTCCTGTTGAGGGGCAATGGGTATTTGGAGGTGTGGAAAGAAGGTATGGGAGATTATTTTTAGTGGTTGTGCGTGATAGAAGTAGGGATTTGTGATTATTTGTTATTTTATTTATTTGTGAACCATAGTATGAATTTTCTGGATAGTGTGTCTGGCTGTCATATAAATACGATACTAGTGATTACGTGGCGGCATGTTAAAGGCGGTATGAAATTGGTATATCTGCTCTTCGAAAAAGCATTAATGGTAAGTGCATTTTATTTTATTCTTGTTCTTATTTTGTAGAATGTAATGTTCATTGTTTTTTTTTTTAGTATGAATTTCTGTCATTATTGTTGTTTTTTTGAATTGTTTGAAATTTATTTTAGTTATTTTGTTGATTAGTGCATACCATCTGAATTCTGCAATTCGTAGATGTTTTTAAAGTTGAAACAGAACGCTGTGTACATGGTATTCTTTGAAATTTATTGTTGTTATGTTAATTTATTAAAGTGAGGTGCGCATAGTTCGTAAATTCGATTGTTGCCTAAATTGTGCAATTCGCAGATGTTTTTTTAAGTTGAAACAGGATGCTGTGTACATGGTATTCTTTGAAATTTATTGTTATGTTAATTTATTAAAGCGAGGTGTGCGTAGTTCGTAAATTCGTTCGTTGCCTAGATTGTGCCATTCGTAGATGTTTTTTTAAATTAAAACATATCACTGTGTACATGGACTCTTGTAAAATAATTTTGGTTAGAAACTTCACGGTTTTGCTATCTAAATTTTTTGTTTTTGTTTCGGATTTTTAGCTTAAATTGTGTGTTCAAAACGTGGTTTTTGCATTCGCGAAAACCATGTTTTTGGAGACATTTTAGGCTTAAAGTTCGAAATGTAGACAAAAAATTTAGATAGCAATATGGCAGCGTGGAAGAAATTTGGCGCCTTGAGGGCGCATATCAGAGTAGTTCCTTTTTTTCTCATAAATTAGAAAAATTTCACGAAAATGCATGAAAATTTTGTGAATCTTTAAATCCGGTAAAAAGAACATATATATGAAATTACCTCATAGCGAAAAAGTATATACCCTTTCCAAGAATAAACATTTCCACGTATAAAATAAATAAAATATCCGAAAACTTTTACCTCTAAATTATCTATTATATTATACATGTCACCAACGAATTTATACCGCAAACATTAAAAATGGTTACAAATACTTAGTGTCAAATATTTAAATTATTTCCATGCACGTTTACTTCAACTGAAACGTATACCAAATTGCGACAAATATAAAATTCACAAAATAACTATCATTTAATTAAAATATAATTAAATTAAAAAACACTACTTAAAATATAAATAAGCACATACATTAAATTAATAAAAATTAGCTTACAATCCTAATTACTTTAAACTAAATCATTGCTAATAACAATTTTCCAATAATACCATATTACTTTATTTACTCCTTACATTTAGAACAATACATAAAAATAATATCCTGAAATAATTAAAAATACTAACTTACCTAATCTTCTACAGAATCTTGAGTGCATGGTGGATCACAAAAGTTCCATTTTCACCAGATTTCTTGCACCGCCATTCAAACTCATCTGTAATATCCTTCCTTTCACACAATCTCATTTCATTCCCACATGTTGGACATTCATACTTATCCGCAATTAAACCTACACTCATACACCATTCAACCAATTCTTTTGAATTATCAGATAAACGCATTAAAAATTTAGAATTGACTTTAGATAGCGCCATGCAATCCAAAAATTAATCAACACTATTTCATACAACACACAATGAAGCTTAATACAAAATAATATAGTACTACAGATATTTTTCCAAATTTACCCCCTTTTCCGATTAAAGAACTGTAATTCATCCACTAATGTCACATGACATATCTCATGATCTCTCATTTCCCTCACACAAAATAATGCGTAATCGGAACTGAGTACTTCTCACATTATTACCAAAGTCCTAGGTTACCATATTCCAAAGATCAGCCAAAAAATCAATTAATACCATGTCTGGTGAATACTGTGGATGAAGAATAGGCTAAAAATCTACATTCCTTAATAGCAGTCTGAAAAATCTGAATCTTTTGTTCTGGAGCATTGTCACCGGTGAAACAACATTTTTCTGTATCTTTTATAGTTTCCTGGAGTTGAGTCAACAAGTTAACATAATGAAGATGTGTTATTGTTATATTATATAACTTATAAGCAATTGTCACCTCCAACTGTAAACTGAACATAATTTTTTATGATCTGTTGATGATTGATAGAGGTGTAACACGGTCTTAACTAATGTTATGGTTATATTAGGGGAAAAAAAAAAAAATTCCCATAAAGAAAATGCTCCCCTCTCCACAAAAAAATGTTATACCAAGGGAAAACAATTTTTTGTACTTTCCGATTATTGGCACACCCGCCGTAAAGTCAAATATATTTATGAGGTAAAGCAGTATGTTGCCAAAATAGTTAATGTGGCAACATGCGATGTCGTCATAAAGTATTTATGTGACAACACAACAATGCATATAGCACATGTCTGTTTTCGCCAGTGTGCAATGCAGAAGTTGTGTGGAACAGAGTTTTGCTATGCTCTGATATTTTTTTAAAGTGATGTCATATCACTGTGTTTATGGAGAACAACAGCACCAACACCCCCCCCTCAAAAAAAAAAATCTCGAAAAAGGAAAAAAAAATTGATTTTTTTTGCGCGGGGAGGGGTTATTTTAGTAATTTATTGCTCTCGTGGGGTATTGTTAGTGCACCATCATGCTGAAAATAGCTGTTGCTTTTTGCACGTTAGCTTGGCAAAAAATTAGTTGCTGACAAGTTTGCGAATGAATACTCCCCAAAATGAACAAAAATTTCATGACTTTTGGGTGGAGGATGTGAATAATTGGAAAGTACCCAATTTCCTAATTTGCATTCTCTATCAAATTCTCATAAATGTTCTCTTCAGTGACTGCTCTGCAAGTGGTTCTATACTGTAAAAAAAAAAAAAAAAAAAAAAAAAAAAAAAATGTTATTTAGCAAACGAAGGCATTTATAATATTCTTCCATTCAAAGAAATGCCACACTACATGCTTTTCAGCAAACTGAAACAACAAATAATAGATTGAAATTCATATAATGTTGATTATACTTATTAAAACCTTAACTACCATGAAAAACTTACAAGATTCACTCCCCAGTGCCACCGTTTTTACACATGCACGCGTAGTTATGCATTGTATTAGGGGGAAAATAAGTGTAAGTTTTGTTGTCTAAAACCTGTATACTTTCACAAGATAAAGATTAAAAGAAAAAATGAAAATACAAAATCTAAAATCTCATGTTTGCAGTAAAAATATAGTAAAAAAGATGTAAATATAATAAGAATGATGTTTGTATAATAAAAAAGATCCCCAAAAATGGAGTTTCGATCAATTTATTTTTGGACCAGTAAAGTGTTATAGCAGGTTTCAGTGTTATACCTTGTATAATCAGTATACCTAAATGGAAAGTGTGGAGGTGGCAGAAGCAAGTTCTTCATTTCAAGTCATACCCAACGTTGAGCATCTTTCGGAGAATAGTTGCAATTCTCTTCATCTGATGTAATATTGTATTCTGAGGTGTTCGATCCTGAAGATGATGGAAAGTAATAATCTATTTCACTGTCATACATATTTGTAAAGAATGCACCTACTACAAGCAGTAAACGAAAATGGAAGACACAGAACAAAAAAAGTATGTTTTACTCAAACAGAAACACAAGCAATAACTGCACAGTCATTAGTCATCACTGTCAGACATATTCCTAAAAAAATCACCTACTACAAACAGTAGTAATGAAGTAAACGAAACAGAAGACACAGAATTAAAAAAAAATCCGTTTTGCTCAAACAAAAACATTGCCTCGGCAATTAAGGGGTTAAGGTACAAATTATGATATGTCTCAATAAAAGTTAGTGACTGATATTACAGTTTTTACTTTTTCATTTTGTTTTCATTGCTGTAATTACCTTACAATGCATAAAAAAAGTGCTTAAATAGGCACACACTTTTCAGTGGTTTCCTGTGAGTATGTGTTTGGAGGACAGAGACTAGTAAACATCGAAGGGAGAAGAAATCAGGCTTCTGAAGAGTGACTGTATTTTTAAAGCAGTATCAAAGAATTTGCTGACCTCCAGTCTTTGTCCTAATTCATAGCACCACTGCAATGTTTTAACATAGGTGTACTGAGGTCACATGTGGGAAAGTTTACATTCAATTATTAGATGCTGTTATATTTATGTAAAATTAACATATACAGTTAGTAATGAAGTAAACGGTCCAGACATCCATAATCCGAATCTCAAAGCTATAAACTTTCTGCGCACGTGCGTAATACCTTTACGCATGTGCATAATACATTTATGCATGCGCGTTTAATGTATAATGGACGGTATAAGCTAAGCTAAAATTATCTAATTATCTATTTCAGTTAATGTTGCAGATTGCGTTGTTCCTCAATCTTCTAATTGAATCTGGCTCATTATATTTTCCAGACTGTTAGAGCAATTTTATAAAATTAAGCTTGAACTTTCGATTATGTAAAAAAGATATTCCGATTCTGGAGCTGCCAAAGGATCTACAAAGCGAAAGCATGTTTCGATGTCCATCAAACAAAAAGTGAAATTGCTGCAAAAAATGAATAAAGGCATATCCGTTGTTTCTCTAACCATTCCGAAATCTGTTTATCAATTTCACGCTGCTCTGTGGGGGTGAGGACGTCACAGTGCACAATGAACAGGAAGTTGGTCTGTCAGCACTATCCTCATCTTCAGGGCAGATGTTTTAATTTATTCGGCTTATAATTCCTTACTAAATGTACTACAGTCAAAAGTCGTTAATCCGGACTCGTCGGGACTTCGGCGATTCCGGATTATCGATTTTTCCAGATTATAGATCATCACTTTAAATCTCGTAAGATGGCATGCAGAAATTCTAAAATTAAAAATATGAAACCGTAATTTATGAAATAAAGAACAATTATGATCTAAAGGGTATCAAAATTTACAAAAAAAAAGCTTAATATTTATTTGTTTACTTTATTAAACATTTCTCTCAATGTAAGTTGTTTAAGTTGCTTCATTTTATGTGATATTACTTTCTCTTTAATTCTATAAAAAGACATAATTTCTTGTTCAGTTACAAAGTTCCTCTGTTCAAGTCCCGTTAATTGCTGTGCCGAGAATACCGACTAACTTGTCAATCGAAATTTTTTCGTTTTCACTAACCTCTATGTCACATTCTTCACGTCTTTATCCATTTTTTGCAGCAATTCCACTTTTTGTTTGTTGGACATCGAAACATACTTTCGTTTTGTAGATCCTTTGGAAGTTCCAGCATCGGAAATTCTATTTGACATAATCGAAAGTTAAAGTTTACTTTTATAAAATTGCTCTTACAGTCTGCAAAAAATAATAAGCGGGATCCAATTCGAAGATTAAGGAACAACGCAATCATTAACATTAACTGAAATAGATAATTAGATAATGTTAGCTTACACCGTCCGTTATACATTAAATGCGCAGGCGAAAACGTATTCTGCACTTCCGCACACGCATATGCGCAGTAGTCAAGGTCTTACGCGCACGCGTAAAACGCCTGTGCGCATGTGCCAACGCGGCGCATGCGCAGAAAGTTTTTAGCTTTGAGTTCCGGATTATAGATCATTCCGGATTATGGGTGTCCGAATTAATGACTTTTGACTGTATTTCATCTTGATGTACTCCATCTTTGATATGATTTAAATCTAATTCCTCGTCATTATAACTATCACAAATACACATCAAGCAGTTTTTTGGTTGCAATTTTCTAATTTCGACTATGCGTAATGTATGCTTTATGCATGCGTGCGTTGAAAGAAATGTTTAATAAAGTAAACAAATAAATATTAAACTTTTTTTTTTGTGAATTTTGATACTCTTTAGATCATAATTGCTCTTTATTTCATAAATTACGGTTTCTTATTTTTAATTTTATAATTTCTGCATGCCATCTTACCAGATTTAAATTGATTATCTATAATCCGGAAAAACCGATAATCCAGAATCGCCGAAGTCCCAACGAGTCCGGATTAAAGACTTTTGACTGTATTTGTGTGTGTGTGTGGAGTTTAACTGTTTTATTATCTTCCAGGACTGAAATGGATTAGTTAGAAGGGAGTAATAAGTAATTTTCTTCAATGTATGGCTGAAAGATATAACTTCTGGTTTGAGCAGACAATTTACAATCAAAGTCTTCACATTATGTGTTAGAGAGCAAATTACTTTAAAAATGCATCCTATGCTGGTAAGAAATTTTAGAAATGATTATACAAGTTTAGCATTTCCTAAGCCTAGCTATAATATTATTTCAATTTTTAGTGCTACTGTATGAAAAATTCTTGGAACAATTCTATCTAAAGTCAATTTAACATTATTGAACTATTTGCATTAATAATGCAATATTATTAATTTATATTATTTAAAAAATATATTACTACTTAATCAATTACTGTTATATGTGTTAAAATTGCTCTTCAGAATGATTTTCTTATTTATTTGAGTGATGTGGTACTACTTTTAAATCTTTCTTTTTTTAACCTGGATTATATTGCAATTAAAACAGATGGTATAATATCCACCATCTCTCACAGTGTTGCATTCTTAGTGATTAAATAGTTAAATGACCAATGAATTAAATATTAACTTCCTGCAGAGACCTAATCCTAACTTGCCTGCTAGTTGAAAATTTGTGTTAATATTTTAGTTCCTGAATGAATTTTTTTATTAATTCTTTTACTGAATATTGAATCATTCAATTGTAAATGGACATTCCACAATATTTATCAATATTAAGTAAGTAAATGTGTATGCTTAAACTATTAATGGCATATTGTAAAGAAAAATGACCTAATATGAAATGGCATGCATATTTTAGAATTTTAATTCAGAAAATATTTCTTTCTCGTGACCATTTTGTGCACAAACCCTTGACTAGTTGGAGGATGTCAAGTCAACGTTTTCTGTTGCTTAAAAAACTACTGCAAAATATTTTAAAGTTTGCAAACAGAAACATGAGTTTCTGTTTGTAAGTCAAAAATAAGAATAGAATACCCTAATTATTAATTTAGTGCATTGTATTTTTTGTATATAAAATAAAGAGACAGGTAAGGTAAAATAATAACTTTAATTGGAAACTGTCCTTTAATTCTCCATTTTAATTTATTTCTCCTTTTCATCTTAAAATTATCAACTGCTTGTAATAAATCGCTCTAATTGCATCATGAGAGTTATGCAAGAATCATGCGATATGGATTATATTTTAGTAAATGTGATCATTTATAAATTGATGGTATGAACAAAAAGTAACATTGATGCATAGAGATAATAGCAATCATTGAGGTTAATTATATTTTATTTCTTCAGAATCACATTCTTTGAATTCCAGAATGTAATGGATGCAATCTGCTTCTTTTTGATTACATTTAGGCCTTTTTACTTCCTTGTACGAAGTAAAAAGAAAGTATCGTAATCGTGAAAAGTTTCAGGCAGCATATTTCAATGAAGACCGCTATCAAATGAAATTTAACTATGTTTTTGCGTGATATCTGTACGTAAGGACAGAATAAAAGACTCGTTTCCTCCAAAAAAATTATAAAACTGCTTTAAAATTAATTCTGAATAGAATTTTTCGTGGTGTCTGTGCGAACGTATGTACATACGTACGTACGTATCTCGCATAACTCAAAAACGAGTAGCCTCAGAACTTTGAAATTTTGTATATAGACTGCTATAACATAGATGTAGATGTGCACCTCGTATTTTGGTTGCAATCGGCCGCACCAAACATATATAAATATATTTATATATATATCCACTCTGTTACCCGGCTCAGTGATCTGAGTCTCTACTCTTATATGTTTGTAAATTGTACATTTTTTGCTTTAAAAATGATTGAATTATGTTGTTTTTATCTTCCGGTTAAGGTTTTTATGCCTTTAATAAATCTGTATGCAATATTTTTAGAATTATCAACAATTTTAAAGTTGTTTAAGTGTTGCTAAGTCTTTTTTTTTTGACGGCGGCCATTGATTGTTTACATTTGAAACAGCAGACTAGTGGATTTGATACTAATGTAGAGAAACTTAGCTTCGCAACAACAAAGATAACGCCTTCATTTATTATTGCCAATTAAATCATGCGTAATCCTTTCTGAAATTTTTTCAAGGAAATACGTGTTTAAGATTTACTTCGTAATTTTTAATATAGATATTTTGAGTTTTTATGTATTTTTGCCTTCTCGCGAAGTGAGAACTGAATTAATTGAATGAGAAATACTCAATCATCTGTGAAAAACTGTTTCTTTTTTGTTTTGGTTGCTTAATTTCTTTTATACATCATTCTAGCTTTATTATAGTATTTGAAAGGAACCTGTGGCAACGATTAGATAATTCTATTCTTTAAATGATATAAATTTTGTGCATTATGAGTTATAATATGAACAAAATATAATACTGTTAAGTGAATTTAGCGCCAGAGTGTCGCTATGGTAAGCAAATACTAGAGTGAATTTTAAAGAATGCATTTATTCTATTGTGGTTTATGCGCTGTCGGCGAAGTAGATTTAATTCAATCCAATAAGTTTAAATGAAATGCAAGTAAAAATGCGTATAATTTAATATTCCATACAAGGAAGTCATGTGGTGTACACATCAGATTTTTTTATATCATTATGATGTGGTGTTAGTAGTGTCCAGCATTTATGATGACTTGTGCCTGCCGTTTGGAGGGGGAAAAATCATAATTATGCACTTTATGAAAGAGATGTAAGCGGCAGCGTGTTATCAAGGGCAGTAAGGAATATCTGTGGATCTGTTGTTCAAGGTTCGTACGGTCCTTAAAAGTCCTTAAAAGTCCTTAAAAGTCCTTAATTTTTTTAAAAATGATTTTTGGTCCTTAAAAATCCTTAATTTTGGCCAAAATGAATAAATGGTCCTTAATTTTGCTCATTTGACATTTCTTATCATTTCTAATGATTGCCATTCTAAGTGTGAATTACGATTTCTCGTGAATATGGAATTAAAATTATACGGCTCTTAACCAATCTGTTGGTGGATTTGCGTTGCAAACGATAAAAAAAAAAACAATTAGCTACCCGAACGAAAGTATCGGTGTCTGATTGGCTATTCACCCAATCTTTCGAAACAGGTGTTATCCATAAATTTAGGCAGATTGTGACGAAAGCATGAAGCCGGAAGTTCTTTAAGAGGCGAAAGTGATGATGAAGGTGCTCGAGAAAAAAAAAGGGGAGGATTCTGAAAATAGTTGCCAAAATTAGAGCAATCCCAACCTGGAAGCCCACAACCCTTCCGATGCCAATAGGAAAGAGATGCCTGGAAAGTGCATTTTCGATAAACTGTGGCTTCATCAAGCTGACTACAAAGACTGGATATTGATGGATGGCAATCCTTAAATGTGGTCTTTGTCTGAAACAAATTGAAATTTCTAGAATGGGAGAGCCAGCGCTGAAAATTCACATGAAAATTAAGTTTCGTTTTATCATTTCAATTGTTTTTACATGGTTTTGCTTAGCTCAATTTCTGTGTTTGTTTCAGTTAAGCCATAAATTAATTTTTTATCACCTTTTACGGAGTTTATTCTCTTTTGCACATACTATATGTATGGGATATCGGGATTATGAGTTTATTTCTGCAGAGGGTCTGTTATCGATTTCGCGGGAAATCTGTTGGCTCCATTTTGATTTTAGGTCGCAAAGGGCAAATTCGGTAACGCTAGCCGAGAAAAAGTGAAGTTCGGAAATACGTTTTGAAGCTTCAATAGACAATTAAGTATTTGGTTTAAACCTATGTTGTTGATAGTAATGCATAATTTTTGCTAATGGCGATACAATTATTAGTTGAAAATAACTAACTAATTAAAAATATTTTAATAAAGCTGAAAACAACTAATTGAAACTAATTTTTCTGAATTAACTAGACGCAAAATTAACTTTCATGAATTACTAAAGTTATTGGGTAGAAGTTTAACTGAAAATATACATTCCGTAATATATATATATATATATATGTAAGATAAAAATATATGAATCAAAATTATAGATTAAACTATAAACATTAATTCTTCCTCTCTATTCTAAAATCGTAATAACTTATCTGCATTGCGTCATTCAAATTAATCATGCGATCTTACGTAACCGTTAATATCAGATGCCTCTTGACAACCAATCACCGAATTGTAAACCAAAACTTTTCTCTTCGCGTGCTTCCATCTTTCATAACTACGCACTTCAGCTTTTGCTCTGTTAACAGCATTCTTTGAGGCTCAGGCAGTCCTTCCGTAAGTGCTGTTGGGATAGAAAGCAAGCCAGCGAAATTACATCTTAGCACAGCACAGAGCAAAAGCTGAAGTGCGTAGTTATGAAAGATGGAAGCACGCGAAGAGAAAAGTTTTGGTTTACAATTCGGTGATTGGTTGTCAAGAGGCATCTGGTATTAACAGTTACGTAAGTTCGCATGATTAATTTGAATGACGCAATGCAGATAAGTTATTACGATTTTAGAATAGAGAGGAAGAATTAATGTTTATAGTTTAATCTATAATTTTGATTCATATATTTTTATCTTACATATATATATGAGAATAGTAGTACGTAGGAACATTGCAGCTACCTTGCTCAAAAGTTACCAGGAGCTGTAGCTGCACAAAATGTTGTAACATAGTACTACATAAACAATAAGAAATTTGCCTGGTAAAACTGGAAAAACGGTATAAGTGCGATAAAACTGCCAAATTTTTTTGAGACCAGATAGGTCTTTCGTCTAATTACCAGTTCACTGTACATTTTTTTTTTCAATTATATATATATATATATATATATACAGTACAAAGTCCGAGGTCTGGACTCGTCGGGACTTCGGCGATGCCAGATTTGAGATTTTTTCGGATATTAGATCATTTTAAATCTACTAAGATGGTACATAGAAATTATAAAATTGAAAATATGAAATCGTGATTTATGAAATAATGTAGCATTTATGATTTAAAGGGTATCAAAATTTACAAAAGAAAAGAGCTTAATATTTATATGTTTACTTTATTAAACATTTCTTTCAATGTGATTTGTTTGATTTGTTTTCTCTGCTAATACTTTAGACTAATACTATAGACATAATTTCTTGTTCAGTTATTAAGTTCCATTGTTCAAGACCTGTAATTGCTGTGTCGAGAATTCCGAATAACTTGTCAATCAAATTTTTTTCTCGTTCAGTAACCTCTCTGTTACTTTTTTCACTATCGGTAGCTGTATTTTCTGGATTTAGAACCATACTACAGATTTCGCCCTCCGTTAATTGATTGATGATTGGGCATTGTCATTGCAATGAAAAACTTCTGTTTAACTTCGCTAAATTCTGCCGCCTGGTGCAGCCATGTGAGCTCTGGTGCTGGTTCTGGCTTTATGTGAATAACAAATTAGTTATTCTTAATTCAAATAGCACTAAATATAATGGTTTGTCCTATGAGTATCATTAACAAAATCTATTTTTAGCATAAAGAAATTTCTGCTGAATCTCCCCTTGTCAACATTTTAGTGCATTAAACTTAAATCTGTAATTGGATAATACTCTGTTATTTGGCGTCGCTGCATGATTCATCACTCAAGTTGTCATCCGTTGATAAACATGCAGTGATGAAAGCAAAATACAATAAATAATGATTCGTGATTTTGGCATCAAGGATATAAAATATTTAGCGCCAAACTGAGATTAAGAATCAGGATTTCTGGCATGTTTTTTTATGATGAGGAAAAAAATCTAATGCGCGTGCATAAAGCATACCCCTTCCTTCAAAAAAGCCCTAAAAATTGGTTGGTGGTGGCTTTGAGGTCCGGATTTTAGATCATTCCAGATATTGAATGTCCGGATCTCGGACTTTGTACTGTATATATATATATATACATCTTTCAAAATATAACTTATCAATATGGATGGATTCACTCTTTTAAAATAATTCTACTTTAATTAAACTTAGGAGATAATATAATCAATTAATCAATATTGTTTAGGAAATAAATTATATATATATATAGTAAAAAATGTATATTTTCACTATTCAAGTATTGACTGTGACAAGTATTCTCATTTTGTCACATGAACAGTCGTCTGTGGAAAGGGGCTTCTCTGTAAGTAAAGCAATTGAAATTGAAAATTTAAGTGACTCATCATACATTTTTCAACGCACAGTATTTGATTACATAAAATTTTCTGGAGGTGTTCTTAATATCAAAATTAATAAAGAAATGAGATCAGCAGCAGCTTCTGCAAGAAGTGAAGTTCGTTATTTAGAAGTTCAGTATTTAGAAGAACAAAAATCTTTAACTAAATCTGAAAATTCAAAGAGGAAAAGAAATATTATTGAGGAAGAAATTGATTATATGAAGCAGAAGAAAAAAATTCTTCAAAGGTACATTAAAGATATTAATGAAGAAGTAGATGCTTTAGCAGATGAAGCTGAGACCAGCAGGAACATTGATTTGTTTAGCAAAGCAAATAAACTTAGAAGAATAGTTAAAGAAAAGGAAATAGACATAAATAAATTAGATGTTAAAATAGCTGAAAAGATTTCAGATTTAAAAAAAGCACAAATGTTTTGTATCTTTTATTGTACAGTTTAGTATTCTAGTATCTTTCAAAAAACCAAGGAAATAAATTGTATGTTTACAAATCAGTTATTTTAATCTGCAAAATATTCTTACATTGTGATTATAATAGTAGTTGACTGTGTTTAAATAAATATCAAATAAGTTAAATAATAATCATGTAAATCTCTAAAATAGTGACTGTTATTAGTGTAAAATACACTTATACATGTTTTTCAAGAAATTATGTTCCTAATTTAATGTTATCTACTTCATAACTTGTAGGGAGTTAGTTTAATTTTCAAAATTGTTTTATGGTAAGTATTAAATTGAATTTAATAATAGTGCATAATACACACTTCTGTTAGTTTCTTAAAGTGAAATTACAAGCATGAAGTTGGTTGTATGGATAATTGCTTTATTCTATTTTTTTTTTTTTTTTTTTTTTTTGTTTGCTGATAGGTCCTTAATTTTTTCTTTGATGGTCCTTAAAAGCCCTTAAAAGTTCTTAATTTTCATGTAAGGAAATGTGTACGAACCCTGGTTGTTAAAATCATGCTTTATTCTTCACTCAAAGAAAAATATTTTACATTATTATACTCACAAAGACAATTACAATTCCTTCTTTTGATTTTAGTATACTTCAGTTAAGGTCATTCAACAATTATAAACAAGGGGAGGAGTGAAGGAAACCAGAAGAAACTGCTTGATCTTCTGTCTGAAATGTTCAGTTGTGTTGTACAATAGTTTCAGATCTGTACATCATAGAAACAAATTTTGCTGAATATACAAGAGAAATAAAAGTTCTTATTTATATTTATATCCAACCATATTAATTCCACTAAAATGCAAAATTCTCATTAATTTACTTTAAAAGTTCCTTTTCATGCAAATCTGTTTTATTATTTTTTAAATTAATTAAATAAGTAATTGTGACTTTAAGAAAATCCAATTGTGGCTTTCAAAGTTTCCTGAATTCTAACATGCAGCTCCTCGTGGCCTGAAGTTTGGTCACTCTTAGCATATTTCATTCAATTCCATTGTCAGTCCGGATGGAAAATCGTTTTTTCATTTTCCGATTCTTATTGCTTCTGGAACAGGTAATTTTTGTTGGAAAAATCATTGTGGCTGCAGTTGGTGATGCTATGATTTCCTTTTCTTCTTTATTTTTATTTTTTTTTTAAGAACTGTGTATATTATTGAAGCAGACAAATTTAATAATAATTTTTTGTGCGAATATCAGATTGCCATCGACCTTCATCTAATCATCTGTACAGCTGCATTTTAGTTTCTAGTGAAATGTTTTTCTCCACTTTACTTTCATTTTGTTTGCAATCACTCATTGTAAAAGCTAAAAATTTTGGAATTTATTACAATAAATAAAATACTATGTTCATACCTTTTTACACACAGTAACATTGATGACTGATCATAAATCCAGCAAACATGCATTAACATTGTAATGATATTGTTGCTTCTACCTCAATGTGCTCACCTTGAGACCAACAAGCCACATACACTGTGAAACAAAGATTGGTGCAGAATGGCCAGAAAGGGTGCACGTTGTGACAAACTAACTTAGCAATACTGATTTTGAAGAATCCCATTACAGTACAAAGTCTGTAATCCAGACTCGTCGGGACTTTGCCGATTCCGGATTAGGGGATTTTCCAGATTATAGATCATCAATTTAAATCTGGTAAGATAGCATGCAGCAATTATACAATTAAAAATATGAAACCGTAATTTATGAAATAAAGAGCAATTATGATCTAAATGGTATCAAAATTTACAAAAAAAAAAAAAAAAAAAAAAAAAAAAAGCGTAATATTTATTTGCTTATTTTATTAAACATTTCTTTCAATGTAAGTTGTTTAAATTTGTTTGTTGTTTTGTAAGTTGTATTTGTTGTTTTGTAAGTTGTATTATTTGCTGTAAGTTTGTAGTTTGTAAGTTGTTTTGTGGTAATACTTTCTCTTTAATTCTATAAACAGACATAATTTCTTGTTCAGTTACAAAGTTCCACTGTTCAAGTCCTGTAATTGCTGTGTCGAGAATAACGACTAACTTGTCAATCGAAATTTTTTCATTTTCAGTAACCTCTCTGTCACTTTCTTCACTATTGGAAGTGTGCATTGGTAAACACTTTACGCGCATACGTGCGAATTAAAAGCGCATGCATAAATACTTTACGTACATGCGTAAGTTTGTGGCTTTGAGGTCCAGATTATTGATCATTCTGGAATATGGACTTTGTACTGTACTGCCGCATGTTACTGAAACAGCACTAGAGTTCTACTGTAATGAGGCAATTTTACTTTTCTTTATTTCATTATATTTAGCAACTTTAAAAGTGAAGGATTTTGCGGGAAAGAGGTAAAAGGAGTCAAAAATGTGTGTCAACTAATAGCAGTCTGTTTGCAGTTCTGAAATAGGTTATTCTAGGACTTCCCTGGGTTCTTTGCTTATTATGATTTAAGTTTCTGTGAAGTACAAAAATTCATACAACCATATGGCTAAAAATAGGTAGTGCTCTCAAATACTATGTTCTTTCTTTTCCTTCTTGTTTGGAACATTTATTGGAATACAAATTTTATTGGAATTCAACAAAATATCCTGTGTTGTAAAAATTTCTGTCCTGGGCAGGCAGATTCTGTCAACAGGATTTTTTGCTGCTGGTGGCTCTTTTTTTTTTTCATTTTCTTCTCTCAGAAGCAATTAACTTTAGTCTTCTCACAGCAATTTCTTTATCAGTTTTACTTTTGAAAATCCTATAGTGTTGTAAAATGTGTTAAAACTTTCATTTTTATCTTTAATGAGAAATGTCTTCTGTTTTCTCTCCACTTTTGCAGTAAGCAAGATTTAAACAAGAAAACAAAAAACAAAAATTAATTAATGTATTTATCAAATGACTGGGAAGTGAATCTTTTCATCTGCAAATTGTCTGATAAGTAAACTTCCACTGTTCTCCTTAGTGACCTCCTTTCCCACCAGGAGTAGGACTTGAAATCTAATGCTGAAGAAAAGAAATAGCTTAAGGAAAATATATATATATATATATATATTTAAAAATAAATCAGGAGGAAAATAACATGTAATCAAAGTTATGAATTGTATAAATTAAACATTTTGTTATTATCGTGAACAAAAATATGTCACCACAAAAGTAAACTAACATATAAATGCAAGAAACCTATAAGAATTTCCACCATGGCTTTTTTTATTTTTTATCTTCAATGAAACGTTATTCTTTCACATTGAACTTTGATTAACTACTTTCTCTCTAACAACATACCCTTGATCAACTTAAACAGCATTTTGTTTTAAGAATTTAAATTGGTATATGTTTTGCAATCCAAACATGTCACTTCCTATTTGGTAAATAATTGTACAAGATTTGCACTATGCACTGAGTCTAAATATTGTGTTATCTGTTATTATGTACTTGTGATTCTACCCCAAACACGCTTTTCATCCAGTGTCGAAAGATATTAACTCATATACATGTGTTTAATTCCACACGTTTCTTCGCTAAATTGTAATTACATTTTGCTGATACACAGTTAATGCTCAATTTAATGTCCACACATGTCGTAGTGAAACTAGATTTAGTATTCTTTTATTAGTTTCATGAAAGGAATTCTGTACATGGGAATCGATAGCAAAATTTTGTTCATGCTATTATCAACTAAGTATTTCTAATAAAAATAATCTATTGAATTTAAGAGAGTATGACTTAATTCTAGAATAAAAGTTTAAGGTTACTATAAATGAAATCCCCCTCCCACCTCCCAAAAATTTGGTTATGCAACATTTGTATCACTCAAAAAAGCAATCAAATATTGTTTTGGGGGTAATTTTTTTTTAAACATGCTTTTCTAGCACAGTTAAAGCTAAGTAATTTTTTATTTTACCTTTTCTTTCAAATATTATTTAAAATGGCAGGAGCATTTGCAACTATTTCTCTGTCAGCTATTGGCACTAACAGTGCATTTACATTTGTCTGCTGTATCTAATCCTTTTGTTTATAAATCCTTACAATGAAAAGTTTGCTGCAAGATTTTTACCCAGTTTTGTATGCCAGGATTTTTAACAAAAATTGTTTTGCCTCCTAAAGTAAAGGGACCTGTTTCCGCTCTGCACCGGTTCACTCCTGCTTAAAGGTGGTTAGTGCGGAGACCTGATCGACTTAGGGAGACTTTGAGGACAGAACTTCCCAACCTCGTGCCGTCCAGCAGCCCAGACCTCCAAAGCAGCTGGATTACAGCACCACGCCACCATTGCTGGTCAGTAAAGGGCCTGTATCTGATCACTTTGACTTTTGAAAAAAAAATGGCATGTAATTTAATTTAATATTGACAGAATTTTAATGAAAATCTCTGTGAAACTAAGGTTGCTTTTTTTATGAGATTTAAAATTTTACACTGCTTCCATTTGATGGTGTTAATCACAAACCTACTATGACTACTGTTTGATTTTTCAAGGTAACTGAATTTGAGTCAGTCAGTCGTAATGTCAGTCACGTCCTGTCACTTCCCCTGGAACCTTGACATAACTCACTCATTCATTTAAACATAGCCAACAATCATATAATGTAAACATTTATTAAGGAAAAAAAAGCTGGATAGGTTTCAAATCCATCTTATGATACTAGCTTGCCATCTTTCTGAGTTCCAGAGAGAAATCATGGTGACGTATCATTTTGCTTGTAGTTGTTAGGCACGTACAAAGTATGTAATAAAGGTAGTTATGTATTATGGCAACCACCTTAATATGATGTATAATTTTGATTGTAGCTGCTAGGCATGAACATTGCACAAAAAAAAAAAAAAAAAAAAAAAAAAAAAAATCAAAGAAAGAAAAAAGGGACATTTCTATATCTCTCGTTCTATTGGGCCGATTGACGAAATTCAACTTGTGTTTTTTATATCTCGAAAGCACGAATTAGTATATACATTAGATTTATATATAGCATTGTTCTAGTATAGGTATTTTGACACAAAATCAGACTTTTTCTGAAATGACATGCTAATGTTTTTCCATATTTCGATTGTACGACTTAAATTATGTCAAACTGCCAAGTTTTGTAAAAATCGCACAAGTAATTTTTAAAAAATTAGGTCTCAAAATTTTAGGTCTTCCATGTTAATTGGTGTATATTTATTAATATCTTATTTTTTTATTAAACTTACTTGACTTCCTTTTTTTTCACATTTCGAAATTTAGGTTTATTCCAAATATAATTAGCTCATTTTTTATGAATTATTAAAATTTGTATTTTTAAATAATTTTTGTAAATTTTTTGAAAAAATTTTGAATTATAATCTATAAAATGTTTACCTATGTTGATTGTCTTTGGTAGTAGTATTTCTAAGCATACATGCAAAAAATTAGAGTTTTTATTCAAAATTTCCTAAGATATATGTGAATTTACATTTTGGCATGTTTTGAAATTTGCTGTATTTACTATAAGCAATAATAACAAAAATGTGATTTACGCACTTTGTTAAAATTATTTGAAAGGATGAACAATAGACTTTTTTCCTCTAGTGCATCAATGAGAAAAAGGAAAGTAAGTAGGTTACTATAAATTAAGATTTCCACCAAGTGAATTATTCTTGGCAGAAATTGAAAAAATTGCTCCAAGATAAATGCTTGAATTTCTCTGTAAGTTTTGCACCAGATTTTACAAAATTTAATTTTTGGGCATAATTTGAGTCATACAATTGAAATATTGAAAAAAAAAATGGCATGTAATTTCTGAAAAAGTCCGATTTTATATAAAAATACCCATGTTAGAACAATGCTGTGTATAAATCTAATATATATTCGAAGTCATGCTTTCGAGACATGAAAAACGCAGTTTGAATTTCATCAATTGGCCCAGTAGAACTGTCCCAATTTTTTTTGTGCAGTGTACAAGGGTACCTAATAAAGGTAGATGCATATTGTCACATCCACCTTAATACATTTTGTTTGCAGCTGTTAAGCATGTACAAGGTACCTATTAAAGGAACAAAATTCTGTTGAAATTTCATCAGGAATATTTTATTTTGCCACAAATTTACTCAAGGGAACAATAATAAGATGCGTTTGGTATATAATTGGTTTGCAACACCGACTTTGTGAAATTCTGTGATTTTTTTCAATGCAAAAATCCATCGCTGGGTAAATGGGGAGAAGAACAAGCGGCATTAACAAATAAAGGAAGATTTTGCAACACACGTGTTATATTCTTTAAATATATCATGTAATCCTTATTAAGTAATTAAAATTTGTATTTAAAAAACTTTATGTATGTTTTCTTTTAATATGTTGATAATGTCTGCCAGTTTATGGTAAATATCTATAGTTTGGGAATAATTTAAAAAAAAAGTCATGAAATTCGCGAACTGGCACCCCATAAGTAATTTTTACCCTTTCATCTATAAAAAATAGAGAAACTGCTCCAAGGTGGTTGTATTGATACGTAAGTACCCTTATAAATTACCCAATACTGGCATCTAGGTCAAAGCATACGACTTCCTGGACACAAGATCTTTTTAAAGAGCTGCAAGGCTTATTATAAACTACAATACATATACAGTCAAAAGTCGTTAATTCGGACACCCATAATCCGGAATGATCTATAATCTGGACCTCAAAGCTAAAAACTTTCTGCGTATGCGCCGCGTTGACACATGCGCATAGGCGTTTACGCGTGTACGTAAGACTTTTTACCACTGCGCATATGCGTTTGCGCAAGCGCAAAATACGTTTTCGCGTTCGCGTTTTATGTATAACGGACGGTATAATCTAAAATTATCTAATTATCTATTTCAGTTAATGTTGATGATTGCATTGTTACTTAATCTTCGAATTGGATCCGGTTTATTATTTTTTGCAGACTGTAAGAGCAATTTTATAAAAGTAAACTTGAACTTTCGATTATGTCAAATAGAATTTCCGTTTCTGGAGCTCCCAAAGGATCGTACAAAACGAAAGTCTGTTTCAATGTCCATCACACAAAAAGTGGAATTGCTGCAATATATGGATAAAGACATGAAGAATGTGACAGAGAGGTTAGTGAAAACGAAAAAATTTTGATTGACAAGTTAGTCGGTATTCTCGGCACAGCAATTAACGGGACTTGAACAGCGGAACTTTGTAACTGAACAAGGAATCGTGTCTGTTTATAGAATTAAAGAGAAAGTATTATCACATAAAACGAAGCAACTTTAAACAACTTACATTGAAAGAAATGTTTAATAAAGTAAACACATTAATATTGAGGTTCTTTTTTTGTAAATTTTGATACCCTTTAGATCATAATTGTTCTTTATTTCATAAATTCAGGTTTCATATTTTTAATTTTAGAATTTCTGCATGCCATCTTACGAGATTTAAACTGATGATCTATAATCCGGAAAAATCGATAATCCGGAATCGCCGAAGTCCCGACAAGTCCGGATCAACAACTTTTGACTGTAATAACAACATTAGCCAAATGGCAAAAATTTTATGTATTTTCAGAACCAATATAGTTTGCATAATTATCTCTGTTTAAATAATAGTCATTAATTAATTTTAATGTCACCTAGTTACTTGCATAGGGCCATTTTTTAAGTTTACTTCATGATAGTTTAGTAAATGGAACTATTAACTGAAATGTTTTGAAGACATTAAAAAAAGAATGTGAATGATCAATATGAAAATTTTCAGAGTGGATTTTTATGTATAGTTATTTCTAAAGTTATATTAAACTAATTGAAATAAATCATTAGACTATAATGCAGTAAAGAGTTACTTTAATGTATTTTCTTATGTTATATCTTGTTTATTTTTGTAGGTTTCATATTATTCATATTATTCCCAAATGAAGTTGGATCTTCCAGATCATATGCTTTCATTCCAAACTTTGTATTGAACTCAGCTTAACTCAGTTATTGATTTTGTGTCTTTAGGATTTCTAGTAAGTTTACTTCTTTTGTTTGTTGCTTAATTAGTTGGATTAACCAAATAAATGTTTTGTCACTAATATTTTGACAAGAAAAGAAATTTATCAGTATGCAAATGTAATAGATTGCATTTTGAAAGAAAGATGTAATTAAATTGTCAGGTATGAAAAGGTATCATGGTAAAAATGTTATATTTTACAGGAACAACCAAAAACTATTCTCTCCCCTCAAGAATACCAGAAGTCAAAAACAAATAATTATGAGATTGGTATAGGATCTAAGTGATCCAGCATCATTTAAACAATTTAGTTGTTCATGGACTGCCCTTCCATAAAATTAAAAAATAAATAAATAAAATAAAAAATAAACATATCTCCTTTTTACAAATTGCAATGTTTTTTCTTTCCAGATTGGTCACAAAATAGAAAATTATGAAAAATTTGTTACTCTTTCTCAAAACCCAATGTTAGGTTAAAAAATATAGATTTAGAAATACATTGTTATAAAAACTAGGTATAATCTGTCTGTTGTAAATTATAAAATAATAAATAATAATAGCTTTAAAATTTAAATTGTATTTTGTTAATTAAACAGACCTAAAACTAGTAAGGAGCTGTTAAAAATATAATAAAGAGTAAGTAGGAAAAAAAAAAAAAAAAAAAAAACAGGAGTGTTCCCAATTATAATGAAATATTTATAATCTCTTTTGCCATACTTCTAGTTGCTTTCTATTCCTGTTGTCAGCCAATGCATGCTGAAGTTTTGAATGTCTGTATGTTGATTCGGTCTGTGAATCCTCTTTTGAACATTCATGATCTTTTTTCCATTAATGAAATCCTTTCCTTCACTAAATGCTGTTTTGTTTGACAGGGTCATGGGAATGCTGCAAGATTATCTGAGGGTAAACATATGTTGTCTCTAACCGCGTATGAAAAGAGATTCCTTGACTTTATATGGATCACAGATGACGAAATGCGATATTAACGATATTGTGAAGGCTACTTTAGCTTCATTTCTGATATGCCTGCTGTAGCTTTCATCTCATACCCTTGACATTTTATAGACAGCAGTCCCTGACTTCTTGGAACTTCTTGATTTGATCAGGGTCTGCTTGTATTACCTTAAATTTTGCTTAACATCTTTATCAGTTCTTCATGTTCTTTTAACTGATAGATAATATTGCACTTGACTGTTCTGAAATATATATCCCATGGGAGAACCCAGTGACCTTTTATCGACCATTTTGTGTTTGACATTTTACCAGTTTTTACAAAGAAACTTTTTTGTGGTTCACTTTTAAGCCCTTCATAATGAGACTTAATGAGAAAGCAAAAAACACTGAGGAGAACGTTTGAATGTGGGAGTTATGGGTGGGGGCAACACCAGCAGTTGGATACCTTTATTTGCAAAATATATTAATCCACTTTACAACAAAAGCAACTCGGTTAAAAAATTACAACAAATCCATGCTTAGATTTTGCCTTATTCTGATTGTCTTAAAAAAAAGCTTTCAATTGTGATTTATTGATATTCAAGGTCTACACAGTCAAACCCATAATTTCAGCGCCCGGGGACAATTAAAGATTTTGCACCCCCTTCTGGATGCCAAGAATTGAAAACATTCTATTCTAAAATTTCTTAACTTCAGTTTGTCAATATAACACTTTTAAAAGTTTGTTTTTATGTTTGATTTGGTATTCTTAAAGACATGTTAAACTAACTGAAATAAATCATTAGATTTCTGCTGTCTAAGAGTTTGGTAATCAAGTTAAAAAGGAAATCTGTATTTGTATGGTATGTTCCTTCTGGTATGTAAAGTTGGCTTGAAATTTCTTTAAAGCAAAATTCCATCTTTGTAACCTGGCATTTTTGAGCATTGCTAGGTTAAAAATTCTATAGACTTTGACCTCTCTAATTTCTGAAAAAGTGTTGAAGTAGCATCACATGCTTTTATTTATATCATGGTATAATTTTCTTGTGATATAGAGAACTTTCTCCTTGTAATTCACTAGAGTTTTCTTTATTATAAGGAGTGTTCAAATGGAAAGATATGAAACGACGTTATGAGTAGAATCAAAGTCTTTTATTTGCAAATAATCGCCGCAAGCATGAGCACAATTATCCCACTGTTTCACGAACCAAAGGATTCACTGTACCCTGAATTCCTTTGGCTGTGCAGGAGCCAGACTTCCTCTACATCCTTTAGTTTGTCATCTGAGTTGAAGCACTTTCTTTTGAGATGTGTTTTTAGTAGAATAAACACATAGAAATCACAGGGCAACATGTCCAAGGAGATGCTCAAGCTTCTCCCACTTGAACTTGGCCATTACATTTTGTGTGACTGTGAAGATGTGTCAAGGCACTTTACTGTGGAGTAGAGTCACTCCCACCAGGAGCAGCAAGGCTGTTTGCTCTTCGTAGACTTACATAGCTTACAGAGTGTCTCACAGTACACATCACTGTTAATGTTTTTTCTGTGCTTGAGGAATTCGATAATTAAGACACAATAACACGCCGAATAAATACTAATTCAGAAGTCAAACAACAGCGTTATATTTACAAAATTTTCACAGGACTAGTTTCGATGGTTTTACCGAACCACCATCTCAGCTGCAAAACCGCAAATGAACAAGATAGGAAATAATGATTAGATAAGATAAGAAAGCCTGGACAAGAATAAGCAAGTGGCGCCATCTGTTGGTGAAACCAGAACTAAAACATAATTTCTTTAAAGGGCGAAGGCAAATTTGGATTGGAATTAGGATCGTTAACCAGAACAGAAAGATTTTTATGAATGTGAAATGCCTCTAGAAAATCCAGTTCTCCAATGGAAGATGTTTTTTGAATAATTTTGGCAGCAGAAAAATTGAAAGTGTGGTTTTCGGACCAACAATGTTGAGCAACAGAAGACTTCTGTGTTTCCTTTTTTCTAACATATGCCTCATGTTCCTTGACGCGAAATTTTATGGCTCTCTTAGTTTGGCCAATGTAAATTAAACCACACTGGCAAGGAATCCTATAAATACCCCAGGAATTCATATCCGGAATGGGGTCCTTGAGTATGGAACTCGGAATTTTATTGATGGGAGAATAAACAACCCGAAAGTTAAATTTCTGCAAAATATGTGCAACTTTATAGCTAATTGATGGAAAGAAGGGAATGACAACAGACGCTACATAGACGATACTTTTACTCTGTTTGAAGGTAATAAAGATGATTTAAATAAAGTTCTTTCAACAATGAATTCTATTGATCCTGCTATTCAGTTCACTTTTGAACTTGAGACTTGCAATTCTCTTCCGTTTCTTGACATTCTGGTTACACGTAACACATCCAACTTCAGTACTACGGTTTACCGTAAACCTTCATCGGTTTGCCTTCCACCACACTTTAAATCATGTCATCCGACTAAACAAAAGTTAGCTTCATTTTATTCCTATGTTTTCCGTGCTCTTCAAGTTTGCTCCTCCAAACTAGCCCTTGATGAAGAACTAAATTATTTAAAAGCAATAGCTATTGACAGGGGCTTTCCACCCAACATTATTAATCAAGCAGTTAAAAAATTCTCATCTCAACACACTAAAAGGCACACTCTTGTTTTAAGAGATTATGAAAATTCTGTTGTCATTCGCTTCTTTCCATCAATTAGCTATAAAGTTGCACATATTTTGCAGAAATTTAGCTTTCGGGTTGTTTATTCTCCCATCAATAAAATTCCGAGTTCCATACTCAAGGACCCCATTCCAGATATGAATTCCTGGGGTATTTATAGGATTCCTTGCCAGTGTGGTTTAATTTACATTGGCCAAACTAAGAGAGCCTTAAAATTTCGCGTCAAGGAACATGAGGCATATGTTAGAAAAAAGGAAACACAGAAGTCTTCTGTTGCTCAACATTGTTGGTCCGAAAACCACACTTTCAATTTTTCTGCTGCCAAAATTATTCAAAAAACATCTTCCATTGGAGAACTGGATTTTCTAGAGGCATTTCACATTCATAAAAATCTTTCTGTTCTGGTTAACAATCCTAATTCCAAATTTGCCTTTGCCCTTTAAAGAAATTATGTTTTAGTTCTGGTTTCACTAACAGATGGTGCCACTTGCTTATTCTTGTCCAGGCTTTCTTATCTTATCTAATCATTATTTCCTATCTTGTTCATTTGCGGTTTTGCAGCTGAGGATGGTGGTTCGGTAAAACTATCGAAACTAGTCCTGTGAAAATTTTGTAAATATAACGCTGATTTTTGTTGTTTGACTTTTGAATTAGAATTCGATAATATCAGACATTGGACGTCGAAGAAGATGGTGAGCATTACCTCACCTTGCCAAGGGCATAGCTTTGAATTTTTAGGGGGAGGTTATGATGCATGCTATCCTGCTTTGGCTGAAAGTGAAGACACGAGCTCTCGTCTCCAGCGACGATCCGCTTGAGGAAAGTGGGGTCTTCATGATATTGGAACAGACATTACAGTGCTAGCCTCATACTCAGTTTCTTTTTCAGTTCACTGAGCTTCTTCGGAACCCACTGACCATCCAGTGTCACAAACTATCATGCACAATTGTCCACACTGTTCCAGCACTGGCCCCCACCAACACCATCTCATAGAATAAGGCCTGAGCACAAGTGTCTGACTGGTTAGTAACATCACGAGCAAAAGACCTATGCGAAGAGGCCGAAAACTTCTCTCACAATCATCCAGCGATGATGCATGTTTTTACTATACTCTTTCTTTCTAAATTCATATTCTATCTTGCATTCAGAGTCTAATTTTAAATTAAAAATTTTTTATCTCTGGAAAGTTGTTCAGAAATTATGAACAACTAGAACTATAAGTACTGTGTGTAATTTTCCCCCTAAATCCCCAGACACTTGCTTATCAAGCAATGTATGAATAATTAAACTAAAATATAAAAATAAATTCTAAATAATAATAAATTAATTTTAATTAATGATAACTATATATATAATTTAAATAATTATAAATAATGATAATATGCTCCGAAAATTAACGAAGAAATAAACAGTAAGTGAGAAAATTACTGATATTCAGAAATGATACTACAAATAACTAGGATGAAAGAACCGTAAATACTTTGGGCAGCATTTCCTTTCCCTGACATATATTTTTCATTCACATATTTTGGAGAAAATAGATAAAAGAATTTTATCACTGAAGCATTAAATCAAACACTAAAATTTTTTAATTCATTAAATACAAAGAGGCTTGAACAGTATGTATGTTAAAAAGTCTATTCAAATTTGAACTTTTAACTGAAAATGTTTTAAGGAATTTTTTTAAGAATTAATAAAACTATCACTTCAACTGGAAGGCAAAATAAATTGAAACTTGCACTGTAAAGAATTTGTACACGCAAAATGAAAAAATAAAGTTTAAGACATAAAAAGTAATCAACATTGCATAAAGATTTTATTTTTGTTGTCGCACTTTTATAAATAAATTTTTACTTCTGTAGATTAAGTTTAGAATTTCAATGAATTCCAAGTTTCCAGTTTATTTCTTCTGCAGTTTTAAATTTGTTAATTTCTACTAAGATTTTATTTGTTGCAAATTTTTTTTTTTTATAGCTTATAGTGATTGTGCCATATTGATTTCTTATCCTGTATGTAGGAAGTGATCAATAATATATTTACATTATAAATATCTTTATTACTTTATATGGATTATTAGGGTATAAAATACTGCAGATAATTTTATAGTATTCACTTAATAAACATATTTGAGAAAAATACCTTTCAGAAAGAACATTGTTCAATTTTTTTTTAATGAATGATGATGATTTTTTGATGAATCGGTTAAAGCACATTATCGGAATCGACATCAGTTTTAAGTTTTAGATCTTTTCATGCATTTCTTGAATAAAAGCTTCATTTCTTTCGTATCCTTTTTAATTAACTTCTTTATTTGTCTGAATTTTTATTTCCTCTTGTTAACTTCTGATAACTTTTAATAATAATTTTATTTCATTTAACAATTATTTTAAAAATATTTAATTGATTTTCTGACAAAAACTGTTTACAGTTCATTACACTTATTTATCTCTCCTTCGTCATGTGTGGCTGCCCCACGCATGTACATAACCGTGCTGGACACTACATTAGCTTCCCTAGATGTCCCAGTTCCCAAAGTGGCATATTCAAATTTCAACTGGTTTGGTTGTAACAAAGTTTTTTACCTTTTCATTTGAACACCTCTTATATTTCCATTTTTTCTTATGTTAAACTTGCAACTGCTGCATAAGATCAGGTTTGGGTATTTATCCAATATATAACATACGGATCTTCACAGATTCTTTCTTCAGGTCCCTGATAGAATTTTCATGTTCATCTTGCCAGTTTTATTACATTCATTGCATTTCTGCTTGTTGATTTCATTATCAGTGTTGGCTAAGTCAGTAGAAAAAGGAACATATTAGAATAATCCTTAAATGCCTGAAACTTTCATATTTGTTTTAAGAGGTTCCAAATATTGAATGGACTGAACTTTCTGCAAATCTTCAGCATGTTGAAGAAACAAAAGGTACATGCAGTTAAAAAATTTTAAAAAATTACAAAATAACATACATTAAATATACTAAAACTATATTTAAACATTTGTAAGGTAAGAACTAAAGAAGAATCTGCATTACAACATGGTCTTGTTGCAATTTCTGAACCTGCTCTTATTTTAAAACTTTTTTTTTTTCCCTAAGATTTGTTGATGATTTTAGTTTTGTCTTGTTTAGTTATCAAGTTTTGATTTTTCAAGGCTATTACCTCTCAGTATTAGTCATCAGAGAGTAAAAAAAAAATTGAGTTATCAGAGAGTAAAATTAGTATTAATTATCAGAGAGTAAAGTAAAGATACATGTAAAATTGGCTATTAATGAGCACTCACCGTCTCATGCATGACAGCCTTAACATGTTCCCGCACAAAATCCAGACTCACCAACCTCTCAGTCCAAATGCCATTAATGCACACTATAATTTTACAAATGCCATGCTGCAATTTGTGGATGATGGTGAACTCGATGTTGGCAACATATGATTCTCAGACGAAGCGTATTTTCACCTCGATGGCTATGTCAACAAGCAGAACTTGCGAATTTGAGGAAGCGAAAATCCTCATATTGCTGAACCTTCATCTCCACATTCATCAAAAATAATGGTAAGGGCAACGGTGTCTTACAAAGGAATAATAGAGCCATTTTGGCAGAGCAGACTTGCAATCTCAACAGCACGCACTATCAGCTTGACGACGAACTATGGAATGGCGAGCTGAAATACTTCGTTTTAACTATATCTGTTACAGATTGCCTGCGGCGTGACCTGTGGGTGAAAATGTTAACTAAATTTGAAATTCGGTAGGATAAAATTCCCTGATTTCCTAAGCATAAGGCTGCAAATGATACATATCTATCGCATGCCGTCTTTTTTTATTGATTTGCAAAATCCATCAGTCATTTTTGGGACACCCGGTATGGTTAACAATAGGCACTTTTCTAATGAGAAGTAGATTGCACCCCATCCACATGCTAATTTGCACTTTATATGTTACATATTTTGTTTTTCAACATAAGAAGTAAAAGTACTTGGCAAATTAACACACACACACATAAAAATTGCTCAGCAGTTAACATGCATTGCTTAAAAGGAAGTTCGTATATAAACAATATTTGTCAGTGGTTATTCTTTTGTATATGGGTTGAAAGAGAAGTTGGAAAAACATATGTTTGTTATATTATGCATTTAGATGTTGAATCTGTTCCATGATGTATTTTTTCCTGTGATATTCGTGTTTGCAGTTTACATATGCTGAATTACCTTTTATTTTTCATTTTACGTTTTTAATCTTTTTCTGATCTGAAACTGAAAATACTAAAAAGGCAAAAAGATATACCTTAGCTTTCTTAAAACCATCAGCAGTTTTCATTTTCCTTGATTTAGTTGCATGCATTCTGTTCTGTACTTTCTTTTCAATAATTTTAGCAATTTCCTGCACAAATACTTTAGAAGCCAATTCTTTTGCAGAGGCAGTTTCATCTTTAATTTTTATTTTGTTGAAATGATTGCTCCTTTTCTACAATCTATCTATAAATTTTTAGTGCTGTATATTTAATAGCATTTCTGTCTATTGGTTCTCTTTTTTATGACTTATCTTCTATCTATATTACCAGATTCTTTTTGGTTTTATTCCTTGACAATACCTTTTGTAAAAGGCAATGAATTAACACTTACTTTTTTTCCAGAACATACCGATTTGCTAATTGCAGCTTCATTTTTCTTTTTAGTTCTTATTGTAGTGTCAAGTACTACAAAATGTTTCACTATAGACATAACATCTTGTCCTATTGCAAGACTATCTAAAATTTGGATTTTAAGTTCCGAAGAAATCACTTTTCAGTTTGTTAATAAGAGAATTATGTGATGTTGGGTTACAGAAAAATATCACAATTATTATGTTTAAAAAAAAAAAAATATGAAAAATTTGTAAACTCAACAATTTATTGATTTGAGGCAAAATTAATAAATTTATATAAACACAAATTTCACTAAAGATTCTTTGAAATGGAGCTATATGTTAAATATCACTTTAAAATGTAGCTGTATGCTAATATCTTCTGAAGATATAAAGTACTGGTTCCAATTCCAAATTTTAATCACATACAGTTTAGAAACAAAAGAAAAAAACTAATGAATTTAGGAACGTGACTGACTGCTCGGCATGGATAAGTTCCTCATTGTCCTCCATTAGCTATTATGTAATCTGTTCACATGTATGGATACTACTAAGCCACAAATAAAAATTGCTTTTTGTAGGGGGGGAACTGAAGGCCTTCAGATTTTGTATTATGCCCAAAGGAGCCCCCCTTTTTTTGTTTGTTTTCATTTATGCTTACATGCACATTTTGAGAGCATTTGGGTAAAAAATATTAAAAATTTCTTTAGAATTTCTGATAGACAGTCTCGCACACTGGAGATAAAAATGTTTTATTCCATACAGTGTTACCTGCTTTCTTTGAAATCATTGAGTTTGTTAATAAAAAATTCACTAAAGTTTTACAAAATATGAAATAGGTAATAAAACAAATTAAAAATTTGGGCTTCCGGGTGACCGTGTTTGGGTTGAGGACTACATTACTCAGACTTTGATGGGTCTACGTGCCGTTGTTTTTTCACAATGCGAGAAACATACATACATTCATGCAGATTCTTCATTGCTTAATTTCTCTGACTAAAATACAGGGTGATAATATTTGTTGGCAACTATTTCAAAAGTGGTTCAGCTCATTTAGTGATTTGATGAAAAATGTCATTTCGAGAGTGATACTCCTTTGGGCTAAAGCAAACTATTACAATTTTTCTTTCCCAGTTCATGTTAAGTCAAAATGATATGTGTAAAAAGATATGAAATATTTATTTTGAATTCATATTAAATCAAATTTACAAAAGAATTTTATGTAAAAACAAACAGCACTGTAGTTTCTTTTTTACAATCCACCATGTTTCTCCAAAACTGTTTGAGAATATCATTTATATGCCAATTTCAAGCCAGCACAGTTTGCTTCATAAACCTTCTCTTTTATTTGAGTTTTCTAATCATAATTTCCACATGCATATAAACAGGGTTTATAAACATACAGGCATATAAACATAGTTTTAAAGTAACCTCTAAATTATCTCAGCATTTCAGAAAAAAGTGCTTTAAAAAATTCAGTGTTAGAAACCTTTCTTTTCCTAAATGTGTGAAATTTGGGTGAAAGAGTTATTAAATCAACAATTTTTGCTTAATGTTTTGACAATATGGCAATAGACTATAAAGATTCTTTCAATTAGGGTTCAATTGTGTATGCTTTTGCATTTGTTTACTATGCTGCAATTGGAATAGACCATCTTGACTAACCTCTAATATTTTGAAAGATTGTTGTACTTTACAATGTCAGCTGCAAAACATAATGTTTTGTAAATGATAGGTTTACTTCTGAATTATTTCATCTTGTATGCAATCTATGTAGTTATTCTTAAAACATATATTGATACACTTTTTCAAATCAAGGATATATGAGTTGTTGAACACTGCAGAATCAGTTGATGTTACTTCATTTACAGTCCTGACTATTCTTATCCAACTTCTTTGATGTTATGGATACCTTTCATATCTAGCTTTATTGGTCTTAGGTTAAGGATTTTCGTCTTTATTTGACCAATGAAGTATTTTCCAAAGATGGCTGTGTTGATTTTCAAAGAACAAATGTGCTTTCTTCGTTTAAAAAGTCTACAGTATATTCTGATTTTGAAGAATAATACTAATATGTCAAACTTGTCTTCATCTGCAGCTTTTACCGCTCTCTTTATTAAAATAGAAAGGACTTTAAATACTTTCACTTATTTGGATTATTTCAGATTCAGTGCAAAATGAGAATATACATAATTATTCCAATAATAGCTCTAAACTCTCTGTCCTAAAATTTTCTCTATGAATGTAGTTATTCAAGGATTAATTCTTGGTATCGCTGCATCATCTTGTAGCTTGCATGTGTTAAGCAGTGCAACTCAATGCTTTCTCTTTTGAATCTTTATATTATTATATTAATAAATGGATGTTTTGATACTCAAATGTAATATAAAAAATACATTCAAACATAATTTTTTGCATATTTTTTCTGAGTTTACTCCTTTTCATACAGTGGTGTTTATCTCAGTCAAATTAAAAATGTCCACCTAATTACCTAACCACCTCAAACCTTTCAGTTGGGTTTTGGAATTGAATATTTTGAATATTGATTTACTTATCCACCAAAAGGGGGATGCCTATTAAATAATAAACTTCTTTTTTAACATATATACTGTTCTTTTTCAAAACTTCTTTGTTGTTAAAAAAATAATAAATAAAGTACGCATCTTAAAATAATATATCTTATTCCAGAAATGCTGCAAATGAATCCGCATAAGAAGCCAAATACTTAGAAGGTCAATTAATATTCAATAAAATTATGAAAATAACAGAACATTTTATATTTTCTTTCACTTTAATGACATTTAGCTAAAATTATACTTTTCATTCCCTTTGGTATAAATTCAACTGTTTTTCATGTAGAAATATTTGTTGTTTTCGCATAGCTGAAAATAGCTTTTATAATTCATTAGTTAATTGCTACTCTCTTAAACAGTTCTCTGATTACTTGAGCTTTGAGAATATTATTTTAGTTGGCAATTCTTAAGCTATGCAAATCTTCTGTTTAGCAGTATGAATAAGATAATTGTGTATCATAGTACTTAGAATAATCTGAGTTTGAACTTCTGTATGAAGTGTGCTCCTTCAAAATTGTTCCACATTTTAAATAAATACATTTAATTACATTATATTACATAGTACAGTTACATAGCAAATACGCGTTACACAGCTCTTCACACTACATTCTCAAAACCCACACCAACTCTCTCTCAAATCGAAACTTTTCTCACACAGTTGAGGGGTGCTACAACACCCTCTATGGGAGATCTCAACATACTCCCCACGGATGACTGTTCAGGACATCAAACTACCTCTTACATGAAATTATTACTTAACATTATTCTTAGTAAACATATAATTTCTAGATTAAATAGTTCTTGCTTGTAAATGAGTAATACTAAGCCTAAACAACATATAAATGTAAACAATGAATTACATAAAATTAATAACATAAATATGTACAATAACATTAAAACTTAGAGAATTCAAATGAATATAGATGAATATTAAGTTAAAGTTCAAAATTTTTCACGATACTTAACTGTCCATTGGTAACACACACAGTTTGTGAATGGGTCTCTTGAATTCACCATCAGCAGTTTTTACTTTACAACACGAACTCTATAATCCTTACCTGGGTAAATTTCGGTGATACGTGCCAGTTTCCATTTTAAGGAAGGTGTGTTATCTTCCTTAATGATTACTAAGTCATTTACTTTAATATTTGCTGAAGCACGATACCATTTTGTGCGAACTTGCAGTTGAGTCAAATAGTCCTTAGACCATTTCCTCCAGAAGGACTGTAACATTTGCTGAACTAGTTTCCAACAATTGTGAAGTGTTAGTGTCTCGTTGCACACATTTGGTTCCGGAATAGCCTTTAATGATGTTCCTATTAAAAAATGACCCGGTGTAATCACAGAAAAATCATCTGTATCACTTGAAGTCGCTACTAATGGTCTTGAGTTCAGACATGCCTCGACTTCTGCTAGATAAGTAGCAAATTCTTCAAAAGTTAGAACTTGAGAACCAATTGCTCTTCTCATATGATATTTCATAGCCTTTACCGCGGCTTCCCATAGTCCACCAAAGTGCGGCGCAGAAGGCGGATTGAAATTCCACTTAATTTCTTCCTCTATTAAGTATCTAGCTACCTTTTGGTCCGAATGATATGATTTTAGTTGTCTGTTGGCACCTATAAAATTAGTGCCGCAATCACTATACATTTCCTCCGGTCTTCCATGTCTAACAATGAATCGTTTTAGAGCTGCTATGAAGGAATCTGTCGTCATGTCTCCAATTTGTTCTAAATGCACTTAGTACTAAAACATACGAAAACCCAAACATAGATCTTCACTGTCCGAACACCGCGCCCTTTCCTCGGTTTAACTTGGAAATGACCCAAAAAATCCACACCACATTTCGAAAAAGCTCTTGCGGGATTCACTCTGGATGCTGGAAGATCACCCATTGCTTGATATGACAGCTCACTTCTGTGTCGACGGCATGTTACACATTTACGAATGATCTTTCGAATAGTTGCTCGTGCATTATCTCTGCTTGATTTCTGAATGGAGCATTTGTGCTCCTCCATGAAGATATTTATAGTGATAATATCGTATTATCAGTTCTGTAATATAGTGTGATTTAGGCAGAATGACTGGATATTTTACATTCTGTGCGATGCTAGCATTTCTTAGTCTTCCTCCCACTCTTAGAATACCCTCATCATCTAAGAATGGATTCAACATATTGAGTTTACTGCGGGGACTCACTAGTTTTCTCTTTTTCAAATGATTGATTTCTTCACTAAATTCTTGCATTTGCACTGACTTGATTACCCAAGAATGTGCTACGGCTAGCTCTCCAGTCTGGAGAAAATTTAATTTTGTCCTTGTTATTGATGACCGTTTCACATTGGCAATAAATCTGAGACACCAAGCTATAACACGTAAAAGTTTTGTCTAAGAAGAATATTTATCAAGCAGTTCATCAATCACAAAATTCTTAATCACAGTAGTATGCACAACGCATCCCTTTCTCTCAGTTTGTACTACTTCCAGTGGGATATCCTTCAGTGGATGCTTAGAGAAAAAATTATCTTTTCTTTTTAGCCAATATGGACCACACCACCAATGATCACCTTCCAACAAACATTGAGCTGGCACACCCATACTAACTAAATCAGCAGGATTTTCCCTTCCACTGCAGTGATTCCAAGACCTGGGATCTGATTTTTCCTGCACTTCAACCACTCTATTACCGACAAACTGTTTCCATTGCTTCGCAGAACCCTTTATCCAAAACAAGACAATTAAGGAATTAGTCCAATACACAAATTTATCAATAAGATCCTTGAAAACCGCTCCCAGATACTTTCCTATTCTAGCTCCTATGATTGCTGCCATTAGTTCCAATCTTTGTAACGTCAATTTCTTCAAAGGAGCTACTCTGCTTTTCGACATGACAAACGACACGGAAATGTCACCCTTATCATTTAAGTAACGATAATACGCTACAGAACCATAAGCTATAGGAGACGCATCGCAAAATATGTGTATTTCCATTTTTGAATTTAAGTTATCACAACACATAAATAAATTTCTCGGAACTGAAATATCCTTCAGATATTTAACCTCAGAACACCAGCTAGTCCACTTGATTTTAAGGTCATCTGGAAATTTCTCATCCTAACCAATACCACGTTCCCAAATTTCCTGTAGCAAACACTTAATCCTAACTACAAATGGAGCTGCAAAACCAATTGGATCAAAAATCATTGCTGCAACATGCAAGACATAACGCTTTGTGCTCTTCAAACTCTTTAAACTATCCATTAATCTTGCTATATCTTAAAGAAAATTGATCATTTACTGGGTTCCAGTTCAAGCCTAAAACCTTCAACTGACAATCAGAAGTACAAGTATCATTGCTAAGTCCATTCTGCATCGACAAAGACCTCAGTTTCTCAGAATTAGTTTTTAATTTTCGCAAAATCATACTTGCATCCTTTAAAATCGACACAGCTTCAGAAGACAGCTTAAATGCCTCTTCAACACTATTTCCCCCAAAATATAAATCATCTACATACAATGAAGAGTTCAACATTTCAACACATTCGGGTTTATTATTCCTGTACTGCTTTAAGTGCTTTTTTATTGTTGCACTTAAAATAAATGGCGATGACTTACAATCAAACGGCAAACGTGTTATACGCATTATTTTGTAGTCTTCATTTGTATTTTTTGATAACCACAAGAATTTAAATTTCCTATCCTCCTTTGAAATTCCAATCATCAAAAATGCTTTCTCTATATCAGCACAAAATGCAATTTTGAATTTCCTAAAATTTAAAATAACATCCAGTACCTTGGGATTCAAATTCGGCCCAGTCTCTAAATAATCATTCAAAGAGAGATTTAGTTTTGCTTTCGAACTACAATTGAAAACCATGCGAACTTTAGTAGTATCCTTATCGTTTCTCACAACTGCTCTATGTGGCATGAAATATTCCTTCGCATCCCTAGAACATTCTTCAATTATTTATTCCTTTACTCTGTTGATCTTTAATTATGTCCTTGTATTCATTCGCCAACCACTCATTATTTTTGAAATTGTTTTTTAAGTCCTTAAGTCTTTTTTTAGCAAGACAAAAGTTATTTTTTAAATCCATTGGCTTTATTCCCCATAACAAACAAGTTTCGTATCTTCCATCTACAAACCTCAAATTATCTTCAAATTGTTTTATCAAATTCTCATCTGCAATTGATAACTTATTAGAATCTGTAATTCTTAACGATTCTAAATTCCATAGCATGTGCATATCAATGCCAATGCAAAAATTTGTCGATACTATGTTCCCCAAATTTCATCCTCGGAATTATTTTGTATGCCCTGGAGTGTAAGGCCCAAAATAGTTTGTATGCAGTTTAGCTTTTTGGTTATTTTTTCTGCTTTTGACTCTTTAATGACGTCCCAAAAATAATCTGCTCCTATTAAAATGTGAATACCTTCATCTGAATCCATGCATGCCTCAGCTAAATTTAAACCCTTTTGCTCAAATATATTTTGAATATTTATATTGGGAAATGCAATGGGTGCGGCAGTAATCATTTCAGTAACTAATGCTTCTATCTCAATATATTTCTTAGGATCGTTCCTATTTCTCAGTGTTAATTTTACTACACTGTAGGTTTTATTTATGGCTTTCGTGGACCCAAAAGCATAAACTGACAATCTTTCCTTTCGAATGGTTTTAAGGCTAAGGGCATCTGCCGGAGATTTTGTTATCCAAGATCTTTCACTCCTGTTATCCATTAACACCCGACATAGTTTAAAATTTCCTTTCGAACAAGCCAATACAGTACAAGTTTGCAGTAAAGCACTGCAATTTGACCCCCGCTGAGAGGAGCTGCACTGAGTCACCGCGTTTGAACTCTCCTTCCTTCTTTCGACTTCATCTGATTTATTACTTTTTTCGCATAGTAAAGAGTGGTGAGCTACACTGTTGCAGTTCTTGCATGGGTTGAGTTTATTTTTATAGAATCGCGCTAAATGGAATTTTGAGAAACAGCGAAAACATCGATTATTTCTTCGTAATCTATTTTTCCTTTCTGCGACACTTTCAAATTCGCAAAATTCATGTTGTTTGCTATTACAAAATATGCAGTTTCTTTTAACATTTGTAGTATAACTAGCATTATCTTTTTTATTTTCAAATTTCCTAGAATTACTTTTATATTTATTACCCAAATTATGATAATTTTCAGTTTTGCAACTAAATAAATATGTCCTTTCCCTAGACCGTATCTCTTTGTCTAGAAAGGTAAATAAATCCTTAAAATTCCACTCACTATCTGGATACGCTCTATTGAATTCTAAAACGAGTTCCCTTGGAATTCTTTCTAACAAAATGGGAATCAATAAAGTGCTGAAAGATTTTGTTTCAACGCCTAACGACTCTGAACTTCTAATTTGAGTATCAACTTTGTCAAACAACCTTCTCAATCCAGCTAAATCATTTATACTTCTAATAATAGGAATTTTAAGTAACTCATTCAAATGTGTCTGTATAAGGGTATTCTTATTACCAAATCTACCTTTTAATATATCCAAAGCAGCATCATAATTTTCTTCTGTTAACGCAAAACCACTTATACAATTAGATGCTGTACCCCCTAAATATGACCTTAAATAATTAAATTTATCTATCTTTGTAAGATTACTGTTATTATGAATAGCGCTTTCAAACTGGTTGTAAAATTCTAACCAAGAAGCTGGATCACCATAATATTTACTGATTATCAATTTAGGAAGTTTAACTGTTTTGGTTTCTCTAAAGGTTTGGTTTTCTAGTGTACCTTGAGCAGTTGCGGGAATAGAAAAGGATACGTTACTAATATTCATTTCATCTTTCATTAATCTATCAATTACATTAGTTATCTTTTGTTTCCAGAGGATAATTTTTTCTGAATTTTCCTCTGACACAATAATTTCCTCTTCTATATCATCACAATTACAAAGATTTTTCACTTCATCGTTTAACCGTTTTAAATTAGTTTCCTTATCTATTATTTGGGCTCGAAATTCCTTTAAAGTATCTACCTTATTTGTAACATTTATCTCGGTAGAATCCTCCTTAATAAAAGCTTTAATTTTGTTAATTAACTTAGTTAACATAGACCTAACCGCGCTACGCTTCTTTCTCAACTTAGGTAATTCCGACATTTTACAACAATTCAAATTTCAAACAAAACATCAAAACAAAGCCTACCTTCACTTCCTGCAAAATTCCCAAACAAAGCTTGCAACTAAACCACTAGAATCCACAGCTTCCAAGACCGACTCTAGTCCTCACTGGTGTCTCCAAAAAAAAAAAAAAAAAAAAAAAAAAAAAAAAAAAAAAAAATGTGATGTGTGCTCCTTCAAAATTGCTCCACATTTTAAATAAATACATTTAATTACATTATATTACATAGCACAGTTACATAGCAAATACGCGTTACACAGCTCTTCACACTACATTCTCAAAACCCACGCCAACTCTCTCTCAAATCGAAACTTTTCTCACACAGTTGAGTGGTGCTACAATGCCCTCTATGGGAGATCTCAACATTCTGTATTTTTTAGAATAAAATTAAATTTCTTCTTATTATAATTTATCTTTTATAACAATTCTTGCTGACTTCCAATGATTTGCATTTTCACCCTAATTAAAATCTGGTTTTTCCTTGGCTTGTTTACTCTGATAAAATTTAACTGTGTCCTTTCTAACCTCTATTTGTATCTTAAAATATTTTATTACTTTTCATTTTAAGACAGAGTAGCTGGTAATTTTACTGAGTTATGAGGCTGTGTACAGGTTAGACTTCCATTCTAGAATGGTTTCTTTTATTTCATTTACCCCTGTGTACACTTTTATTTCATTTACCCCTGTGTTCCTGTTTTACAAATAATATTTTTAGTCGTTTTAACCATTTTCTTTGCATTCAGTGTGGGATATTGGGACTAATGTGTAAAATTTCCTAAGATTGTAAATTGCATTTTTGTGTTTGTAAAAGGCATGCTATCACAAATAACTTCTCTGGTTATAACATGAGTGAATAAAAACTGCTTTAAGTTTTGATATTATTTTTTAAGGTTTCATCTATAGTTTTATTAAATCTAACCACTTTGTTAGGTAAAATCCATTTAAAAATACTACTTTTCCCTGAACATTTATTTTGAAACACATTTTGAAATTTAAAATACTTTGAGTTTCAATATTTTTTTTTTTTTTTTTTTTAAAGGTCATTCCTTAAACTCAAATTTGTTGATTTAAGCAAGAGATAGTGTTGCTTCCTTAAGCTCCTGGACATGCTGGCATCAAAGGCAATGAACTTGCCGATGTCGCTGCAAAATCTGCTGATGTTACCTCTGAAAATGATGTCCCTTTTACAGACATACGGAAGTACATCAGAACAAAGATCGTGTCCAGGTGGCAAGAACTCTGGGAATGCCAGATTGAACAAATTAAGGCAGGTAAAACCCAATTTGGAGTATTGGGAGACGAGAGGGAATCGAAAGGAGGATGTACTGCTGACTCGTATACCTACAAATTGGTCACTGCAGACTGACACATTAGTATCTCTTGAAAGGAGATGAGCCTATTTGTGGCACTTGCAACACTCCCATTTCAGTCAATCACATTTTAACCTGCTGTCCTGCTTTTAGTCAGAAACGTGAATATCATTTTAACTCTATGAATGTTAACTTAACAGATGACATTGGAAGAAACCCTCACATCAGCTTCATAAGATTTTAAAAGACATCTCTTTTTATCATATGATTTGAAGTTTTTTTTTCTTTTATTCTACTCTACCTGTTGCTAGAGCATTTCTCAAAGTCATTTTTCCATGCCTTCATCAGCATTACATGTTCATTTCAACAATTCATCTGATGTAGTGTGTTTGTAAATTTTGGATTTTATTAACCATTCATCTGGCACATAATAACCTTCAAGGTTTTGTGCCATTAAAAGTCAAACAACCAAACCAGCCTTGAGCTTCTTTTGCCTATTTGCATTCATCTGTAAATGTTTCATTAAAATGTGCACATTTTCTATTCTTTGTGGTTTGTACTGAATGGCAATTATTAACACATTTTTAATATTAAATTGCTATCAAATTACTTTTTACTTCTTCACCTTTTCTGCCTTGATTCTAGTACTGTCACAGTGTGTTCTTTAAAATTTTTATTATATTCAAAGAATTCCAAAGAACTGTGCTTCTTTGGACTATGACAATACTCGAGGAAAATCGTATTGCAACTTTTAAAAGAAAATTGAAGGTATAAATGAAAAAATTTTCAATAATTAATTTAATTTGAGGAAATAAAGTTTTGTGCTAAATAAAAACATATTAAAAATTAATAGAATAAATTGGATGGATCGCATGATCTGAGTGTGAATGAGGATGTTATATAAAAAAATTACTACTTGTTAACCAACTAGAACACCAAAGTTGAAAAGACTGCAGCTGCGATGGGCTGATTCAGGGGTTGAATTTTCGAGGAATTAATGACAGGAACTGGAGATGGAAGGTAACCAAAGTCATCATGGAGAAATCTCGAAGGAGCGAATTTGCCCACAATGGACTGTCTGGCTATCTATGATGTTGATGATGAAGAATATATAAATGAAAATGATTCTAGTAATTAAGTTAATTGCACTAAATTCAAATTCCTTCCAATTTTATTAAACAAAATTGTGAATGGCCATTAAAAGGGCTGTTCCTCCGAGTCGTTCAGCCATACACATTATGACTGCAGTCAAAAGTCGTTAATCCGGACTTGTCGGAACTTCGGCGATTTCGGATTATCTATTTTTCCGGATTATAGATCATCAGTTTAAATCTGGTATAATGGCATGCAGAAATTATAAAATTAAAAATATGAAACCATAATTTATGAAATAAAGAATAATTATGATCTAAAGGGTATTAAAATTTACAAAAAAAAAAAAAAAAAGCTTTAATATTTATTTGTTTACTTTATTAAACATTTCTTTCAATGTAAGTTGTTTAAGTTGCTTCGTTTTTTATGTGATAATACATTCTCTTTAATTCTATAAACAGACATAATTTCTTGTTCAGTTACAAAGTTCCGCTGTTCAAGTCCTATAATTACTGTGTCAAGAATACCAACTAATTTGTCAATTGAAATTTTTTCGTTTTCAATAACCTCTGTCACTTTGTTCGCTATCAAAAGCGAATTATAATGACGAGGAATTTGATTTAAATCATATCAAAGACGGAGTACGTTGAGATTACTACATTTAGTAAGGAATTATAAGCCAAATAAAATAAAAACATCTGCCCTGAAGATAAGGATAGTGCTGACAGATCAACTTCCAATTCATTGCGTGCGCGCCACGGCGTTAAAGATAAACAAAGTTTAGATAAACAAAGGATATGCCTTTATCCATTTTTTGCAGCAATTCCACTTTTTGTTTAATGGACTTCGAAATATACTTTCGCTCTGTAGATCCTTTACATATTAGTAAATATATATCAGAAATTCTATTTGACATAATCGAAAGTTCAAGCTTACTTTTATAAAATTGCTCTAACAGTCTGCAAAAAATAATAAGCCAAATCCAATTCGAAGATTAAGGAACAACGCAATCTGCAACATTAACTGAATTAGGTAATTTTAGCTTAGCTTATATCGTCCGTTATACACTAAATGCGCATTCGTAAACGTATTTTGTGCACACGCACATGCATAATCGCAGCCGTAAAGGTTTTACGCACATGCGTCAATACGCATGCGCAGAAATTTTGTAGCTTTGAGGTCCGAATTAACGACTTTTGACTGTATAATGCATAATGACCCAAAATGATGACTATCATCACGTTTATTAACAGATCTACCCTATGCTTCTGTTAGATAATGTTGAAGCAACTAACTAAAAATGTTAGATTCCATACTACACCATAACTCGGGTTTGATTCCAGTTGCATCTAACTTCCATAAGGGTTTCATTTGCTTGGAAATGCATTCTTGTTTAATCATAATATTACTTACATGCAGACAAGTAATATTACTTAACACTATAAAAAAGCTTGACTCATAAAATATTCTTATTTCAACTACGAAGCAGAAAGTGCTGTTGATATTAATTAATCTCCTGCCCAGCCTTACTGATTTAGCATATAAAAAACTCATATAAATACCATATTTCTTTGTATATTTTCCCCCCTTTAGCTTTTTAGCACTATGATATGAAAATTTAAAAGATATTCATGCTATTTTCCCTTTCCTTTGTGCATTGAAAGAAGAGCTCCCCTGCACATTAAAATGAATTTTTACACATTGTGATTTTTTTCATCTTACTAACAAAGCCAACCCTCATAAACTACCACCTGTGAAAGGTCATATCTATATCTTCACTAACTGCTGATCTTTATGCCAACCTAATATAAGAACCGACCCAATCACAGCAAAACAAACATGAACCGATATTCAATCCATGATTTCACCAAGTTGGCTGCATATTCACCTTCCTTAATTACTTATGGATGAATTGAGGCTTGAGGAGTAGCAGGAACAACAATAAGGATGTGTGAAATTTAAGTTATGGGGAAATGGAAATGAAACAGATATTGCAATGTTAATATTACTGAGTATTTTAATGAAAATGTTTATTTCTTTTAAAGAAACAATATTGTGATGGTGATTTTTCTCAAAGAAAGGTCAAAGGCTAAATAGTTTTTCAATTACATCTGTCATCCCACTTTCCATTTCATTTTTAACCATTCTTGAAATCTTTTTAGAAAACGTTAATTTTTAAAACAGTGTCTTATGGCAAATCAAAGAAGCCCAGAAATGAAAAATTAACCAGATTTAAATCGAATGTTCCCTGTACTTAAATTATAAATAATAAACTTTATATATATATATGTAGGTATTATGAGTGGTGTTTTGCACAGGCCCTACACTATAATTCAATAAACTCAGGAACAATGGACTGTATTATATCTTGTTTTAATTCTCATTAATTTACATCGTTCATGGCCACTCGAAGCCACGAATTCTCTCACACGCTCTTAGCTCACAATCTCATGTCACAAACTCTAAGAGCTCAAGACACATGCGCCGGCGTTAGTAATGAAATGCGCGCGCAAGCGCAACATACCGCCCGCCTTGACATGATGTAATCATTCAAAATTAAATCTTACAATAAAAAATTACACAGAGTGACAATACGAAATACAGGTAAATAATGGTAAACATCAAATGATAACATCAACAAATCAAACTACTATAATAAGAAAATACAATAATTAATTACAAACATACTTTTTGTTTAATTTGGCATAGGTAAAAGACAAATTTTATTAATTGATCTCTTAAAAATACCTCCTTTCGTTTTCACTGAAACTACTCTAACCTTATTGTCTTTACCTAACAATATCTCTGCGATTCTGCCAAGAGGCCAGTTACATACAGGAACATTATCAGTCTTTAAAATTACCATAGTCCCAACCTTGACATTGTCTTTTTCAAAGAACCATTTAGTTCTTCCTTGCATTGCACTCAAATAGTTATTTCTCCAATACTTCCAAATTGTTTGTACTATTTTAGTCAATTCTTGCCAGCTCTTTAATCTATTATCGTTAACATTTAAAATATTAGGTTCTGCAATAGCCGTGATAGGTCTGCCTATCAAGAAGTGGCCTGGTGTCAAGATATCAAAATCCTCTGGTTCGGATGATAAAGGTTGCAAGGGCCTAGAATTCAAAATGCCTTGAATTTGAGCAATTACTGTAAGAAACTCCTCATAGGTTAGTTTCAAATTGCCTACTACGCGTTTCAAATGAAACTTAACAGATTTGACACCTGCCTCCCAAAGACCTCCATGATTGGGAGCTCTAGGGGGAATGAACGACCAATCAATACTCTCACTCGATAAATAATTACCTAATTCATCATCTGGTTTGCTGACTAGCCTATTCAATTTCCTTAATTCTGCGTTACTACCAACAAAATTGGTTGCGTTATCTGAAAATATGCGTGCACACTTGCCTCTCCTGCTGAAAAAACGCTTTAAGGTTGCAATAAATGCTTGACTAGACAGGTCTGTTACCAACTCAAGATGGCAAGCTTTGGTAACAAAACAAACGAAAATGCACACATACACCTTGTTAAGGCGACCTTTTCTCTGATGTGGGTATTTTATAAAATAAGGACAAAAAAAATCAACTCCAACACAATTGAATGGAAAATTCGGGCTAACTCTTTCTTGAGGGAGTTGACCCGTAAGTTGTTGACAGGGCACTGGTTTTGCTTTGAAATATACGACACACTCATGTACTATTTTTCTACAAGTGTTGCACCCGTTTAAGGGCCAAAACCCTTGTCTAACAATAGACAGTAAGCCTTGTGGACCAATATGCATGTATTTCTTATGAAACATCACAATAATTAGATTAGTCAACTTATGATTCTTTGGTAAGATTATAGGAAATTTTCTATCAAAATTCAACTTACAATTAGCTAATCTGCCTCCAACTCTTAAAATTCCATATTGATCTAAAAATGGAAAAACACTTCTTACCTTGCTATCTGGAGGTACCTTACCCTCCTTTTCAAGGCTTGAGATTTCTTTTTTAAATTCACTATCTTGAATTAGCTTAATCAGTTTAAGTTCAGCTAATTTTAGTTCCGAGCTCTGAAGAGGACCTGAAACCTTATCCTTCCCCTTGCAGTTGTTTACAAACCTAAAAATAAAACTTAAAACACGAATAATTTTAGTGTAATTGTTACTTAAATTTAAGAAATCCTCAATGAAAGGGTTAGCTTTCACATTAAGAAAAATATTAGAGTCACTAAGGATTTTAAGTTCGTCTGGAAAGTCCTTCACAATGACTTCCACCGGAATCTCTCTATTTGGGTAGTCGTTGTGTCTCAGGAACAGAGCGCCTTTCCACCACATATCATTTTGTAGAAGTTTACTGGGATCCAAGCCTCGGGATATAAGGTCACTTGGATTCTCCTTTGATGACACATGACGCCATTGATGATCATTAGTCAACTCTTGAATTGTTGCCACTCGATTTGCAACAAATGTCTTCAACTGGTAAGGCTCCTTTTGTATCCATGAAAGCACGATCATGGAGTCACTCCATAGATAAACATTGTTCACAGAAATCTCTAATGCAGATATTACTCCAACCATCAACCTTGCAAGTAGGACTGCCGCACAAAGCTCCAGTCTCGGAATAGTAACTCGTTTAATAGGCGAGACTCTGGATTTACTCGTCACTAGCCTTGTCTTCACTTCTCCATCTCTCGAACGGCACTTGCAATATATGGTTGCTCCGTATGCTACCTCAGAGGCATCTGCAAATCCATGAAGTTCCCATAGTCGACTTCTGCAATAAGAATAAACCTTTCAATTTCTATTTTACTTAAATCTTCCAGTTCAGTAGAGAACTTCTTCCACTCATCAGCTTCCTTTTTTGGTAGTGATTCATCCCAATTCAGCTTTAACAACCACAACCGTTGGAGGAATAGTTTGGCTTTACTTATGGTTGGTCCTAGTAAACCAATCGGGTCAAACAATCTTGCAATTGTGGACAATATTTGTCGTTTGGTAACAACTATGTCATTATCGAGTTTCACTCTAAAACAGAAACAGTTTCTTCTAGACCTCCAAGACACTCCAAGTGTTGTAGATTCTGCTTCATTAGGAAAGGAATAGGAGTGATCTTCTGCAAGTTCAGCATGATTACTGCACCACTTGTGCAGTGTCATTCCTGCACTCTTCAGTATTGCAGTTAACTGAGATTTAAGCTCTTTAGCTGTACTCAAAGATTCCGCTCCACTAAGCACATCATCCATATAAAAGTTTTTAAGTAAGACTGGCGCAGCTAATGGAAATTTTGGACCTTCATCAATCGACAATTGTTTAAGAGTTCTCATAGCTAAGTATGGCGCACTAACTGTACAGTAAGTCACAGTATTAAGCTCGTAGATTTTCACAGGTGCATCATTTTCTTTTTTCCACAGGATTCGCTGCAAGCATCTCTGTTCAGGGTTAATTTTAATCATTCTATACATTCTTCTAATATCCGCTGTAAATGCGAATGGGTACTTTCTAAATCTAAGCATGATTGAAAAGAGATCATCTTGAATAACCCCTCCATTACGTTGTAAAGAATTTAGCGAAATTCCATTTGATGTTAAACATGATGCATTAAACACTGTTCTCAATTTAGTTGTTGTTTTTTGAGGTTGGTATATCACATGATGTGGTATATAGTGCACTACCCTAGGCTCATTTTTCTCTTCAACCTCAGTCATATGCCCTAGCTCTTCATATTCCTTTAAAAATCCTGATACAGACTCAAATATTCAGGGTCTTTAACTAATCTTTTCCATAGGGAATTTAATCTCTCAAGGGCAACATCCTTTGAATTTCCTAAGCAAATAGGATCTTCCTTTAGTGGCATTGTTACAATGTGTCTCCCTTCTTCATCCCGCTTATGAGTTTGCACATAATGTTCTTCACATATTGCTGTTTCTTTATTTTTTGGAATGGCTATTTCAACATTCTCTATTTCCCAAAATTTTCTCATTGTTTGTTCTAAGTCATTAGATGTTTTCATTAACCCACAATGTATGCGGCTCTGTTCTGATATAACGCTTCCCGACACTATAAACCCGAACACGCTGTTTTGTAAAATAAGACTCGAGTTTTCATAGCGAATTTGTTCAGATTTTAATATCTCAAAGAAAACCTCAGCTCCTAAAAGCATCTCTATACGTTCTGGAACATTAAAATTCTCATCAGCTAATTTTATATTACAAAAATCCTGCATTTTAATAGCAATTTTCCTTGAAGGAATCAAGTCTTGAGTGATTTTTGGTACTACTAATAAGTCTAAATTTCTCATGTAACTTTTATCTTTATTGCTAATCCATGCCGAAACTCTTTTCCGAATTGTAAACAAGAAATCATTTAATCCGGAAATCGCAATGTTTACCTTCTCATAATCAAAGTTGAATTTATTCGCACAGTCTCTGCTTATAAACGATGAAGTACTGCCGCCATCAAGTAATGTTTTGACTGGATGTAGCTTACCCATACCATCACTAATAAAGAAAATAGCCGTGCTCAGAAGAACACTTTTTTTGGATCTGTTTACACTAGTCGCTGTAAGTAGAGTATTACCGTTGTTAGGCAGAAAGTCTGGCGCTAGGGGGGAAAGCACACTGGAACTACTCGCTGTTTCGTTTTTATTTTTTTTTCTTCTCTTTCGATGGTTTATTTTCTACCGGAAAATGCAGTGTCATGTGGTGTCTTTTCCCACAAACGGAACACAAAAACTTTGATTTGCATTTTTTGACGGAATGGTTTAATGCTAGGCAATTGAAGCATAATTTATGACTTTTGATGATTTCAACCCGATCATTCACCGGTTGTTTCAAGAAATTTGGACATTTTGCCAAAAAATGATTTTCCTCACAAAGAACACACTTTAAACCTTTTGCATAGGCAAGGAATACCTTTGAAACATTTTTCGATGTTTTGCAATTGCTGCGAGATTTTTGAAAACTGTCCACACTTGCGGCAAGGGACTTTCCGCGAGATGTGAAAAATAAATCTGCTTCCTTTGCCATTTGTTGAGGCGGAAACCAACTTTCAGCTTGCCTTATAGAAATATGGGCTGACGTTTCTCGATCTAATGTTTCAAACAATTTGTCTGATATTACTAACTGCTTCAGAGTTTCAAAATCAGACGCTTTCCTCAATTTTAAGTAATATTCGAAATTTGTGGTTAATCGCTACACGAACTGCACATGGGACTCATTTAGGCATTGAGCCTTTTTAAAATTTTCTAAAACAATTTGTGGTGTAGGTTCGAATTCTTTTAAAATAATAGCTTTTACTTTTTCATAGTCACTTAGCTCCTCATCTCTAATATACACGATAATGTTCGAAGCCCGTTCCCCTAACAAGTTTAACAATATTTCCGCTTTAGATTTCTCAGGCACATTTTTTGTGGCGAAAGCTCTTTCTAAAGATGAGAAAAAATAACTCCAGTTTTCAGGTTTACTCAGAACCTTCAATGTTAATGTTCTTATACTTTTAATAAGAGAATCTAAGGAATCGGAACTTTCTCCTTTAGTTTTGTTTTGATCGTTATTAACACTTTTGGTTTCAGCTCGCAATCGAGCAATTTCCAGTTCTGTTTTACATCTCTCTAATTTAATTTGTTCTAACTGTAATACTTTAGCTTCTTCAGATTTACGATGCTCTACTATGGAATTACCCAACTCTATTACCGAATTTGGATCGGATTTAAAAGCTTCACTACTTTTAATCGCTAAATTTAAATCTGTAACAGTTATCTTTTCACTTAATTCTATATTCAGTTCTAAAGCCAATAGCTTTAAATCCTCTTTATGTGCACCTTTTATCAACATTGTACCCTTAATGAAATAACACAAGATAATAAGTAATTCTTCTCAATTACTTAAACACAGTAACACAGTATATAAATACTATAAATTTTCTCAAAACTCTTACACAGTATCTCAAAATAACAAAATGGCACTTTATTCTTAAATCGAAACTGCTGACTTACTTGTTACTTGTAAATAACTCTTAATCCATAGATCTCCGGCTCGATGGACCATGATGTTTTGCACAGGCACTACACTATAATTCAATAAACTCAAGAACAATGGACTGTATTATATCTCACTTTAATTCTCATTAATTTACATTGTTCATGGCCACTCGAAGCCACGAATTCTCTCACACGCTCTTAGCTCACAATCTCATGTCACAAACTCTAAGAGCTCAAGACGCATGCGCCGACGTTAGTGATGAAATGCGCGCGCAGGCGCAACATATTATCGAGTTTCACTCTAAAACAGAAACAGTCTCTTCTAGACCTCCAAGACACTTAGTGACGAGTAAATCCAGAGTCTCGTCTATTAAACGAGTTACTATTCCGAGACTGGAGTTTTGTGCGGCAGTCCTACTTGCAAGGTTGATGGTTAGAGTAATATCTGCATTAGAGATTTCTGTGAACAACGTTTATCTGTGGAGTGACTCCATGATCATGCTTTCATGGATACAAAAGGAGCCTTACCAGTTGAAGACATTTGTTGCAAAGTGGCAACATTTCAAGAGTTGACTAATGGTCATCAATGGCGTCATGTGTCTTCAAAGGAGAATGCGAGTGACCTTATATCCCGAGGCTTGGATCCTAGTAAACTTCTACAAAATGATATGTGGTGGAAAGGCGCTCTGTTCCTGAGACACAACGACTACCCAAATAGAGAGATTCCGGTGGAAGTCATTGTGAAGGACTTTCCAGACGAACTTAAAATCCTTAGTGACTCTAATATTTTTCTTAATGTGAAAGCTAACCCTTTCATTGAGGATTTCTTAAATTTAAGTAACAATTACACTAAAATTATTCGTGTTTTAAGTTTTATTTTTAGGTTTGTAAACAACTGCAAGGGGAAGGATAAGGTTTCAGGTCCTCTTCAGAGCTCGGAACTAAAATTAGCTGAACTTAAACTGATTAAGCTAATTCAAGATAGTGAATTTAAAAAAGAAATCTCAAGCCTTGAAAAGGAGGGTAAGGTACCTCCAGATAGCAAGGTAAGAAGTGTTTTTCCATTTTTAGATCAATATGGAATTTTAAGAGTTGGAGGCAGATTAGCTAATTGTAAGTTGAATTTTGATAGAAAATTTCCTATAATCTTACCAAAGAATCATAAGTTGACTAATCTAATTATTGTGATGTTTCATAAGAAATACATGCATATTGGTCCACAAGGCTTACTGTCTATTGTTAGACAAGGGTTTTGGCCCTTAAACGGGCGCAACACTTGTAGAAAAATAGTACATGAGTGTATCGTATGTTTCAAAGCAAAACCAGTGCCCTGTCAACAACTTATGGGTCAACTCCCTCAAGAAAGAGTCAGCCTGAATTTTCCATTCAATTGTGTTGGAGTTGATTTTTTGGTCCTTACTTTATAAAATACCCACATCAGAGAAAAGGTCGCCTTAACAAGGTGTATGTGTGCATTTTCGTTTGTTTTGTTACCAAAGCTTGTCATCTTGAGTTGGTAACAGACCTATCTAGTCAAGCATTTATTGCAACCTTAAAGCGTTTTTTCAGCAGGAGAGGCAAGTGTGCATGCATATTTTCAGATAACGCAACCAATTTTGTTGGTAGTAATGCAGAATTAAAGAAATTGAATAGGCTAGTCAGCAAACCAGATGATGAATTAGGTAATTATTTATCGAGTGATAGTATTGATTGGTCGTTCATTCCCCCTAGAGCTCCCAATCATGGAGGTCTTTGGGAGGCAGGTGTCAAATCTGTTAAGTTTCATTTGAAACGCGTAGTAGGCAATTTGAAACTAACCTATGAGGAGTTTCTTACAGTAATTGCTCAAATTGAAGGCATTTTGAATTCTAGGCCCTTGCAACCTTTATCATCCGAACCAGAGGATTTTGATATCTTGACACCAGGCCACTTCTTGATAGGCAGACCTATCACGGCTATTGCAGAACCTAATATTTTAAATGTTAACTATAAGAGATTAAAGAGCTGGCAAAAATTGACTAAAATAGTACAAACAATTTGGAAGTATTGGAGAAATAACTATTTGAGTGCAATTCAAGGAAGAACTAAATGGTTCTTTGAAAAAGACAATGTCAAGGTTGGAACTAGGGTAATTTTAAAGACTGATAATGTTCCTGTATGTAACTGGCCTCTTGGCTTAATCGTAGAGATATTCTTAGGTAAAGACAATAAGGTTAGAGTAGTTTCAGTGAAAACGAAAAGAGGTATTTTTAAAAGATCAATTAATAAATAATGTCTTTTACCTATGTCAGATTAAACAAAAAGTATGTTTGTAATTAATTATTGTATTTTCTTATTATAGTAGTTTGATTTGTTGATGTTATTATTTGATGTTTACAATTATTTACCTGTATTTCGTATTGTCACTCTGTGTAATTTTTTATTGTAAGATTTAATTTCAGGAATATGTTATTTTGCCACAAATATACTTAAGAAAACAAAAATAAGATGCATTTGGTAGATAATTGGTTTGCAGTACCAAGTTTGTGGAATTCTGTGATTTTTTTTTTATGCAAAAATCAATCGCTGTGTATATGCGTAAAAGAACAGCATTAAAAAATAAAGGAAGATTTTGCAAAAAATGTGTTTTATTCCTTAAATGTATCATGTAATCCTTATTAAACAATCACAAATTGTATTTACAAATTTTAAAATATGTTTTCTTGTGATTTTATGATAAATATTTGGGAATTTAGAAATAATTAAAAAAAAAAATCTTCAAAAATCACCAGCTTGCACCCCATTTTAACCATACATACCTATTTTACCATAAAGTAATTTTTACCTTTTCATCTGTAAAAAAATTGTGAAACTACTCCAGGGTGGTTGTGTTGATAAATAAGTACCTCTATAAATTAACCAGTACTGGCATCTCTGTCAATGTATGAGACTTCCTGGACACAAGATCTTTTCAAAGAACTGCAAGGCTTATTATAAAATGCAATACATATATTAATAAACATTAGCCAAATGACAAAAAATGTTATGTATCTTCAGAACCAATATAGTTCTCATAATTATCTCTGTTTAAATAATAGTCATTAATTAATTTTAATCTCACTTAGTTACTTGAATAGTGCCATTTTTTAAGTTTGATTTATGATAGCTCCTTAAATATAACGCATTAACTGAAATGTTCTGAAGACATATTTAAAAAAAAATGTGAATGATCGATATGAAAATTTTCAGAGTGGATTTTTATGTATAGTTATTTCTAAAGTCATATTAAACTAATTGAAATAAATCATTAGACTATAATTCAGTAAACTGAGTTAGTTTAATGTATTTTCTTATGTTATATCTTGTTTACTTTACCTAATAAAGGTAGATGCATATTATCACAACCATCTTAATAGTATGTATCATTTTTTTTGCAGCTGTTAAGCATGTACAAGATACCTAATAAAAGAACAAAATTCTGTTGAAATTTCATCAGGAATATTTTATTTTGCCACAAATTTACTCAAGGGAACAATAATAAGATGCATTTGGTATATAATTGGTTTGCAATACCGACTTTGTGAAATTCTGTGATTTTTTTCAATGCAAAAATCCATCGCTGGGTAAATGGGGAGAAGAACAAACAGCATTAACAAATAAAGGAAGATTTTGCAACACACGTGTTATATTCTTTAAATGTATCATGTAATCCTTATTAAGTAATTAAAATTTGTATTTAAAAAACTTTATGTATGTTTTCTTTTAATATGTTGATAATGTCTGCCAGTTTATGGTAAATATCTATAGTTTGGGAATAATTTAAAAAAAAGTCACGAAATTCACGAACTGGCACCCCATAAGTAATTTTTTCCCTTTCATCTGTAAAAAATTGAGAAACTGCTCCAAGGTGGTTGTGTTGATACGTAAGTACCCTTATAAATTACCCAATACTGGCATCTAGGTCAATGCATACTACTTCCTGGACACAAGATCTTTTTAAAGAGCTGCAAGGCTTATTATAAACTACAATACATATAATAACAACATTAGCCAAATGGCAAAAATGTTATGTATCTTCAGAACCAATATAGTTCACATAATTATCTCTGTTTAAATAATAGTCATTAATTAATTTTAATGTCACCTAGAGGGCCATTTTTTAAGTTTACTTCATGATAGTTTAGTAAATGGAACTATTAACTGAAATGTTTTGAAGACATTAAAAAAAGAATGTGAATGATCAATATGAAAATTTTCAGAGTGGATTTTTATGTATAGTTATTTCTAAAGTTATATTAAACTAATTGAAATAAATCATTAGACTATAATGCAGTAAAGAGTTAGTTTAATGTATTTTCTTATGTTATATCTTGTTTACTTTTGTAGGTTTCATATTATTCCCAAATGAAGTTTGATCTTCCAGATCATATGCTTTCATTCCAAACTTTATATTGAACTCAGCTTAACTCAGTTATTGATTTTGTGTCTTTAGGATTTCTAGTAAGTTTACTTCTTTTGTTTGTTGCTTAATTAGTTGGATTAATCAAATAAATGTTTTGTCACTGATATTATGACAAGAAAAGAAATTTACCAGTATGTAAATGTAATACATTTCATTTTGAAAGAAAGATGTAATTAAATTGTTAGGAGTGAAAAGTTATGTTAAAAATGTTAGTTTTTATGTGACTAATCCAAGTGATCCATTGTCATTTAAACAATTCTGTTCATTGACCTGTCCCACCCATAAAATTAAAATTAAAGAAGTAATAATAAATAAACTTATCTCCTTTTTACAAATTGCAATATTTTTTCTTCTCCGATTGGTTCACGAAATAGAAAAACACTCAATATTATGAAAAATTTGTTGTTGTTTCTAAAACCCAATGTTACATTAAGATAATATAGCTATAGGAAAACATTGCTAAGAAAATTAGGTATAATCTGTTGTGAAATTATAAAATAATAAAAAATAATAGCATTAAAATTTAAATTGTATTTTGTTAGATAAACAGACTGGAAAGTAGTGAAATCTGTTAAAAATGTAATAATAAACAATAAGTAGAAAAAAACAAGAGTGTGCCCAATTATAATGAAACTTTAATCCTCTTTTTCGCTATTCTCCTTGTTGCTTTCTATTCCTGTTATCGGCTTGTGCATGATGAAATTTTGAAAGTCTGTATGCTCAGTCGGTATGTATTGAATGCTCTTTTTAACATCCATGATCTTCTTTACATTAATCAAATTCTTTCCTTCACTAAATGCTGTTTGGTTTGACAGGGTCAAGGGAGTGATGCAAAATTTTCTGAAGGTAAACATATCTTGTCTCAAACTGCATATGAAAAGAGATGTCTTGACTTTACATGGGTCACAGATGATTAAATGCCCTATTAACGATATTGTGAAGGCTACTTTAACTTCATTTCTGATATGCCTGCTGTAGCTTTCATCTGATACTAGATTTTCATAGAAACTAGTCCCCGACTTCTTGAAAATCTTTAACTTGATTTGATCAGTGCTAGTTCGTATTACCTTAAATTTTGCTTTTTTGCTTGACATCTTTATCCATTCTTCATATTCTTCTGACTTGTAGATAAGATCAATTCTGATGATATTGCACTTGACTGTTCTGAAATACTAATCCGATGCGATAAACCCGCGACCCTTTATTGACCATTTTTCCTTTCTTAATTTGGCCATATTTACAGAGAAATTCATTTGTGTTTCACTTTTAAGCTCTTCCTAAATGAGAAATAATCAATATACTCACTGGTTCAAAAAGTACTGACAAGTACGTTCGAATGTGGAAGTTATGGGGGCAACACCAGGGCTTGGATACCTTTATTTGCAAAATATATTAAAGCACTTTACAATAGAAGCAATTCAGTTAAAAAAATGACAACAAATCCATACTTAAATTTTTCCTTATTGTCTTTATAAAAAACGCTTTTAGGTATTGTTTATTGATACCCAAGGTCTGTCTACACAATCAAAGCTGTAGCTAGGGTTTCCAGCACCCGGTGACAACTAAAGTTTTTGCACCCATTTAGGATGGCAAGAATGGAAAACATTTTATTTTAAAATTTCTTAAAATGAATTTGTAATCCCCCAGATGCAGCACCCAGAGACAGATGTCCCCTTTTTGCCTCACCCTAGCTGCACCTTTGTGTTCAGCTAGGCCTTGATCTATAGGTAGATCTCAGGTATAGACCTTGATCTATACCTGCCATCTGGGCCAGCTGTATGAAAAAAGAAAGAAGATGACAACTCCTGAGTGATCCTCAGAAAAAAAAAAAGTATATAAGTTTATAAAAAGTAAAGTAAAAAAAGTATACCCCTAGAATGGCTGAATTCTTGGGGTATGATTTGAATTCACATATTTCAAATTTGACCATTCTAAGGAGTTATTAATTTTGTGGAAATTCTGTAGAAAACAAGTGTCTTACCCACATTATGATTATTCTTGTAATAAAGATTTTTACTAGCATTCATTTACTACATAACTGTGATAGTCCGTCCTCTCTTTATCATATTCCTCTTGTAAAGGTCTTAAATATTTTGCGGCTTTTGCACTTGCTTGTTTTCTCCGATTCAGAAGAATTATAAAAGTGAAGCAACAACATGTTTTAGGCATATATTTTTAGCATAGAAACTCTATCAATTTGGAGGCTGAACAAAGTCTCTCTTCATCAGGAGCAAAGAAATCTGTAACTGAAAAACCAAGTTACAAACATATTCATACCCTGAGGAAGTCGAGAGAGACTGAAGAGTAGCGCTAGCTATTAGTAGAAATAACAACAAAAATTTAAAAAATTAGGATAATAGAGATTTAAAAGCATTAGGTGGGATTGGATTAAAATCATTAACTCTGAGGAAATTACTTTGTATTACTTATTTTAAATTTTATCTATATTGTTTCATTTTTGTACTGTTTCACTTTCTTCAGTTATTTTGTTTGTAACATTGTTCTTTAGATATTTTTATTGATTTGCCTTATTTATTTCTCGGCTTTTCATAATTTTTATGTTCACCACTTTTTCGTGCTTATTTTGCCTTTCAAAATGTGTCAACAGGCAGGAACTGATTTTGTAAGTTACATCTTAAGTATATGAAATTCTTGTACTGTCTCCATTTTTTGCTTAAATGCAAACATCATAATGTTATTCCCAAATTTGTGAAAGTGAAATGTAGTCTTAAATCCTCGCTTAGTGTTTAAAAAATTATTCATAAATTTAAATTGTCTCTTCTTCATCACATTATAAGAAACATGCACAAACACTTGTCTAAAATTGAATATGAATTATATTACCTTCATTTAAAAGTTGCTAATTCTAATTTAAATTTTTCCTCGTTTCAACATTAATCTTGGTCTTGAACTGAAATTGCTTGTGTGTGCCTTAAAAGGTCCTAGATAGTAAATTCCAAAAGCTCGCACCTCATTTGGCTAACCCTGCCCATCCTAATTATCTTCCCACAGCTAATGCTAATCCGATTGTGAATATCTCAAATGTTAATCTTTCAGAGGATCAGATGAAAGTATTCAAATATAACTTCAATATTTTTAAGACATCTAAACCTTCAGTTTCTCAAATCATCGCCCCTATCAAAAAAGCATTTAAATTTTTCAAAATTTCAGAAACCCAGAAAGGTACATTTTGCCACTTAATTACTCATAATGTAAATTTTAATAACAAATCGTTAATAACCTTGTCGTGCTTTGGGGGGACTTGGGAAATTTTATAGCGTATCTTGTAAATTCTTGAGAAATTTTATAGCATATCTTATCTTGTCAGTGTGGGTCAATATATATCAGCCAAAACAAAAGAGCATTAAGGTTTCGCATTAAGGAACATAAATCTTATGTCCAAAAGAAGGAATTTACAAATCTTTGATTGCTAATCTTAGTTGGAAATTTAATCACAATTATTTCGACTTTGGGTCTGCAAAAATTATCCAGAAAGCTTCTTTCCCTGGATAATTAAATTTTCTTGAAGCTTTTCACATTCACAAAAGTTTACGGTGTTTAGTTAATGATTTTAATTCAATCCTACCTAACGCTTTTAAATTTCTATTATCCTAGGTTTTCAATTTTTGTCATTATTTCTACTAACAGATGGTGCTACTCTCTCATCTCTCTCGACCTCCTTAGGGTATAAATATGTTCATAATTTGTTTTTTCAGTTGCAGATTTCTTTGCTCCTGATGAAGAGGGACTTTGTTCGCCCTTCAAATTGATAGATTTTCTGTGCTAAAAATATATGCCTAACACAGGTTGTTGCTTCACTTTTATGATTGATTTGAGATGTGTTTCTCTTCTGTCTCCATTAAAAGTTGCTAGGAATAGTAATTACAGCAGTTCCACTAATTAGCTAGAAATGGGTACTTGCGATATAAACAACTGACCAGTGAGAACACAGATTATAGACAAACAAACAAGTCTATGAGATGAAGGGGCTCTGATGACTTCCAAACTACCGTGTAAATACGGGTTATGTGAATGAGCACATGTTCTCTTTTAACAACTTCTGCTAATTTAGAAAGTTTTCCCCCTAGCATCTGCTAATTATCCCAAGGCCATAGATTTTCTGATGACTTATTTATGTCAAAATGAGTGTTTCATGAGAGGATTGTTAAAATATTTTCTGAGAAATGCAAATTCTAGTAATTCCTCTAATAACTTATGTGCATTGTATGATAGTTTGGAACAACAAATTTGGGCTGTGGAAACTTTGGCGTCACTACAGATAAAAGTGCTATACTTCATTATCCTTTAGTTGGGTATTGTTTACCTGAGGAATTAAGAGCCTATCAAAGAAGTGTAAATGTAGCCCAGATGCAAAATGTAGATTTAACAATTTATTAAAATTTTTTAAATCAGAAATAGATTTCGAAGACTGCATAAATTTAGCTGTGGCTGGTTTTGGTTTGAAGAATGAAATGTCCCATGGAATTAAATTTATTAAAATTATTCATGAACATGTTCAATGGCATCAAGTTTATGGAGTGCTGATTCTCCTGCTTAGAAGTTTTGCAATGGAAAACACATGTCATTTAAAGCTAAAAAAAAAAGCCATTTTCATAAAGGCAAAAGCTTTTAAAAGATAAAGGGCACTTTTTTCACTGTTTAAAGCAGGGGTGGGCAACCTGTGGCCAACGGCCCAAATGTGGCCCGCGAGCGGTCAACTTGTGGCTCGCGAAAACCTTTTCAAACTTTTGTTGCGATTTGATCCATTGGTTGTCTCTAGAAGGGGTTGCAAGCCCCAATGAAGGGAGGAGTTCGCCACTTCCCCCTTCATTACTCATTTTACTGTGTCCCCTCGAAGTGAGATCGAAGGCGCCAACCAAAGCACGCATCCGCTGCCTGAACACGAAAATTTCTTCTAGCCTGTAGGACCAACACCTGTATAAGATTGAGAAAGAGCCTGTGGTATGACGTAGCATGAGTGTGTTTGCACGCATGCATTAGTAAAGTGGAAGAAAAAACTATATACTCGGATCCGAAGTGGTGCATTAATTTGCTTGCCTTTATTGCACTTTTGGCTTCGTGACTATACATTGTTTTATCACACATGTGTTTATTTTTCCTTTCGAGACCATTAAGAAGTTTCATGTTTTGAATATTTCACTTTTTGTTTAAATGTTATTTTGAAAGTGGAATCAACGTAGAATTTTTTGCAATTTTTTTTCCACATGGTTTCGATAGTTGCCATGATGAATGGATGCAAAACGAAAAAAAAAACTTAGCGGATACTAACTGAAAATTTTCAGAGGCCTGGACTTTTAAAATACTTTTTTGTGGACCAATTTAATAGAATTACATTCTTGATATGTAATTTTATGATTAGTGTTTGCAAGGAGCATTTGCACCTAACATTTGTTTGCACCTAACATTGACATAATAATGTTTGCACCTAACATTAAGCAAACACTACAACACGAAACACTGAACGTTTTCAAAGCTTGAAGGAGAGGATCAAAATCATAAAATCAAATCTCTTCGCCGTTCTCTCATTGCTCATAGGAATGTATTTACAAAGGCATCTTCACAGTTAGATAACTGTGTTGAAGTTAGTTTGAGAATAGCATCCTTAATTGCTAAAAGTGGCTGCTCATTTACTGATGGCGATTTTGCAAAGGAATGTATATTGGTAGCTTCTAAGATAGTATGCCCTGAAGCTACGCAGAAATTTAAAAATGTGAGTCTCAACAGAATGACAATTCAAAGAAGAATTGAAAATTTATCTGATGATGTTACTGAACAATTACAGAATGCTGCCACCAAATTTAAGTACTTTTCTCTAGCAGCTGAAGAGTCAACAGATGTTACTTCAACAGCTCAACTTCTTTTATTTGTCAGAGGAATTTCTGAAAATTTTGACGTAACTGAAGAACTTGTTGGAATGAGTTCAATGAAGGGCGAACAACTGGAACTGATATTTTATCCTCAGTTTTAAATTTGTGTTGTGCGCATAATTTTGATATTAACAAAGTTGTTAGTATCACTACTGATGGCGCTCCAGCCATGATTGGAATTCAGAATGGCATGGTGAGTCTACTGAGAAACCATTTGGATGATAAAGGAAAAGATTTGTTTAGATATCATTGTATCATACATCAAGAACAGCTACGTGCGAAAGAACTAGGATTTGACCGCCTAATGAAAGTAGTGAGCAATAAAATCAATTTTATTCTCTCACATAGTTTAATCCACAGGCAAGTCAAGGAAATCATAGAACAGACAGATGCACCACATAGTGATCTCATATATTACTCTGAAGTACGATGGTTGAGCTGTGGAGAGGCTTTGAAAAGGTTTGCTGATTTGATTGATGAAATAATACCATTCCTTAAAAAAAATAACAAGCAAACTAGGATGTTAAAGGAACCATCTTTCAAGTGTGACTTAGCATTTTTAGTTGACAGCCCATCTGAATGACCTAAACAAAAAATTGATAGGAAAAAAACCAATTCATTAATCACTTGGCCAATGCAGTGCAGTCAAAAGTCTTTAATCCGGACTCGTCGGAACTTCCGGATTATAGATTATCAGTTTAAATCTGGTAAGATGGCATGCAGAAATTATAAAATTAAAAATATGAAACCGTAATTTATGAAATAAAGAGCAATTATGATCTAAAGAGTATCAAAATTTACATAAAAAAGGGGAAAAAAAGCTTAATACTTATTTGTTTACTTTATTAAACATTTCTTTCAACGCACGCATGCATAAAGCATACATTATGCATATTCGAAATTAGAAAATTGCAACCAGAAAACTATTTGATGTGTATTCGTGATATTTATAATGATGAGGAATTTGATTTAAATCATATTAAAGATGGAGTGCATCGAGATGAAATACTACGTTTAGTAAGGAATTATAAGCCGAATAAAATAAAAACATCTGCCCTGAAGATAAAGATAGTGCTGATAGATCAACTTCCAGTTCATTGTCCCCCTCAGAGCAGCGTGAAATTGATAAAAAAATTTCGGAATGGTTAGATAAACAAAGGATATGCCTTTATCCATTTTTTGCAGCAATTACACTTTTTGTTTGATGGACATCGAAACATGCTCTCGCTTTGTAGATCCTTTGGCAGCTCCAGAATCGGAATATCTTTTTTACATAATCGAAAGTTCAAGCTTAATTTTATAAAATTGCTCTAACAGCCTGGAAAATATAATGAGCCAGATTCAATTAGAAGATTGAGGAACAACGCAATCTGCAATATTAACTGAAATAGATAATTAAATAATTTTAGCTTAGCTTATACCCTCCGTTATACATTAAATGCGCATGCGTAATCACATTATGCATTTACGCATGCGCAGAAAGTTCGTAGCTTTGACGTCCAGAATGTAGATCATTCCGGATTATGGACGTCCAGATTAAAGACTTTTGACTGTATATGCTTTCAAACTAAAACTGCAGCTGTTCTCAAAGCAGCTTGGCTGTCAAAATTTTGTCAGTTTCCCTTACCTGAAGAAACTCAAAGAAAACCTGATAAACAACTGGATTATTCAGATCAAATAAAGAGGCTGCCTATTTCTTTTGAAAAGCGATTTGCAGACTTTGAATTGCATCAGGTTAAATTTAAACTGTTCGGGGATCTATTTTCTGTTGTAGTCGAAGAAGCTGAACAAGATATTCAAATGGAACTTAACAATTACAAACTTCTGACATGTAAATCCAGATTCCGGGATTTAGATATTCTGAACTTTTATAGAACTCTACCTGCTGAATTTTTTCTCTTTAAAAATAATGCAAGCAGATGTGCTACCATGTTTGGTAGTACTTATATATGTGAACAAACATTTTCTCTCATGAATCTAAATAAGTCAAAATTAAGAAATAAAGTGACAGATCAGCACTTGCATTTTGTCTTAAGAATATAAACAACTAACTTTTAACTAAATATATAAAATATTAATGATAAAATTCAGTCTCAACCATCACACTAATGTATTTAACTATGGCTAACTTGTACACATTTTTATTATAATATGTGCATACAAGTATTAAATTATCATGCACAAGCATAAACTTAATTAAGCGACTTATTGCATTTAACCCCCATTTTTTTCATACGCTATTGGCCCTCGGCAACCAAGTCATTTCTGTTAGTGGCCCTTCTGCTAAAAAGGTTGTGCATCCCTTGTTTAAAGGCAAATAAATGCAAGAGTTCTATTAAATGTGCAATTTGCCATAAGAATCGCAGTGTAGTTATGTTTTTTGAACTACCTAAAAATAAAACAAATGTTAAGAAGCCTGTGTTAAATAGCAGTGAGAAAAACTAGCAAAGAAGAGTATTCTCCAAATGTTGCTAGTGTTAACATCTCATCACAAAACCCTGAAAGTAAAATTAACTGGAAGTGTAATCTTTGTGTTCGAGCTTTATCTGACACAACATCACAAAAATCATATTTAAGGAAGGACTTAATTTCTGCTCTAGGCCTAATGCCTCCTAGATGACAGATTTTAAGCCGTTCCCTTTTTGGAAGAAAACAAAAGCTTGGAAATTTGCATAATGTCTACAAAATTAAACAATAGAGCCTAGACAATAATTTTGTTTGTACCTCTGATATTTATGAGCAAGATGCAATTTGTGATACAGTACCTTTGTGAAGCACCATTTGCACTTCCAAGCAGGTTAGTCTGATAATTCTTAACACACAAGAATGGTTCAATAAAGTCACCTCAATATGTGAATAAATAACACACAAACTAAAATTATATACAAAATTTATTTACAACATGTTAGCTATCCTAAATTACTCTCAGAACGACAGTTCAAAATCATAATTACTGAGTCGGTTTTTGCAACAATTATCTTAGAACAGAGTGCAACCAGGGTGCCACAAAAGTATTCAAAATCAAGTTATGCACTTCAGCACTGCCTAACAGTCAAATTGGCAGTCACAACACACTGCCCCCAGATGAACAATAATAATTAATTCAAAATACAAAACTAAATTAATGGTTAGGTATTCAACACTTTTAAAGTAGTCATTCCAAATCGTTTGATAAAAATAAAATATACTAAATTATATGTACATACGGTAGGCAAAGAACATTCAAATTCAAAATACAATATAAGGCTGGAATCTAGAATGATAAAAATAATAAATGAATTATATGAATAAATGAAAAACATGCAAATAATTTTATGACTGTTCATTCAAATATTTCTCCATTAAGTCCAGTTCAAATTTATATAGTAATTGACTGGGTCTCTTTATAATTTCTGTTGGTGTTTGAAGCATACAGGATCTGACCTTTGAAACACGTCCTAAACACAGCTCTTTAAATACATTCGTACTCCCAAAGATGCTTCGGTAACCTTTCATCATGGATCAGCACTACGTCACCAACTTTAAATGCTGAGGATTCTGATAGAGTGACTCGATACACAGAAGAGTTCTAACTGGTATTCTTTCTTCCAGCATTTCCAAAAATGGTTAATGACTTCCTGTCGATATTTTAATTTTTTTGTAAGCATTCTTCTGTTGTATTCAGATCCAGTTATTATTGGCAATCCATGAGGCAATGATGTTAGCCATTTTCCCACAAAAAAATGGGCTGGAGTTCCAGTAATCGTATCTCTAGGTAGTGGTGCTATTACTTATCTGGAAAAGTATTACATCTTTTACCAATTATGTAAGTTTTTAGAACAGATTTCACACATCTTCTTCCTTTGATGGTAAAATATTTCTCTCGAAGATGTGATAATGTGGTAGCTACTCCAAAATGATATAATCTCTAATGTGTATCCATAATCAACAGCTTAGTAAAGTTTGATTTGTATGGAAGTACCCAGTTTAGGTGTTTTTCTCATTCTTGGAATTCTGAGAATCGCAGTCTACCTTTCAGCACAAGCAATCCAATTTCATGTAATTCAGGGATTCCTTACTGATAGATTTTCCACATTTTAATTGGTCTATTTCAATGTTAAATGCCGATTCTTGAATACATTTAATCCAATACATTTCTGCCTAACCCATTTCTGAAGCTATCAATTAACCGTTTGAATTATGTTTAAATCGCATCATCCATGACATGTTATGATAAACTCTTTTGAGACTACTAAATTTCTCAGCATTTAGAATATGTTTCTGGTATTACGGTGCAATATAATTGAGTAATTTGAGGTGTCATCTTTCTTTCAATTAACACGTCTTTGCTTATTTCAGTTACTTATTTTGATGGCCATGAATGTTCTTGAAGAGATAACCAAACTGGGCCTTGCCACCAGACGTTATTTTCTATAAGTGTTATCACCTTTTCACCTTACATCATTAAGTCAGCTGGATTTTCTTTTCCACTACAATAGTTCCAATTTTCAGGATTTTTAAGGGATTGAATTTCTCTGACTCTGTTGGAAACAAAGGGCTTCCAATTCATAGCAGATCCTTTTATCCAATGAAGTGTTATTGTTGAGTCTGTCCAAAACCAGTTTTGTTGGTTGCTCGGTTCTTTTGCCGGGACTGATTACGTGTTTCTCTATTGTGTAGTATATGTCGGCTTGTGGATTAGTAATGTATAAAGAAGGATAGTTGCATTGAAAAAAAAGTAAAATAATGGCGATGCTGCAATATAGCGAAAGTGATGATTTTTCAGATAGGGATTATGAAGAGGTGGGGGAAAAAATCAAATCTCACAGTATACTCTGTACTCCCGTAAAAGAGAGTCAAGTGGTAAGCCAGTAAGAAAAGAGACCAGATACCAGTGTGCAGAATGCCAGGTGTCACTTTGTGTTGTCCCTTGTTTCAAAAACTATCATACAAAGACTAATATTTAACTTTTTTTATTTGCTCGAGATAACTCGGGATAGTAAACTAGTATTAAAACTAAATGCTTTTACAGCTGTAAAAAATTAAAAATTCAACTTAAAACATACATATTTTGTTTTGTTGTATTTAATAATAAAATAAAAAAATAAGATATTTTGCAATATTTTCAAAAAAAAAAAATTGTAAGGGAAGCGGTTAAAATATCTCTGCTAATAATTAGGTCATACAGCTGTGCCTCGTCATTTATGATAAACAAATTCGTAGTTGTTTCGATTTTTGTCGATTAAAAGCAAAACCTGGGCATTACCGAAGGTCACTGCAGATGCATGATTTACATTTCTGATTCCAAACATATTTTTTCTTGCTGTATTGGCAGTCACAATTTCGAAGCTACTGAAGACTTAATTAGACTAATACTGCTTCCTGTATCTATTAAAACATTTAACCGGTTCACTGTTGTTAATCACTGCTTTCTTCAAATACATTGAAATGTCAGAAAATTCAACATGATTCATCGCAAGACTACTTCGATCTTTTTTTTTTTAAATCATTCATCAGTTCTTCCCGACTCTCTGTCTGGCGTGGGAGGCATTTGATGTGACAAATCAAAGTAGAATGTTTACGCTTATATGTCAAGCAGTGCTCTTTTAATTTACATGACCAAACTCTATTATGTTTTTGCAGGCATAAATAATCTTCCATTTTGTCTTAAACTTTCTACTTTCTGCTGACGTTCTTAAACACATCTTTTGGAACTGTGCTCAGAATTATTGCAAAAAATGCAAATTTTCTGAAGCGTTCTCAGTGCAGTTGCATTAGAAATCAAATCTTGGTTCTTCCCTTTAAATTTCTGGATCTATTTCCCTTTTACAAAAAAATATTAAATGACTGTTTATGTTCCATGCTTGTAACTGAATCATTATTGTCCCTTGTTTGTTGAAACAAAAGTGTTCTATTTCCCTCTTAAGAAGTCTTAATAATTCTGTTACATTCCAAGAATTATCCTTTTCATGCTGTCTATAAAACTCTAACACAATAGAATGTAAAATACATTCAGTAAGTAATGTTGAAAACAAACTTCTATATGAAGTCAGTTGAACACCAAGAGTTTGCAAACCTTGGTGTTGAACTTTGTACTGGGATTTCTGTTGTATCGTATAACTCATGTAACCCTTTTCAAACATGGGACCGATTTTATAGCATTTAAATTTGACAAATGGTTAATATGAGATCTTGCAATAATTTCTTCTTTTCCATACATTTCTTTAAGAAATTCTATTTCTAAATCAAAATTATTTTACGATACCAGTAATCTTTGAATACTAATTAAGGCTGGTCCTTTTAAGAAAGCTTTAAGGTAATTGTATTTATCTACTTTAGATAAGTGTTTGTACTGTGAATTGCAGTATCAAACTGTGACCAAAATTTTCTGAAACTTCTTGAAATTACCCTCAAACGATTGCACATGAAATTTCGGAAAATTTATTGTATGTTTTTGTAGTTCACTATTCGAAATAAGTGAAGAATTACTCAACAACAAAATACCTCTAAATCCTATATTCTGTTAGAATTATTTCAATATAATTATTCTACAGTTTGCATTCATTCAAATTTTTAAAATCGAAACTTAACCCTCCTTCGATGCTTGTGGTACGACAGTAATCTGATGGGCATTTGGCATCAATAATCTACATCATATCCCACTTCTGAAATGTTAAGGTTGTTTTCTTTCACTCTAACTTGATTCAACAGAAAAACTCATAGTATTAAAAAATTTCATTTATTCATGCATTGATTATATGCACGTAGCTGTAAGCTGGGGAATCCAGCTCACATCGCTCATGTTCTCCAGACTACTTTTTCCTATCCTGTGCCCTCTAACTTTTTTTTTTTTTTTACAATGCCATCTATCAGCAGATTACGCATACAAGGACGAAGAAAGATTTATTAGACTGAAAGTGTAAATTACATTTTGGAAAGATACAGAATACTTTAGTCAGTTATTTTTACCGGGAGAGCACCAGCATGCTATTGTATATTCAAATGTTATTGAATTTTAAGTACAAAGTCAAAAGATCTCCTTTAATTCATATGTGTTACTTGTTTAAAATATGCAAAAAGAAATTTAACAGCGACTATTTCTGCCTTACCAGAAAAACACGTATGGGATGCATCCATTTTTGAAATCATCGGAATTGATATTTTTGGACCTGTATATTTAAAAGGAGAAGCAAGAGGTTGGATTTGCTACATACACTAGGAAAATTCAATGGTTTTTCAATCCCCCAGCTGCTTCTTGGTGGGGTAGTTTTTAGGAACAGTTAGTTGACATGATGAAACAAATTCTTAGAATAGTTTGGGGGGTAATCTCTACTCTCTGTTGAGGAAATAACAATGATATTGTGTGATATGGAATCTGTGATTAACTGTTGCTCACTTACCCGTGTTTCAAAAACACACAAACACACACACACACACACACACAAAAAAAAGATTCTGAATATATTCCTTTGTCTCCCAACTCATTTTTACAAGAGTTTTGAAAATCAAGTGCTCCTGATTTGGTTGAGACTGATATATCCACCTGATCCTCCACCTCAACAAGAGATTAAAATATCATCAACAACTAATCACTGATTAAGGTTTAGATCTGGCTATCTAGGGCTTTTGATTCCAAGGCATGATTCGAAGAAGCACGAACAATTAAGTTCTTACTAGAAGTGAAAATGTTAAATGCACTGAGTTGTCATTAGCTATTGTCACTGAATTATTACCTGGAAAGGACAACGTCATTAGACTGATACAATTGAAAATTACAAATAGGCAACTTTTATGTCCTATTCAAAGAATTTTTCCACTGTAACTTTCATGCAAATGATGTGAAGGTTTAAAAAATCTGATGTGTACACCACATGACTTCCTTGTACGGAATATTAAATTATACGCATTTTTTCTTGCATTTCATGTAAACTTATTAGATTTGAATTAAACCTACTTCGCCGACAGCACATAAACCACAATACAATAAATGCATTCTTTAAAATTCACTTTGTTTACCATAGCGACACTCTGGCGCTAAGTTTACTTAACAGTATTGTATTTCGTTCATATTATAACTCAGAATGCACAAAATTTATATCATTTAAAGAATTATCTAATCGTTGCCACATGTTCTATTCAAATACTGTAATAAAGCTAGAACGATGTGTAAAAGAAATTAAGAAAACAAAACAAAAAAGAAACAGTTTTTCACAGACGATTGAGTATTTCTCATTCAATTAATTCAGTTTTCACTTCGCGACAAGGCAAAAATACATGAAAACTCAAAATATCTGTATTAAAAATTACGAAGTAAATCTTAAACGCTTATTTCCTCGAAAAAATTCCAGAAAGGATTAAGCATGATTTAAATAATAAACGAAGGTGTTATCTTTGTTGTTGCGAAGCTAAGTTTCTCTAGATCGGCAACAAATCCGCTATCCTGTTGTTTCAAATGTAAACAAGAGCAATGGCCGCCATCAAAAACAGTATTAGGTTTAGCAACACTTAAACAATTTTAAAATTGTTGATAATTCTAAAAATATTGCATACAGATTTACTAAAAGCATAAAAAAACTTAACCGGAAGATAAGAACAACATCACAATTCAATGATTTTTTAAGCAAAAAATGTACAATTTACAAACATATAAGAGTAAAGCAACTGAGATCACTGAGCCGGGTAACATAGTGGATATAAATATATTTATATACGTTTGGTGCGGCCAATTGCAACCAAAATATGAGGTGCACGTCTACATGTTATAGCAGTCCTATATACAAAATTTCAACGTTCTGTGGCTACTCGTCTTTTAGTTATGCGTGATACGTACGTACGCACGCACATATGTACATACGTTCGTACAGATGCCACGAAAAATTCTCTTCAGAATTCATTTTAAAGCAGTTTTATAATTTTTTTGGAGGAAAAGAGTGTTTTATTCTGTCCTTACATACAGATATCACGGAAATACATCGTTAAATTGCATTTGAAAGAGGTCAAAATGGGATATTTTCGTTGAAATATGCTGCCTGAAACTTTTTGCGATTACAATACTTCCTTTTTACTTCGTACAAGGAAGTAAAAATGATAGAGGTGAACAAGCTAGATTTGAAGAGTGTTCAGTGGAAAATAGCCAACAAGATGTAAAACCTGTAAAAATCGAGTAGAAGAGATATCAGGCCTATCCAAAGATTAGGCTAATAGACTTTTGATATTTGAACTTTAATAATATTTGAACTTTAGTTCTTTTATCATTTCCTTTTAATTTTAAAATTTTGTGGGTTCCACCTCCCCCCGAAAAGTTTTATTCTTTAAAATTTCTAGCAACTTAAGATGGCCATGTGTGCATAGTAAGTAGGCTTATTAAAAGACTATTTATTTATTTACATGAATGATGTATTTATTTAAGATCCAAACTTATTTTCAACGGTAATACTTTAGAATATGTTAATTATGCCTTAGAGTCTAAAACAGTGATAGCATAATAATTTATTTTTACATGTAAGCGAACATGATTGACTCTCCCTTCATACCAAATGATATTTTTTACTGAGAATATTCTTTTGACTGGTATCGATATGCTTCGCATGCTGAAAACGTATTCTATGATTTGAACGAGATTGAGCTATGATTTTTTACCCTTTGAAATGACTGAAAAGTTGTATGAATTTTCTTCACAATTTTTATTTCCAACTTTTGTAATTTACTGACCAAAATCATTTGCAGTCACTACTTCAGGAAAAGCTGATCCATGTTAATTGTATTATTTGGCACAGTTTCATTAAATTTTTCACCAGAAGCTTCAGTTTTAGACCATGTTAAATCGCTTTCGTATATAAAAATAAAATATTCTATTCCATCAAAACTGTTTTCCCATACTTCAAATATAGACGTCTATGATAAAATGCTGTAAACTCTTGTACAATTGTATTTATATTAATAGTTCCATTTTTTTAGCACAAGAGATTTTTTTTTTTCTTGAGTCTTAAATTTATAATCGCACCTTTGCTTTTAATTTTCCAATTTAACTGGCAATATCAGTTGCACATGCTTTTGTACTTTTTATAGTCAAGATAGCTTTATTAAATAATCTGAGTTGCCCTAGAAAGAAACCACAAGTACATTTCACCTCAATCATTGTAAAAAAACAAACTATTTTATCTTCGGTATTTATATATATATATGTAATAATAAAAGTCCATAATCAAGAATACACTTAAAATTCTAACTGTATGTTCTTTTCATTTTTAATGGTGACCTTCTCTTATTTGAAAGTACGTAAAATTAATTCCACAGCCCCGTAGTCAAGTTGTTTTTCCCGCCTTTTCTACGCGTACAGTTTTAGAATGTTCTGGAGATATTTAAAGCAAACTGGATTGGCTGACGTCATTTCTTGGAAGCTCCGCCTTTCCAGAGGCTATAAAAGGACTCGCAATTATGTTCCCACAAATTATGTTCGAGAATAAACATACTCATGAAACACAAACACCAAGCTTTAATGGACTGTAGCTTTATTTCTTTTAACTTCTGTTTGGATGGACACTCTTGCCATCGCATAGGTGCACCTCCCAGCACGCAATCAAACACAATAATAATGGCCGCTAGCTAACCACGTTGTCGTTTTCTCCCATCGTGGTTGCCAGATCACTTCTGCCTTAACAGATATTGTCCATGTTTCCAGACTACGACACTACCAAGACCCAGAAAATTTTAAACTACATCACCAATAGATAGACACAGCTTCCTTTTGGTAAACGCTCATCTGGGGTTGCTACTAAAGGTAGTTAGAGCACCTCTAATTATTTAATGTCTAATTTTCTGTGTTGTAAATTTTCGGTGTGTAGTTTTGTATCTTTGTATTTATTTTGTATTTATGTGTCAATTTTTTTTGGCAACGACATTAATGGTAATTATAAAATACTATCGAAGTTGAAAGTTGTGTTGAACGACATAATTGTGACATAATTGTCATTGTCGATAGTAAAAGGTAAAATACGAGTAAAATTATTGTGTAAAATGATTATTACTAAAATAAGTGTTTTATATGAATAAGAAGTCCAAATGAAATACTGTAAACAAACTAAAAGTCAAAAGGAAATGTTAAGAAATTAGTCAAGTATTGCAATTGTCAATGATATGAAGAAAAAAAATAGAGTAATACCTCACCTCAAATAGAAATTTTTAGTATTAAAGCCACGGCGAACTGGAAATGGAATATTTGTAAAATACGAACTGCTCTAATGTTTTGCAGTAATCTCAAAAGACCTGGATCCAGAACTGAAACTGTTCTCGAGGAATGTTTTCCCAATACTGCATGCATAATGTTACTTTTCTTTATTTTCTACAAAAAATTTCAATATATTAAGATATATTATTTACAATTTATATATTGATATTGTTATTGACTGTGTTATAGTGAGAGTGTCTATTTAAGATTAATATTATTGTAACTCGAATTCTGGATGCGAGTTCTTCAAACAAATTAAGCAATTATTTGAAATATTTTTTCTATCTGGAATGTCTTGTGGTCGAGGCACCCGGCTTCAAGCCTTTTCAGATGGGGAGAATATTTGTAATAATAAAATTCCATAATCAAGAATACACTTAAAATTCTAACTGTATGTTCTTTTCATTTTTAATGGCGACGTTCTCTTATTTGAAAGTACGTGGAATTAATTCCACAGCCCCGTAGTCAAGTTGTTTTTCCCGCCTTTTCTATGTGTACAGTTTTAGAATGTTCTGGAGATATTTAAAGCGAACTGGATTGGCTGACGTCATTTCTTGGAAGCTTCGCCTTTCCAGAGGCTATAAAAGGACTCGCAAAAGGAATATTGGTGCTTTTTCTTAAATGTCACGATGCAGTAAACTTCATACAAAAAGTTATTAGTAATTCTTTATATTTACTCCTGATATCTGATTTTTGTAACTGCTATTTATCCTGAATAATAATAAATGGATCCTGTTTTTTAAACTTATCATCTGATTATTTAAGCTACGACTTAAGCTGATACATCACATATATATATATAAAATAAGATTTTATTCTTTCTTAAATTTCAAGTGTTCTGTCAATAACTGGAAATAATGAATTAAAATTGAAGGGCATTTTTACAATTGACACCATTTAATATGATTGCATTTAATTGACACCAGTTAATATGGTTGCATTTAATGTTATTATTTGGTTACTGTTATTGAATGGCCGAAATCCCACCCATTTGTATATGAAAATATAGAAAATTCATCTCTCGTCGTGACCAACATTTCAGTAAATGTTATCAAAATGTTATAGAATGAATTTTTCGGATTGAAGTAAACTCTTTGAATAAGGTCAAAATAAATTTAGAAACTGCCAAATGACTGGAAAATGTCACCAAGTAAGGGATTAAGTTAACAAACTGCTTAGTTTTTATTTTAGTCAACCATTTGAAATTAGATAACAAAAGCAATGTTTTATTTCATTTGTCACGTATTTATAATATAACTGTAGGTTTTGAGAACAATCAGACACAGATTTCTTTTCATTAGACAGAAGAAGATGGCAGAAGATCTTTGTCAGGGGCTTTTTGAATAAATCCAAGCACATTAAGTAATAAACTTTCGGAAGAATTCCTCATTTTCATATAAGGAATTCCCTCTAGTGTCATAAGATTAGGGGTACAACATAGGTCAAATAATATCTAGAAACATTAGGCACAGTTCATACATGAAGTCTTGCAGAACATGTGCAGATAATCATCTAGTAATGATCTCTTTCCCATCTAAAATGTCATTCGTGCCTCAAACCATATAAATGGGGAAATATTTATAAATTTTGACCCATAAGGCTTCTGTGTCAATAGGTACAATAGCAGCTGCAGTTTGAAAGCAATAATGTATGATCTGAGTGTCGCAACCAGGGCCAACAAAATTTCTTCCTAGTTCGTTTTTCAATCCACTATATTTTTTTCTTCTCTATGTTTAACACCCCCAGAGTTAGCATTATGATTATCTCCACAAAGTCCAGTAACTTTTTTTGCTATATTATAAGTTTTTATAGCTGACATTAAATGGTTTGTCAGTATTTCTGAAGTTTCACCAGCGACTGATTGGAAGGTCTACCTTTTATGCCATTGTCTGTTAGAAAATGACACAACAATTTATAGTTTTAATTTCTTTCTTTGTAGAAGAGTCCAATGATACCATCATAAAATTTGTTTAATTTAAATCTTCATATAGCGCTGAAACAACAGTGGCTCAATCACATTAATAATGACAGCTTCACATTTTATTCTAGCTAGTTTAAACTTTATTTCAATAAACCTCGAAATTAATTTAGATGAACAGTCGGCTGAGATTGTGAATACCAACACGAAATGCAAAAATTACTTCTTTAGTTGCTAATAAGAATTCATTGTCACTTAAATTGGTACTTTTAAAATATGATAATATATTTGAAAAAGTTCGTGCTTCTGCTACTGGACTAGCCTTATGTTTCACACATTTAAAGTGATTTATAATGTTCGCATGCCCACTATAAGCTACTGAAAATGGATAATCCTTTTTTAATTCTTCAATAATGCACTGTTTCTATTTGGAATTTAGAAGATTTAATTAATTTGATGTACAGTGCTAAAATCACAAATGACGACTCGCAGTTGGAACTGAAATAGGATAGGAAATGCACAACACCGACATGGCTAGTATATGTGGCAACTCTAACTGCAACAAAATACTTTAAAAAGGAATTAAAAATATCTGGATTACATGGACTATTTGGTATTATAAATTCTGCAAAAAAATATTTGGATGGAAAAACTAATCATCTAATTTGGCTGCATGTTATAATTTTATGGGAAAACGTGAACAGCATTAAAAGTATTTAGATGCACAGTATTTAGATTGAATGAGTGACTTTAACAGATAGCTTATTTAAATTGCAAAATTGTTGTTTTACTGAAGCTGCACTATTTTTACTTCTTGTATATTTGACACTTATAAAATTTTACCAAATAACCTTGACAAAATGTCCAGGATGCAGGCACCATATCATCAAATGAGGACAGTTCTGCTCAAACTGGCACGCATGGTTAGCCTATCTATTATACTCTCAATTGAATTCTTTGGACAATTTTTATAAAATTAAGGGCCATGATGCAGTTCCATAAACACCTACTGTGATATTAAGAGACTTTAAATTTCATGACTGTACTAGAAACTCGTCTTGCAGCTTTCGTAAATACTTTTGAATTATGACAATAATTTTTTTTTTTTAAATCTTTGTCAAGGTTTCTGTTTTGTTTGTCTGTATTGAATAAATGACATCTTGGTAGAAGAACTTTTTATTTCCATTTGTTAAATAGTTTGGTTTTCAATTGTCCGATTGTTTCTACTGCACTGACATTGTGCAATGGCAATGCTGAGTGATTCAGTGGAATGCGGTCACAGACCAAAATAGTACATTAAAAACAAAATCTAAAAAGTAGCAGAAGATACAAGAACATTAATAACTTAAAAATTTTGTATGCGTAAAGTGCATGGTCGCATTATGTGAAATTGGCAATTTACATAAATATTTCATTTCATGCTCTTTCAGCACAAAGAAGCAATCTGTTTAAAATGTTTCACAAATACATCAGCCTTTATTGGAAATGTTTTTTCACCATCCTTATGCTTGACCTTTCTGTAATTTCTTTTTGTATCGAAATATTTTCCATGATTAGAAATTATATCTCGCTTTTTCCACATCGTAAGCTGTCTTCTTGGCAGATATCGGTGTGGCTACATCTATTTTGTATTTTTCGAGTACTGCTCATCTTATATTCAATACGGAATGCTCTGTGTTTACAGATCTGCATATGCATGAATTTGTAACACATTTATTTAATTTTTCTGCTGAAAATCACAGAAGTTGTGAAAAAATATGAGAAATATAGTAAAAAGAAGATTCAGCTCAACATATTCACAAAGTTTATTATACAGTCAAAAGTCGTTAATCCGCGATTCCGGATTATTGATTTTTCCATATTATAGATCATCAGTTTAAATCTCGTAAGATGGCATGCAGAAATTCTAAAATTAAAAATATGAAACCGTAATTTATGAAATAAAGAACAATTATGATCTAAAGGGTATCAAAATTTGCAAAAAGAAAAAGCTTAATATTTATTTGTTTACTTTATTAAATATTTCTTTCAATGTAAGTTGTTTAAGTTTTGCTTCGTTTCATGTGATAATACTTTCTCTTTAATTCTATTAAACAGACATAATTTCTTGTTCAGTTACAAAGTTCCGCTGTTCAAGTCCTATAATTGCTGTGTCGAGAACACCGACTAATTTGTCAATCGAAATTTTTTCGTTTTCAATAACCTCTGTCACTTTCTTCGCTATTGGAAGCGAATTATAATGACGAGGAACTTGTTTTAAATCGTATCAAAGACGGAGCATGTCGAGATGAAATACTACATTTGGTAAGGAATTATAAGCCAAATAAAATAAAAACATCTGCGCTGAAGATAAGGATAGTGCTGACAGATCAACTTCCAATTCATTACGCGCCCGCTGCGCGGCGTTCCCCCCCGCCGAGCAGCGTGAAATTGATAAACAGATTTCGGATTTCAAAACATACTTTCGCTTTAGATCCTTTACATATTAACAAATATATATCGAAAATTCTATTTGATATAATCGAAAGTTTAAGCTTACTTTTATAAAATTGCTCTTACAGTCTGCAAGAAATAATAAGCCGGATCCAATTCGAAAATTAAGGAACAGCGCAATCATCAACATTAACTGAAATAGATAATTAGATAATTTTAGCTTATACGTCCATTATACATAAAACGCGCACCCGAAAACATATTCTGCACTTGCGCACACTCATATGCGCAGTCGTAAAAGGTCTTACGCACACGCATAAACGCCTATGCGCATGTGTCAACGCGGCGCATGCGCAGAAAGATTTTAGTTTTGAGGTCCGGATTATAGATCATTCCGAATTATGGGTGTCCGAATTAATGACTTTTGACTGTATTCAATTTTTATCCATTTGGAAATTCGTTATAGATGTTGAAATAACATTTCAGTGTAGAGGAAATTGAATGGAACCAAAAAGTTTGTTCATTATATCTGGTGTCTGTTATAAACAGTGTCTGCTATGCCAGGGTTTGACTGCATTACTCAATGAAATAATAGTAGCACCAGGCAGGAATATAGGTGAAAGAGGTGCCAGATTACCTATGCGCAAAACCATCTAATGCCTAACTGTTAGACTTTACTTCTTAATTTGTGTATCATTAATTGTTCTGAAATTAATATAATATTCCACTTTGGATTGATTATAGGATTGGTATAGTATTTTGTTGTTAAAAAAAATCAGAATACACATCTTACATTTATCTTCTGTGATTATTTCTTATTTCTTTTAAAAATATGTTTTCCAAAAACACGTCGTGAGACCAGCAATTTGAGATCACAGGATTATGATTATGGTAGCTGATCTGTGCACTGACATAAAGTATCTTCATTTGCATGTTTCTTATGATGTCATGTGTTAGGATTTTACTTAATACGTTGTGTAATTTTATACTTTGTGTACAAGTAATTTTTGTGTGATTTTACTTAACCCTTTCTGACACGTTACCTTTTAAAGTTGGAATTTGGACCAAAAAAAAAAAAAAAAAAAAAAAAAAAAAGAGGTAGGTAGTCTAATCAGGCCTAGAGGAGTACACTGGTAAAATTTTGTGAAGATAGCACTTATTGTTTTAATTCTGTGGATGTGCCCAAAGCGAGCACACTGAATGAATGGAGCTTCGAAAAGAGTGCTGAAACGAGCATTGGTGGGAAGCAATGCTCGTAAGTAAAAGATTTTGCCTGCGATTAAAAAACACTAAATTCTGAATACCTTAGTAGATTTAGCATTACCCAGGTGTGCCATGGGAAGGCCTGCTACTCTACAACCCCTACTGCTACTCTGCTACCCCTAAAAAAGCTCTTTTTGGTTATATGTTGATTACATTCGTATGAATGAAAAAAAAAAGTAACTTATATGATATTTACATTATTTACATTTCATATTTACACTTTTGTCTAATTTTTTTCATGGTGGTACTTTTCGAAGAAAGTGACACCACCTTCGAAAAAGCATAACCCAGTACTGCATGTTTCGCACATGTTATATCCGTATCAGATTCACTATCTGAAAGCAATTCGTGTAGCACTTTCAATGCTTCAGAAGTAGTCAGCCCTCTCCAATCCATTTGGAAAATAATTAAAAATCCGGAAAAAAGAAACTAATATTATATTTACAAATTGAAATTATAAACTATAAAATAAAATTAAATGAACGTCTACCACTCAAAACTATTAAATGTAGCGCTAACAAAACTTCTTTGAACGAAAGCGAAAAAAAAGAAAAAAAAAAAAAAAAGAGAACTGCTGTAGTAGAAAACAAAACAGCTAAGTGATAAAATTGCCCCTGACCTTCAAAAAATCACCCCAACAATTTCTTAGTTGATAACCAAACTTCCTCCCCCCCAGGGAGAAAAAAAACGGCGAAGACAAAAGAAGAAAGAGAAAAACAGGAAATGAAACACAGATGTGAACCCAGCATGGAAAATCCGTTGGAGAAAGATCAATAATTCACGGCTATAAATGCAGAGAAATCTCATAAATATGCCCTTCTGCTTGTTTATTCTAGAATGTTTTGTGTGATACTTCATGTCATCTGAAATAAATTAATGGAATAACGGACCCTCGGTGCCAAAACCCGGTAAATGAGTCGTTTGTTTATAGATGAAAGGGAAAGGAAGTGGAAACCAAATACTGACAGGCAAAACTGCTTATCATTCGGCGGGGGGGGGGGAAAAGCCGTTAACAGTTTTTTTTTGGGGGGGGACAATAAAAATACTACTTATTTCATACTAAATTATTGAATAAAGACAAAATGGAGTTTTTTTATTAATATGTATATGCATTATTTCTGATTTTTTCTTTATTTTTACAATGTTAATTTATGAGCTAATTTCCTAGGGAAAAAAAAAAAAAAAAAAAAAAAGTGGAAACATTGATAAGTTGTTATTCAGGATCTTTTTGGTTCCAGAAAATTGTCTTGGCAATATTTTATCAGTATGACTGTGTCAAGTATTGATTAATAATAGCATTTGCATCCTTTAATTTATCTAAATGATAGAATGATTAATAAATATCTGTAACACCAGTTTGTCTTTCTAAATTACTTGAATGTTTGCTTTATTTTGTGTTGAGGATTTGTATTTTTAAATAAGTTCATATAAATTTATAAATGCAAATAAATTTGTGTACAACAATATGAGAGAAATATTATAGCCGTCTAGAGCTATTTACAGTTTTCTGAAGCATAGTTAATTTTATTTTTAAATATATTAAATAACAGGTCGTTTTCATAATTTCACTAATTCTTCATTTAAATGGTTGTAAGTAAAAAACTATGAGTTCAAAATAAAACTTATGAGCATGTTATCTTATTTACTTTAGCATGTGATAAAATACAATGTAGGACAGAGAAAATACCACACTATGAATAAGTTATTTGATAAAGCCCAGACTTTGTGCATAATTAAATAGTCAAGCACTTAACAAATAGTTTAATTTTCAAAAATGTACAAAGAATAGACAGACAATATTAATTTCATGCATCATTATTGCATCTAATCAGTGAGTCCCTGAATAATAATATCCTGCAGTATCTATGGAAACACATTATTGATAACTCCACAGTTCATCTCTCATTTCAGGGAGGAGCGGAGGTATTCAATATTCCATGAATGTTTGTTTAGTGAGACATCCGATGAAAGTCCTTGCTAAGGTATTATTTGTATACCTATAAATGTATTTATGGTCTGTCGAGCAATTTGTGGTCAGATGTTATCTTGTTGAAATATGGTCTTGGGATCCCTTGACGATATAGTATTTCTCTCACATTCACTTGATCTGTCACAAAATGAACATTTGTGGAATATAACTCCCACAGATAATTAGATGTCAGTGATTTTGCTTCTTCATAATGTTTTTTTCCCGTGTCAAGTACTTGAAACAAATAAATTGCTTGTTTTCTGTTTATGTGAATTTCTGTTTGATGCACTGATTGATTTGTTTAACTGATTTTAGTTAAACATGCAAAGGCTGTCTTCCCAAGAAGAAAGATGCTTCTGTGTGGGACTGTGTAATGAAAAATGACTTGTATTCACTCTGTACATGAGAACAGGGAGAAAAAATGAATTGGGACCTTTCTAAAATATAACAGGAGACATTCTATAGATTGCTATATTTTCATAGTTCAGTACACCACAAGGAGACATCAAGTGAACTTTCTTCGATAAAGATTCTAAATGAACTTCTAGAAAAGTTTCATTTAGAACTAATTGTTTGTTATGTGAATTCACCTGCTTTCATTTTGTAACTGCTAACTTACTTCTACTGTAGCATTATACTTTTGTAATAATGTATGCTATTGTCTGTCTTTGTAGCGTATAATAGGTTTTTAAAAATAATTTTTTTTTAATGAGATTGTGTATTTCAGTTAATTTTTTGTATTAATAATTTCTCTTTTTTTCTAAACTGAATGATAAATTCTTTTTCATATCCACACTGTAATATACACACAAAATACAGTTCATGACATTAGTAACACACCACTGTACATGTGTATGATTTTGGAAAGAAGAAAAAATTTTCAAAGTGAAGTTAGTTTGAGCTTTATATTTTTTATTCCCGCACATCAAAAATAAATTACGTGGTCAGTGATTTCCGACACCCAAAGAAGCGGTTGATGCATTCAAAACGCATGTTTTGGAGTTACCTCAATCGAAGTAGAAAAAGTGCTTCGAAAATTGGTTCAAACTCATACAAAAGTGTATTGATCGGAGAATATTTTGAAAAACAATAAGACCAGTTTCCATCATACAGATTTGTTTTTTCGTTTAGGCTAGAAATAAAAATAGGATTACTCGTATAGTATTTTTCAATTAAAAGTAAGACACTCTTGTCAAAACATGCTGCTTTCTTTTCTTTTTCAAAACATTTCTTGTCATTTTTCTATTTTAGCTTGCAGGTAAATTGCCTTTTTTTTTTTTTTTTTTTTATTATTATTTAAAAAAGGTTAAAACTGAAGTTGTATTGAATTTATAATTTCGGAGTAGACAAATGAACTTTCTGCAGCCGTATTTTTTATTCTAAATTAATTTTATTTAGTTTTCCATTATCGTGTTTTTGTTAATAATTCATTAAAATTGTTGGATTAATTACGTTATTTAAAATACATATTCTCAAAGTAAAGGGTATAGGATTCATTTTTCTTTTGTAGTTTAAAAGAAAATAAAATATTATATGACATGAATCCTAACTTAACGGATCTCGGTGATAGAAATTCTGTTACGAAAAATAAATAAATTACCGAAAAACTAGAGTTGGAACATTTATAAATGCCAAAAGTAAGAGGAGAATTGTAATCAACACTCGTTTTAAAATATAAATAATATTGCATCTGCAAAAGAGTGTATTTACTGAGCTGTCTTAATATCTCTGCTGAAATGGCTAATAAATTTCATCGTGTATCCGGATTCCGCCCCCCTTTTTTTGTAAGGATTGAAGGTTAACGATAAAAAAATGTGTTCTTGAAGCAAGCGCTGAAAATTTCATGTTGCGTAATTTGAAATGTATCCAATAAAATAAACTCTTGGGCAATTGACTTTTTTAATTTTTTATGAGGTTCTCAAAGGAACGTTTTGAATATCTAACGAAAATAACAATCCAGATTAGATGACGAAGTCACTTGGGCAGGTTCCTGGGCATCGGCCTACCGTGTGTGCAGTGAGCTAGATGAGCATATCTTGAGAAAGCGCAGCGTAGCAGGGAGAAAAAAGCAATTCTTATGTAGTCATTTCTTATGTATATGACATTTGTGGATAGCAGTTATAGGCAGTAGTAGCTGAAGAATTCTAGGTAAATAAAACTTAATACTGATAGCAGTTCAAAGAATACGGTTATTATCTAGTTACTTGAGAGTCATGAAACGAACACCTTCATTCCTGAGTTAATATACTCCCCGAGTTAGTACCGTTGCTGTCTGCTATAGTCTTAAAATAGCAGTTTGTGTAATGCAAACGCGCGACATTCGAATTATTATTTGATATTCTTGAATTTCCTTAAAAAAATTTACTGCTTATAATCTTGTTATACCACAACATCCAAGTTAGTTTAGCATTTTCCTCGACGTTGTGGATATTTTTCCAAGTAGGTATTTTATTTAGATATATATATATATGTAGCATTTTCTATTTCGGGATTTTTACATTCTTACTAACTTCTGTTTAAGTAATTAGATAATTGGTATGATTTATGTGTAATAATACTTTCTTTTTCATCAACTTTTTTTTTTTTTTCCACCAATCTAAAAATCGAATTCATAGAAATAGAAATATTCCTAACACTTTGTGTTTCAGAAACTCGTAAACGTTGTTTAATATGTTTTTTTGGAGCCTGAAATACAAGAAACGGGATGGTATTTGACTATTATATGATGGGTATAATATTATTTTTACTGGAAATTCTGTGCAAAGAATGTATAATTTGAAGTTTACAATTCTGCTGTAGACTTATTTATTTATACACACACACACAAGCAAGCACGTATTAGTGAAATGCGTTATTGCTCAAAGTAGTGTTTAAAAAATGTGTCAAGAGAATTTTTGTTAATTAATAATATGTCGAATACCCATTCTCATATCTTTCTTTTACTTACTGTGTGCGACTGAACAAGAAATATTATGGAGCATTTTTAAGTGCAAAATATATTGCTCGAGTTAGTGATAATCAGTTTTAGCAGTGTAGTATGTATTTAATTCCAAGGAGTACAAATAAAAGGTATAGTTGATGTGTACCTGACATAAATGCTAGTTATTTGAAAAATATGTAAAGTACTTTATTTGCGTTACTTGATCATCTTTCATAACTTACTGAACTGAAACAAGTTTCTTGTGAATCGGTTAAGAAACTAGAAAGATTTCTACTATTTTTTGGTGTGATGTGATATTATATGCGCTTTTAGTATATGCATATAAGAAGTGCATTACAGAAAATTTTTGTATGATGCATATTATAAAATTGATTCAATTTATGTGTTTGTGAGTGTTCAAAACAACTTGCGTTTGTTCCTAGTGAACTTGAAATTTATAGTATTTTTGGGTGTGATAAGGTCATATGCACTTTTAGAATGTGTGTGTAAGAAGCGTATTTCTTCTTATCATGCATACACATTATATAGTTTTCAATTTAATTCATGTAATGAATGAAAAATTTGGGAAGAATTTGCATTTGTTCTTTGCGAAATTAATGTATTTTTGGGTTTTCGGAGATTTGAGTATTTTTATTCTTTTAGTCATTTTATTTATATATATAAAGAATTTTCTCTTTCTACCATGCCTAGGATTTTAGTGTAGAAATGTAAATTGTATAGATGTAATTCTATATTTAATTCTTAATATTTTTTCCTTTAAGAATTTATATTTTCTATGTATAATTAATTAGGTTACTTTTTTCTGATTTATATTACTTTTCTAAAATGTGTTTGATGCTTTTTTATTGGACACTCACATTTATAATGCAGTTTTGTTTTAACATGGTCCTCATTTTGATTTTTGAATAGAATTTCAGCTTTTTTTTTTATTATTTAATTGATTTATTTTAATTTACAACATTATTTATTTTCAGGTATTAATTACGATTTTTTTTTTATTTAGAAAAAACCTTTGAAAATTCAGACTTCTGTCTTAATTTAAATACAGATTATCTTTCTCTTTTGGATTGTTTCAAAAATCTGAGAGTATTAAATTTATGTTTTGCCTAAATTGTAATTATTTCTCTGGTTTTAACTTGTAAATTATGATCATGTCTGTTGTTAAGCTGGATTTCTTTGACAAATAGTTAAATGAATTCTTTTACAGGTATTGATAATTGTTAGCCCAAAGGGCTGTTAATTTAGTTTCGCCATTTTGTATTGAAAACTTTAAAAGATTGTATCACATTTCAAATTGTTGCCACCAAATAGTATTCCCTGTTTTATATTTAAAGAAGTTAAATAATGAAAAATCTGCATAAATGTATCGATGTTCATCGCGTTGTGATAAAACAACGGTATTTAGAGCCATCAAATATTGAATAACGTAGTCTTCCACTCGAATATGGGCATCTGGAAGCCCTAATTTGGAATTTGTTTTAATCTATTTCATATTTTGTAAAACTTTAAAGAATTTGTGGGGTAAAGGGTAGAGGCAATACATTAATTCGAGAATATTTTGAGAGCTCCTTACTTTTATTAATTTTTCTTTGCATAAATTTTTACAGGTACTCTTGATGGGCACCAGTGATATTAGTATTGTTGAAAATGTGAATGAAATGCATGTTGAAGTATGCTGAATATTCTGAAAGATTTTTTGCCATGTTGCCTACTTTAGGAAAGGAAGCTGTTTTAGAATAGTGTATGAAAGAGGGGTTGACTAGATCATCGTATGCACGTCCGAAATGTGGGAAAAGCATGAAATTGAGAGAAAGAAAGGGTCAAAAGGCAATAAATGGTGGTTTTGTAGGAATCAGTTTAGTGTGAAAGAGGAAAGGCATGATATGTGTAGGAGTGTAAGTAAAGGGTCTTGGTTTGGTTTCAGTAATTTGGATTGCCTGCTTGCTTGATAAAATTAGTGAATGGGTGTTGCTGAGCACCACAATCATTTCCGACTGTTGGGCTGCTTATATAAATGTCTGCAAGACGAAGGTATTGATTGATTGATTTCGGCATTTAGAGGTAAACCACAGTTTGACATACCCGTGTGCCTGGTAACAGGTGTGCATACTAATACCATGGAGGGTGTGTAAACGATTTCTTGGAAGTTCTACAAATCGAACTGAAGAAATGTTTGATTCATATCTGTACGAATTTATGTGGAGAAAACGTGGTTTAATCCTTTTATCCGGTGCACACGAGATTTGGCGACTTTGTGATGAGCAGTAAAAATGGGACATATACGATGAGTAGGAAACGGGTCATTCAAATAATATATATAGTATATATTATGTGTATACACACATAGTATATAGAAATTCTTTGGATCATTTTTTATGTTGGCGATAATTTTCAAAATCGCGCCAAGGCTGCACAGTATACTAGGATATTACTAAAAACGTCATAAGCACTCCGTTAAAAATGACGTTTTTTTTAAGTCATTTCTTGCCGATATCGCAAGAATATATCCCCTCACTTTACGAGATCCGACGCCCGAAGTAGAATTTTATGAAACACCTTTTGAGGACGATGTTTCAGTCATCTATATTCCTGGGACACACTAATAATAATTTAAACAATAAGTGCAGCGATTTGGAGATACAACCTTTTTTTTACATTCAGGTAAGTGAAAGTATTTTAATTTTTCAGTGTTTTCTAACGATTTTAAGTGTTTGAAACTTACTATGTTTGTGAAACGATTATATGTTCTTAAAATTATTTGTTTGGAAGATTATATTTTCATTTTTTAATACTTTTTCCAAGTTTTTTATTTTTCACTCTTTTGTAACGATTTTATGTGTTTGAAACTTACTATGTTTTTGAAACGATTTTTAGTTCTTAAAATTATGTTTTTGAAAGGACTGGTTTTTTATTTCTAAAATTTTTTTTGATATTGAAAGTATTAATTTTCTAGGGTTTTGTAAGGATTTTGTTCTTTATACTTGCTTTGTTTTTGAAACGATTTTAGATTTTAAAGTTATTAGATTTTTTGAAAGGTTTCCACTTTTTAAAAATTTTTTATAGGTGAATGTAATTTAATTCTTCAGGGTTTTGTAACAATTTTAAGTTTTTCGAGATTACTATGTTTTCTTAATCATGTTTGGTTTTTAGAATTAATATGCTGTTTTTAAAGGTTTTTCAGTTTTCAAAATTTTGCTTCAACTTTATATTTTGTAATTATTTTACCTGTTCGCCATTTTAAATGTCGTGCCTTCCGTAGTGTCTTCTGGAGGAGTTGCGAATCCAGGAGACATGACGCGAGAGCACCCCAAGCAGGGGGCGATTCTGCATTTTCCCCGATTATTTTATTAAACTCAACCGTACGAAAGAAATTAAACCCTAAACTAATAAGTAATTTTCTCTTCCATAATTTAGTAAGAAATATTTTCACTGACTAGTCATCCATGCAGGAAGCATAAAAGTATATTTTGTCTATATGTTACTTTAAATATTTTATCTAAATTCTTTATGTTGCAGATATACTCATATTTAACATTCTTACTGAAGTATAACTGATTTTTTTTTTTTTTTTGGAAGGGGAGAATGTTGTCTACTTTTTTAAATATATATAATCCCCCCATGCAATTTATTTTATCGAATCTTTCAAAGACTACTGAGACGCTAGACAGAGAAAATAAATATGATGTTGGCAAATATGGATCACCAGAAACAGAAAAGGAAATTTTTTTCTCTTCTCTGCCGCCTGTTCTGCATCTCCATCTTCTTCGTTTTCAGTATGATCTTTTCGCAGTTCAGAACCTAAAGATTAGTGGCAGGTATGAGTATTAATTTTTATCTTTGTTTAATGGAAGTTTAATTTCAGAATACATTTTTTATAAAATTAATTTTTCTATTTCTCAGATTTCCTGCAAGTATTACTTAAATATATTGTCCTTTTATTTTATCCCAAACATATTGTGTTTATGAGCCTGCATATATCAGCATAACTCCTAAATGCTTCAGAATAATAATTCCATATCTTAATCTCTGATCATGGAAAGTGATTTTAAAATACGTTTAGTAAAGTGATTTTTTAACGAATCAAATTTTACGTAACTAAACTTAAATCTCTTTCAAAGGCAATTGAGCTACTGAGACGTTAGACAGCGATAATAAATGTAAGGTTGACGAATAAGGGTCATAAGAAGCAGATTTTTTTCTCTTCTGTACCGCCTGGTCTGCATCCCGATCTTCTGAGTTTTCAGTATGATCCTTTAACTGATCAGAATATAAAAACTAGTGAAAAGTATGGGTATTAATTTTTATCTTTGTTTAATGGAAGTTTAATTTGAGAATACATTTTTTGTAAAATTAATTTTTGTACTTCTCAGGTTTCCTGCAAGTATTACTTTATGAATAATGTATTGTCCTTTTATCCCAAGTATATAGTGTTTCTAACCCTGTATATATAACCATAACTCCTAAATGCTTTAGAATAATCATTCCATGTATTAAATTCCGATCATTTAAAGTTATTTTAAAATATGTTTAGTAAAGTCATTTTGTGATAAATGCAATTTTAGGTAATTAAACTGAAGTCTCGTTCAAAGACCATTGAGCTACTGAGATGGTAGATGGAGAAAGTGAATACAATGTTGATGAATATGGATCACACAGAAGCAGAAATAAGAATTTTTTTCCTTTCTCTGCAGCGTGTTTTGTATCTCCGCGTTTTAAGTATGTTTCTTTAACAGATCAGAATGTACATGTTAGTGATAGGTATGTGTATTAATTTTTATCTTTGTTTAATGAAAGCTAAATTTGAGAATAAGTTTTTGGTGAAATTAATGTGTTTTCTTCGCAGATTTCCTGCAAGCATTACTTGAATGTATTGTGCTTTTATTTTATCCCAAATATATTGTGTTTATAAGCCTGCATATATCACCATAGCTCCTAAATGCTTTAGATTAATAATTCCATATATTAAACTCTGATCATTTAAAGTGATTTCAAAATATGTTTAGTAAAGTGATTTTTTTTATGAATGCAATTTTAGGTAATTAAAGTGAAGTCTCTTTCAAAGACTATTGCGCTACTGAGATGTTAGATGGATAAAATGAATATGATGACGAATATGGATCAGACAGAAACAGAAATAAGAATTTTTTCCTTTTCTCTGCGGCTTGTTTCGCATCTCCATCTTCTGCCTTTTAAGTATGTTCCTTTAACAGATCAGAATGTACACATTAGTAATAGGTATGGGTATTAATTTTTATCTTTCTTTAATGGAAGTTAAATTTGAGAATAAGTTTTTGGTGAAAGTAATTTTTGTTCTTCTCAGATTTCCTGCAAGTATTACTTGAATATATTGCCCTTTTATTTTATCCCAAATATATTGTGTTTATAAGCTTGCATATATCACCATAACTCATAATTGCTTTAAAATAATAAATCCATGTATTAAACTCATTTAAAGTAATTTTAAAATATGTTTAGTAAAGTTATTTTTTGATGAATGCAATTTTAGGTAATTAAACTAAAGTCTCTTTCAAAGACTATTTATTGAGCTACTGAGATGTGATGTTGGCGAATAAGGATCACGCAGAAACAGAAATATAAACGTTTTTCCTTTCTCTGCATCCTGTTTTGTATCTCCATCTTCTGCGTTTTAAGTATGTTCTTTTAACAGATCAGAATGTACACATTAGTGATAGGTATGGGTATTAATTTTTATCTTTCTTTAATGAAAGTTAGATTTGAGAATAAGTTTTTGATGAAATTAATTTTTATTCTTCGCAGATTTCCTGCAAGTATTGCTTGAATATATTGTGCTTTTATTTTATCCCAAATATATTGTGTTTATGACCATGCATATATGACCATAACTCCTAAATGCTTTAGAATAATAATTCCATATATTAAACTCATTTAAAGTAATTTTAAAATATGTTTAGTAAAGTTATTTTATGATGAATGCAATTTTAGGTAATTAAAGTGAAGTCTTTCAAAGACATTGAGCTACTGAGATGTTAGATGGAGAAAATGAATATGATGTTGGCGAATATGGATCATGCAGAAACAGAAATATGAATGTTTTTCCTTGCTCTGCAGCCTGTTTTGGATCTCCATCTTCTGCGTTTTAAGTATGTTCTTTTAACAGATCAGAATGTACACATTAGTGATAGGTACAGGTATTAATTTTTATCTTTCTTTAATGGAAGTTAAATTTGAGAATAAATTTTTGGTGAAATTAATTTTTGTTCTTCGCAGATTTCCTGCAAGTATTACTTGAATGTATTGTCCTTTTATTTTATCCCAAATATATTGTGTTTATAAGCCTGCATATATAACCATAACTCCTAAATTCTTTAGATTAATAATTCCATATATTAAACTCATCATTTAAAGTGATTTTAAAATATGTTTAGTAAAGTGATTTTTTTGATGAATGCAATTTTATGTAATTAAAGTGAAGTGTCTTTCAAAGACTTTTGAGCTACTGAGATGTTAGATGGAGAAGATAAATATGATATTGGTGAATATGGATCAATTGAAGCAGATTTTCTTCTCTGCAGCATGTTCTGCATCTTGATCTTCTAGAGTTTTCAGTATGATCCTTTAACAGATCAGAATGTAAATATTAGTGACAGGTATGGGTATTAATTTTTATCTTTGTTTAATGAAAGTTTAATGTGAGAATAAATTTTTTGTAAACTTAATTTTTGTACCTCTCAGGTTTCCTGCAAATATTACTTGGATATATTGTCCTTTTATTTTATCCTAAATATATTGTGTTTATAACCCTGCATATATCACCTAACTCCTAAATGCTCTAGAATAATAATTCCATATATTAATTAATCAATGAGGCATTTTAAAATATGTTCAGTAAGGTAATTTTTTGATGAATGAAATTTTACGAAATCTGTTTGTAATTAGTAAACGGTCTGACTGGATTAATTTCTAGACAAATTCGAGTCTGACTGTGTTATATTCTAGCAATAAATTGAAATTACCTGTACTATTTTTGATGTAGTTCCATTTCCTAAAATATACTAGTCTTATCTGATTGTAAACTTACAATTGGATTATTGTTTGAACTACTGTCTGTGTGAAATGTTTTTCCAGGATGCACTTTCATATGACAAAAAGGGTGAAAATCACATGAAACCATGTCAGAAGACAAGTACGGCAGTACCTGCTATTGCAGCTGTTAGTAACCACCCCAGTTTTGGTCGTCATATAGGATGGTGTTGTGATATAGCAAATTGACACATATACTGAACCCAATCTTGTATGTGATTTCTGAATGGCTTTATTTATTTTATCCTAAAATAGCATGCAGTAGAATTTATGTTCAATAACTGGCTATTCAAAATTGTTAGCTTGACAGTGTACGAATTCTCTCATACTGCCTTTTGCCTGATGTTCTTAAGTTACGTACCATAGGTAAACGACTTTCGCTAACACGGATGAGCTTGCTACAGTAAGTATTTCAATTATTCATTATGGATGTTGACTGGAATTTTGGTAAATATAAGTTTTATTTCACCAAAAATTTTATTTACATTTGTTGTTCCTACACTAAAGTTAACTGGTTCAATGTGTTCTTGAAAAACATAACTGTATTTATAGTTTCCACCATTATGTGTCAGATTCCTAATTTTTTTTTAGCCCAAAGGTCATTAACCCAGAAATTTGATTTTGGCATTTTGCACTGAAAACTTTTAAAGTCTGAATTACTTTTCAAATTGTTGCCAGCAAATATTATCACCCTGTATTATTATTAAAGAAATCAAATAATAAAGAATCTGCATAAGTGTATGTATGTATGTATGTTTCTTGCACTATGATAAAATAATGGTACCTAGAGCCATCGAATTTTGGCTTCTGGAAGCCCAATTTTGAAAATTTTTTTTATCATCTATTTTTTATTTTCATTCATTTATGAGGTTTTCCTCAAAAATCTCAACGATTTCAAAGCGAGTAATGGCAACACTCTACTAGAAAAGAAACATTTTTATCTGCAGTACGCTAGACTTATTGAAAATTCTAAAGATATGCTAAAAAATTACAATTAGACAAATGCCTAACTGCAATAATGAATGTTGTTATATCTGAAATCAATATAGTATTAGAATTTTGAAAATTATATAATAAAAATTTTAAAAAATTATTTATATAAATACTTAATACCTTAATAAATATGTAAGTAAATGAAACATAAATGCAGAAGTAAATATGTAAGAAGATCATTACAAATTAAGAAAATGATCTACATAATGTGTAAGAATAGTGGGGGCTGATAATATAAGTCATTGTAAAGAGTTTAGTTTTTGATTAGAGTGTTCTTGAGTGAAAAGTAATTCTTGAATAAAAGTTGAGGGAAAACATTTTTTTAATGAATTATGATGACTTGAATAAAAAGTTCTTGATAGAGAGTAATTCTTGATTAATAATCTTGAGCTGATGCTTGAATGTATTAAGGAGATGAAGTTGGGAAATTTTCTTTAATTCTTGAACTTTCTGTGAATGATTAGGCTTCACTTGAATTTGACTAGGTATGAGAATGGAGATGAGCTTGGGAGATCTTGAAGATGTACTTAAATAAGGATGGGTCTTGAGTGAAAGCATGGAAATATATTTTGAAGAAATAAGTAGTTAAAATGAGTTAGCAAAAAGGATGGCGTATTAAGTAAGGTAAATGAACATAGAAAATATGATTTTAAGTTCCTTAAAGATTATCGATGTTTCTGGAGATATAATTTATTATAATTTGAAGTTGAATTCTTAGAATATTACTTTTTTATAATTGTTGAAACTATAACTGAGCAGAAGTTAAATTGTATGCTTTAAAGTGATAATCTTTGGTTAGGTTGCAAAGAAACAATTATCTATTGTGGCTTCATACCTACAGGTACTGACATTTGTATTGTGTAACTTGAATCTTTGAAAGTATTCTGTAAATGGACCATGAGTACTACTCATATTATTTATTATTTGATTTTTATATCAATCTTATAAAGTCTGTGTTATGATGCATATTATTATTCATTATGCTTTGAATCCTTAGTCTTGATATTCTTTATTTGCCTCTTTTATTAGAGATAAAGGGATGCCGGTTATTGTTTGTAATGCACTAGTTGAAATAGTTCTATATGCTTTTTTGCCAGAGAGAGGAGAAAAGGTCTTTGGATTGAGAGTAAATGTTTTTGAGCCTGGGAGTTAAAGGTTAAACCCCAGGCGGAAGCTCCATACAGTATTTTTTCAATAACTGTTATGTACCATATTTTTTCTAATTTTGGGGAAATGCCCCAAGTGCTTGCTGGTGTAGATCGAAGATAATTGTGAAGTATTAATGTTTTGTTTTTGAGGTATTGAATATGGTAACTCCAGGATTGTCGAGTACCTGTTACTATTCCCAGATATGTGATGCTCTTGTCAAATTTGATTTTTTCTTGAGAAATTCTGATTATTGGCTTTTTTAGGTTATTGATGGAGGTACTGCTCTTTGGAATATGTAATTCTTTACATTTTGTAGTTGAAATTTTTAAGATGAAATTATTCTGTCCAATTGCGGAAAATTTTTAAAGAATAAGTGGAATTGATTTCTGGCTGCTTACATTCACAATGAGAAGAAGATCATTTGCATATGCTTAAATATGGATATGGTTATTATTGTCATATAGTTTTAAAACTTCGTTTGCTATGAGATTCCAAAATGTAGGGCTTAAGTAAGATCCTTTAGGACAGCCTTTTATTAATTTGTAATTTATTACACCAGAATCGGACGAGTATTGTAGAGTTCTATTCCATAGGTAGTGTTTGATTATATGAAGGATATCCTGAGGGTATGATATTATTTCTAGAATTTTTATGATGTCTTTCGAGTGGATGGAATCAAAAAGGGTGCTTGAATATGCTGGAAATTATTATTGAATGAAGATTCTTTGATTCATTCATTTTTAAGACTTGTTGCATTTTATTTTAATTTAAAATCTGTTGATTTATTTGGTGTAAGTCTTTAAAGGATTAATTTTTCAAGGAGTTTGCCCAACGTGGGAAGAACGCATATTGGTTTGTCTATATGATAGAGAGTTTGTGGCTGTTTTATTTTTGAGGCGTAATACAACATCTGCATTTTTTAAATATATTAGGAAGTGTTAAGTTATTCCCACAGGCATTAATGAATGATTTAATAAATTATTGATTATTATAAAAAATAAGTTTAAAGTTGATGATGTCGATTCCATCGGCACCTGAGGCTTTTTTGTTTAGTCTTTTGATGATATGTTCCAATTCGTCGATGCTTGGAGTGATGATAACTGTTGACGGATTAGGATGATATGTAGAAGAACTATTAGATGCTTCTGTATCTGTGATTTGAATCGATCCATTTTCATCTTGAGGGAATAGTTTTGATAAAATTTTTAACGCAGCCTGCAAAGAGGAAATTGAAACTATATTAAACAGAAAACTATATTATTTCTTAAAATATTTTTATAATTAAGAATGTAAACAGTTTTATTTATTAGAGAGTGTATTATTGCATGTGCTTAGTTAAATTTTGATATGTGTGTTGTTAGCAATTTTCCAATGATTTATATATGAAAATAAATAGTAAAATATTGAAAAATGTTTAATAAGGTACTTTTCCATTTTGTCACCGCAAATGTCGCCAATCAGTTTAATTGGCCACAACACACACAATCCACATGAAGAAATGTTAACAAATATTAGTTCTAAGAATTTTTTACTTTAGATGCATAAACATTTTAATATCGTTTTAATTTCTTTTCCCCCCAAATGGGTCCTTCATTTCTTTTCTCCATATAAATTCCGCTAGATAGCTATTCAGATGATGACATACCGTTCCTCTGTGTTTCTTATTTCGCCATTTTGCGCTACCCCATCGTCTTTTTAGTTTTTGTGTGTGCGTTCTAGTTTCCGTATTGACAAAATTGTATTTATAGTTCACTTTGAAATGTTCGAAACTTTCCTCTTCAACTTTTTCATTGCAGCATGATTTTCACGACTCCGAATATATTATTAGTTCCTTTTTCGATATTTTCTTTAATTGCTTCTAATATAATGCTTATGGATCGGTGTGGCAGCTTCAGAAGGAAGCATTCGTTTGTTTCACGGCAAGCTCCACCAATGATCCAGTGTTGTGGTAGAGTCCGTCCCTCGTTGGTTCTGCGCTTCGTGAATACACTTTCATCCACTTTGGCGATCATGCGAGATAGTCCCGTTTTCGTTTGTTTGACGTTTAAGCAAAGAATGCACAAAACCTCGCGCATGTAGTTATTCTAGTCCACAACTGTTCCGTGACTGATTTGTGCACCATTTAATGAAAATTAATACTTCGCTTCACAAATAAACCTCGCACACTTCAAGAAACTCAGTTTCGATGACTCAAACCATGCACCTTTCCGGATAATTCTTTTACTGCGACAAACTGAAAGGCTGCAGCGCTACTGCATTTCGTCTCCGAAATACAATGTCATGATTATTATCACAAATAGCAGTCATGGGCAAAACGCCTTTAGCTTAAAAGAATTTGACCGGTTCTTCCTATGTTCTGGGCAAACACAAAATTTTCTTCGGATTTTCTTCCACTTTTTACGTATTAAGGAAAAAACGTGACTGATAAAAAAAAGGCCGCGACTTGTTTGGAAAATGTGGCGGTGCGTCGGTAAAATGGAATAGTACCCTTTTTAAATACTTAATATTCAGAAATGAAATCTATATAAATGAACGTATATGAAATTTTCCTTGTTATTTCCATTATAAAATTACAGTAAAATCCTGAAACGAAAATAAAAAAGATAAATTTTTTGGATCAGTTACAGTTGATTCTACAATGGAAATCAGTATATTTAAGATAAAATAGGATAACTTTCAAAATTTGAAAATATAATAACTTAAATGCAAATAAGTATAGGAAAAGTACTTATCTGAATTCAGAGAGGAAAATTTCCCTTTTAGGAGAATGTAATTTTAAAGAGATTTTTCAAATGAAATCTTGAAAATATTGAGTGCAAAATGCTTACTCCACTGTTGAAACTGAGTAAGTATTGTTGAAAAGTTGAGATATTTTATCTGAAGTTGTTTTAATCCAACTGTCTCATTGGTGACAAGGAGCACCCCTATCAAGACATCCAACAATGCATCAGTCAGTAGATGATGTAACATTTTTTTATATCGCTGTTGAATTGCATTTGATGGTTTCAGTGCAAAGAACATAATATTTAATTAATAAACATAACGCACAAAATGGGAAAAAAAGAAGTGCTTTATTCCGCGGAATGTTAAATTTGAAAATTTGTTAAGGTTTTTTTTTAATGTTATAATTTTTTTGCTACAATACTTCACAGGAAAGTGAGGAACTTTTTTTTTGAATTTGGGAGAAGAAAAAAAATTAATATTTTTCAAGGTTTTAATTATTGTTTGAATTTATGTTATGTTATGTGTTTAGAAAATTATGAAAATATGTTTTGTTTGAGAAATAACTGGAAGTAATTGTATTGAGGTACTGTAAATTATTTCTCTTTTTGTTTTTTTATTAGTTTCCAGAGTTCAAAACTTGGTTTATGATTGCGAAATTTGCCAAAAGTAATCGTTTTGGTTTCAGGTAACGTTTATCATCAGTATTGTCGTTGTGATTTCTTCTCATTTCTAGATGTCATGTATCGACAAGGAATTAGATCGCGTACTGAGGAGGGAGAAAGAAACGGGTGCTGTTGAATATGTTTTAATAAACCTTTTTGAAAAAAAAAAAAAAAAAAAAAAAAAAACCTATGTCTACACTTATTTCTCTTTTAACCTTTAAATGCAGATCCTTTCAAATTAATAAAGTAGTAAAAAAGGTGTTTTAAGAAAGATTTGTTAAGTGTGTAATTGTTTTAATTTAGCAAAATTTATTCACTGAAGCTCAGCATTTGCATTTTGATTATGATTGATTATTTTCTCAATAAAGAGAATTAATTAAAGAGCAAAAGTATATTTATAATAAATGACCATTGTTAAATATGTAAATACTTATATTCCGCCAAAGAGTAATATCACTGTAAAGGAGGAATGTTTATGATTTTATCATGACGAAGTTTCATCATGGTTTTTGTGTTAGTATATGAATAAAATCAAAATTACATGTAAACAGTAAAAGATTTCTCGTTATTTGGTAAATTTTTGATTTGGGTAATGGTTAAATTTGACTTTACAGAAATTGTAAGAACACAAATTCGTTGTTCTTCAACTGTAATCGTAATTCATTTTACTGAACACATTTCGTTTAACACTAGTACACATGCAGTGCATTTAAGGGTTAAAAGGACGTATGTTTATATACAAGTAAGTGCTTTTATTCTTTTTTCTAATATGTCCACTATAAAACATGCTATCATGATTAAGCTTAAGTGAGAATGTCGATTTCAGAACATTTAAAAAATATTTCATTAAACTTGAACAGTAAATTTTTGAAGAAATTCTATTTTTTCAAAAGAGATTAAATTATCATTTAATGAAAAAACTTGTAATTTAATTCTAATAAACTCTTTTCATAAGCACGCGAATGAAGTGAAATTCCGAGTGTTTGAAGATAATTTGGAAAAAGGTGAATTTCTAGAATCAGTTAGACATTGTGTTTACTTATGGTAGCATGTTGGGACAATCGTAACACTTGCATGCTGGCCGCACTAACGCCAAATGTTTAAAAAGGAATAAAGATTGTTGTTGGGAGGCGTAATAGCTGCTCCTCTGGGATTTCCTTGGTATGTCGTGGCGCCACCTAGTGTCAAAAAACGGAACTATACTATTTTCATTCCTTTTTTTAGGCAAAGTCCCCGGTTAGCGTGTTTGGCCCCTGCGGGGAGACTATGTGCGCGCCTTCGGCGCGCACCAGGAGGGGGGCCAAACACACAAACCGGGGACTTTGCCTAAACCGACTGATCGCCATCACCTCACTGCGGCTTCGCCGCACTGCGGTCTATGCGATCCCTATATTCCAAAAACAAGTTACGGCAATTCCAAAACGTTTTGTGATACACTGCTTCTACAACTCTTTATTCTCATAAAAATTTCGATTCCATTTCAAAAATTATAGCAAGCACAACTCTTTCTGAGTGCTCCCGTTACAGTTTCCGAAAGAACATTCACATTTATTCAACTCGATTTACATTTGTTGAATTTGCTTTTCTAACAATTCCTTTCAACAGTTCAGCTTTACTAACAGTTTGATGTAACTCTCATAGCTCTCTCACCGTTGAATTGGAACAATATCTGATAAAATATTTCAACTTTTCATTCCACTTTCAAAGGTGGTGTAAGCATTTTCCACTAATTATTTAAAAGTTTATTTCCTTGAACAGACTTTATTTTCATTCCTTTTTTTCTCAGAAAGAAACTGCATTCATTTACTTCTTTTTCCACTATGTTTGCATCTGAAAGAAACCCTGAACAGATAAGGGACACTGTGTTCATTCTTTACTTCTGCGTGACGCACATAAAAGCTGCATTGAAATGCGCTTCGTTACTGGCGTTTGGTACCGAATTCACGCCCTTTTTTTGACTCTTTTCGAACCTGTTATGAATTCATTTCCATGCCATTGTCAATTCTAATGATTTCCTCATCCTCTGTCGACCCTGCGTACTTGTTTCCTTGTGTGTTTTGAATGAATTGTCGTTCAGTTCTGCGCGTCAGACTCATTTCCTCCCTGTATATTCGATATTCTGTGAACAATTCGATTTTCTTTTCGCTTCCACATGACATGTAGATCGAAGTAGTTAACTAAAAAAGAGAGGGACACTGCATTCTACCACTCTTTCATTTCCTCCCTGTACATTCCATACTCTGTGAAGAAGACCAAACGTCAGTTTAAGAAAGTTTTCCATGAATGATCACGAACTGTTGATTAAAACTGACCTCAACAGTTTAGGTTCATTTATTTACTAGATTTTGCACTGAATAAATATTAATTTCTATGCCTCTGTTCCTGTACTTCCACGTATCTTATCTTTATTTACTTCTCTTATTTTGTGAGGCTACTCCCCCCCCCACACACATTTTCTTCTGCAAAAGAGAATTTTTCGCCTTCTGTATTTACATGTTCTTGTACGCGTTTTACTCATCGCTGAGATTCCTGTTATTTATTCCCATGTCCGTATTTTGATTAATTAAAGATTTCATTTTATTTTATTGGGTGTCTAGCCATTAATAAGACCTCACAATTTCTTAATCCCGTTAATTTTTTTGTTTTGTTTAGGTAATACTGCGGCTACCTGCATGAGGGACGGACGTCTGTTATGCATGTTACAAATTCATGAAACCAATATTCAGCGATCCGACCGCTGCGCCGCCAGTTTCCCTGTAAGATTTCTTTTTATTTAATTAAAATTTTCGTAACATACATGAATGAATTCCATCGGATATTTTTTAGGATAATTCATTTCGGTTCATATTTTTTTTTAATTTAAATTTTCGTTACATACCTGATTAGGTTTCATCACAGTTTTTTGCTTATAATTTTTGTTTAACACCTAACACTTCTTTTGAGTATCATTTTCTTTTTCATAACTAACAGTTCATTACAGTAATATTCTTATGTATGTATATTTTTACTTACTTTATTTTAAATACATACATATTTCAAATTCCTTTTTCATTTCAATGGCGCTTCCACGTGACTGTTTTTTAATTCTGGTAGCACTCCTAAGGCGACTTCGTTACTTTCTGGCAACCTTTTAACACGTTTTCGCTCAATTTAATTTTGGAAACCAAACGTGTAAGGACGCAGGTATGTGGCTCTTTTGTTCATTCATTTTCATCACGAATGCTCAGCTTTTTGGTCTTTACGGGACCCCTCATTCTCTTCTTTTTTTTTCTTTTTTCAATAGAATAAAGTTTTTATTTTTTGCGCTTACGGGCTAGTCCCTTAAAATACTGTTTATAATCTAAAATACTGTTTTCTAACTTTTTAAGTTCACTTCTGTGTTTTCTGACGCGCAGGCCATGTTGGGAAAAGGGACAGATCATTTGAGACATCGTTAATAATAAATAAAAATAATTAATTTCAAACTTTTACTTACATTTCATACTAGGAAAGCCAATTACAGTCTCAATGGACCTGTCCAACGATTTTTTCGCCTACCTATTTTGAGTTTGCTGTGCAGTTGTCCTTCTGTAATATGTAGGGTTTCTTTTTTTCGAGTGCAATTTGTTGTTTTAACATAGATTGAACTTTGCATAACATGTAATCTCTAGAATAGGATTCTCCAAATGTTCCTTACAGTTTTTTCATCAACTAGATCATAATATATACATACAAATATGTATATATTATGATAAGGAAAGTTGTGAGAGCGAAAATTACAACATATGCATATTCAGTAGTTTTCACAAGGCCTGTCCAACGATTTTTTCGCCTACCTATTTTGAGTTGCTGTGCAGTTGTCCTTCTGTAATATGTAGGGTTTTTTTTTCGAGTGCAATTTGTTGTTTTAACATAGTTTGAACTTTGCATAACATGTAATCTCTAGAATAGGATTCTGCAAATGTTCCTTACAGTTTTTTCATCAACTAGATCATAATATATACATACAAATATGTATATATAATGATAAGAAAAGTTGTGAGAGCGAAAATTACAACATATGCATATTCAGTAGTTTTCACAAGTTCGAATAAAAATAGATAGACAGATAGGTAGATAGATAGATAGAGATAGATAGATAGACAGACAGACAGACAGATAGATAGACAGACATATATATATATATATATATATATATATAGAGAGAGAGAGAGATAGACAGACAGATAGATAGATAGAGTTAGATAGACAGACAGATAGATAGATAGATAGATAGATAGACAGACAGATACATAGATAGATAGTTAGACAGACAGATAGATAGATAGACAGACAGACAGATAGATAGCTAGAGTTAGACAGACAGATAGATAGATAGATAGATAGAGTTATATAGATAGACAGACAGATAGATAGAGAGAGACAGACAGATAGATAGATAGATAGAGTTAGATAGATAGATAGACAGACAGACAGATAGATAGACAGACACAGATAGATAGGTAGATAGAGTTAGATAGATAGATAGACAGATAGATAGATAGATAGAGAGAGAGTGAGTGAGTGAGTGAGAGAGAGAGAGCATGTATATAGATGTGTTTTTTGTGTTTGATTAAATTTCTATTGAAATATTTATTGATTTATTGCATGTGTGAAATCCCAAAAATCTGTGATAGTAGCCTTACATATCACATATGCGTTTCCCTCCTTCTAACAATTAATGTAACTCCAATAATACTAACAATTAATGTAACTCCAATAATACTAACAATTAATGTAACAATTAATTTAACTCCAATAATACTAGCAATTAATGTAACTCCTTCTAACAATTAATGTGTTCATATAGATGTGTGTGTATTCAATTTAATTTCTATTTAAATATTTATTGAATGAGTGCAAGTGCAGCTATGAAATCCCGAGTATGTGCTGTGAAAGTAGCCTTACATTTTACATACGTGTTTCCCTCCCTGTTGCATGTTCTTTATATGTATATTTCTACTTTATTTATGTTCTTTTAATTTCAAAATTATAATGTGTGTAGCATGTGTTTATATAGATGTGTGTATATTCAGTTAAATTCCTATTTAAATATTTATTGAATTTGTGCATTTGTGTCTCCCTCCCTGTAACATGCTTGTTTTCAGTTTTATTTATTTGTGTTCATTTACATTCAACTTTATTTTATGCCTTCGTGGAGGACTTCTCACATAAAATACAAAAATGACTTGAAAAAACTGGTCCGCATTTACGTGACACATGAGGGAAACCACGAAAACCCCATGCAACCAGTCTGTTCAATCATTATGCATAAATTTATACTATAAAAACAAAAACTGAAAACTTTAAAAGTTTCGCGTTAAACAAGAAAGCATGCAATTTTTTAAAACATATTAAGCACTAAAATATTAAGCGATCAAAGCAAGTCTGACGCTTGTCAAGTTCACATAAAATATACAATCAATTAAAAAAAAACACTCAAAAATTTCGCGTTAAACAAGAAAATGTACAATCAATTAAAAAAATACGCTGATAACTAAATTAGTTAAGCGTCAAAATATACATATATACAAGAAATTACACATGAAAACACTTTAAGAAAATTACATACTAAATTACAAAAAAATTTACAATCGGGTGGAAGTTGCGGTTGCTGATCGGTAACACTTCCCCAATGTCTTAAACAGAAAAAAGAGAAGTGAAACTATTGCCGCCGAACTTGCCAGCGCAGCACTCATCGCGTCCACCACCTCTTGACCACGGTCTTCCTTCACATGGTCTTTCAACAATGGGAAGAGGAGAGCCAGAATTCCCCGGATACATTTGATCCAAGCGAAAGCTTTGGGGATAGAACCTACGTTCTCGCCGATAACGACGGGTGTCAGAACTCCCCAAATCCCATTGCCGATAGCCATTAGACACAAAACGACCAGATAGTGAGCCACTGTCTCGCAACCTACGCCCAGCATTAAAATAGCGCCACCAACATTGGCCAAGGACGATAGGAAGTATTCCAAGTTCCTTGGAATCCGAGACTGCCCACTAAACAAGCCGTATGTGAATCGAACAAACACCGTCATCAAGAAGCAGTACGTATGTCCTATCGGGAACTCGTGTTCCTTCAGGCCATTCTCAAAAATGGACTTCAAGCCTGCACTGCCAAATCCGTGAGAAGCAATAGCCACCAACATCAACCACAACTCCCATTTCTTCAGGAGCGTCAACCCTGTTGAGTCCCTGATATTATGCCATAATTTCAAGGAGCTTGAAATTGGAACCTCGGGAATAGGAACAACCATTTCTGGCCTTTCTTCTTCCGTAGGATTCTTAATTTCCACTTCCTCGGAAATTTCGACAAAATAAAATTCGGGCTTCTCGAACGCAGCAGCAGCCAAACAGGTGGGCACATTCAAAACACATAAAACAAAAAATACCATGCGCCACCCGTACTCACCTAAAAGAAAATCGATTAAAAAAGGAAGTACAAATGCCCCCGTACACTCTCCGCACATATACAAGGCAAAAGCTAAAGGCTTGCGGGAGGTAAACAAAGCTGCAATTTGGGAGAGCAAACTTGCAACTATTAAACTGGAACCGATCCCGACCACAACTCCGTAACTGAAAACTAGGAAGCCAGCACATTTAGCAAAACAACTTAAACCTAGTCCAATTACAGAAAAAAGTCCTCCTAGAAAAAGAGTCAAACGAGGACCACATTTCAGTACCACAAGAGTAGCTATGGGTGACAGCAAAAGACTCAAGTTACTGACCAAAGATGGAAATTGGCCAAGGGTACTCTGCGAAGTGTCTGGAAACTCCTCCGTAATTGCAGCCTTTATTGGGCCAAAGCACGGAGGAAGCCCCGAAACTACAACCGACGGGAGGTAGGCTATAAACACAAATAGCCATGCTCGGTTTCCGTCCGGGGGCACTTCTCTCTTCACCATTCTCTTCGTAGGACGTGGGGGTACGTCTACAATGTGGTCGGGAGACTCACCTGTAACTGAAGACATATTAGCAGACCTAATATCACTAATACAGGGCACTAAGTAGGCAAGAAAGTATTGAAAAAATACTTACTAGAATACTTACTAACAGCAACACCACAGGAGCGACGTCAAACAGCAGCCAACACGCAGGAAGATCCAAAAAGGAATAAAGATTGTTGTTGGGAGGCGTAATAGCTGCTCCTCTGGGATTTCCTTGGTATGTCGTGGCGCCACCTAGTGTCAAAAAACGGAACTATACTATTTTCATTCCTTTTTTTAGGCAAAGTCCCCGGTTAGCGTGTTTGGCCCCTGCGGGGAGACTATGTGCGCGCCTTCGGCGCGCACCAGGAGGGGGGCCAAACACACAAACCGGGGACTTTGCCTAAACCGACTGATCGCCATCACCTCACTGCGGCTTCGCCGCACTGCGGTCTATGCGATCCCTATATTCCAAAAACAAGTTACGGCAATTCCAAAACGTTTTGTGATACACTGCTTCTACAACTCTTTATTCTCATAAAAATTTCGATTCCATTTCAAAAATTATAGCAAGCACAACTCTTTCTGAGTGCTCCCGTTACAGTTTCCGAAAGAACATTCACATTTATTCAACTCGATTTACATTTGTTGAATTTGCTTTTCTAACAATTCCTTTCAACAGTTCAGCTTTACTAACAGTTTGATGTAACTCTCATAGCTTTCTCACCGTTGAATTGGAACAATATCTGATAAAATATTTCAACTTTTCATTCCACTTTCAAAGATGGTGTAAGCATTTTCCACTAATTATTTAAAAGTTTATTTCCTTGAACAGACTTTATTTTCATTCCTTTTTTTCTCAGAAAGAAACTGCATTCATTTACTTCTTTTTCCACTATGTTTGCATCTGAAAGAAACCCTGAACAGATAAGGGACACTGTGTTCATTCTTTACTTCTGCGTGACGCACATAAAAGCTGCATTGAAATGCGCTTCGTTACTGGCGTTTGGTACCGAATTCACGCCCTTTTTTTGACTCTTTTCGAACCTGTTATGAATTCATTTCCATGCCATTGTCAATTCTAATGATTTCCTCATCCTCTGTCGACCCTGCGTACTTGTTTCCTTGTGTGTTTTGAATGAATTGTCGTTCAGTTCTGCGCGTCAGACTCATTTCCTCCCTGTATATTCGATATTCTGTGAACAATTCGATTTTCTTTTCGCTTCCACATGACATGTAGATCGAAGTAGTTAACTAAAAAAGAGAGGGACACTGCATTCTACCACTCTTTCATTTCCTCCCTGTACATTCCATACTCTGTGAAGAAGACCAAACGTCAGTTTAAGAAAGTTTTCCATGAATGATCACGAACTGTTGATTAAAACTGACCTCAACAGTTTAGGTCCATTTATTTACTAGATTTTGCACTGAATAAATATTAATTTCTATGCCTCTGTTCCTGTACTTCCACGTATCTTATCTTTATTTACTTCTCTTATTTTGTGAGGCTACTCCCCCCCCCCCCCACACACACACATTTTCTTCTGCAAAAGAGAATTTTTCGCCTTCTGTTTTTACATGTTCTTGTACGCGTTTTACTCATCGCTGAGATTCCTGTTATTTATTCCCATGTCCGTATTTTGATTAATTAAAGATTTCATTTTATTTTATTGGGTGTCTAGCCATTAATAAGACCTCACAATTTCTTAATCCCGTTAATTTTTTTGTTTTGTTTAGGTAACACTGCGGCTACCTGCATGAGGGACGGACGTCTGTTATGCATGTTACAAATTCATGAAACCAATATTCAGCGATCCGACCGCTGCGCCGCCAGTTTCCCTGTAAGATTTCTTTTTATTTAATTAAAATTTTCGTAACATACATGAATGAATTCCATCGGATATTTTTTAGGATAATTCATTTCGGTTCATATTTTTTTTAAATTTAAATTTTCGTTACATACGTGATTAGGTTTCATCACAGTTTTTTGCTTATAATTTTTGTTTAACACCTAACACTTCTTTTGAGAATCATTTTCTTTTTCATAACTAACAGTTCATTACAGTAATATTCTTATGTATGTATATTTTTACTTACTTTATTTTAAATAGATACATATTTCAAATTCCTTTTTCATTTCAATGGCGCTTCCACGTGACTGTTTTTTAATTCTGGTAGCACTCCTAAGGCGACTTCGTTACTTTCTGGCAACCTTTTAATACGTTTTCGCTCAATTTAATTTTGGAAACCAAACGTGTAAGGACGCAGGTATGTGGCTCTTTTGTTCATTCATTTTCATCACGAATGCTCAGCTTTTTGGTCTTTACGGGACCCCTCATTCTCTTCTTTTTTTTTTCTTTTTTCAATAGAATAAAGTTTTTATTTTTTGCGCGTACGGGCTAGTCCCTTAAAATACTGTTTATAATCTAAAATACTGTTTTCTAACTTTTTAAGTTCACTTCTGTGTTTTCTGACGCGCAGGCCATGTTGGGAAAAGGGACAGATCATTTGAGACATCGTAAATAATAAATAAAAATAATTAATTTCAAACTTTTACTTACATTTCATACTAGGAAAGCCAATTACAGTCTCAATGGACCTGTCCAACAATTTTTTCGCCTACCTATTTTGAGTTTGCTGTGCAGTTGTCCTTCTGTAATATGTAGGGTTTCTTTTTTTCGAGTGCAATTTGTTGTTTTAACATAGATTGAACTTTGCATAACATGTAATCTCTAGAATAGGATTCTCCAAATGTTCCTTACAGTTTTTTCATCAACTAGATCATAATATATACATACAAATATGTATATATTATGATAAGGAAAGTTGTGAGAGCGAAAATTACAACATATGCATATTCAGTAGTTTTCACAAGGCCTGTCCAACGGTTTTTTTGCCTACCTATTTTGAGTTGCTGTGCAGTTGTCCTTCTGTAATATGTAGGGTTTTTTTTTCGAGTGCAATTTGTTGTTTTAACATAGTTTGAACTTTGCATAACATGTAATCTCTAGAATAGGATTCTCCAAATGTTCCTTACAGTTTTTTCATCAACTAGATCATAATATATACATACAAATATGTATATATAATGATAAGAAAAGTTGTGAGAGCGAAAATTACAACATATGCATATTCAGTAGTTTTCACAAGTTCGAATAAAAATAGATAGATAGATAGATAGATAGACAGATAGATAGATAGGTAGATAGATAGATAGAGATAGATAGATAGACAGACAGACAGATAGATAGATAGACAGATAGATAGAGTTAGATAGATAGATAGACAGATAGATAGAGTTAGATAGATAGATAGATAGATAGATAGACAGACATATATATATATATAGAGAGAGAGAGATAGACAGACAGATAGATAGATAGAGTTAGATAGACAGACAGATAGATAGATAGATAGATAGATAGACAGACAGATACATAGATAGATAGAGTTAGATAGACAGACAGATAGATAGATAGATAGATAGATAGACAGACAGATACATAGATAGATAGATAGTTAGACAGACAGATAGATAGATAGATAGACAGACAGACAGACAGATAGATAGCTAGAGTTAGACAGACAGATAGATAGATAGATAGATAGAATTATATAGATAGACAGACAGATAGATAGAGAGAGACAGACAGATAGATAGATAGATAGATAGATAGACAGACAGACAGATAGATAGACAGACACAGATAGATAGGTAGATAGAGTTAGATAGATAGATAGACAGATAGATAGATAGATAGATAGATAGATAGATAGAGAGAGAGAGTGAGTGAGTGAGTGAGAGAGAGAGAGAGAGAGCATGTATATAGATGTGTTTTTTGTGTTTGATTAAATTTCTATTGAAATATTTATTGATTTATTGCATGTGTGAAATCCCGAAAATCTGTGATAGTAGCCTTACATATCACATATGCGTTTCCCTCCTTCTAACAATTAATGTAACTCCAATAATACTAAAAATTAATGTAACAATTAATGTAACTCCAATAATACTAACAATTAATGTAACAATTAATTTAACTCCAATAATACTAACAATTAATGTAACAATTAATTTAACTCCAATAATACTAACAATTAATGTAACTCCTTCTAACAATTAATGTGTTCATATAGATGTGTGTGTATTCAATTTAATTTCTATTTAAATATTTATTGAATGAGTGCAAGTGCAGCTATGAAATCCCGAGTATGTGCTGTGAAAGTAGCCTTACATTTTACATACGTGTTTCCCTCCCTGTTGCATGTTCTTTATATGTATATTTCTACTTTATTTATGTTCTTTTAATTTCAAAATTATAATGTGTGTAGCATGTGTTTATATAGATGTGTGTATATTCAGTTAAATTCCTATTTAAATATTTATTGAATTTGTGCATTTGTGTCTCCCTCCCTGTAACATGCTTGTTTTCAGTTTTATTTATTTGTGTTCATTTACATTCAACTTTATTTTATGCCTTCGTGGAGGACTTCTCACATAAAATACAAAAATGACTTGAAAAAACTGGTCCGCATTTACGTGACACATGAGGGAAACCACGAAAACCCCATGCAAACAGTCTGTTCAATCATTATGCATAAATTTATACTATAAAAACAAAAACTGAAAACTTTAAAAGTTTCGCGTTAAACAAGAAAGCATGCAATTTTTTAAAACATATTAAGCACTAAAATAATAAGCGATCAAAGCAAGTCTGACGCTTGTCAAGTTCACATAAAATATACAATCAATTAAAAAAAACACTCAAAATTTTAAAAGTTTCGCGTTAAACAAGAAAATGTACAATCAATTAAAAAAATACGCTGATAACTAAATTAGTTAAGCGTCAAAATATACATATATACAAGAAATTACACATGAAAACACTTTAAGAAAATTACATACTAAATTACAAAAAAATTTACAATCGGGTGGAAGTTGCGGTTGCTGATCGGTAACACTTCCCCAATGTCTTAAACAGAAAAAAGAGAAGTGAAACTATTGCCGCCGAACTTGCCAGCGCAGCACTCATCGCGTCCACCACCTCTTGACCACGGTCTTCCTTCACATGGTCTTTCAACAATGGGAAGAGGAGAGCCAGAATTCCCCGGATACATTTGATCCAAGCGAAAGCTTTGGGGATAGAACCTACGTTCTCGCCGATAACGACGGGTGTCAGAACTCCCCAAATCCCATTGCCGATAGCCATTAGACACAAAACGACCAGATAGTGAGCCACTGTCTCGCAACCTACGCCCAGCATTAAAATAGCGCCACCAACATTGGCCAAGGACGATAGGAAGTATTCCAAGTTCCTTGGAATCCGAGACTGCCCACTAAACAAGCCGTATGTGAATCGAACAAACACCGTCATCAAGAAGCAGTACGTATGTCCTATCGGGAACTCGTGTTCCTTCAGGCCATTCTCAAAAATGGACTTCAAGCCTCCACTGCCAAATCCGTGAGAAGCAATAGCCACCAACATCAACCACAACTCCCATTTCTTCAGGAGCGTCAACCCTGTTGAGTCCCTGATATTATGCCATAATTTTAAGGAGCTTGAAATTGGAACCTCGGGAATAGGAACAACGATTTCTGGCCTTTCTTCTTCCGTAGGATTCTTAATTTCCACTTCCTCGGAAATTTCGACAAAATAAAATTCGGGCCTCTCGAACGCAGCAGCAGCCAAACAGGTGGGCACATTCAAAACACATAAAACAAAAAATACCATGCGCCACCCGTAATCACCTAAAAGAAAATCTATTAAAAAAGGAAGCACAAATGCCCCCGTACACTCTCCGCACATATACAAGGCAAAAGCTAAAGGCTTGCGGGAGGTAAACAAAGCTGCAATTTGGGAGAGCAAACTTGCAACTATTAAACTGGAACCGATCCCGACCACAACTCCGTAACTGAAAACTAGGAAGCCAGCACATTTAGCAAAACAACTTAAACCTAGTCCAATTACAGAAAAAAGTCCTCCTAGAAAAAGACCCAAACGAGGACCACATTTCAGTACCACAAGAGTAGCTATGGGTGACAGCAAAAGACTCAAGTTACTGACCAAAGATGGAAATTGGCCAAGGGTACTCTGCGAAGTGTCTGGAAACTCCTCCGTAATAGCAGCCTTTATTGGGCCAAAGCACGGAGGAAGCCCCGAAACTACAACCGACGGGAGGTAGGCTATAAACACAAATAGCCATGCTCGGTTTCCGTCCGGGGGCACTTCTCTCTTCACCATTCTCTTCGTAGGACGTGGGGGTACGTCTACAATGTGGTCGGGAGACTCACCTGTAACTGAAGACATATTAGCAGACATAATATCACTAATACAGGGCACTAAGTAGGCAAGAAAGTATTGAAAAAATACTTACTAGAATACTTACTAACAGCAACACCACAGGAGCGACGTCAAACAGCAGCCAACACGCAGGAAGTTCTAAAAAGGAATTAAGATTGTTGTTGGGAGGCGTAATAGCTGCTCCTCTGGGATTTCCTTGGTATGTCGTGGCGCCACCTAGTGTCAAAAAACGGAACTATACTATTTTCATTCCTTTTTTTAGGCAAAGTCCCCGGTTAGCGTGTTTGGCCCCTGCGGGGAGCCAAACACACAAACCGGGGACTTTGCCTAAACCGACTGATCGCCATCACCTCACTGCGGCTTCGCCGCACTGCGGTCTATGCGATCCCTATATTCAAAAAACAAGTTACGGCAATTCCAAAACGTTTTGTGATACACTGCTTCTACAACTCTTTATTCTCATAAAAATTTCGATTCCATTTCAAAAATTATAGCAAGCACAACTCTTTCTGAGTGCTCCCGTTACAGTTTCCGAAAGAACATTCACATTTATTCAACTGGATTTACATTTGTTGAATTTGCTTTTCTAACAATTCCTTTCAACAGTTCAGCTTTACTAACAGTTTGATGTAACTCTCATAGCTTTCTCACCGTTGAATTGGAACAATATCTGATAAAATATTTCAACTTTTCATTCCACATTCAAAGGTGGTGTAAGCATTTTCCACTAATTATTTAAAAGTTTATTTCCTTGAACAGACTTTATTTTCATTCCTTTTTTTCTCAGAAAGAAACTGCATTCATTTACTTCTTTTTCCACTATGTTTGCATCTGAAAGAAACCCTGAACAGATAAGGGACACTGTGTTCATTCTTTACTTCTGCGTGACGCACATAAAAGCTGCATTGAAATGCGCTTCGTTACTGGCGTTTGGTACCGAATTCACGCCCTTTTTTTGACTCTTTTCGAACCTGTTATGAATTCATTTCCATGCCATTGTCAATTCTAATGATTTCCTCATCCTCTGTCGACCCTGCGTACTTGTTTCCTTGTGTGTTTTGAATGAATTGTCGTTCAGTTCTGCGCGTCAGACTCATTTCCTCCCTGTATATTCGATATTCTGTGAACAATTCGATTTTCTTTTCGCTTCCACATGACATGTAGATCGAAGTAGTTAACTAAAAAAGAGAGGGACACTGCATTCTACCACTCTTTCATTTCCTCCCTGTACATTCCATACTCTGTGAAGAAGACCAAACGTCAGTTTAAGAAAGTTTTCCATGAATGATCACGAACTGTTGATTAAAACTGACCTCAACAGTTTAGGTTCATTTATTTACTAGATTTTGCACTGAATAAATATTAATTTCTATGCCTCTGTTCCTGTACTTCCACGTATCTTATCTTTATTTACTTCTCTTATTTTGTGAGGCTACTCCCCCCCCCCCCACACACATTTTCTTCTGCAAAAGAGAATTTTTCGCCTTCTGTATTTACATGTTCTTGTACGCGTTTTACTCATCGCTGAGATTCCTGTTATTTATTCCCATGTCCGTATTTTGATTAATTAAAGATTTCATTTTATTTTATTGGGTGTCTAGCCATTAATAAGACCTCACAATTTCTTAATCCCGTTAATTTTTTTGTTTTGTTTAGGTAATACTGCGGCTACCTGCATGAGGGACGGACGTCTGTTATGCATGTTACAAATTCATGAAACCAATATTCAGCGATCCGACCGCTGCGCCGCCAGTTTCCCTGTAAGATTTCTTTTTATTTAATTAAAATTTTCGTAACATACATGAATGAATTCCATCGGATATTTTTTAGGATAATTCATTTCGGTTCATATTTTTTTTTAATTTAAATTTTCGTTACATACCTGATTAGGTTTCATCACAGTTTTTCTTATAATTTTTGTTTAACACCTAACACTTCTTTTGAGTATCATTTTCTTTTTCATAACTAACAGTTCATTACAGTAATATTCTTATGTATGTATATTTTTACTTACTTTATTTTAAATACATACATATTTCAAATTCCTTTTTCATTTCAATGGCGCTTCCACGTGACTGTTTTTTAATTCTGGTAGCACTCCTAAGGCGACTTCGTTACTTTCTGGCAACCTTTTAACACGTTTTCGCTCAATTTAATTTTGGAAACCAAACGTGTAAGGACGCAGGTATGTGGCTCTTTTGTTCATTCATTTTCATCACGAATGCTCAGCTTTTTGGTCTTTACCGGACCCCTCATTCTCTTCTTTTTTTTTCTTTTTTCAATAGAATAAAGTTTTTATTTTTTGCGCTTACGGGCTAGTCCCTTAAAATACTGTTTATAATCTAAAATACTGTTTTCTAACTTTTTAAGTTCACTTCTGTGTTTTCTGACGCGCAGGCCATGTTGGGAAAAGGGACAGATCATTTGAGACATCGTTAATAATAAATAAAAATAATTAATTTCAAACTTTTACTTACATTTCATACTAGGAAAGCCAATTACAGTCTCAATGGACCTGTCCAACGATTTTTTCGCCTACCTATTTTGAGTTTGCTGTGCAGTTGTCCTTCTGTAATATGTAGGGTTTCTTTTTTTCGAGTGCAATTTGTTGTTTTAACATAGATTGAACTTTGCATAACATGTAATCTCTAGAATAGGATTCTCCAAATGTTCCTTACAGTTTTTTCATCAACTAGATCATAATATATACATACAAATATGTATATATTATGATAAGGAAAGTTGTGAGAGCGAAAATTACAACATATGCATATTCAGTAGTTTTCACAAGGCCTGTCCAACGATTTTTTCGCCTACCTATTTTGAGTTGCTGTGCAGTTGTCCTTCTGTAATATGTAGGGTTTTTTTTTCGAGTGCAATTTGTTGTTTTAACATAGTTTGAACTTTGCATAACATGTAATCTCTAGAATAGGATTCTGCAAATGTTCCTTACAGTTTTTTCATCAACTAGATCATAATATATACATACAAATATGTATATATAATGATAAGAAAAGTTGTGAGAGCGAAAATTACAACATATGCATATTCAGTAGTTTTCACAAGTTCGAATAAAAATAGATAGATAGATAGACAGATAGGTAGATAGATAGATAGAGATAGATAGATAGACAGACAGACAGACAGATAGATAGACAGACATAAATATATATATATATATATAGAGAGAGAGAGATAGACAGACAGATAGATAGATAGAGTTAGATAGACAGACAGATAGATAGATAGATAGATAGATAGACAGACAGATACATAGATAGATAGTTAGACAGACAGATAGATAGATAGACAGACAGACAGATAGATAGCTAGAGTTAGACAGACAGATAGATAGATAGATAGATAGAGTTATATAGATAGACAGACAGATAGATAGAGAGAGACAGACAGATAGATAGATAGATAGAGTTAGATAGATAGATAGACAGACAGACAGATAGATAGACAGACAGAGATAGATAGGTAGATAGAGTTAGATAGATAGATAGACAGATAGATAGATAGATAGATAGATAGAGAGAGAGAGAGAGAGAGTGAGTGAGTGAGAGAGAGAGAGAGAGAGAGAGCATGTATATAGATGTGTTTTTTGTGTTTGATTAAATTTCTATTGAAATATTTATTGATTTATTGCATGTGTGAAATCCCGAAAATCTGTGATAGTAGCCTTACATATCACATATGCGTTTCCCTCCTTCTAACAATTAATGTAACTCCAATAATACTAACAATTAATGTAACAATTAATTTAACTCCAATAATACTAACAATTAATGTAACATTTAATTTAACTCCAATAATACTAACAATTAATGTAACTCCTTCTAACAATTAATGTGTTCATATAGATGTGTGTGTATTCAATTTAATTTCTATTTAAATATTTATTGAATGAGTGCAAGTGCAGCTATGAAATCCCGAGTATGTGCTGTGAAAGTAGCCTTACATTTTACATACGTGTTTCCCTCCCTGTTGCATGTTCTTTATATGTATATTTCTACTTTATTTATGTTCTTTTAATTTCAAAATTATAATGTGTGTAGCATGTGTTTATATAGATGTGTGTATATTCAGTTAAATTCCTATTTAAATATTTATTGAATTTGTGCATTTGTGTCTCCCTCCCTGTAACATGCTTGTTTTCAGTTTTATTTATTTGTGTTCATTTACATTGAACTTTATTTTATGCCTTCGTGGAGGACTTCTCACATAAAATACAAAAATGACTTGAAAAAACTGGTCCGCATTTACGTGACACATGAGGGAAACCACGAAAACCCCATGCAACGAGTCTGTTCAATCATTATGCATAAATTTATACTATAAAAACAAAAACTGAAAACTTTAAAAGTTTCGCGTTAAACAAGAAAGCATGCAATTTTTTAAAACATATTAAGCACTAAAATAATAAGCGATCAAAGCAAGTCTGACGCTTGTCAAGTTCACATAAAATATACAATCAATTAAAAAAAACACTCAAAATTTTAAAAGTTTCGCGTTAAACAAGAAAATGTACAATCAATTAAAAAATACGCTGATAACTAAATTAGTTAAGCGTCAAAATATACATATATACAAGAAATTACACATGAAAACACTTTAAGAAAATTACATACTAAATTACAAAAAAATTTACAATCGGGTGGAAGTTGCGGTTGCTGATCGGTAACACTTCCCCAATGTCTTAAACAGAAAAAAGAGAAGTGAAACTATTGCCGCCGAACTTGCCAGCGCAGCACTCATCGCGTCCACCACCTCTTGACCACGGTCTTCCTTCACATGGTCTTTCAACAATGGGAAGAGGAGAGCCAGAATTCCCCGGATACATTTGATCCAAGCGAAAGCTTTGGGGATAGAACCTACGTTCTCGCCGATAACGACGGGTGTCAGAACTCCCCAAATCCCATTGCCGATAGCCATTAGACACAAAACGACCAGATAGTGAGCCACTGTCTCGCAACCTACGCCCAGCATTAAAATAGCGCCACCAACATTGGCCAAGGACGATAGGAAGTATTCCAAGTTCCTTGGAATCCGAGACTGCCCACTAAACAAGCCGTATGTGAATCGAACAAACACCGTCATCAAGAAGCAGTACGTATGTCCTATCGGGAACTCGTGTTCCTTCAGGCCATTCTCAAAAATGGACTTCAAGCCTGCACTGCCAAATCCGTGAGAAGCAATAGCCACCAACATCAACCACAACTCCCATTTCTTCAGGAGCGTCAACCCTGTTGAGTCCCTGATATTATGCCATAATTTCAAGGAGCTTGAAATTGGAACCTCGGGAATAGGAACAACCATTTCTGGCCTTTCTTCTTCCGTAGGATTCTTAATTTCCACTTCCTCGGAAATTTCGACAAAATAAAATTCGGGCTTCTCGAACGCAGCAGCAGCCAAACAGGTGGGCACATTCAAAACACATAAAACAAAAAATACCATGCGCCACCCGTACTCACCTAAAAGAAAATCGATTAAAAAAGGAAGTACAAATGCCCCCGTACACTCTCCGCACATATACAAGGCAAAAGCTAAAGGCTTGCGGGAGGTAAACAAAGCTGCAATTTGGGAGAGCAAACTTGCAACTATTAAACTGGAACCGATCCCGACCACAACTCCGTAACTGAAAACTAGGAAGCCAGCACATTTAGCAAAACAACTTAAACCTAGTCCAATTACAGAAAAAAGTCCTCCTAGAAAAAGACTCAAACGAGGACCACATTTCAGTACCACAAGAGTAGCTATGGGTGACAGCAAAAGACTCAAGTTACTGACCAAAGATGGAAATTGGCCAAGGGTACTCTGCGAAGTGTCTGGAAACTCCTCCGTAATTGCAGCCTTTATTGGGCCAAAGCACGGAGGAAGCCCCGAAACTACAACCGACGGGAGGTAGGCTATAAACACAAATAGCCATGCTCGGTTTCCGTCCGGGGGCACTTCTCTCTTCACCATTCTCTTCGTAGGACGTGGGGGTACGTCTACAATGTGGTCGGGAGACTCACCTGTAACTGAAGACATATTAGCAGACCTAATATCACTAATACAGGGCACTAAGTAGGCAAGAAAGTATTGAAAAAATACTTACTAGAATACTTACTAACAGCAACACCACAGGAGCGACGTCAAACAGCAGCCAACACGCAGGAAGATCCAAAAAGGAATAAAGATTGTTGTTGGGAGGCGTAATAGCTGCTCCTCTGGGATTTCCTTGGTATGTCGTGGCGCCACCTAGTGTCAAAAAACGGAACTATACTATTTTCATTCCTTTTTTTAGGCAAAGTCCCCGGTTAGCGTGTTTGGCCCCTGCGGGGAGACTATGTGCGCGCCTTCGGCGCGCACCAGGAGGGGGGCCAAACACACAAACCGGGGACTTTGCCTAAACCGACTGATCGCCATCACCTCACTGCGGCTTCGCCGCACTGCGGTCTATGCGATCCCTATATTCCAAAAACAAGTTACGGCAATTCCAAAACGTTTTGTGATACACTGCTTCTACAACTCTTTATTCTCATAAAAATTTCGATTCCATTTCAAAAATTATAGCAAGCACAACTCTTTCTGAGTGCTCCCGTTACAGTTTCCGAAAGAACATTCACATTTATTCAACTCGATTTACATTTGTTGAATTTGCTTTTCTAACAATTCCTTTCAACAGTTCAGCTTTACTAACAGTTTGATGTAACTCTCATAGCTCTCTCACCGTTGAATTGGAACAATATCTGATAATATATTTCAACTTTTCATTCCACTTTCAAAGGTGGTGTAAGCATTTTCCACTAATTATTTAAAAGTTTATTTCCTTGAACAGACTTTAATTTCATTCCTTTTTTTCTCAGAAAGAAACTGCATTCATTTACTTCTTTTTCCACTATGTTTGCATCTGAAAGAAACCCTGAACAGATAAGGGACACTGTGTTCATTCTTTACTTCTGCGTGACGCACATAAAAGCTGCATTGAAATGCGCTTCGTTACTGGCGTTTGGTACCGAATTCACGCCCTTTTTTTGACTCTTTTCGAACCTGTTATGAATTCATTTCCATGCCATTGTCAATTCTAATGATTTCCTCATCCTCTGTCGACCCTGCGTACTTGTTTCCTTGTGTGTTTTGAATGAATTGTCGTTCAGTTCTGCGCGTCAGACTCATTTCCTCCCTGTATATTCGATATTCTGTGAACAATTCGATTTTCTTTTCGCTTCCACATGACATGTAGATCGAAGTAGTTAACTAAAAAAGAGAGGGACACTGCATTCTACCACTCTTTCATTTCCTCCCTGTACATTCCATACTCTGTGAAGAAGACCAAACGTCAGTTTAAGAAAGTTTTCCATGAATGATCACGAACTGTTGATTAAAACTGACCTCAACAGTTTAGGTTCATTTATTTACTAGATTTTGCACTGAATAAATATTAATTTCTATGCCTCTGTTCCTGTACTTCCACGTATCTTATCTTTATTTACTTCTCTTATTTTGTGAGGCTACTCCCCCCCCACACACACATTTTCTTCTGCAAAAGAGAATTTTTCGCCTTCTGTATTTACATGGTCTTGTACGCGTTTTACTCATCGCTGAGATTCCTGTTATTTATTCCCATGTCCGTATTTTGATTAATTAAAGATTTCATTTTATTTTATTGGGTGTCTAGCCATTAATAAGACCTCACAATTTCTTAATCCCGTTAATTTTTTTGTTTTGTTTAGGTAATACTGCGGCTACCTGCATGAGGGACGGACGTCTGTTATGCATGTTACAAATTCATGAAACCAATATTCAGCGATCCGACCGCTGCGCCGCCAGTTTCCCTGTAAGATTTCCTTTTATTTAATTAAAATTTTCGTAACATACATGAATGAATTCCATCGGATATTTTTTAGGATAATTCATTTCGGTTCATATTTTTTTTTAATTTAAATTTTCGTTACATACCTGATTAGGTTTCATCACAGTTTTTTGCTTATAATTTTTGTTTAACACCTAACACTTCTTTTGAGTATCATTTTCTTTTTCATAACTAACAGTTCATTACAGTAATATTCTTATGTATGTATATTTTTACTTACTTTATTTTAAATACATACATATTTCAAATTCCTTTTTCATTTCAATGGCGCTTCCACGTGACTGTTTTTTAATTCTGGTAGCACTCCTAAGGCGACTTCGTTACTTTCTGGCAACCTTTTAACACGTTTTCGCTCAATTTAATTTTGGAAACCAAACGTGTAAGGACGCAGGTATGTGGCTCTTTTGTTCATTCATTTTCATCACGAATGCTCAGCTTTTTGGTCTTTACAGGACCCCTCATTCTCTTCTTTTTTTTTCTTTTTTCAATAGAATAAAGTTTTTATTTTTTGCGCTTACGGGCTAGTCCCTTAAAATACTGTTTATAATCTAAAATACTGTTTTCTAACTTTTTAAGTTCACTTCTGTGTTTTCTGACGCGCAGGCCATGTTGGGAAAAGGGACAGATCATTTGAGACATCGTTAATAATAAATAAAAATAATTAATTTCAAACTTTTACTTACATTTCATACTAGGAAAGCCAATTACAGTCTCAATGGACCTGTCCAACGACTTTTTCGCCTACCTATTTTGAGTTTGCTGTGCAGTTGTCCTTCTGTAATATGTAGGGTTTCTTTTTTTCGAGTGCAATTTGTTGTTTTAACATAGATTGAACTTTGCATAACATGTAATCTCTAGAATAGGATTCTCCAAATGTTCCTTAGAGTTTTTTCATCAACTAGATCATAATATATACATACAAATATGTATATATAATGATAAGAAAAGTTGTGAGAGCGAAAATTACAACATATGCATATTCAGTAGTTTTCACAAGTTCGAATAAAAATAGATAGATAGATAGACAGATAGATACATAGATAGATAGATAGAGATAGATAGATAGACAGACAGACAGATAGATAGACAGACATATATATATATATATATATAGAGAGAGAGAGAGAGAGATAGACAGACAGATAGATAGATAGAGTTAGATAGACAGACAGATAGATAGATAGATAGATAGACAGACAGATAGATAGATAGATAGATAGATAGACAGACAGATAGATAGATAGACAGACAGACAGATAGATAGCTAGAGTTATACAGACAGACAGATAGATAGATAGATAGAGTTATATAGATAGACAGACAGATAGATAGAGAGAGACAGACAGATAGAGAGATAGATAGATAGATAGAGTTAGATAGATAGACAGACAGACAGATAGATAGACAGACACAGATAGATAGGTAGATAGAGTTAGATAGATAGATAGACAGATAGATAGATAGATAGATAGATAGATAGATAGAGAGAGAGAGAGTGAGTGAGTGAGAGAGAGAGAGTGAGTGAGTGAGAGAGAGAGAGAGCATGTATATAGATGTGTTTTTTGTGTTTGATTAAATTTCTATTGAAATATTTATTGATTTATTGCATGTGTGAAATCCCGAAAATCTGTGATAGTAGCCTTACATATCACATATGCGTTTCCCTCCTTCTAACAATTAATGTAACTCCAATAATACTAACAATTAATGTAACAATTAATGTAACTCCAATAATACTAACAATTAATGTAACAATTAATTTAACTCCAATAATACTAACAATTAATGTAACAATTAATTTAACTCCAATAATACTAGCAATTAATGTAACTCCTTCTAACAATTAATGTGTTCATATAGATGTGTGTGTATTCAATTTAATTTCTATTTAAATATTTATTGAATGAGTGCAAGTGCAGCTATGAAATCCCGAGTATGTGCTGTGAAAGTAGCCTTACATTTTACATACGTGTTTCCCTCCCTGTTGCATGTTCTTTATATGTATATTTCTACTTTATTTATGTTCTTTTAATTTCAAAATTATAATGTGTGTAGCATGTGTTTATATAGATGTGTGTATATTCAGTTAAATTCCTATTTAAATATTTATTGAATTTGTGCATTTGTGTCTCCCTCCCTGTAACATGCTTGTTTTCAGTTTTATTTATTTGTGTTCATTTACATTCAACTTTATTTTATGCCTTCGTGGAGGACTTCTCACATAAAATACAAAAATGACTTGAAAAAACTGGTCCGCATTTACGTGACACATGAGGGAAACCACGAAAACCCCATGCAAACAGTCTGTTCAATCATTATGCATAAATTTATACTATAAAAACAAAAACTGAAAACTTTAAAAGTTTCGCGTTAAACAAGAAAGCATGCAATTTTTTAAAACATATTAAGCACTAAAATATTAAGCGATCAAAGCAAGTCTGACGCTTGTCAAGTTCACATAAAATATACAATCAATTAAAAAAAAACACTCAAAAATTTCGCGTTAAACAAGAAAATGTACAATCAATTAAAAAAATACGCTGATAACTAAATTAGTTAAGCGTCAAAGTATACATATATACAAGAAATTACACATGAAAACACTTTAAGAAAATTACATACTAAATTACAAAAAAATTTACAATCGGGTGGAAGTTGCGGTTGCTGATCGGTAACACTTCCCCAATGTCTTAAACAGAAAAAAGAGAAGTGAAACTATTGCCGCCGAACTTGCCAGCGCAGCACTCATCGCGTCCACCACCTCTTGACCACGGTCTTCCTTCACATGGTCTTTCAACAATGGGAAGAGGAGAGCCAGAATTCCCCGGATACATTTGATCCAAGCGAAAGCTTTGGGGATAGAACCTACGTTCTCGCCGATAACGACGGGTGTCAGAACTCCCCAAATCCCATTGCCGATAGCCATTAGACACAAATAGACCAGATAGTGAGCCACTGTCTCGCAACCTACGCCCAGCATTAAAATAGCGCCACCAACATTGGCCAAGGACGATAGGAAGTATTCCAAGTTCCTTGGAATCCGAGACTGCCCACTAAACAAGCCGTATGTGAATCGAACAAACACCGTCATCAAGAAGCAGTACGTATGTCCTATCGGGAACTCGTGTTCCTTCAGGCCATTCTCAAAAATGGACTTCAAGCCTGCACTGCCAAATCCGTGAGAAGCAATAGCCACCAACATCAACCACAACTCCCATTTCTTCAGGAGCGTCAACCCTGTTGAGTCCCTGATATTATGCCATAATTTTAAGGAGCTTGAAATTGGAACCTCGGGAATAGGAACAACCATTTCTGGCCTTTCTTCTTCCGTAGGATTCTTAATTTCCACTTCCTCGGAAATTTCGACAAAATAAAATTCGGGCTTCTCGAACGCAGCAGCAGCCAAACAGGTGGGCACATTCAAAACACATAAAACAAAAAATACCATGCGCCACCCGTACTCACCTAAAAGAAAATCGATTAAAAAAGGAAGCACAAATGCCCCCGTACACTCTCCGCACATATACAAGGCAAAAGCTAAAGGCTTGCGGGAGGTAAACAAAGCTGCAAATTGGGAGAGCAATCTTGCAACTATTAAACTGGAACCGATCCCGACCACAACTCCGTAACTGAAAACTAGGAAGCCAGCACATTTAGCAAAACAACTTAAACCTAGTCCAATTACAGAAAAAAGTCCTCCTAGAAAAAGACTCAAACGAGGACCACATTTCAGTACCACAAGAGTAGCTATGGGTGACAGCAAAAGACTCAAGTTACTGACCAAAGATGGAAATTGGCCAAGGGTACTCTGCGAAGTGTCTGGAAACTCCTCCGTAATAGCAACCTTTATTGGGCCAAAGCACGGAGGAAGCCCCGAAACTACAACCGACGGGAGGTAGGCTATAAACACAAATAGCCATGCTCGGTTTCCGTCCGGGGGCACTTCTCTCTTCACCATTCTCTTCGTAGGACGTGGGGGTACGTCTACAATGTGGTCGGGAGACTCACCTGTAACTGAAGACATATTAGCAGACATAATATCACTAATACAGGGCACTAAGTAGGCAAGAAAGTATTGAAAAAATACTTACTAGAATACTTACTAACAGCAACACCACAGGAGCGACGTCAAACAGCAGCCAACACGCAGGAAGTTCTAAAAAGGAATTAAGATTGTTGTTGGGAGGCGTAATAGCTGCTCCTCTGGGATTTCCTTGGTATGTCGTGGCGCCACCTAGTGTCAAAAAACGGAACTATACTATTTTCATTCCTTTTTTTAGGCAAAGTCCCCGGTTAGCGTGTTTGGCCCCTGCGGGGAGACTATGTGCGCGCCTTCGGCGCGCACCAGGAGGGGGGCCAAACACACAAACCGGGGACTTTGCCTAAACCGACTGATCGCCATCACCTCACTGCGGCTTCGCCGCACTGCGGTCTATGCGATCCCTATATTCCAAAAACAAGTTACGGCAATTCCAAAACGTTTTGTGATACACTGCTTCTACAACTCTTTATTCTCATAAAAATTTCGATTCCATTTCAAAAATTATAGCAAGCACAACTCTTTCTGAGTGCTCCCGTTACAGTTTCCGAAAGAACATTCACATTTATTCAACTCGATTTACATTTGTTGAATTTGCTTTTCTAACAATTCCTTTCAACAGTTCAGCTTTACTAACAGTTTGATGTAACTCTCATAGCTTTCTCACCGTTGAATTGGAACAATATCTGATAAAATATTTCAACTTTTCATTCCACTTTCAAAGATGGTGTAAGCATTTTCCACTAATTATTTAAAAGTTTATTTCCTTGAACAGACTTTATTTTCATTCCTTTTTTTCTCAGAAAG